>NC_137359.1:8068009-8785108 GCF_965287045.1 Carcharhinus amblyrhynchos | reverse complement strand
ACCTCCCAGCACACGGGATCCCTCTCAAAGTGCTTCAACACTCTGCCAGCTATCCTGGGAATTCCTGCACTAACAACTCAAAGGTGAAATCAAAGGGAATCATTTCCCAAAGAATACCAGGATGAGCAGCTCAATACCTGCAAGGACCCAAGGATACAGCTTTAGATTAAACCTTCCACTACACTGTCCCACCCATCAAACATTCCCAGGACGGGTACAGCACGGGGTTAGATACAGAGTAAAGCTCCCTCTACACTGTCCCCCATCAAACACTCCCAGGACAGGTACAGCACGGGGTTAGATACAGAGTAAAGCTCCCTCTACACTGTCCCACCCATCAAACATTCCCAGGACAGGTACAGCACGGGGTTAGATACAGAGTAAAGCTCCCTCTACACTGTCCCACCCATCAAACACTCCCAGGACAGGTACAGCACGGGGTTAGGTACAGAGTAAAGCTCCCTCTACACTGTCCCCCCATCAAACACTCCCAGGACAGGTACAGCACGGGGTTAGATACAGAGTAAAGCTCCCTCTACACTGTCCCCCCATCAAACATTCCCAGGACAGGTACAGCACGGGGTTAGATACAGAGTAAAGCTCCCTCTACACTGTCCCCCCATCAAACATACCCAGGACAGGTACAGCACAGGGTTAGGTACAGAGTAAAGCTCCCTCTACACTGTCCCCCCCATCAAACACTCCCAGGACAGGTACAGCACAGGGTTAGATACAGAGTAAAGCTCCCTCTACACTGTCCCCCCCATCAAACACTCCAGGACAGGTACAGCACGGGGTTAGATACAGAGTAAAGCTCCCTCTACACTGTCCCCATCAAACACTCCCAGGACAGGTACAGCACGGGGTTAGGTACAGAGTAAAGCTCCCTCTACACTGTCCCCGCCATCAAACACTCCCAGGACAGGTACAGCACGGGGTTAGATACAGAGTAAAGCTCCCTCTACACTGTCCCCATCAAACACTCCCAGGACAGGTACAGCATGGGGTTAGATACAGAGTAAAGCTCCCTCTACACTGTCCCCCCATCAAACACTCCCAGGACAGGTACAGCAAGGGGTTAGATACAGAGTAAAGCTCCCTCTACACTGTCCCCCCATCAAACACTCCCAGGACAGGTACAGCACGGGGTTAGGTACAGAGTAAAGCTCCCTCTACACTGTCCCCCCATCAAACACTCCCAGGATACACAGTAAGATTGATTGTTGTTGAGGGAGTGCCCAGTGGGGCTCTGTCGGATAATGCCAAATCTCTCCATTGCTAAAACTGAACTGTGACTTACGTGCTCTCTTTGTCCTTAGTGGAGTTGCGTCCCCTGGATCGGTTTTCCTCTGGCTGTGGAACGCTTGTGCTGTCCTGTCCTCAGCACCGCCCTGTGGCACTGGGAAGATGAGCAGGACGTCAGGGATTTTGCATCCTTGAACAGCGGGTCTGTTTGGGGAAGGGGATGGCTGTGGGGAGGCTTTCACTGCTGCTCAGTGTCTGGGCCACCCGGACACTGTGGTGTTGGGATCAGGGGAGTGCCGATAGGAAAGTCTTTAACAATCAGCAGAAAGTGCAATGCACAGCATCAACAAGTCCGCACAGATGGATCAGATTCTCCTCCCCCCCCACAGCTGCCTGACATTCCAGCATCCATTCCCAAAGCCTTGCACGGAACAGTGTCCAGAACCTTCCGCTTACTGAGAGCTCTCCGTGCTGCAACAAAGGGCTTTCTAAAATTAGGTGCAACATTCAGCACAAGGCAGGAAATGGCCTCCGGCTTTGCGATCTCTCCATCAGGGCTGTCACTCGGTGCCGTTTGATGAGGAGCTGCTGTTGCCTGGAGACCAGCTGGAAGTCATTTCCTGCAAGACCTTTGACTTTTGCCCATGAGAATTTTCTTCAGGGCAGGGCAGCTTTACCCTGGGAAATAACCAAGCCCTCACCAGCTCTGGCCCAGCGGCGAGGAGGAGTTGGAGCCAATCTTTGATTTATTTCTATCAGCCCTGTATTTTTTGGCTGGGATTGGGGTGGGTGTTGGATGGCACGGTGACACAGTGGTTAGCGCTGCTGCCTCACAGCGTCAGGGATCCGGCTCTGATTCCCGGCTCGGGTCACGGTCTGTGTGGAGTCTGCACGTTCTCCCCGTGTCTGTGTGGGTTTCGTCCAGGTGCTCCGGTTTCCTCCCACAGTCCAAAGATGTGCAGGTTAGGTGGATTGGCCATGCTAAATTGCCCCTTAGTGTCCAAAGATGTGTGGGTTAGGGTGGATTGGCCATGTTAAATTGCCCCTGTGGGTTAGGGTGGATTGGCCATGATAAATTGCCCCTGTGGGTTAGGGTGGATTGGCCATGATAAATTGCCCCTGTGGGTTAGGGTGGATTGGCCATGATAAATTGCCCCTGTGGGTTAGGGTGGATTGGCCATGATAAATTGCCCCTGTGGGTTAGGGTGGATTGGCCATGATAAATTGCCCCTGTGGGTTAGGGTGGATTGGCCATGATAAATTGCCCCTGTGGGTTAGGGTGGATTGGCCATGATAAATTGCCCCTCTGTCTTCCAGCCCAGGAAACTCAACATGGGCTGAGAATGAGCCCCGATGTTGGAGACTGGGAGCCCTGTTCTGCTGTTGGACAGGGAGGAATGCACATTGTGGCATCCAGGTATTGGGTCTAGGAACCCTCTCACCGCCTGGTAATGAGATGTACCAGTCACCCTCAAACCCGAGGCCAGCACCCCCAAGCTGCTGCCAGTGTGGGGCATTGTGGCACTTTGGATTGCTGTTAGCAGAGATTCTGACTAATACACTCAGGACACGGGTTCAAACTCCCCCGTTCTCTTCGCTCAATATACTTCAGGCTGAGTTTGGCAGATTTTTGACAGATGAGAGGGTTGGGGGTTACGGGGGAGGCAGGCAGGGAAGGGGAGTGAAGGCCACAGCCGGATCAGTCAGGATCTGAATGAATACTGGATCAGGGCATCCCTGCTCCCGAGGACTACATTCCCCGTTCAAGGACAATTCAGGATTGACAACAAGTGCTGTCCTTGCCAGCAACACATACAGAAAGGGAAATGGAACGAGCAGCATCATGGCCGCCTTAATATCAATGTTTGAGCCTCCGGGCTAAAGCTTTACACACCAGCAGTACCTGCTTCCCCAGCTCAGTACATCCACTCCCATAGAGAGTGTGAGAGAGAGTGTGTGTGTGTGTGTGAGTGAGTGAGTGAGCGAGTGATTGTGAGAGTGAGTGCGTGAGTGAGCGAGTATTTGAGTGTGAGTGAGTGTGTGAGCAAATGAGTGAGTGAGTGAGTGTGTGAGTGAATGAGCAAGTGTGTGAGAGTGAGTGAGTGTGTGAGCGAGCAAGTGTGTGTGTGAGTCAGCGAGTGTGTGAGCGAGTGAGTGAACGAGTGAGTGTGTGAGCAAGTGTGTGAGTGAGTGAGTGAGCGAATGAGTGAGTGACGAGTGAGTGACGAGTGAGTGACGAGTGAGTGACGAGTGAGTGACGAGTGAGTGTGTGAGCGAGTGACGAGTGAGTGTGTGAGCGAGTGACGAGTGAGTGTGTGAGCGAGTGACGAGTGAGTGTGTGAGCGAGTGACGAGTGAGTGTGTGAGTGACGAGTGAGTGTGTGAGCGAGTGACGAGTGAGTGTGTGAGCGAGTGTGTGTGAATGATGAGTGAGTGACGAGTGAGTGTGTGAGCGAGTGAGTGTGTGAGTGAGTGTGTGAGTGAGTGTGTGAGTGAATGATGAGTGACGAGTGAGTGTGTGAGCGAGTGAGTGTGTGAGTGAATGATGAGTGAGTGACGGGTGAGTGTGTGAGCGAGTGAGTGTGTGTGTGTGAGTGAATGATGAGTGAATGACGAGTGAGTGTGTGAGCGAGTGAGTGTGTGAGTGATGAGTGAGTGATGAGTGAGTGTGTGAGCAAGTGAGTATGTGAGTGATGAGTGACGAGTGTGTGAGTGAATGATGAGTGAGTGACGAGTGAGTGTGTGAGTGAGTGAGTGTGTGTGATGAGTGAGTGTGCGAGTGATGAGTGAGTGATGAGTGAGTGAGGGGGTGTCAGTTCAGTGGGTGACTCACGGGGAATGATTAGGAGCAGGAGGAATGTTTGGTGTTACTGTGTGAGGAGCTCCGGGCTCTCACTGCCTGTCCCTCCCTGCCAGGCCCTGGCTGCCAAGCTGCCACGCTGAGAACAATAGAGCTTCCTGTCCTCGCTGAAAGCAGCCAGTGACTATCAGTCTAAGCTGCACCCTCCAGCCGTCACTATCTCCATTTCCCACTGACTGTGCTGGCATCAAAGTGTTTAATTCCCCAAAGTGCAGCCATCTCAGCTCCAACATAACGTCAGGAGAAACTCTCAAATCTGTCTGTGTCACACCCATCGTCAATATCTGCGACTGAAGAAGAAACACTCAAAGTCAAGATTTAGCATCATTTAATCTGCCATGCTCTCAACTCCCTAACAGCCGAGACAAGAACTTCAACCTCCCCTCATTCTCCTGAACTCCAGTGAATACATCCTAACCTAATCAAACTCACCTCATACATCAGTCCCGCCATCCCCAGAATCAGCCTGGTAAACCTTCGCTCCCTCGAGAGCAAGAATATCCTTCCTCAGAAAAGGAGACCAAAACTGCAGACAATACTCTAGGTGTGGCCTCACCAACACCCTGTATAATTACAACAACACATCCCTGCTCCTGTACTCGAAACCTCTCACAATGAAGGCCAATATTAAGAGAGAAATCAGGGGGGTCAAAAAGGGGATATGAGATTGGTTTGGCAGATAAGGCAAAGGAGAATCCAAAGAGCTTCTACAAATACATAAACAGCAAAAGAGTAACAAGGGAGAGAGTAGGGTCTCTTAAGGATCAACAAGGTCATCTATGTGCAGATCCACAAGAGATGGGTGAGATCCTAAATGAATATTTCTCATCAGTATTTACTGTTGAGAAAAGCATGGATGTTAGGGAACTTGGGGAAATAAATAGTGATGTCTTGAGGAGGGTACATATTACAGAGAAGGAGGTGCTGGAAGTCTTGAAGTGCATCAAGGTAGATAAATCCCTGGGACCTGATGAAGTGTATCCCAGAACATTGTGGGAGGTGAGGGAGGAAATTCCGGGTCCCTAGCCGAGATATTTGAATCATTGATAGTCACAGATGAGGTGCCTGAAGATTGGAGAGCGGCAAATGTTATGCCTTGTTTAAGAAGGGCTGCAGGGAAAAGCCTGGGAACTACAGGCCAGTGAGCCTCATCTGCGGTGGGTAAATTGTTGGAAGGTATTTCGAGAGACAGGATCTACAGGACCGATTAGGGACAGTCAGCATGGCTTTGTGAGTGGAAAATCATGTCTCTCAAATTTGATTGAGTTTTTTGAAGGGGTAACCAAGAAGGTAGATGAGGACAGTGCAGTTGATGTTGTCTACATGAACTTTAGCAAGGCCTTTGACAAGGTACCACATGGTAAGTTGTTGCATAAGGTTAAATCTCACAGGATCCAGGATGAGGTATCTAAATAGATACAAAATTGGCTGCTTGACAGAAGGTGGTTAGTCGTAGAGAGTTGTTTTTCAAACTGGAGGCCTGTGACCAGCGGTGTGCTTCAGGGATCAGTGCTCAGCCCACTGTTATTTGTCATTTATATTAATGATTTGGATGAGAATATAGGGGGCATGGTTAGTTTGCAGATGACACCAAGATTGGTGACACAGTGGACAGTGAAGAAAGTTATCTCCAATTGCAATGGGATCTTGATCAATTGGGCCAGTGGGCTGACGAATGGCAGATGGAGTTTAATTTAGATAAATGTGCGGTGATGCATTTTGGTAGATTGAACCAGGGCAGGACTTACTCAGTTAATGGTAGGGTGTTGGGGAGAATTACAGAACAAAGAGATCTAGGGATACACGTTCATAGCTCCTTGAAAGTGGAGTCACAGGTGGACAGTGTGGAGAAGAAGGCATTCAGCATGCTTGGTTTCATTAGTCAGAACACTGAATACAGGAGTTAAGATGTCTTGTTAAAGTTGTACAAGACATTGGTAAGGACACACTTGGAATACTGTGTATGGTTCTGGTCACCCTATTTTCGAAAGAATATTGTTAAACTAGAAATAGTGCAGAAAACATTTACTTGGACACTACCCGGACTTAATGGATTGAGTTATAAGGAGAGGCTGGATAGACTGGGACTTTTTTCTCTGGAGCGTAGGAGGCTGAGGGGTGACCTTATAGAGGTCTATAAAATAATGAGGGGCACAGATCAGATAGATAGTCAATATCTTCTCCCAAACGTGGGGGCTCTGGAGGGCATAGGTTTAAGGTGAGAGGGAAGAGATACAAAAGTGTCCACAGGGGTGTTTGTTTTTACACAGAGGGTGGTGAATGTCTGGAACAAGCTGCCAGAGGTAGTAGTAGAGGCAGGTACAATTTTGTCTTTTAAAAAGCATTTAGACAGTTACATGGGTAAGATGGGTATAGAGGGATATGGGCCAAATGTGGGCAATTGGGATTAACTTAAAAAAGGGGGTGGCATGGACAAGTTGGGCCGAAGGGCCTGTTTTCATGCTGTAAACCTCTATGACTCTATGACATATCATTTGCCCTCTTTACCGCTTGCTGCACCAGCACACTTACCTTCAGCGACTGATACACGAGGACACCCAGGTCTCATTCCACATTCCTCTCTCCATTCAGACAATAATAGAACCCTACAGTGCAGAAAGAGGCCCTTCGACCCATCGAGTCTGCACCAAACACAATCCCACCAAGGCCCTACCCCTACATATTATATCCACTAATCCCTCTAACCCACACATCCCTGGATACTAAGGGGCATTTTTTTTAGCATGGCCAATGAACCTAACCCGCACATCTTTGGGGTGTGCGAGGAAATCGGAGCACCCGGAGGAAACCCACGCAGACACGAAGAGAATGTGCAAACTCCACACAGACAGTGACCCGAGCCGGGAATCGAACCCAGGTCCCTGGAGCTGTGAAGCAGCAGTGCTAACCCACTGTGCTACCGTGCAGCCCAAATCTGCCTTCCTATTATTGCTACTATGTAAGAAGCCTCACAACACCAGATTAAAGTCCAACAGGTTTATTTGGTAGCACAAGCTTTCGGAGCGCTGACCCTTCAGGTCAGAGACTGGTATCACTCAGCTGAGCAGTGCTCTGAAAGCTCGTGGTCCAAATAAACCTGTGGGACTGTAACCTGGTGTTGTGAGATGTCTCACTGTGCCCACCCCAGTCCAATACTGGCATCTCTACATCATGCTGTAGATATGGATAACGTCACATTGATCCACCTGATACTGTATCTGCCACACACAGCCTGAAGCATTACTGCTTCCTCCTGACAGCTCACCCTCCCACCCAGCTTTCTGACTGAATCTCACGCCTGATGATTTTGATCAGCTCGTGATTGAAGAGCAAAGGGAGAACGCCTTCCATTCCCAACTCTCATCAAAGTCACTGAAGGAAAGCAGCTGTTTGCGCAGACAACCAGCCTGAGAGGAAACATCATGTTCAGTCCCTTGAGAAAACCTCTCTGTGTTTCCACACAATCCCTTCAAAAAATAACTCAGCTCCCACAGGAATGGAGCTCAGGATCAGACAATGAATCCTCCTGAGATTTCTGCCCTTGAACAAGCCGCCCGATAAAAATAGCTTCTATTCAATTCTAATTTAAGAATCCCATTTCAAATGTAAAAGCTGAAGCCTATCTCCGGCACAGGGCCAGCTTAGCTTCTTACTGGGGTTTCTCTCCATGCCACTATTAACACCTCCTACAGTCCTTAACACTGCCATCAGCACTTGCATTGCCTGGGATTTACCACCCCACCACCAGTAACTGAGTGAGTGAGTGACTGAGTTAGCGAGTTAATAAGTGAGTGAGTGAGTTAGTGAGTGAGTGAACGAGCGAGCAAGTGAGTGAGTGACTGACTGACTGAGTTAGTGAGTGAGGGAGTGTGAGTGAGTGAGTAAACAAGTGAGTGAGTTAGTGAACGAATGAGTGAGCGAGTGACTGAATTAGTGAGTGGGTGACTGAGTTAGTGAGTGAGTGAACGAGTGAGTGACTGAGTTAGTGAGTGACTGTTACTGAGTGGGTGAGTGAGTGAGTGAGTGACTGAGTTAGTGAGTGAGTGAATGAGTGAGTGCCTGAGTTAGTGAGTGAGTGAGTGAATCAGTGAGTGAGTGACTGACTGAGTTAGTGAGTGAATGAGTGACTGAGTTAGTGAGTGAGTGAGTGAATCAGTGAGTGAGTGACTGACTGAGTTAGTGAGTGAGTTTGTGAGTGAGTGTGTTAGTTAGTGAGTGAGTTAGTTAGTGAGTGAATTTGTGAGTTCATGAGTGAGTGAACGATTGAGTGAGTGAGTGAATTTGTGAGTTAATGAACGATTGAGTGAGTGAGTGATGTGAGTGAGTGATGAGTGAGTGAGTGATGAGTGAGTTACTGAGTGAGTGAGTGAGTGAACGAGTGAGTGAGTGAGTGGCAGTGGGTTTTTCAGTATTGGAGGTGGGTTTCCATTGGCTGCTGTGTTCCCCAAGGTGCGGCCATGGAACGACTCAAATGGCCATTGATTTGGGCGGGACTGGAAGATTCTGCTGGTAGCCGATGGCGATCACAGAAGATCCCGGCCTTTCCCTTGACCCAGAAACATCTCTCCCTCCCAGCACACACCCTCCTACTTTGCTCCGGCCATTCACGCCACAGCACCACTGCCGGCGAGAACGGAGAATTTGACGCTCAGTCAGATCTTCATTTGCTGCAGCGGGGCTGGAGAATCCCAGTCCCGGGCAAGGTCGGAGAATCCCAGTCCCGGGGCGAGGTCGGAGAATCCCAGTCCCGGGCGATGTCGGAGAATCCCAGTCCCGGGGCGATGTCGGAGAATCCCAGTCCCGGGGCAAGGTCGGAGAATCCCAGTCCCGGGGCGAGGTCGGAGAATCCCAGTCCCGGGCGATGTCGGAGAATCCCAGTCCCGGGGCGATGTCGGAGAATCCCAGTCCCGGGGCAAGGTCGGAGAATCCCAGTCCCGGGGCAAGGTCGGAGAATCCCAGTCCCGGGGCAAGGTCGGAGAATCCCAGTCCCGGGGCAAGGTCGGAGAATCCCAGTCCCGGGGCAAGGTCGGAGAATCCCAGTCCCGGGCGATGTCGGAGAATCCCAGTCCCGGGGCAAGGTCGGAGAATCCCAGTCCCGGGGCGAGGTCGGAGAATCCCAGTCCCGGGCGATGTCGGAGAATCCCAGTCCCGGGGCAAGGTCGGAGAATCCCAGTCCCGGGCGAGGTCGGAGAATCCCAGTCCCGGGCGATGTCGGAGAATCCCAGTCCCGGGGCAAGGTCGGAGAATCCCAGTCCCGGGGCGAGGTCGGAGAATCCCAGTCCCGGGCAAGGTCGGAGAAACGATGGCTGCCAGAGGCTGACCACCCAAAACCTCTTGGAAATACAGAATGGGTGAAGGATTTCAAGGCTTGGTCTCTCTGCTATAAGCGACATTGTCGGTGACACAGACAATGTCAAGAACATGTTCAACAGAGGAAACAAATTCTCTCCATCTCTCACTGTTGGAGGAAGTGTATCACCAGGTTTGGAACACTGACTCTGCTGGAACCCTCCCAGTGAGCTGAGGATCTCACATCAATCACGTCTTCAACACCAGACCACATCCAAAAAACTAACAAACCCAAATCAGCTTTTGATGGTTAAATAACTCAGTGTTCAGACAAAAACACACACAGATCCCTCGCTTTCTCACAGATCCCTCACATTCTCTCTCACTCTCTCTCTCGCACACACACACACTCTCTCTCTCGCACACACACACACTCTCTCTCTCGCACACACACACACTCTCTCTCTCGCACACACACACACTCTCTCTCTCTCGCACACACACACACTCTCTCTCTCTCGCACACACACACACTCTCTCTCTCTCGCACACACACACACTCTCTCTCTCTCGCACACACACACACTCTCTCTCTCTCGCACACACACACACTCTCTCTCTCTCGCACACACACACACTCTCTCTCTCGCACACACACACTCTCTCTCTCGCACACACACACTCTCTCTCTCGCACACACACACTCTCTCTCGCACACACACACTCTCTCTCTCGCACACACACACTCTCTCTCTCGCACACACACACTCTCTCTCTCTCGCACACACACACTCTCTCTCTCGCACACACACACTCTCTCTCTCGCACACACACACTCTCTCTCTCGCACACACACACTCTCTCTCTCGCACACACACACTCTCTCTCTCGCACACACACACTCTCTCTCTCGCACACACACACTCTCTCGCACACACACACTCTCTCGCACACACACACTCTCTCGCACACACACACTCTCTCGCACACACACACTCTCTCTCTCGCACACACACACACACTCTCTCTCTCGCACACACACACACACTCTCTCTCGCACACACACACACACTCTCTCTCGCACACACACACACTCTCTCTCGCACACACACACTCTCTCTCTCGCACACACACACTCTCTCTCTCGCACACACACACTCTCTCTCTCGCACACACACACTCTCTCTCTCGCACACACACACTCTCTCTCTCGCACACACACACTCTCTCTCTCGCACACACACACTCTCTCGCACACTCTCTCTCGCACACACTCTCTCTCTCTCGCACACACTCTCTCTCTCGCACACACTCTCTCTCTCACACACACTCTTTCTCACACTCTCTCTCACACGCTCTCTCTCTCACACACTCTCTGTCTCTCACTTTCCCTCTCTGTGTCTCTCACACTCTCTCTCTGTGTCTCTCACACTCTCTCTCTCTCTGTGTCTCTCACACTCTCTCTCTCTCTGTGTCTCTCACACTCTCTCTCTCTGTGTCTCTCACACTCTCTCTCTCTGTGTCTCTCACACTCTCTCTCTCTGTGTCTCTCACACTCTCTCTCTCTGTGTCTCTCACACTCTCTCTCTCTGTGTCTCTCACACTCTCTCTCTGTGTCTCTCACACTCTCTCTGTGTCTCTCACACTCTCTCTGTCTCTCACACACACTCTCTTTCTCTCTCTCTCAGAGACTCTCACACACACACTTCCTGCAGTTATAACAGTGTCTATATGAAATTGCCAGTGCTGTGCCTTTGCTCACTGGAAGGTAATGAGCAGTGCTGTATCAGCGCCAGTCTGTTTTCACTGCTTTTGGAATTGCTTTCCATGTCAATAAATGTCATCATGTTTGAAATACATTGTTAATAATCAACAGCTCCCAGCAATATCCTCCCGAAACACTGTGAGAAGTCAAAATGGAACTGTCTGTTCATGTCACAATATTTACTCAATGTTTGTTCCTGTTTATTTGCTGCTCCATATATCAAAATATCAGTGGCAGGGAGGTGGATTGAGGCACACAGCAGGGTTTTAGTGAATGTTTAAACGGTTTTCTCCCAGGGAGCGGTGAGGAGACGTTACTGTCAGGTAGATTTCAACCAGCTGGATTTTGCAAAGGAATAATATTCTGAGAATGGAGCTGGATTTGGTCACCAGATACACGTTCTGCTTCCTCACGAGCAGACTTCCTGAATAATCTGGCATATTCAGAACAGACAGGGTGATTTGACACCGAACCCAGTTCCATTCTCAGCTTTGACAAAGGGTCATCTGGACTCAAATCATCAGCTCTTCCCCCTCCTTACAAATGAGAGCTTCCAGCATTTTCTCTTTTGGTTTCAAATTCCAATATCTGCAGTAATTTGCTTTTATCCATTCTCAGGCCTGCTTTCCAGATTGCCCCTTGTCAAACATGAGTGCCATTGATAAAAGACAAAGGCTGTTAAAGTTTTTCATCTCAGACTCATCAGGCCAAACACAAGAATACCAAATTTCAAAGAATCACAACAATTTATATGACAAGAGAAAACGTTGCTTTTGGTTAGTATGTTGACTCTAATTGGTGTTGCCATGGAGATAACAACAAAAGGAATATATTTGAGCTTTGCATCTTTGTATTTTGAATTAGCGGGAGCTTAGGGGCCTACTGTGCCCTGGCACCTCAGATTTTGCTTGCCAACCAATCCATACCATAATTTGTTGGGATAGTTTGAAATTAGGCATTTAGCCTAATAAGTGGCCAATGAAAAGCTTCAGTAACTTGTCCCTCTTTCCACTGATAAATTTTCAAGGTGTCACATGGTACACAAAAAGTGCTTCCTGGGTGCAAAAGAAAGGCCCTCAACAACACCCACTGATCGAGAAACATCCCGACATTTCCCCGGGGAGATCTCATCACAAAACATAGGGGGGGGCAAGGTGAGGGGGAGAAAGGGGAGGGGAAGGATAATGAGTGGGAGGAGAGCGAGTGGAGGAGGGTGAGGGGGAGGCAGGTGAGGAGGGTGAGCAGACTCCACACTCCTGCTGACCCTGCACCCAACCCTGGAACACCAAGATAACAAGGACACCTATGTCAGGCTACTATTTACAGCTCAGCCTTCAACACAAAACTCATCTCCAAACTCCGTGGCCTGGGTCTTGGCTCCTCCCTCTGTGACTGGATCCTGAACTTCGTAACTCACAGACCACAGTCAGTAAGGATAGGCAACAACACCTCCTCCACAATCATCCTCAACACCGGTGCCCCACAAGGCTGTGTTCCCAGCCCCCTACTATACTCCTTATACACCTCTGACTGTGCGGCCAAATTCCCCTCTAACTCGATTTTCAAGTTTGCTCACGACATCACCGTAATGGGTCGGATCTCAAACACTGACGAGACAGAATACAGGAATGAGATAGAGAATCTGAACTGGTGCAGCAACAATAATCTCTCCCTCAATGTCAACAAAACAAAAGAGATTGTCATCGATTTCAGGAAACGTAAAGGAGAATGTGTCCCTGTCTACATTAATGGGGACACTCAAGTTTCTAGATGCCCAGATCGCCAACAACCTGTCCTGGTCCCTCCCATGCCCACACTATGGTTAAGAAAGCCCCACCAATGCCTCTACTTCAAAAATAAAAGCAAATTACTGTGGATGCTGGAATCTGAAACCAAGAGAGAAAATGCTGGAAAATCTCAGCAGGTCTGGCAGCATCTGTAAGGAGAGAAAAGAGCTGATGTTTCGAGTCCAGAAGACTCTTTGCCTCTACTTTCAATATGTCAGCTACGACTCTCACCAACTTTTACAGATGCACCACAGAAAGCATTCTTCCTGGTTGTATCACAGCTTGGTATGGGCTCCTGCTCTGCCCGAGACCGCAAGGAGCAACAAAAGGTCGTGAATGTAGCCCAATCCATCACGCAAACCAGCCTCCCATCCACTGACACTGTCAACACTCCCGCTGCCTCGGGAAAAGCAGCCGGCATAATCAAGGACCCTCCACACCCCGGACGTTCTCTCTTCCACCTTCTTCCATCGGGAAAAAGATGTAAAAGTCTGAGATCACGTACCAACTGACTCAATAACAGCTTCTTCCCTGCTGCTGTCAGACTGTTGAATGGACTTACCTTGCATTAAGTTGATCTTTCTCTGCACCCTAGCTATGACTGTAACAGTACATTCTGCGCTCTCTCCTTTCCTTCTCTATGAATGGTATGCTTTGTCTGTACAGCACGCAAGAAACAATACTTTTTACTGTATCCCAATACATGTGACAATAATCAAATCAAATGCGGAGTGAGGTGAGGGGGAGGAGGTGAGAACATGAGGGGGTGAGGGAGGTGAGGGGGTGAGGTGAAGAGGGTGAGGGGAAGGGAAGGGGGTAAGGGTGAGGGAATGAGAGGGGACGGGTGAGGGGGAGGGGGTGCAGGGGAGGAGGGTAAGGGGGAAGAGGTGGAGGAAGATGAGGGGAAGTTGAGGGGGAGGAAGGGGAGTAGGGGTGAGGGGGAGGTGGTGAGGGGAAGGGGATGAGGGGAGGAGGATGGGGGAGGGGATGAGGAGAAAGAAGGTGATGGTGAAGAGAGGGAAGGAGAGGAAGGGAGGGTTGACGTGAGGGGGAGAGGGTGAGGAGGTGGAGGGGAGGAGTATGAGGAAGGTGAGGGGGTGGAGGAGAGGGGGGATGGATGGGTGATCAGTAACGGAATCAAGGGTTCTGGGGAAAGGGCTGGAAAATGGATGTGAGGAATGTCAGATCAGCCATTAGATAATCCTATTGAATGGTGGAGCAGACTCGAGGGGCTGAATGACCTACTCCTGTTCTTATTTCTTATTGTCCAATGGTTTAAGTCCCCTTGAAACCTTCTGCACCTCACTTTAAGATTCTGTCCCTCACTTTTGACATTTCAGCCAAAGGGACCAGTTGGTTCCTATCCACCCTCTCCATACCCATTATCATCTTATAAAATGGGGAAGAAGGCATGTGTAATAGTATACAGTGTAAAGAAGGCATGTGTAATAGTATACAGTGAAAAGAAGGCATGTGTAATAGTATACAGTGAAAAGAAGGCATGTGTAATAGTATACAGTGAAAAGAAGGCATGTGTAATAGTATACAGTGTAAAGAAGGCATGTGTAATAGTATACAGTGTAAAGAAGGCATGTGTAATAGTATACAGTGAAAAGAAGGCATGTGTAATAGTATACAGTGAAAAGAAGGCATGTGTAATAGTATACAGTGAAAAGAAGGCATGTGTAATAGTATACAGTGAAAAGAAGGCATGTGTAATAGTATACAGTGTAAAGAAGGCATGTATAATAGTATACAGTGAAAAGAAGGCATGTGTAATAGTATACAGTGTAAAGAAGGCATGTGTAATAGTATACAGTGAAAAGAAGGCATGTGTAATAGTATACAGTGAAAAGAAGGCATGTGTAATAGTATACAGTGTAAAGAAGGCATGTGTAATAGTATACAGTGAAAAGAAGGCATGTGTAATAATATACAGTGAAAAGAAGGCATGTGTAATAGTATACAGTGTAAAGAAGGTATGTGTAATAGTATACAGTGAAAAGAAGGCATGTGTAATAATATACAGTGTAAAGAAGGCATGTGTAATAGTATACAGTGAAAAGAAGGCATGTGTAATAGTATACAGTGAAAAGAAGGCATGTGTAATAGTATACAGTGAAAAGAAAGCATGTATAATAGTATACAGTGTAAAGAAGCCATGTATAATAGTATACAATGTAAAGAAGGCATGTGTAATAGTATACAGTGTAAAGAAGCCATGTATAATAGTATACAGTGTAAAGAAGCCATGTATAATAGTATACAGTGAAAAGAAGGCATGTGTAATAGTATACAGTGTAAAGAAGCCATGTATAATAGTATACAGTGTAAAGAAGCCATGTGTAATAGTATACAGTGTAAAGAAGCCATGTATAATAGTATACAGTGTAAAGAAGCCATGTGTAATAAAATACAGTGTAAAGAAGCCATGTATAATAGTATACAGTGAAAAGAAGGCATGTGTAATAGTATACAGTGTAAAGAAGGCATGTGTAATAGTATACAGTGTAAAGAAGGCATGTATAATAGTATACAGTGTAAAGAAGCCATGTATAATAGTATACAGTGAAAAGAAGGCATGTGTAATAGTATACAGTGTAAAGAAGCCATGTATAATAGTATACAGTGAAAAGAAGCCATGTGTAATAGTATACAGTGTAAAGAAGCCATGTATAATAGTATACAGTGTAAAGAAGCCATGTGTAATAATATACAGTGTAAAGAAGCCATGTATAATAGTATACAGTGAAAAGAAGGCATGTGTAATAGTATACAGTGTAAAGAAGGCATGTGTAATAGTATACAGTGTAAAGAAGGCATGTATAATAGTATACAGTGAAAAGAAGGCATGTGTAATAGTATACAGTGTAAAGAAGGCATGTGTAATAGTATACAGTGTAAAGAAGGCATGTGTAATAGTATGCATGTGTAATAGTATACAGTGTAAAGAAGGCATGTGTAATAGTATACAGTGTAAAGAAGGCATGTGTCTACTTTATATCGGAGAGACTGGACGATTGCTTTGCTGAGCACCTTTGGTCTGTGCACAATCAGGACCCTGACCTTCTGGTTCCTTGCCATTTTAACACACGATCCTGCTCCCATGCCCACATGTCTGTCCTTGGCCTGCTGCAATGTTCCAGTGAAATGCAACGCAAACTGGAGGAACAGCATCTCATCTTCCAACTGGGCACTTTACAGCCTTCCGCTCTCAACACTGAATTCAACAACTTCAGATGATTAACTCCACCCCACCTCCACATCTTTGTTTTCATTTTATTTCATTGTTTACTGTTCTCTATCTTTTATTTCCTTCTTGTCTTTATTCATTTTTCTTTCCCCCCACTCTTTTCCCCTACTTTATCCCCCCTTTCCTTCCCTTTGCTTCCCCTTTTACTCAATTTTACCTCTCTCCCATCCATCTCCCCCCTCCCCCCACACACCTTCATCTCTCACAGTTTACCCTCCGATTCCAGCTTCTCTGCCCTTTGGCCATTCACACTTTCTATTCTCTCTCTGGACTGCCATTAGCAGCCTTTCTCCCTTGTTTCTGTAGGTATGACTCATCTTTCATTCCCTCCCCCTGCACTGTAAATATCTCCCACTTTCAGCTATGACATCTGGACTCGAAACGTCAGCTCTTTTCTCTCCTTCCAGATGCTGCCAGACCTGCTGAGATTTTTGCTTTTGGTAGCATATTGTATACTTGTCTTTATTAGCTGAAGCATAGGGTTTAAAAGCAGCAAGGTTATGCTGTAACTATCTAATACATTGGTTTGGCCACAGCTAGAGTACGGTGTGCAGTTCTGGAATCCACATTATAGGAGGGAGATGACAGCACTGGAAAGGGTGCTGAGGACATTTACCAGGGTGTTTCCTGGGCTGGAGAGTTCTAGTTATGAAGAAATATTAGATACTCTGCGGTTGTTTTCCTTGGAGCAGAGGGAACTGAGGGGGGATATAATTAAGATGGAGAAAATGATAAGAAAGATTGGATAGACTGGGGTTGTGTTCCTTGGAGCAGAGGCGACTGAGGGGGGGATATGATTAAGATGGAGTAAATGATGAGGGGGATAGACAGACAGAAAGAAACTTATCCCCTTGGTGGAGGGATCAGTGACCAGGAGGCAGAGATTTAAGGTCAGGAGCAGGAGGTTCAGAGGGATTGTGAGGAAACCTTACAGCTTGTTACCATTGGTCACATCACAGCAGACCCAATGTTATCACCTTCTAAGAATGCCCAGGCACACAAGGCTACGGGCCAAGTGCTAGGAAATGGGATTCAAAGAGTTAGGTGGTTTGTCTTTGACTGGTGCAGACATGATGGGCTGGAGGGCCTTTCTCTGTGCTGCAATCAGGTTCCCCCCTTAGCCTTCTCTACTCAAAAGAAAACAGCCCCAGCCTAAGCAGCCTCTCTTCAGAGCACAGTTGTGGGTGGGATGGACACAAAGTGAAGTTAAAATTTCTGTTATGGTGGAAATTGAATTCTTGTGTCTGCAGCAACAAGGTATTAAATTATCTCTCCTGTTGAGCCTGTCTCCCAAGCTCAGTGAGGAGTAACGAAATCTGCATCACAGCGACAAGCACAGTGTGAATCCCACCCACAGGAACATATCGAATCGGTGGGGGGGGGGCTCTGCAATGTTCGAGAAGAAGTTATTTACAGGACAGGAAGTGAATGTGTCTGTGAACTGAGTTCAGCCTAGTCTCCTGCAGTGCAACACTTGCCAGACAAATAAACACAGTGGTGTCAGCAGCATTACCCAGTCGACTCTGCACAGAGGTGACTGTTCCCATCAGCTAACCACAGCATCGGGAAGTACAACCACCAGAATGGGGAACTCACCCACACTGAGGAAGTTCTCCGGGGTAGAGTCGTCCTGGCATTATCTCCCAAAGGTTAGAGGTGGCTCTAAATGAGACAAAATAAAGAGCGCCGTACCCTCCTGACTCCAGGCTGCATTTGCTGCCCAGACAATATACAGCAGCCCGGGGCCAGATGTGGATCGTCTGGGTTCTGAGTGTGGCCCCACCAGACATTGTGTGTTGACTGTTGCCCCATGTGCAGGGTTACCCCATTCCGCTGATTCCCGTCCGTGTAGTTTTTTCCCCTACCGGTGTGACTGAAGTGATTCGCACGTAAAGCAAGGACAAGTGTTGACGTGTGTGCTGATTACACACAACATTGAGTGTGAGGGCCGCGCACTCCCTCCGTGTCCAAAGTATCAATATTTCTGTTGTTAGAAACAGGCTATTTGGCCCAATGAGCCTGCACTGCCTCTCCAAAAGAGTATGCCACTCAGATCCTCCCCTCTGCCCTATCCCCATAAACCCACATCTTTGGACACTAAGGGACAATTTAGTATGGCCAATCCACCTAACCTACACATCTTTGACCCCTAAGGGGCACTTTAGCATGGCCAATCCACCCATCCTGCTCATCTTTGGATGCTAATCCACTTAACCTGGACAGCTTTGGACACACAGGGACAATTTAACATGGCCAATCTGCCTAACCATTGTACTATTTGAAGTTGATGACAGTTCCAACAGTACATCATAAAATCACAGAAGGAGACCATTTGACCCATCGAGTCTGCACCGAAACCAATCCCACCCTATCCCTGTAACCTCACATATTTACCCTGCTAATCCCCCTGACACTAAGGGGAAATTTATCATGGCCAATCCCCCTGACCTGCACATCTTTGGACTGTGGGAGGAAACCGGAGCGCCCGGAGGAAACCCACGCAGATACGGGGAGAATGTACAAACTCCACACAGACAGTGACCCGAGCTGGGTATCGAACCCGGGTCTCTGGCGCTGTGAGGCAGCAGTGCTAACCAGTGTACCACTGTGCCACCCATTAAAGATTAAGCATTTTCTATAACTAGTCATAAAATATTTGGCATGTATTAAATAAATATCTTATTTATGGGACGATGGTTGATGGAGAAGCCTGATTTTAATCCTCAGGTCCATGGAAACCATTCAACGGCTGGGGGCATCTGTCACTGAGGAAAAGGCAGACGGGGAGAGGCAGCTTCGTTGTGGGGCATTGACCGCAATTTCCGACGGCCCTCACAAAGCCTGGAGCCATCTCTTTTCTCATCCTTAACCAACCAAAAGGCCACATGTGGTTGGAAGGAATTATCCCAGCAGCGGGAATTATGAAACCTCTGTGTGGGGCGGAGAAAACTGATCGCACAGGCACTGAGAGGAAGCTCCACTGTCCTTTACCACTCGGATTGTTTGAGGTCTAGGCTGAATCTCCAGTGGCGAACTTCAGCTTTTTAAATACTCTGGTTCAGCAGGGTGTCACAAGGCATTCCCCGATAGCCAACTTCAGGTACTGGCTCCACCTGGCACTGGGCCCGTGCACCCCCATATGGGCGGGAATTGGGGGGGGGGGGGGGGGGGGGGACAGCGATCAGATCGCAGAAAGGTTACACCCCACAAGGAGGCTGCTCAGCCCATCTAACCCAGGCCCTCAGTAAGAGCCACTCACCTGCTACCCCTCGCAACCAAGCCCATCCTTCATTTGAAAGGTGGTCTTGTTTGCACCTCGGCCTGGATGTTGCCAGGAGAGGAGCAGAGATGCCACTGGGGTAAACAGTCCAACGCCGAGAGGAGCAACCAGAGCCAGATTGGATACGGAACTTTCCGGAAGACCAGTGCTTCCTGGAAAGGCTGGTGGCCTTGTTGGAACGCGATGGAAGTTTGTTTGGAATGTATAATACAATTTCAAGTTTAAAATGTATTTATTAGTGTCACAAGTATGCTGACATTGACACTGCAATGAAGTTACTGTGAAACTCCCCTAGTCGCCACACTCCTGTTCAGGTACACCGAGGGAGAATTTAGTACGGCCAACCCACCTAACCTGCACATCTTTGAACTGTGGGAGGAAACCGGAGCACCCGGAGGAAACCCACGCAGACATGGGGAGAACGTACAGTCTCCACACAGACAGTGACCCGAGCTGGGAACCGAACCCGGGTCCCTGACGCTGTGAGGTGGCAATGCTAACCACAGTGCCAATTTCTTTTACAGAATGTATTGAGGGGATGTGTGTGTCACTGGCTGGACCCTGCATGTGCTGCTCATCCCGACTTGTCTCTTGAGGGGATGGTGTTGAGCTGTGGCTTTGATTGGCTGCAGTTCACAAAGCCATGACTGATTCTCAGCGAAGCCACTTTCGATTTAATCGAATGATGCAGGCACAGACGATGCTCGGACGGAGAGAGTTGGAATGGATTTGAGTGAGAGAATTCCTGGGTTAAGCCAACATCCGGGCCTAGTACAGGACACGTGTCGGACTGGTCACCAGCACACTCGGAAAGACAGGAAGACAGTGGGGAGTTCCTCTCTCCATCTTTCGTTGCACATTCAGTTCACTAAAGGAGATTCTTCGTGTGGGGCTAACAGCCGGGAAGTGGGGGTGTGGGGGGAGAGGGGGGGCAGCTGCTGGAGATCATCAATCAGACAGCAACGCTCTTCCTGTTTACTTAACTTACTCCAGTCCCTGGGGCTATCCCGACTCCAGATGGAGCAGATCGTGCTGGGAATGTGGAGAGCAGTCAGACAGAATTCGAATCGCTTACATTTTAAAACGTTCAAGATGGCAGAATATGATGAACTGGAGCGGGGGCGGAGGGGCAATAAAATCAGACGATGCCGGAATGACAAAGCAAAGTGAGACAGAGTGGGAACGGCGGTTCCCAGGAACTCTGCTAGTCCAACAACCCCCGGCGTGTGAAAGAGTGGAATATTTTCACTCACACGGCAACAAACCGTCAGTCCAGCCCTCCAGCAGTGAGAGACGCGGACTTGGACATTTAACAGAGTATAATTGGTTGGAGCAAGTAATTAAAAAGCAACATCATCACCAACATCTTGTCGTCTTTTCTCTGGGCAGATATTCTATTAACTGGTGAGCTCTCTCTGCTGCTCATTTTACACCAATTCCAATCTGAATTCCGCATGAGAGTGGAGCAGTGTGCTGACTCCGAAAAGGTATCAGCAACCTTTAACAACAGGGCAAGAGACTGTGGCAGGGGAGTGGGGGGCGGATTTTCCCTGGGAATTGCCACAGGATCGGGGCAGACCGTACAGAGATCCGTTGAGCTCAGGCGGGATTTTCTAGTTTTGGGCCTAGCGTTCTAGTTTTGGTTGGTTTGATATTGGTTGTGATATTTTGGAATTCCTGGAATTCTGGCAAGCTCCCAGTGGATTGGAAACACACTAATGTGACGATCCTATTCAAAAAGGGATTGAGCCAAAAATAGGAAACTATAGATCTTGGGGAAGTTGCTGGAATGAATCATGAAGGAGGAGATGGCTGAGCCTTTGGAAAGGCAAAACTAATCCACCCATTGTCAGCACGGTTTTATGAAGGGTAAGTCATGCTTGACAAACTTGCTTCAGCTTTTTCAGGACATAACTAGCAAGGTGGATAGTGGGGAACCTATGGATGTGGTATATCTAGACATCTAGTAGGCGTTTGACAAGGTGCAACATAGAACATCGAACAGTACGGCACAGTACAGGCCCTTCGACCCTCGATGTTGTGCTGAGCTATATCCAAACCCAATATCAAGCTATCCCACTCCCTATCATTCTGGTGTGCTCCATGTGCCTATCCAATAACCGCTTGAAAGTTCCTAAAGTGTCCGACTCCACTATCACAGCAGGCAGTGCATTCCACACCCCAACCACTCTGAGTAAAGAACCTACCTCGGACATCCTTCCTATATCTCCCACCATGAACCTTAAAGTTATGCCCCCTAATAACAGCTACATCCACCCAAGGAAATAGTTTCTGCACGTCCACTCTATCAATCCCCCTCATCATCTTATAAACCTCTATTAAGTTGCCTCTCATCCTCCTCCACTCTAAAGAGAAAAGCCCCAGCTCCCTCAACCCTTCCTTATAAGACCTACCCTCCAAACCAGGCAGCATCATGGTAAATCTCCTCTGCACTCTTTTCAATACTTCCACATCCTTCTTATAGTGAGGTGACCAGAACTGAACATAATATTCCAAATGTGATCTCACCAACGTCCTATACAGTTGCAGCATAACCCCACAGGTCTTAAACTCAAAGCCCCTGTTAAAAAGGTGCTGCATAAAAGACTGATCCAGAATGTGAGATTGCGTGGGATTCGGGGTGGAGTACTAGATTGGATTGAGGATTGGCTGACTGACAGAAAGCAGAGGGTCAGGATAAATAGGTCCTGCTCTGTCTGGCGAACTGCAACTAGCGGGATGCCGCAGGGGTCAGTCCTCCGACCTCATTTACAATCTGTATAAATGATCTGCCAACAGGAACAGAGTGTAACATCGCAACATTTGTGGATGAAACTAAATAGGTGGGAAAGCAGGTAGTGAGGAGGATATGAAGATTTTGCAGACGGATAATAGATAGGCTCGGAGAAAGGGCCAAAATCTGGCAGATGGAGTTTAATGTGGATTGGTGTGAGGTTATCCATTTAGGCCCAGAAGGCAAATTATTACCTAAATGGAAAGCAGGTTCAAAATGCATCGGGGCAGAGGGATCTGGGTGTCTGTGTTCATGATTCGCAGGAAGTTGGTATGCAGGTGCAGCATGTAATAGAAAAGATCAATGGGATGTTGGCACTTAGGGACCAGAGTATAAAAGTAGAGGAGTGTTGCTGTAATTGTATAGGGTGTCAGTGAGACCACATCTGGACTATTGTGCCCAGTTTTGGTCTCTTTATTTGAGGAAGGATGTGGTGGCATCGGAGGTAGTTCCGAGGAAATTCATCAGATTGATTCCCGGGAACAAAGGGTTGAAGAATGAGGGCAGATTAAGCAGTTTGGGCTCGTACTGGCTGGAGTTTCGAAGGATGAGAGGGGATCTGATTGAGGGATATAAAATTATTGATAAATTACATGTGGACCGAGCGTGGGATTTTCCAGCTGAGCTTGTCCCAAAACTGGAAAACCCCGCCCAAAGTCAATGGGCTTTTGTATGGTCCACGTCTCCCCATCCGCTACAATTCCTGTGGCGGGCAGGATGGGGAAAATCCCCCCCCAAATATTTCCTCTTATGGGGCAATCTAGAACAAGAGGTCACAGATATAGGCTGAGAGGCAGTAGATTTAAGACTGAGATCAGGAAGAACTACTTCTCACACAGGGTGGTGAACTTGTGGATCTCGCTGCCCCATCGCGCGGTGGAATCTGCATCAATGAATGGTTTCAAGAAGGAGATAGATAAATTTCTAACGAGATCGGGATAGGGGGATATGGGGAGCAAGTGGGGAGGTGGATTTGAAACCAGGAAGAGATCAGCCATGATCTAATTGAATGACGGAGCAGGCTCGAAGGGCTGAATGGCCTACTTCTACTCCCAATTCCTATGTTCCTCTTCAATTCCATTTGGTTCAGAATGTTTGCTTACCTGCCTGTTGTGCTGACCACGAAGATCATCAATAGATTTCCGTGTGGCCTTTGTGGAGTCTGTGCTGCCTCATTGAGCGACTGGAGGCTCACCCAATGGTGAGCCATTAAACCTCTTACTCAACCTGGACTGGTGTTGTAGGTCCCAAGGTGACAACTACCTGACTGTAATATGTGGGAGCAACCCTTTCCTTTGGTGCAGAATAAAGGGTGTTGGTGATGAGAAACAGTTGGCTGAATTACAACAACTATCTTGGGCTTTATTAATGGGGCACAGAGTACAAGAGCAAGGAGGGTATGTCGAACTTGTATAAGTCACTCAGCTTTAACTGTTCGATTTGATTTGATTTATTATTGTCACGTACAGGGATACAGTGAAAAATATTGTTTCTTGCGCACTATACAGACAAAGCATACCGTCCATAGAGTACCTAGGGAGAAGGAAATGAGAGAGTGCAGAATGTATTATTACAGTTATAGCTATGGTGTAGAGAAAAAAAGCTAAATATATGTTTTGATTTATTATTGTCACATGTATTGGGATACAGTGAAAAGTATTGTTTCTTGCTTGCTATACAGACAAAGCATACTGTTCATAGCACACATAGGGGAGAAGGAAAGGAGAGAGTGCAGAATGTAGTGTTACAGTTATAGCGAGGGTGTAGAGAAAGATCAACTTAATGTGAGGTAGGTCCATTCAAAAGTCTGACAGCAGCAGGGAAGAAGCTGTTCTTGAGTCGGTTGGTACGTGATCTCAGACTTTTGTATCTTTTCTCTGATGAAGAAGGTGGAAGACAGAATGTCCGGGGTGAGTGTGTCCTTAATTATGGAGAAGATGGAAGAGTGTAGAGCTTTGTTTCCAGTTCCGGGCACCACACCTTAGGAAGGAAATGAAGGAATTGGAGATGGTGCAGAAAAGATTTACAAGAATGTTTCCAAGGATAAGAACTTCTGTTATGAAGATAGATTGTCGGCATTATGACAATGTTCCTTGGAGAAAAGGAGGTTAAGAGGAGAATTGATCGAGATATTGAAAATCATGAAGTCTGGACAGAGCAGATTGGGAAAATGTTCCTATTGGTGAAATGGTTAAGAACAAGAGGGCACAGATCTAAATTAATTAATAAAAGGAGTAACAGTGATATGAGGAGAAATATTTTGATGCAGCAACTGGGTTAGGGTCTGGAATGCACAACCTGAGTGTAGTGGAGACAGTTTCAATTGAAGCTTTTAAAAGGGAATTAGGCTGTTTTCTGAACAGGAGAATGTGCAGGGCTATGGGGAGGTGGTGGGGGAATTGGCACTCAGTGCCCATTTGGAGAACCAGTGCAGACACATGAAACAAATGGCTGTCTCCTGCGCTGTAACAATTCTGTGAACTGCTGCCCCCTGGCTACATATGTCTATATAATTCTGCAGACACTCTTCTGGAAATCTCTCTTTTTGAAAAATCAGTTTTGATAAACTTCCAATGGACTGGAAATGTACAAAATGAGACAGCAGCCTGTTATTAAGACTCCTGGCCAGCTTCCAAGCTGAAGGTTGAGAAAAGCAAAGGCGAATCCTCTCTGAAAGGCAGTATGAAAATGGAGAGATAGGGAGTGGCACAGTGGTTAGCACTGCTGCTGCACAGCACCAGGGACCTGGGTTCAATTCCTGGCTCGGGTCACTCTGTGTGTGCATGGGTTTCCTCTGGGTGTTCCAGTTTCCACCCACAGATCAAAGATGTGAGGGTTATGTTCATTGGCTGTGCTAAATTAACTCAAATGGCAGAGGGATTAGTGAGGTAAGTATGAGGGGTTAGGGAAATAGGGCTGGGTGGGGTTGTGTTCAGGAAGGCTGAATGGCCTCTTCTGCACTATGGGGACTCTGTGAGATTTCAACAGATGTATACAAACATCGAAACTCTTTCAAAAAAGCAAGAGATTAAAAATCAACGTGCTTAACTTTAATTAATGGTAAAGACTGCTAACCAGTCAACAGACTCTCAACTGGGGAACCTGCGAGAATCTATTATTAAGGATTCACAATTCGGCATTTGGAAGGCAGTGGTGTAATCACATGAAGTCAGCATGGATTTACAAAAGGGAAATCATGCCTGGCAAATCTATTGGAATCTTTTGAGGATGTGACTCGGCAGGGTTGACTGAGGAGAACCTGTGGATGTGGTTTATTTAGACTTTCAGAAGGCTTTCGATAAGGTCTCACATACAGCACACTATGTAAAGGTAAAGCACATGCAATTGCAGGTAATGTCTTGAGAAGGATAGAAAGTTGGTTAGCAGATAGGAAGCAAAGAGTTGGCATAAATGGGTCTTTTACTGACTGACAGCCAGTGACTAGTGGGGTTCCACAGGGATCTGTGTTAGGATCCCAATTGTTCGCATTATATATTAATGATTTGGAAGAGGGAACTGAATGTATTATCTCCAAATTTGCAGATGATACAAAGTTGGGTGGGAGGGTGAGCTGTGAGGAGGATACAGAGATGCTTCAGTGATTTGGACAGGCTGAGTGAGTGGGTATCTGTATGACAGATGCAGTATCATGTGGATAAATACAAGGTTATCCACTTTGGTAGCAACAATAAGAAGATAGATTATTATTTGAATGGGTGTAAGTTGAGAGAGGTGGATAGTCAGCGAGACCTTGGAGTCCTTGTGCATCAGTTGCTGAAAGTAAGCGCGCAGGTACAGCAGGCAGTAAAGACGGCAATGGTATGTTGGCCTTCATAGCGAGAGGATTGAGTATAGGGATAGGAATGTTTTACTGCAATTGTATAGGGCGTTGCTGTGGCCACTCCTGGAATGTACAGTTTAGGTCATATGAGGAGAGACTAAGTCGGTTAGGATTATATTCACTGGAGTTTAGAAAAGTGAGAGGGGATCTGATAGAAACTTATAAAATTCTATCAGGGTTAGACAGGGTAGATTCAGAAAGAATGTTCCCGATGGTGGGGGGAGTCCAGAACTAGGGGTCATAGTTTAGGGATAAGGGGTAAACCTTTTAGGACTGAGGTGAGGGGAAATTTCTTCACCCAGAGGGTGGGGAATGTGTGGAATTCACTCCCACAGAAAGTAGTTGAGGCCAAAACGTTGTGTGATTTCAAGAAGAAATTAGATATCGCTCTTGGGGTTTTCTGAATGGCGAAGCAGACTTAAATGGCTGAATGGCCTATTCCTGCTTCTAGTTACTATGTTTCATGGTTATTTTTTTCTGGTGTCAACCACAAAACATCAGATTTAATGAATTCAATTTGCCACAGAAGGATCTGAACTCACCACCTCTGGGTTGTTTGTTCAATGACATAACCAATCCTGGAACCCTCTCCCTAACAGCACTGTGGGTGTACCTACACCACATGGACTGACTGATGTCCAATAACAATCCTGGAACTCACTCCCTAACAGCACTGTGGGTGTACCTACACCACACTGACTGACTGACTGATGTCCAATAACAATCCAGGAACTCCCTCCCTAACAGCACTGTGGGTGTACCTACACCACATGGACTGACTGATGTCCAATAACAATCCAGGAATTCCCTCCCTAACAGCACTGTGGGTGTACCTACACCACATGGACTGACTGATGTCCAATAACAATCCAGGAACTCCCTCCCTAACAGCACTGTGGGTGTACCTACACCACATGGACTGACTGATGTCCGATAACAATCCACGAATTCCCTCCCTAACAGCACTGTGGGTGTACCTACACCACATGGACTGACTGATGTCCAATAACAATCCAGGAACTCTCTCCCTAACAGCACTGTGGGTGTACCTACACCACATGGACTGTCTGATGTCCAATAACAATCCAGGAACTCCCTCCCTAACAGCACTGTGGGTGTACCTACACCACACGGACTGACTGATGTCCAATAACAATCCAGGAATTCCCTCCCTAACAGCACTGTGGGTGTACCTACACCACATGGACTGACTGATGTCCAATAACAATCCTGGAACTCCCTCCCTAACAGCACTGTGGGTGTACCTACACCACATGGACTGCAGCAGTTCACCACCACCTGTTCAAGAGGTAATTCGGGATGGGAAGTCGATAGTGAGCTACACCCACGTCCGGTAAATGAATAAAAGAAGCGTAATTGTTGACGTTGCACTCCGATGATCTGTACACCAGCATTCTTGCCATCCCAATGCATGGGAACCCACTTTCCTTCCTTACTAACATTGTCTTGGATGTGAGCACCTTCTAGAGTATAAATTTGAGGAATTTTGTAGCATCCAACATATTAATGTTGACCTGCAGAGGAACCTTAAGTAAAACTGGTCAGATATCTCTTGTATGTATGGTCATGCCATGCACATGAAGTATCCTGAGTCTCCCACATAACCCAATTCCACTGCATTCTCTCAGCCTCTCAGGCTGTCCCATATTGCTCTGGAGATGTCTGACTGATCGTTGGAGCAGTATTGAGTACAGGAGCTGGGGCGTTACCTTATAACAGTACAAGACATTGGTAAGGCCACATTTGGAGTACTGTGTACCATTCTGGTCACCCTCTGACAGGATGTTATTAAACTGGGAAGGGTGCAGAAAAGATTTACAAGGATGTTACCCAGACTGGAAGGTTTGAAGTATAGGGAAAGGCTGGATCGGATGGGAAATTTTTCCCTGGAGTGTAGGAGGATGAGGGGTGACCTTATAGAGGTTTATAAAACCATGAGGGGCACAGATAAGGTGAATAGCCAAGATCTTTTTCCCAGGGGAGATGAGTCCAAAACTAGAGGCTGTGGGTTTAAGATGAGAGGCGAAAGGTTTAAAAGGGATCTGAGGGGCAATGTTTTCACACAGAGGGTGGTGTGTGTATGTAATGAGCTGCCAGAGGAGGTGGGAGAGGTGGGTACAGTGACAACATTTAAAAGATATTTGGACAGGTACATGGATGGGAAAGGGATATGAACTAAACGTAGGCAAATGGGACTAGTTTAGCTTAGGAACTATAGTCAGCATGGACGGGCTGAATCGAAGGGCCTGTTTCTGTGCTGTATGATTCTATGTCTAACTGGTCACCGAAGATATCTGATTGGTAACTGGAGATGTGAAGCATTTGACTTGTCCTCGGTAACAGTACCTGTTAGAAAGCACTTAAATAATTCAGATATAGAAAGAAAGAAAGATGCCAACAGCGCTATCAAGCAGCACCTGCTCAGCAATAACCTGCTCAGTGACGCTCAGTTTGGGTTTCACCAGGGTCACTCAGCTCCTGACCTCATTACAGCCTTGGTACAAACATGGACAAAAGAGCTGAATTCCAGAGGTGAGGTGAGAGTTGACAGCCCTTAACATCAAGACAGAGTGTGGCATCAAGGAGCCTGAGCCAAACTGGAATCAATGGGTATCGGGGGCAAACTCTCTGCTGGTTGGAGTCATACCTGGTACATAGGGAGATGGTTATGGTGGGTGGAGGTCACTCATCACAACTCCAGGACATCTCTACAGGAGTTCCTCAGGGTTAGTGTCCGAGACCCAACCATCTTCAGCTGCTTCATCAATGACCAGCCCTCCATCATGAGGTCAGAAGTGAGGATGTTCACCAATGATTCGCGATTCCTCAGATACTGAAACAGTCCATGTTCAAATTCAGCAAGACCTGGACAATTTCCAGGCTTGGGCTGACTAGTGGCAAGTAACATTTGCGCCACAAATGCCAGGCAATGACCATCACCAATAAGAGACACTCTAACCACCAGCCTTTGACATTCAAAGGTGTTACCATCACTGAATCCCTCACTGTTAACATTCTTGGGGTTACCATTGAGCAGAAACTCAACTGGACTCACCACATTAACACAGTGGCTACAAGAGTCGGTCAGAGGCTAGGAATCCTGCAATGAGTAACTCACTTCCTGATTCCCCAAAGCCTGTCCACCATCTACAAGGCGTAAGTCAGCAGTGAGCTGGAATACTCTCCACTTGCCTGGACGGGTGTAGCTCCAACAACACTCAAGAAGTGTAGAGAATCAGAAGGACCTTGGGGTCCGAGTCCATAGGGCACTTAAATCGGCCTCGCAGGTGGAGGATGTGGTCAAGAAGGCGTATGGTGTGCTAGCCTTCATTAATCGAGGGATTGAGTTTAGGAGTCGGGAGGTAGTGCTGCAACTTTATAAGACCCTTGTCAGACCCCACTTGGAGTACTGTGCGCAGTTCTGGTCGCCTCACTACAGAAAGGATGTGGAAGCTATTGAAAGGGTGCAGAGAAGATTTATAAGGATGTTACCTGGATTGGGAGGCATGCCTTATGAGGATAGGTTGAGGGAGCTTGGTCTCTTCTCCCTGGAGAGATGAAGATTGAGAGGTGACCTGATAGAGGTTTATAAGATGTTGAGAGGTATAGATAGGGTGGATTCTCAGAGGCTATTTCCCAGGGCTGAAACGGTCACTACGAGAGGACACAGGTTTAAGGTGCTGGGGAACAGGTACAGAGGAGATGTCAGGGGTAAGTTTTTCACTCAGAGGGTGGTGAGTGAGTGGAATCGGCTGCCGTCGGTGGTGATGGAGGCAAACTCGTTGGGGTTTTTTAAGAGACTTCTGGATGAGTACATGGGATTTAATGGGATTGAGGGTTATAGATAGGCCTAGTAAGTAGGGATATGATCGGTGCAACTTGTGGGCCAAAGGGCCTGTTTGTGCTGTAGTGTTCTATGTTAAGAAGCTTGACACCATCCAGGACAAAGCAGCCCCACTTGATTGGCACCCCATCCACAAACATTCACTCCCTCCACCACCGACGCTCAGTAGCAGCAGTGTGTACTATCTACAAGATGCACTGCAGGAACGCACCAAACATCCTTAGACAGTACCTTCCAAACCATTTCCATCTAGAAGGACAAGGGCAGCAGATACCTGGGAACACCCCCACCTGCAGGTTCCTCTCTGAGCCACTCACCATCCTGACTTGGAAATATATTGTTTCTTCACAGTCACTGGGTCAAAATCCTGAAATTCCCTCCCTAACGACATTGTGGGTCAACACACAGCATGTGGACTGCAGCGATTCAAGAAGGCAGCTCACCACCGCCTTCTCAAGGGGCAACTAGGGATGGGCAATAAATGCTGGCCTTAGCCAGCGACGCCCATGTCCCACAAATGAATTGAAATAGACAGAAAATGCTGGATAAACTCAGCAGCACAACCAAGATAATGGGCGGAATTTTACTGGCATATCTGCCCAAGGTTCATACGATTGTACCCGAGGCTAGAGGGGAATGCCATTCTCCGAGCCTCACCCGTCCCCAGAATCGAGGCAAGCGTGCTGGTAAAATTCAGGCCAATGCTTCAGGTTTAAATGATCCTTCTACACAACTGTAAAAGTACATAAATGATTTGTCTACACATAAGAACATAAGAAATAGGAGCAGGAGTCGGCCATCTAGCCCTTCGAGCCTGCCCCGCCATTCAATAAGATCATGGCTGATCTGTCGTGGCTCAGTTCCATTTTCCTGCTTTCTCCCCATAACCCTTAATTCCCCTGTCTATCAGAAACCTATCTACCCGTGACTTAAATATATTTAGTGACTTCAACAGGCAGAGAATTTCAGAGATTCACCACCCTTTGAGTGAAGAAGTTCTTCCTCAACTCTGATCTAAATTGCCCTCCCACCCCTGTTCTTGTTTCCTTTCTGAGCGGGAAGAATCTCTCTACCTCTACCCTATCCATCCCCTTCTTTATCTTATACGTCTCTATAAGATCCCCCCTCATCCTTCTAAACTCAACTGTAGAAGGGTCATTTCGACTCGAAACATTAACTGTGTTTCCCTCTCCACAGACGCTGCCAGACCTGCTGCTGTGTTTATCCAACATGTTCCGTTTTTATTTTGGATTTCCAGCATCTGCAATATTTTGCTTTTATTTACCAATAGATAAAATGTGGGTTAATAAACACAACACTGGGGCACAGAGAGAGCAAAATCTCCCTGCAGTGAAACGTGGCCAGACACATGTTGACAAAGACAGCACACTGTTCCTTCAATGGAACGGTAGAAGAAAAGTTTCCAGCCAGGATTCTCAGGGTGATGAGCTGACCCAAAGCAAGGCCCGTTATTGGAAGAAGGAAAGAGCAATCAGTTGAGGTCACCCAGGAGAACTAACAGCTTTAGCCATCCCTTAGACTTTTCAATACTAGTGTATGACTCTGATAACATTACTGTCACCTTGAGTCTTCCCAATCTCCACCAGATTCCTTCAATAAAACAAATATCTCACCGATATCTCTGTTCCTGAACCGCTGCTGGCTCAACATTCTGGCATTTCCTGGTGGAAGCTCGAAGAAGGCCCACCATCATCACCACTGCTAACTCGGGACAACTGTGGGCAGGTAGTCAATACTGGCGTTGCCAAATGAGGTGAGGGCAAATGGAAAAAACCTCCAGTTTTATAAACCTTCTGATACTTTTCTCTGACTATAGGGTGTGATTTTGAGTCCGCGTTTGCCGTCTGCGGGGATGGTGGCGGACACTCAACACGCGGAAAGCGCCATTCGTGCTGCCGATGTTCTGGTCTCCGACCTTCCCTCACTGGCGGAGTGGCGGGAAGCGCACTGCCGGACCGCACCACACCCGTTTTAGCGGGCACTCTCTCCGGTTCCCCCTCCCCCCTCCTCTCCCCCCCTCCCCTCTCTCCCCCCCCTCCCCCCCCCCTCCCCTCTCTCCCCCCCAGACATGATCTTACTACCTCACTGCACCAGTCAATCGGTGTGGCGAGTGAAGAAACTAGCGTCAGGGGCTAAACATTGCTATCCTCCAAAGCCTGTTTTCCCAGCGAGAATTGCACGCTGGCAAGAAATGACTTTAATTCTTTACACAGATCAGGTACTATGGCCACATCAGGAGGGATCCATTGAAGACCCTGGGGCATGGACGGGCAATGCCTATTGGGCAGTGCCAGCCTGGTACTCTGACAATGTCCATCTGGTGTTCTGGCACTGCCCACATGGCACCTTGGCAGTGCCAAGGGTTTACAATTGCTCCCTATTAAGGGATACAGGCATCCTCAGCCTGCTGGTGGGGATATAGGCCATTGAGGGTCCCCCTGCAAGCTTGGGGGAAAGTTGGGGGGGGGGGTGCCCCTTGAGCATTGCCAGCTTGGCACCCTGCAGTGTCTGCCTGGAGTTCTGGCACTGCCCACATGGCACCTTGGTAGTGCCCAGTTAGGGAACCATAAGTGTGCCAGTGGCAGTGCCACAGGGATGGAGCCTAAGTGGGAGTGGGGCTATGACAGGCAATGACAGAAGGTATGCAGGGGTAGTCTACACAAGGGGTGAGCTCTGCGGGGGGTGGGTGTGGATGGAGCAGTGGGAGGGTCATGCTGGGGGGGGTGGGGCGTGCAGGGGTGGGTTGTGGACTGAATTTTGGTGAGGGAGATGGGGGTGTTGGCAAGGAACTTGTCGGATGTCCCAATGCCGGTGGCCCATGTTGGTGTAGGGGGCTAGCAATGCCATTGATGATGGTGGGGGTGGTCTGATGTCCATGATTGTGAGGGTGGGCGATGGTCTCCTGGCTCACTGTTATATTGGAGCACCCAGCACAATGATACCCAAGTGTTTGGAAGCTGGCTTCACCGGTGTATGAGGCTCAGCCCCAATGCCAGTACAAAGCTCCCAGCTGTCAAAAAGAGTGCGGGAAGATTGCAATGCCCAGCTCACCCAAAAGACTAGGATGGAGGAATCCCGCTTCCACACTGTTCTGACACTTGGAAATCTTTTGGGAAAATCACACCCCTAACTTTGTCCTGCGATTTTAGATGCAGAGTTTTGATAAAATTGATTGGCAGGCACAGAATCATGTGGTTGCTGGGAGGAGCTAGGCTTACAGGAAAAATCAGTTTCATTTGCACTTTTAAAAAAAGTGTAGTTTCTGTCTGGAGCAGGCAGAATAAAGAAGTGCCTCTATGTCTGTCTGCCACACTCTCTCTCTTGCGCTCCCTCTCCAGGGGCTTTACAAAAGATCCAAGGCTGTTAACTTAAGTCAAAGCACGTGTGTATGAGTTTGCTGACTAATTTTAAAGACGGGTTTAATTCTATAAGAGAAGTCTATAAGAGCTTGATTGGAACTCATAGCACTACGTTAGCAGCTAAGAATTGTATCTTGTCATGTTTAAGCATTATTCAAATGTTAAAAATTATGCTAATTCATTTGTTATAGTTCAATTGTATCGTTAAATAACGTTTGCTTTGATAAACGCTCCCTAAATTGTGAGTAAACTCACACCTGGAATGAAACACGTTAATGCCACAATAGAGAATTGTTCGGGTTTAGTCTGGCGTCATAATATACCTCAGCGTTTCTGATCTGGGATCCTGACAAAATGGACGTTCAGCTCTGAATCATTGTGGACACAACAAAGTTCAATTTAAAGGTGCTTGCCTGAAGTGAGAGACAACTTTGCCCCACCCCCAAACGCGCCCCACCCCCAAACGTGCCCCACCCCCATCCGCTGCCCCTCCCCTGGCAACCAGGTTGCTAAGTAGATGGGGTTGTGATGTCACAAGGGGGTAGTTGCTGTGGTGACCCTGCACTGCTCTCTTCACCCTCAGTCAGTGCGTGAGTGTGGGAAGAGCAGCAGCAAAGTCCTCAGTACACATCTCCCCCCAGAGATATGAGAGCCAAGGTAAGACTGAGTGCAGGAAGGCCAGTCCCCAATCACTGCGGCGAAAATAACATCACAACTTTGTTCCATTAGCTCCCACTGCATTTCATTCACTGAGCACCGCGATTAAAGAGAGATCAATGTGATTAGCCATGCTGAGTTGCCCCTTAGTGTCCAAAGATGTGTAGGTTAGGTGGATTGGCCATGCTGAGTTGCCCCTTAGTGTCCAAAGATGTGCAGGTTAGGTGGATTGGCCATGCTAAATTGCCCCTTAGTGTCCAAAGATGTGTAGGTTAGGGTGGATTGGCCATGTTAAATTGCCCCTTAGTGTCCAAAGATGTGCAGGTTAGGGTGGATTGGCCATGCTAAATTGCCCCTTAGTGTCCAAAGATGTGCAGGTTAGGGTGGATTGGCCATGCTAAATTGCCCCTTAGTGTCCAAAGATGTGCAGGTTAGGGTGGATTGGCCATGCTAAATTGCCCCTTAGTGTCCAAAGATGTGCAGGTTAGGGTGGATTGGCCATGCTAAATTGTCCCTTAGTGTCCAAAGATGTGTAGGTTAGGGTGGATTGGCCATGCTAAATTGTCCCTTAGTGTCCAAAGATGTGCAGGTTAGGGTGGATTGGCCGTGCTAAATTGCCCCTTAGTGTCCAAAGATGTGCAGGTTAGGGTGGATTGGCCATGCTAAATTGTCCCTTAGTGTCCAAAGATGTGTAGGTTAGGTGGATTGGCCATGCTAAATTGCCCCTTAGTGTCCAAAGATGTGCAGGTTAGGTGGATTGGCCATGTTAAATTGCCCCTTAGTGTCCAAAGATGTGTAGGTTAGATGGATTGGCTGTGGTAAATTACCCCTTAGTGTCAGGGGGATTATCAGGGCAAATACATGGGGTTGTGGGGATAGGGCCTTGGTGGGATTGTGGTCAGTGCAGACTTGATGGGCCAAATGGCCTCCTTCTGCACTGTAGGGATTCTATGGTTCTATGAATAGCAAGTAGCTAACGTAGCCCTGGGTACTGAGCCCTGGGTACGCAGCTCTGGGTACTGAGCCCTGGGTACTGAGCCCGGGGTACTCAGCTCGGGGTACTGAGCCCAGGGTACTCAGCTCTGGGTACTGAGCCCAGGGTACTGAGCCCTGGGTACTGAGCCCAGGGTACTCAGCTCTGGGTACTGAGCTCAGGGTACTGAGCCCTGGGTACTGAGCCCAGGGTACTCAGCTCTGGGTACTCAGCCCTGGGTACTGAGCCCAGGGTACTGAGCCCAGGGTACTCAGCTCTGGTTACTCAGCCCTGGGTATTCAGCTCTGGGTACTCAGCCCTGGGTACTGAGCCTGGGGTACTCAGCTCTGGGTACTCAGCCCTGGGTACTCAGCTCTGGGTACTGAGCCTGGGGTACTCAGCTCTGGGTACTAAGCTCTGGGTACTCAGCCCTGGGTACTGAGCCTGGGGTACTCAGCTCTGGGTACTGAGCCTGGGGTACTCAGCTCTGGGTACTAAGCTCTGGGTACTCAGCGCTGGGTACTCAGCCCTGGGTACTGAGCCTGGGGTACTCAGCCCTGGGTACTGAGCCCTGGGTATTCAGCTCTGGGTACTCAGCCCTGGGTACTCAGCCCTGGGTACTCAGCTCTGGGTACTGAGCGCTGGGTACTCAGCCCTGGGTACTCAGCCCTGGGTACTAAGCTCTGGGTACTCAGCGCTGGGTACTGAGCCCTGGGTACTCAGCCCTGGGTACTGAGCGCTGGGTACTCAGCCCTGGGTACTCAGCCCTGGGTACTGAGTGCTGGGTACTGAGCCCAGGGTACTCAGCTCTGGGTACTGAGTGCTGGGTACTGAGCCCAGGGTACTCAGCTCTGGGTACTCAGCTCTGGGTACTGATCGCTGGGTACTGAGCCCAGGGTACTCAGCCCGAGGTACTCAGCCCTGGGTACTGAGCGCTGGGTACTCAGCCCTGGGTACTGAGCGCTGGGTACTCAGCCCTGGGTACTGAGCGCTGGGTACTCAGCCCTGGGTACTGCGCGCTGGGTACTCAGCTCTGGGTACTCAGCCCTGGGTACTGAGCCCTGGGTACTCAGCCCTGGGTACTGAGCCCTGGGTACTCAGCTCTGGGTACTCAGCCCTGGGTACTGAGCCCAGGGTACTCAGCTCTGGATATTGAGCCCTTGGTACTGAGCCCTGGGTACTCAGCCCTAGGTACTCAGCCCTGGGCACTCAGCCCTGGGTACCGAGCCCTGGGTACTCAGCCCAGGGTACTCAGTACTGGGTCCTCAGCTCTGGGTACTGAGCGCTGGGTACTCAGCTCTGGGTACTGAGCGCTGGGTACTCAGCTCTGGGTACTCAGCCCTGGGTACTCAGCTCTGGGTACTGAGCGCTGGGTACTCAGCTCTGGGTACTGAGCGCTGGGTACTCAGCTCTGGGTACTCAGCTCTGGGTACTCAGCCCTGGGTACTCAGCTCTGGGTACTGAGCGCTGGGTACTCAGCCCTGGGTACTCAGCCCTGGGTACTCAGCTCTGGGTACTCAGCCCTGGGTACTCAGCTCTGGGTACTCAGCCCTAGGTACTCAGCCCTGGGTACTCAACTCTGGGTACTCAGCCCTGGGTACTCAGCCCTGGGTACTCAGCTCTGGGTACTCAGCCCTGGGTACTCAGCCCTGGGTACTCAGCCCTAGGTACTCAGCCCTGGGTACTCAACTCTGGGTACTCAGCCCTGGGTACTCAGCCCTGGGTACTCAGCCCTGGATACTCAGCCCTAGGTACTCAGCTCTGGGTACTCAGCCCTGGGTACTCAGCTCTGGGTACTCAGCCCTGGGTCCTCAGCCCTGGGTACTGAGCGCTGGGTACTCAGCTCTGGGTACTCAGCCCTGGGTACTCAGCCCTGGGTACTCAGCTCTGGGTACTCAGCCCTGGGTACTCAGCTCTGGGTACTCAGCGCTGGGTACTGAGCCCTGGGTACTGAGCCCTGGGTACTCAGGCCTGGGTACTGAGCCCTGGGTCCTCAGCTCTGGGTACTGAGCGCTGGGTACTCAGCCCTGGGTACTCAGCCAGTGCCAGTAGCTTTGGAAGGGGGTGTATTTATTCTTCTTGATGAACACTGGGATATGAATGATACCCTGGGTGTTATGGTCCTGATAACACTTCTTTCACAAAAGCATGGCCATGCAAAGCTTTTGAGTTACAGAACAGCTGCTTAGCAGAGCTGGGATGGTGATGATAGGGAAGGGATGCTTTCAATGCACAGTTAGCTAACCTCTTCTTTTCCTTACAGTGGCGGAAGAAGCGAATGCGCAGGTACGTCTCGACCAAACTGACTATGCAGAGCACATCCCCTGAATCAGCATCAGGTTAAAGCCAGAAAGCAAAACATCATTGAACCTTCCTGTTGTAGCCTTTGGCATTGGAATCTTTTTCCAAAATTCCCGGGAATCTGGAACAATTCCGGCAGACGGGTGGTACACTGGTTAGCACTGCTGCCTCACAGTGCCAGGGACCTGGGTTCGATTCCCGGCACGGGTCATTGTGTGGAGGCTGCACATTCTCCTCGTGTCTGCGTGGGTTTCCTCCGGGTGCTCCAGTTTCCTCCCACAATCCAAAGATGTGCGGGTTAGGTGGATTGGCCATGCTAAATTGCCTCTTAGTGTCGGGGAACTATCTCGGGTAAATGCATGGGGTTACGGGGATAGGGGCTGGGTGGGATTGTGGTTGGTGCAGACTCGATGGGCCGAACAGCCTATTTCTGCACTGTAGGGATTCTACCATTCTATGACTGGAAGTTTGCAAATTTAACACTGCTATAGAGGGAGAGAGAAAATAGGGAACAATGGGCCAGTTAGTCTGACATCAGGAAAAATGCTGAAATCTATGATTATGGAAGTCTTAACAATGCATTTGGAAAAGCAAAGTACAGTTAGAACAAGTTAGCATGGTGTTCCTAAAGGGAAATCCTGTTTGACAAATCTATTGACTCACTTGATGAAGGAGCAGTGCTCTGAAAGCTCGTGCTAGCAATTAAACCTGTTGGACTTTAACCTGATATTGTGAGATTTCTTACTGTGCTTACCCCAGTCCAAAGCCAGCATCTCCACATCATGACAAGTTTAAGCGAGTGTTTTAAGGATGTAATTTGTTTGAGTAAATAAAGGAGAAGGAGTAGATGTAGTGTACCTGGATTTCGAACAGGCAGTCAATAAGGTGCCACAAAAAAGGTTCACACACAAGATAAAGCTTGGTGGGGGCTAATTAATATGAATAGCGGATTGGTTAATGGACAGGAAACAAAAAGTTGGGATAAATGGGGCTTTTTCAACCTGGTAAGCTGTAATTCGTAGAGTCCTGCAAAGATCAATGTTTGGGTCTCACCTATTTACAGTCTATATTCCTGGCTTAGGTGAAGAGACAGAGGGTGATGTGGCAAAATTTAACCAACAATCCATAGAATCCTACAGTGCAGAAGGAGGAGGCCATTCGGCCCATCAAGTCTGTAGCGACCACAATCCCACCCAGGCCCTATTCCCCCAACCCCACACATTTACCCTCTAATCCCCCTGCAACAAAGGGGCAATTTAGCATGGCCAATCAACCTAACCTGCACATCTTTGGACTGTGGGAGGAAACCCCCGGAGGAAACCCACGCAGAGAGCATGCAGGCTCCACACAGACAGTCACCCGAGGCCAGAATCGAACCCGGGTCCCTGGCACTGCGAGGCAGCAGTGCTATAACCACTGTGCCAGCCACTGTGCCATGATGCTGCCCAAAGGTGAGAATGTAAGCATGAGCTGAACACAAGGAGATTGCAGACAGATTTTGACAGGTTCAGTGAGTACGCAGGAAGGTGGCAGATGGAGTATAATGTGGGAAAGTGTGAGGTTATTCACTTTGGTTGGAAAAAGAATATTTTTCAAAAGATGGGAAGTGTTTAAGTATTGATGTTCAGAGAGATTTGGGTGTATTTGCACCAGGAATACAGAAAGTTAGCACACAGATACAGCAGGCAGTGAGACAAGTAGCATGCTGAACTTTATTACAAGGGGATTGGAATAGAAAGAGTAAAGAAATCTTGTTACAATTATACAGGGTTTACATCTGGAATAGTGTGTGCAGTTTTGGTCTCCATATTTAAGGAAGGATATAGATGTGACCCCCAACCACCATCACTGGCCCCATGCCGATCATTGGCCCCCATCAGATCACCGAACCCCCCTCCCCATCACTGACCCTCCTCCCGAACACTGAACCCCCTCCTGATCACTGACCCCCAAATCACTGACCCCACCTTGATCACTGACCCCCCCTCCTCCCGATCACTGATCCCCCCATCCCCATGACTTAACCCCCCTCCCAATCACTGACCCTCCACCCGAACACTAAACCCCCTCCTGATCACTGACCCCCAAATCACTGACCCTCCCGATCAGAGCCCCCCCTCGATCACTGACCACCCCCTCGATCACTGACCTCCCCCTCGATCACTGACCCCCCCCTCGATCACTGACCCATCACTGACCCCCCCCCGATCACTGACCCCCCCCCTCGATCACTGACCACCCCTTGGTCACTGACCCATCACTGACCCCCCCCGGATCACTGACCCCCCCCTCGATCACTGACCCATCACTGACCCCCCCTCGATCACTGACCCATCACTGACCCCCCCCTCGATCACTGACCCCCCCTCGATCACTGACCCATCACTGACCCCCCCTCGATCACTGACCACCCCCGATCACTGACCCATCACTGACCCCCCCCTCGATCACTGACCCATCACTGACCCCCCCCTCGATCACTGACCACCCCCGATCACTGACCCCCCCCTCGATCACTGACCCATCACTGACCCCCCCCCTCGATCACTGACCACCCCCGATCACTGACCCATCACTGACACCCCCCCTCGATCACTGACCCCCCCCTCGATCACTGACCACCCCTTGGTCACTGACCCATCACTGACCCCCCCCTCGATCACTGACCCCCCCCCGATCACTGACCCCCCCCCTCGATCACTGACCCATCACTGACCCTCCCCTCGATCACTGACCCATCACTGACCCCCCCCTCGATCACTGACCCATCACTGACCCCCCCCTCGATCACTGACCCTCCCCTCGATCACTGACCCATCACTGACCCCCGCTCGATCACTGACCACCCCCTCGATCACTGACCCATCACTGACCCCCCCCTCGATCACTGACCCCCCCCTCGATCACTGACCCCCCCCGATCACTGACCCTCCCCTCGATCACTGACCCATCACTGACCCCCCCCTCGATCACTGACCCCCCCTCGATCACTGACCCATCACTGACCCCCGCTCGATCACTGACCACCCCCTCGATCACTGACCCATCACTGACCCCCCCCTCGATCACTGACCACCCCCGATCACTGACCCATCACTGACCCCCCCCTCGATCACTGACCCCCCCCTCGATCACTGACCCCCCCCGATCACTGACCCTCCCCTCGATCACTGACCCATCACTGACCCTCCCCTCGATCACTGACCCATCACTGACCCCCCCCTCGATCACTGACCCCCCCCTCGATCACTGACCCCCCCTCGATCACTGACCCATCACTGACCACCCCCTCGATCACTGACCCATCACTGACCCCCCCCTCGATCACTGACCCATCACTGACCCTCCCCTCGATCACTGACCCATCACTGACCCTCCCCTCGATCACTGACCCATCACTGACCCCCCCCTCGATCACTGACCCCCCCTCGATCACTGACCCATCACTGACCACCCCCTCGATCACTGACCCATCACTGACCCCCCCCTCGATCACTGACCACCCCCGATCACTGACCCATCACTGACCCTCCCCTCGATCACTGACCCATCACTGACCCTCCCCTCGATCACTGACCCATCACTGACCCCCCCCTCGATCACTGACCCCCCCCTCGATCACTGACCCATCACTGACCCCCCCCTCGATCACTGACCCCCCCTCGATCACTGACCACCCCCGATCACTGACCCCACATTAGTCACTGACCCCCCCCTCGATCACTGACCCCCCCCTCGATCACTGACCCATCACTGACCCCCCCCTCGATCACTGACCCCCCCCTCGATCACTGACCCATCACTGACCCCCCCCTCGATCACTGACCCCCCCCTCGATCACTGACCACCCCCGATCACTGACCCCACCTTGGTCACTGACCCCCCCCTCGATCACTGACCCCCCCCTCGATCACTGACCCCCCCCCCGATCACTGACCCATCACTGACCCCCCCCTTCATCACTGACCCCCCCCTCGATCACTGACCCATCACTGACCCCCCCCCCGATCACTGACCCCCCCCCCGATCACTGACCCATCACTGACCCCCCCCTCGATCACTGACCCATCACTGACCCCCCCTCGATCACTGACCCATCACTGACCCCCCCCTCGATCACTGACCACCCCCTCGATCACTGACCCATCACTGACCCCCCCCATCGATCACTGACCCATCACTGACCCCCCCTCGATCACTGACCCATCACTGACCCCCCCTCGATCACTGACCCATCACTGACCCCCCCTCGATCACTGACCCCCCCCTCGATCACTGACCCCCCCCCGATCACTGACCCATCACTGACCCTCCCCTCGATCACTGACCCATCACTGACCCCCCCTCGATCACTGACCACCCCCGATCACTGACCCATCACTGACCCCCCCCTCGATCACTGACCCATCACTGACCCCCCCTCGATCACTGACCCATCACTGACCCTCCCCTCGATCACTGACCCATCACTGACCCCCCCTCGATCACTGACCCATCACTGACCCTCCCCTCGATCACTGACCCATCACTGACCCCCCCCTCGATCACTGACCACCCCCTCGATCACTGACCCATCACTGACCCTCCCCTCGATCACTGACCCATCACTGACCCCCCCCTCGATCACTGACCCCCCCCATCGATCACTGACCCATCACTGACCCCCCCTCGATCACTGACCCATCACTGACCCCCCCTCGATCACTGACCCATCACTGACCCCCCCTCGATCACTGACCCCCCCCTCGATCACTGACCCCCCCCCGATCACTGACCCATCACTGACCCTCCCCTCGATCACTGACCCATCACTGACCCCCCCTCGATCACTGACCACCCCCGATCACTGACCCATCACTGACCCCCCCCTCGATCACTGACCCATCACTGACCCCCCCTCGATCACTGACCCATCACTGACCCTCCCCTCGATCACTGACCCATCACTGACCCCCCCTCGATCACTGACCCATCACTGACCCTCCCCTCGATCACTGACCCATCACTGACCCCCCCCTCGATCACTGACCCATCACTGACCCCCCCCTCGATCACTGACCACCCCCGATCACTGACCCCACCTTAGTCACTGACCCCCCCCTCGATCACTGACCCCCCCCCTCGATCACTGACCCATCACTGACCCCCCCCGATCACTGACCCCCCCCGATCACTGACCCATCACTAACCCCCCCCTCGATCACTGACCCCCCCCTCGATCACTGACCCATCACTAACCCCCCCCTCGATCACTGACCCCCCCTCGATCACTGACCCATCACTGACCCTCCCCTCGATCACTGACCCATCACTGACCCCCCCCCTCGATCACTGACCACCCCCGATCACTGACCCCACCTTGGTCACTGACCCCCCCCTCGATCACTGACCCCCCCCTCGATCACTGACCCATCACTGACCTCCCCCGATCACTGACCCCCCCCCGATCACTGACCCATCACTGACCCCCCCCTCGATCACTGACCCCCCCTCGATCACTGACCGATCACTGACCCCCCCCGATCACTGACCCCCCCGATCACTGACCCATCACTGACCCCCCCTCGATCACTGACCCATCACTGACCCCCCCCTCGATCACTGACCACCCCCTCGATCACTGACCCATCACTGACCCCCCCCTCGATCACTGACCCATCACTGACCCCCCCCTCGATCAGTGACCCATTACTGACCCCCCCTCGATCACTGACCCATCACTGATCCCCCCTCGATCACTGACCCATCACTGACCCCCCCTCGATCACTGACCCCCCCCTCGATCACTGACCCATCACTGACCCCCCCCGATCACTGCCCCCCCCCCCGATCACTGACCCATCACTGATCCCCCCTCGATCACTGACCCATCACTGACCCCCCCCTCGATCACTGACCACCCCCTCGATCACTGACCCATCACTGACCCCCCCTCGATCACTAACCCCCCCCCCTCGATCACTGACCCATCACTGACCCCCCCCTCGATCACTGACCCCCCCCCCCGATCACTGACCCATCACTGACCCCCCCTCGATCACTGGCCCATCACTGACCCCCCCTCGATCACTGACCCATCACTGACCCCCCCCTCGATCACTGACCACCCCCGATCACTGACCCCCCCCCCCGATCACTGACCCATCACTGACCCCCCCTCGATCACTGGCCCATCACTGACCCCCCCCTCGATCACTGACCCATCACTGACCCCCCCCTCGATCACTGACCCCCCCCTCGATCACTGACCCATCACTGACCCCCCCCTCGATCACTGACCACCCCCGATCACTGACCCCACCTTGGTCACTGACCCCCCCCTCGATCACTGACCCCCCCCCCGATCACTGACCCATCACTGACCCCCCCTCGATCACTGACCCATCACTGACCCCCCCCTCGATCACTGACCACCCCCTCGATCACTGACCCATCACTGACCCCCCCCTCGATCACTGACCACCCCCCCTCGATCACTGACCCATCACTGACCCCCCCCTCGATCACTGACCCCCCCCTCGATCACTGACCCATCACTGACCCCCCCCTCGATCACTGACCACCCCCGATCACTGACCCCACCTTGGTCACTGACCCCCCCCTCGATCACTGACCCCCCCCCGATCACTGACCCATCACTGACCCCCCCTCGATCACTGACCCATCACTGACCCCCCCCTCGATCACTGACCACCCCCTCGATCACTGACCCATCACTGACCCCCCCCTCGATCACTGACCACCCCCCCTCGATCACTGACCCATCACTGACCCTCCCCTCGATCACTGACCACCCCCGATCACTGACCCTACCTTGGTCACTGACCCCCCCCTCGATCACTGACCCCCCCCTCGATCACTGACCCCCCCTCGATCACTGACCCATCACTGACCCTCCCCTCGATCACTGACCCCACCCCCCCCCGATCACTGACCCATCACTGACCCCCCCCCAATCACTGACCCCCCCCCCCCTCGATCACTGACCACCCCTTGGTCACTGACCCATTACTGACCCCCCCCTCGATCACTGACCCCCCCCTCGATCACTGACCCATCACTGACCCTCCCCTCGATCACTGACCCATCACTGACCACCCCCTCGATCACTGACCCATCACTGACCCCCCCTCGATCACTGACCCATCACTGACCCTCCCCTCGATCACTGACCCATCACTGACCCCCCCTCGATCACTGACCCCCCCCTCGATCACTGAACCCCCCTCGATCACTGACCCATCACTGACCCCCCCTCAATCACTGACCCCCCCCTCGATCACTGACCCATCACTGACCCCCCCTCGATCACTGACCCATCACTGACCCCCCCCTCGATCACTGACCCATCACTGACCCCCCCCCGATCACTGACCCTCCCGATCACTGACCCCCCCCCGATCACTGACCCCCCCCCGATCACTGACCCCCCCGATCACTGACCCCCCCCCCGATCACTGACCCTCCCGATCACTGACCCCCCCCGATCACTGACCCCCCCCCCCCCCGATCACTGACCCTCCCGATCACTGACCCCCCCTGATCACTGACCCCCCCCCGATCACTGACCCCCCCCCCGATCACTGACCCTCCCCATATCACTGACCCTCCCGATCACTGACCCCCCCGATCACTGACCCCCCCCGATCACTGACCCCCCCGATCACTGACCCCCCCGATCACTGACCATCCCCGATCACTGACCCCCCCCCCGATCACTGACCCTCCCCATATCACTGACCCCCCGATCACTGACCCCCCCGATCACTGACCCCCCCCCCCCGATCACTGACCCCCCCCCGATCACTGACCCCCCCCGATCACTGACCCTCCCGATCACTGACCCCCCCCGATCACTGACCCCCCCCGATCACTGACCCCTCCCCGATCACTGACTCCCCCCTGATCACTGACCACCCCCCGATCACTGACCCCCCCCCGATCACTGACCCTCCCCATATCACTGACCCTCCCGATCACTGACCCCCCCGATCACTGACCCCCCCCGATCACTGACCCCCCCGATCACTGACCCCCCCCCGATCACTGACCCCCCCGATCACTGACCATCCCCGATCACTGACCCCCCCGATCACTGACCCCACCCCCGATCACTGACCCCACCCCCGATCACTGACCCCACCCCCGATCACTGACCCCACCCCCGATCACTGACCCCCCCGATCACTGACCCCACCCCCGATCACTGACCCCCCCGATCACTGTCCCCCCCGATCACTGTCCCCCCCGATCACTGACCCCCCCCCGATCACTGACCCCCCCGATCACTGACCATCCCCGATCACTGACCCCCCCGATCACTGACCCCACCCCCGATCACTGACCATCCCCGATTACTGACCCCCTCCCGATCACTGACCCCACCCCCGATCACTGACCCCCCCGATCACTGTCCCCCCCGATCACTGTCCCCCCCGATCACTGACCCCCCCGATCACTGACCCCCCCGATCACTGACCATCCCCGATCACTGACCCCCTCCCGATCACTGACCCCACCCCCGATCACTGACCCCCCCGATCACTGACCCCCCCCGATCACTGACCCCCCCCGATCACTGTCTCCTGCCCGATCACTGACCGTCCCCGATCACTGACCCCACCCCCGATCACTGACCCCCTCCTGATCACTGACCCCCTCCGAATCGCTGACCACCCCCCGATCACTGATCCCCCTGATCACTGACCCCCCCCCCCCCCGATTACTGACCCTCCCGATCACTGAGCCCCCCCCTCCAACTCCCAGTCACTGACTTCCCCCTTCTGAATGGTGGCCCAATAGCGTCCCGGCCACCTCCCACTCCAATCAACACCTTGCTCCCTCCCCCACTTGTCCCACTTGAAGAGTGGCGTCAGGTCCCCTCAATCACCAATCGCCTCTCCAATAGATCCTGCCCCCACTATGCCCCACCCCCTCTTATTGCACGCACTTGAGAATGCCCAGTGCCTGGTGGGCAGTGCCAGGGTGCTAATTGGGACTTGTATGTAGAGTGGAATTTTATCCAGATGTTACCCAACTGTCCAGCTAGACGGAGAATTGGGAGCGTTGTAGATCCATTCTTTGGGTGAGTTTTCACAGCCGATCGTACGCACTCTGTCTCTGAAAGGATGATCTTGATAGTTTCTAACCAGGGAGGCTGTGGATGAGGCTTTACTCAGAGACAGCCTGGAAGAGACAGACTGTGAGTGTGGTGGAGACAGATTCACACAACAAGTGGTTAGGGTCTGGAATGTACTGTCTGAGAGTGTGGTGGAGACAGATTCACACAGTGAATGGTTAGGGTCTGGAATGTACTGTCTGAGAGTGTGGTGGAGACAGATTCACACAGTGAATGGTTAGGATCTGGAATGTACTGTCTGAGAGTGTGGTGGAGACAGATTCACACAGTGAATGGTTAGGGTCTGGAATGTACTGTCTGAGAGTGTGGTGGAGACAGATTCACACAGCGAGTGGGTAGGATCTGGATGTACTGTCTGAGAGTGTGGTGGAGACAGATTCACACAGCGAGTGGGTAGGATCTGGGATGTACTGTCTGAGAGTGTGGTGGAGACAGATTCACACAGCGAGTGGGTAGGATCTGGGATGTACTGTCTGAGAGTGTGGTGGAGACAGATTCACACAGCGAGTGGGTAGGATCTGGGATGTACTGTCTGAGAGTGTGGTGGAGACAGATTCACACAGCGAGTGGGTAGGATCTGGGATGTACTGTCTGAGAGTGTGGTGGAGACAGATTCACACAGCGAGTGGGTAGGATCTGGGATGTACTGTTTGAGAGTGTGGTGGAGACAGATTCACACAGCGAGTGGGTAGGATCTGGAATGTACTGTCTGAGAGTGTGGTGGAGACAGATTCACACAGCGAGTGGGTAGGATCTGGGATGTACTGTCTGAGAGCGTGGTGGAGACAGATTCACACAGCGAGTGGGTAGGATCTGGAATGTACTGTTTGAGAGTGTGGTGGAGACAGATTCACACAGCGAGTGGGTAGGATCTGGAATGTACTGTCTGAGAGTGTGGTGGAGACAGATTCACACAGCGAGTGGGTAGGATCTGGGATGTACTGTCTGAGAGCGTGGTGGAGACAGATTCACACAGCGAGTGGGTAGGATCTGGAATGTACTGTCTGAGAGTGTGGTGGAGACAGATTCACACAGCGAGTGGGTAGGATCTGGGATGTACTGTCTGAGAGTGTGGTGGAGACAGATTGTTAGTGGTGATTTGGTGTATTCTTCATATGTATGTCATATAGGCTTTTTTATGTTTGAGGAAAGTTATTGTAATGATGTAATCATGTTTGTGTTACAGATTGAAACGCAAGAGGAGAAAAATGAGGCAGAGGTCCCAATAAATGATTGAAATTTGACCTGTACAATGTTACAGTGGAACCGCTCCAGCCTTTGAACACAGTCTTATTGATTACTGTATTCCTGGCCTAATTTCTTATCCCAGACATTGCTTGAAGATGTTTTCATAACATTTGATTTATGTTCTGCAACTCCACAATGAAGCTGCATTGGATTGAAAATTGTGTGCTCAGACATTAGTTCTTGAGTAATAAAATGTTTCTATCTGTTGTTTAATCTCTGATCACTGATATAATGACCATGGTGAACAGCTAAGGGCCCAAACCACATTTCTGTGAAAGAGGCAAGACACTGGAAGCAGTTCAGAGAAGGCTGTCTGGTGTAAATGTTCTTTTTCTCCACACAGCCTGGTCTTGGAGGCCCCTGATAACTGTGGGTGTCTCTCTCCTGTCAATGGCCAAACCACAACTCGGAAGTGTCACGCTTCCTAAAAGAGAGGGAGAAAGACTCACTGTTTATCCCTGGCCAGTGAGCTCGCCCTCGTGCCACACGAGTTACCCTGGCTGCCATCGACAACCGTGTATCTCTCTTGCCTGTAGGTAGTAAAATACAACCCAGAAGACAGCCACAATGGGAAAGGAGAGAGGGACCACTGTTTATTGCTGACCAGTAGATCCCCTCAAGTGAGCGGTTTCGGTCTGTACCTCGGAATAATTACGCTCTGGCTTTTTTCGTGACTCACCAAGATGGGTGGTGAGAGAGTGAGACTAGTCAAGGTTAATTTAAAAATAATTTCATAGAATCATAGAAACCCTACAGTGCAGAAAGAGGCCCTTCGGCCCATCGAGTCTGCACCGAACACAATCCCACCCAGGCCCTACCCCCGTATCCCTACATATTATATCCACTAATCCCCCTAACCTATACATCCCTGGTTCACTAAGGGGCAATTTAGCACGGCCAATCAACCTAACCCACACATCTTTGGACTGTGGGAGGAAACCGGAGCGCCCGGAGGAAACCCACACAGACACGGGGAGAATGTGCAAACTCCACACAGACAGTGACCCGAGGCCGGGAATCGAACCCGGGTCTCTGGCGCTGTGAAGCAGCAGTGATCAACACTGTGCTACCGTGCCACCCGTGCAATTTATTCAGGAAGAACTCCAACCAAGCTCAGTCAATAAAACACAGACACAACAATACTGTGCCATGGAAAGAAAACTCTTACGGCACACCGTGAATTCTTAACATTACACGATTTACACAAAACCAAGAAGAATCTTAGATCCCTCCTCAACCTTACCTAATTGGGGGATTTCTGAAGACTGATAGAATATACTCACCACTCCTTGGATCGTTTGAAAACCAAGAGATCCTTGCTGCTGCTGAGAAAAGATTTGACGTCTTGCCTTGCTGCTGGATCTTAATCACCTTGGCTACCTGTGTTGTCACTTTTCGGAAATTGTGGACCTGCACAGATCCCTCTGTATGTTAAAGGGATCTCAACATGCAGGGTCCACAGAGGGAGGCCAACAAATTTGACTTTTTATTTAGGTGACCAGGCATGTAGGGGATGGTAATGCAGTTGATGGAGTTTATATGGATTTCAGCGAAGGCTTTTGCAGTAACTTCAGTGAGATGCATGAGCTTGGCCCCTTGGAGTATGAGATCCCTGATTGAGGCAATAATTGCCTGCTCAGTCAGGGAGCCTCAGCTGTGTATAAAATGGAAGTGTCAGGACTTTGGGCACTCTGGGTTCTGACAGTGTAACAGAAGCACTCTATGAGTAAAATGAAGTTTGTAAATACAGGGACTCTGGTGAAGGAATATGGACTCTGAGGAGTTATTTCAGTGTTGATAAGGAAGAAGAATAACGCTCAGGAACTTGCTTGCTACCAGCTGGCTTTGCTTGGTTGGGGTTGACCATTTTCATGCCTCTGTCTGGGCAACTGGACCCAGCTGTGGAGGACTGGGCCCAATATATGGAACACACGTGTTACTTTTTGAGAGCTAATGACCTTGTGGCAGATGAAAAGCAATGGGTCATTTTTCTAACCACTTGTAGACCAGCGGCATTTGCTGTTATTCAGAGTTTAACCTTCCTGGAGGCCCAGATCCCAAAACCTTCCAGGAATTGGCGGACCGAGCGAGGGGATATTGTGACCCGAGCCACCTTTGATCCTGAGAAGGTGTTGGTTTTACTTAGCAATCCTGGAGGTGGGGGAGTCTGTTATGGGTTGGACTTAAACCTGGTGTTGTCAGACTTCTCACTGTGTTTACCCCAGTCCAACGCCAGCATCTCCACATCATGGGTTTGCTCACCAGGTTGAGATGACTATTTGGAAACATAGGAATTCGGGGTGATGCTGAATGAGATTTGAAGAGACAGATTGGTGTGTGGGATAAATAATGGAACTCTCCAAAAACAGCTGAAACCCAGATGGACCACAAACACGTGCTACAGCTGGCCTTATCGCTGGAAGAGCAGGCTGGTGGGGGGTGTAGGAGTTGCATGTTATCGCAATTGATGTGGACACCCATGCCAGCTTAAGGACTTGAGTGCGCGCAGCCAGTCTTGGGAAGAATCCGATTACAAGTAAACCCAGGTCCAGCAACATTACAGCCCAAAGCAACGCCAAACATTAACATAAGAACATAAGAAATAGGAGCAGGAGTAGGCCATCCAGCCCTTCGAGCCTGCCCCGCCATTCAATAAGATCATGGCTGATCTGTCGTGTCTCAGTTCCACTTTCCCGCCCTCTCCCCATAACCCTTAATCCCCTCTCTTATCAAAAACCCATCAACCCGCTTCTTAAAAATATTTAGCGAGGCAGCCTCCACCACTTCAACGGGCAGAGAATTCCAGAGATTCACCACCCTTTGAGTGAAGAAGTTCCTCCTCAACTCCGTTCTAAACCGCCTCCCCTTTATCTTGAGGCTGTGCCCCCTAGTCCTACTGTCTTTTTTGAGCGGGAAGAGTCTCTCCACCTCTATCCTATCCATCCCATTCATCATCTTATACGTCTCAATGAGATCTCCCCTCATTCTTCTAAACTGTAACGAGTACAAGCCTAGTTTATTCAGCCTCTCCTCATAGCTCAACCCCCTCAACTCCGGCATCAGCCTAGTAAACCTCCTCTGCACTCCCTCCAAGGCCAAAATATCTTTGTGCAGGTGCGGCGCCCAAAACTGCACACAGTACTCCAGCTGCGGCCTCACCAACGCCCTATACAGCTGCAGCAAGACCTCCCTACTTTTATATTCAATCCCCCTCGCTATGAAGGCCAGCATCCCATTCGCCTTCCTGACCACCTGCTGCACCTGCAAGCTGGGTTTTTGCGACTCATGCACAAGGACCCCCAGGTCCCTCTGCACCGTCGCCTGCTGCAGTTTTTCGCCACGTAAGTAATAGTCCTTCCTACCATTATTCCTACCAGTTAACAGTCCCTTCAGAATCTCAAGGTAGTGGAAGTGCTGTCACTTTGCGGAACAGGAACAGACCGAGTTTCTCGCATGGGGGTGCAGACTTGAGGCTGAACGGCTGGTACTACAAGATGGATCTATCATTCGCAAAGACAGCCCAGGGTTAGAATGCAAAGGCAGGAAAGTGGACCTGAGGAATATAGAAGCAGCCATTCTGCTGCTGAAAGGCACAGGAGGTTCAAGGAGCCGAGTGGCCAACGGCACTTCCAAGTTCGACTCATCAAATTGGCCGAGAACTGGAGGGAGAAAACATGGGGGGGGGGGGTGTTCACACTGAGCATGGGGGGGGGGTGTTTATACTGAGCACGGGGGGGGGGTGTTTATACTGAGCACGGGGGGGGGGGGTGTTCACACTGAGCATGGGGGGGGGGTGTTTATACTGAGCACGGGGGGGGGGGTGTTCACACTGAGCATGGGGGGGGGGTGTTTATACTGAGCACGGGGGGGGGGTTTATACTGAGCACGGGGGGAGGTTTATACTGAGCACGGGGGGGGGGTTTATACTGAGCACGGGGGGGGGGTTTATACTGAGCACGGGGGGGGGGGTTTATACTGAGCACGGGGGGGTGTTCACACTGAGCACGGGGGGGGGGGTTTATACTGAGCACGGGGGGGTGTTCACACTGAGCACGGGGGGGGGGGTTTATACTGAGCACGGGGGGGTGTTCACACTGAGCACGGGGGGGGGGTTTATACTGAGCACGGGGGGGTGTTTATACTGAGCACGGGGGGGGGTGTTCACACTGAGCACGGGGGGGGGGTGTTTATACTGAGCACGGGGGGGGGTTTATACTGAGCACGGGGGGGGGGGTTTATACTGAGCACGGGGGGGGGTTTATACTGAGCACGGGGGGGGGGGTTTATACTGAGCACGGGGGGGGGGGGGTTTATACTGAGCACGGGGGGGGGGGTGTTCACACTGAGCACGGGGGGGGGGGTTTATACTGAGCACGGGGGGGGGGGGTTTATACTGAGCACGGGGGGGGGTTTATACTGAGCACGGGGGGGGGGGGGGTTTATACTGAGCACGGGGGGGGGGGTTTATACTGAGCACGGGGGGGGGGTGTTCACACTGAGCACGGGGGGGGGTTTATACTGAGCACGGGGGGGGGGGTTTATACTGAGCACGGGGGGGGGTTTATACTGAGCACGGGGGGGGGGGTTTATACTGAGCACGGGGGGGGGGTTTATACTGAGCACGGGGGGGGGGGGTTTATACTGAGCACGGGGGGGGGTTTATACTGAGCACGGGGGGGGGGTTTATACTGAGCACGGGGGGGGGGGTTTATACTGAGCACGGGGGGGGGGGGGGTTTATACTGAGCATGGGGGGGGGGGTTTATACTGAGCACGGGGGGGGGGGTTTATACTGAGCACGGGGGGGGGGTTTATACTGAGCACGGGGGGGGGGGGTTTATACTGAGCACGGGGGGGGGTTTATACTGAGCACGGGGGGGGGTTTATACTGAGCACGGGGGGGGGGGGTTTATACTGAGCACGGGGGGGGGGTTTATACTGAGCACGGGGGGGGGTTTATACTGAGCACGGGGGGGGGTTTATACTGAGCACGGGGGGGGGGTTTATACTGAGCACGGGGGGGGGGGGGGGGTTTATACTGAGCACGGGGGGGGGGGTTTATACTGAGCACGGGGGGGGGGGGGTTTATACTGAGCACGGGGGGGGGTTTATACTGAGCACGGGGGGGGGTTTATACTGAGCACGGGGGGGGGGGTTTATACTGAGCACGGGGGGGGGGTTTATACTGAGCACGGGGGGGGGGTTTATACTGAGCACGGGGGGGGGGTTTATACTGAGCACGGGGGGGGGTTTATACTGAGCACGGGGGGGGGGTTTATACTGAGCACGGGGGGGGGTTTATACTGAGCACGGGGGGGGGGGTTTATACTGAGCACGGGGGGGGGGGTTTATACTGAGCACGGGGTGGGGGGGTTTATACTGAGCACGGGGGGGGGGGTTTATACTGAGCACGGGGGGGGGGTTTATACTGAGCACGGGGGGGGGGGTTTATACTGAGCACGGGGGGGGGGTTTATACTGAGCACGGGGGGGGGGTTTATACTGAGCACGGGGGGGGGGTTTATACTGAGCACGGGGGGGGGTTTATACTGAGCACGGGGGGGGGTTTATACTGAGCACGGGGGGGGGGGTTTATACTGAGCACGGGGGGGGGTTTATACTGAGCACGGGGGGGGGGTTTATACTGAGCACGGGGGGGGGGGTTTATACTGAGCACGGGGGGGGGTTTATACTGAGCACGGGGGGGGGTTTATACTGAGCACGGGGGGGGGGGTTTATACTGAGCACGGGGGGGGGGTTTATACTGAGCACGGGGGGGGGGGTTTATACTGAGCACGGGGGGGGGGGGTTTATACTGAGCACGGGGGGGGGGTTTATACTGAGCACGGGGGGGGGGGTTTATACTGAGCACGGGGGGGGGTTTATACTGAGCACGGGGGGGGGTTTATACTGAGCACGGGGGGGGGGTTTATACTGAGCACGGGGGGGGGTTTATACTGAGCACGGGGGGGGGGGTTTATACTGAGCACGGGGGGGGGGTTTATACTGAGCACGGGGGGGGGTTTATACTGAGCACGGGGGGGGGTTTATACTGAGCACGGGGGGGGGGGTTTATACTGAGCACGGGGGGGGGTTTATACTGAGCACGGGGGGGGGGTTTATACTGAGCACGGGGGGGGGGGTTTATACTGAGCACGGGGGGGGGGGGGGTTTATACTGAGCACGGGGGGGGGGGTTTATACTGAGCACGGGGGGGGGTTTATACTGAGCACGGGGGGGGGGTTTATACTGAGCACGGGGGGGGGGGGTTTATACTGAGCACGGGGGGGGGGGGGGGTTTATACTGAGCACGGGGGGGGGGGGTTTATACTGAGCACGGGGGGGTGTTCACACTGAGCACGGGGGGGGGGTTTATACTGAGCACGGGGGGGGGGGTTTATACTGAGCACGGGGGGGGGGTGTTCACACTGAGCACGGGGGGGGGGTGTTCACACTGAGCACGGGGGGGGGGTTTATACTGAGCACGGGGGGGGGTTTATACTGAGCACGGGGGGGGGGGTTTATACTGAGCACGGGGGGGGGTTTATACTGAGCACGGGGGGGGGGTTTATACTGAGCACGGGGGGGGGGGGGGTTTATACTGAGCACGGGGGGGGGGTGTTCACACTGAGCACGGGGGGGGGGTTTATACTGAGCACGGGGGGGGGGGGTTTATACTGAGCACGGGGGGGGGGTGTTCACACTGAGCACGGGGGGGGGGTTTATACTGAGCACGGGGGGGGGGGTTTATACTGAGCACGGGGGGGGGTTTATACTGAGCACGGGGGGGGGGGTTTATACTGAGCACGGGGGGGGGGTTTATACTGAGCACGGGGGGGGGGGGGTTTATACTGAGCACGGGGGGGGGGGTTTATACTGAGCACGGGGGGGGGGGGTTTATACTGAGCATGGGGGGGGGGGTTTATACTGAGCACGGGGGGGGGGGTTTATACTGAGCACGGGGGGGGGGTTTATACTGAGCACGGGGGGGGGGGGTTTATACTGAGCACGGGGGGGGGTTTATACTGAGCACGGGGGGGGGGTTTATACTGAGCACGGGGGGGGGGGGTTTATACTGAGCACGGGGGGGGGTTTATACTGAGCACGGGGGGGGGTTTATACTGAGCACGGGGGGGGGTTTATACTGAGCACGGGGGGGGGGGGTTTATACTGAGCACGGGGGGGGGGGGGGTTTATACTGAGCACGGGGGGGGGGGTTTATACTGAGCACGGGGGGGGGTTTATACTGAGCACGGGGGGGGGGTTTATACTGAGCACGGGGGGGGGGGGGGTTTATACTGAGCACGGGGGGGGGGTGTTCACACTGAGCACGGGGGGGGGTTTATACTGAGCACGGGGGGGGGGGTTTATACTGAGCACGGGGGGGGGGGGGGTTTATACTGAGCACGGGGGGGGTGTTTATACTGAGCACGGGGGGGGGGGGTTTATACTGAGCACGGGGGGGGGGTTTATACTGAGCACGGGGGGGGGGTTTATACTGAGCACGGGGGGGTGTTTATACTGAGCACGGGGGGGGGGGGGGGTTTATACTGAGCACGGGGGGGGGTGTTTATACTGAGCACGGGGGGGGGGGTTTATACTGAGCACGGGGGGGGGTGTTTATACTGAGCACGGGGGACGGGGGGGGGTTTATACTGAGCACGGGGGGGGTGTTTATACTGAGCACGGGGGGGGGGGGTTTATACTGAGCACGGGGGGGGGGTTTATACTGAGCACGGGGGGGGGGGGTTTATACTGAGCACGGGGGGGGGTGTTTATACTGAGCACGGGGGGGGGGGTTTATACTGAGCACGGGGGGGGTGTTTATACTGAGCACGGGGGGGGGGGGGGGGGGGGTTTATACTGAGCACGGGGGGGGGGGGGGGGGGGGGGGGGTTTATACTGAGCACGGGGGGGGGGGGGGGGGGGGGTTTATACTGAGCACGGGGGGGGGGGGGGGTTTATACTGAGCACGGGGGGGGTGGTTTACAATTACTGCAAAGAAACGTACCGACAACTGAACAACGAGGAACACTACAGGCAGTTACCCACACATCCGACCAAACACTCTGATCAAGACTTTTGATCCGGACCTTCAGAGCACCCTCCGTGCTCTCATCCCATGTACTCCCCGCATTGGAGATCTCTACTGCCTCTCAAAGATACACAGGGCAAACACACCCGGCCGTCCCATCGTATCGGGCAATGGGACCGCGTGCGAGAACCTCTCCGGCTACGTCAAGGGCATCCTGAAACCCATTGTATAAAAACCCCAGCTTTTGTCGCGACACTACGGACTTCCTACAGAAACGCATGAGGCAGTTGGACCAGGAGCACTCCTCGTCACAATGGATGTCTCGGCGCTCTGCACCAGCATCCCCCACGACGATGGCATTGCTGAAACTGCCTCACTACTCAACGCCGACAACTGCCAGTTTCCAGATGCAATTTTACAACTCATCCGCTTCATCCTGGACCACAATGTCTTCACCTTCAACAACTAGTTCTTCATCCAGACACACGGAACAGTCATGGGGACCAAATTCACACCTCAATATGCCAACATCTTCATGCACAGGCTCGAACAAGACTTCTTCATCGCACAGGACCTTCAACCGATGCTATACACTAGATACATCGATGACATTTTCTTCCTTTGGATCCATGGTGAACAATCACTGAAACAACTATATGATAACATCAACAAGTTCCATCCCACCATCAGACTCACCATGAACTATTCTCCGAAATCGGTTACATTCTTGGACACACATCTCCATCAAGGACGGTCACCTCAGCACCTCACTGTACAGCAAGCCCACGGATAACCTCACGATGCTTCACTTCTCCAGCTTCCACCCTAAACACATTAAAGAAGCCATCCCATACGGACAAGCTCTCCGTATACACAGGATCTGCTCAGATGAGGAGGATCGCAACAGACACCTCCAGACACTGAAAGATGCCCTCATAAGAACAGGATATGGCACTCACATTGGCTGTACCTTTAAGACTTGATTAGCTGAAAAGACTCGCATTCTAATCAGTATTCTGTGAACTGTGTGTGCCTTTATCGGCCCTGTTTGTGATCTGAACTCCCCACTCACCTGACGAAGGAGCAGTGGTGTGTGGAGGTGCCGCAGGGCGGCGCTGTCGGTGTGGGTTTGGGGTGCAGTGTGGGGAGGTGCCGCGGGGCGGCGCTGTCGGTGTGGGTTTGGGGTGCAGTGTGGGGAGGTGCCGCGGGGCGGCTCTGTCGATGTGGGTTTGGGGTGCAGTGTGGGGAGGTGCCGCGGGGCGGCGCTGTCGGTGTGGGTTTGGGGTGCAGTGTGGGGAGGTGCCGCGGGGCGGCTCTGTCGGTGTGGGTTGGGGTGCAGTGTGGGGAGGTGCCGCGGGGCGGCTCTGTCGGTGTGGGTTTGGGGTGCAGTGTGGGGGAGGTGCCGCGGGGCGGCTCTGTCGGTGTGGGTTTGGGGGTGCAGTGTGGGGAGGTGCCGCGGGGCGGCGCTGTCGGTGTGGGTTTGGGGGTGCAGTGTGGGGAGGTGCCGCGGGGCGGCGCTGTCGGTGTGGGTTTGGGGGTGCAGTGTGGGGAGGTGCCGCGGGGCGGCGCTGTCGGTGTGGGTTTGGGGGTGCAGTGTGGGGAGGTGCCGCGGGGCGGCGCTGTCGGTGTGGGTTTGGGGTGCAGTGTGGGGAGGTGCCGCGGGGCGGCGCTGTCGGTGTGGGTTTGGGGTGCAGTGTGGGGAGGTGCCGCGGGGCGGCTCTGTCGGTGTGGGTTTGGGGTGCAGTGTGGGGAGGTGCCGCGGGGCGGCTCTGTCGGTGTGGGTTTGGGGTGCAGTGTGGAGAGGTGCCGCGGGGCGGCGCTGTCGGTGTGGGTTTGGGGTGCAGTGTGGGGAGGTGCCGCGGGGCGGCGCTGTCGGTGTGGGTTTGGGGGTGCAGTGTGGGGAGGTGCCGCGGGGCGGCGCTGTCGGTGTGGGTTTGGGGGTGCAGTGTGGGGAGGTGCCGCGGGGCGGCGCTGTCGGTGTGGGTTTGGGGTGCAGTGTGGGGAGGTGCCGCGGGGCGGCGCTGTCGGTGTGGGTTTGGGGTGCAGTGTGGGGAGGTGCCGCGGGGCGGCGCTGTCGGTGTGGGTCTCGCGGGCGGGCCGTTGTGCGGGATTTTCGGGGAAGATGGCGGTGCGGAAGAAGGACGGTGGGCCGAATGTGAAATATTTCGAGGCCTCGGATACGGTTTCGCAGTTTGATAATGTGCGCTTGTGGCTGGGGAAGAATTATAAAAAGGTGAGAGGCCGGAGCGTGGGGCAGGGAGCGGGGCTGAGAGTGAGAGCGGATTGTCCCGGGCCTAAACCGCCCCACACAGAGAGAGGGATTCAGCCCTCTCCCCTTCCCCCGCCTCATCCTCCCAATTCTAGCACCCCATCAGCTCCTTCCTCAACCCCTGCTCCAATCCCCCCCCCCGTCATTTTCCATCCCTTCTCCTATTCCAATTCCCACCCACTCCATCATCCTCCTCCCATCTTCAGCCTCACTTTCTCCCTCTCTATTCCCCCTCCACTTCTCCCAGCCCCATCATCATCATCCTCCCCAATCAGACCCACCCCCCCGTCCCGATCTCCCACCCCCCCGTCCCGATCTCCCTCCCCCCCCGTCCCGATCTCCCACCCCCCCGTCCCGATCTCCCACCCCCCCCGTCCCGATCTCCCACCCCCCCCGTCCCGATCTCCCTCCCCCCCGTCCCGATCTCCCACCCCCCCCGTCCCGATCTCCCACCCCCCCCGTCCCGATCTCCACCCCCCCCCGTCCCGATCTCCCACCCCCCCGTCCCGATCTCCCTCCCCCCCCGTCCCGATCTCCCACCCCCCCGTCCCGATCTCCCACCCCCCCCGTCCCGATCTCCCACCCCCCCGTCCCGATCTCCCACCCCCCCCGTCCCGATCTCCCACCCCCCCCGTCCCGATCTCCCACCCCCCCGTCCCGATCTCCCACCCCCCCGTCCCGATCTCCCACCCCCCCGTCCCGATCTCCCACCCCCCCGTCCCGATCTCCCACCCCCCGTCCCGATCTCCCACCCCCCCCGTCCCGATCTCCCACCCCCCCCGTCCCGATTTCCTCCCCGTCCCGATCTCCCACCCCCCTGTCCCGATTCTCCCACCCCCCGTCCCGATCTCCCACCCCCCCGTCCCGATTTCCCCCCCGTCCCGATTCTCCCCCCCCGCCGTCCCGATTCTCCCCCCCCGCCGTCCCGATTCTCCCCCCCGCCGTCCCGATTCTCCCCCCCGCCGTCCCGATTCTCCCCCCCCGCCGTCCCGATTCACCCCCCCGCCATCCCGATTCTCCCCCCCCCCGCCGTCCCAATTCCCCCGTCCCAATTCCACCCCCCAGTCCCCATTCCCTGATCATCTTCCCCAACACCCTCTTAACCCCATCAGCATCCCCCCTGCCCTATTCCCACTGCACCCATTCCTCCATCAGCTTTTGTATCTACCCTGGCCATCAAACACCCTGTCCCAATTCTGCTATCGCCCTTTGGGAGCTTGACTTACATTAGAGTGTCTAATACTCAGCTGGACATTCAAACCATGTCACAAGTCTGAGGTCAGTATGTCAGGCCTTCAGAAACCTGAATGCTGGTCCCAGCAGCCACATTCGCTCTCACTCATGCATGTTCTGAAGAGTCGTATCGGACTGAAATTGTTCACTGTGTTTCTCTCTCACAGATACTGCCAGCATTTATCCAACGTGTTTCTATCTCTGATTTCACTCATTCTCTCTTTTCATGACAACCCACACAATTCTGCATCATTTAATAACATAAAATGTTCAAATACAACTCTATATGTGGATATTTTAATTTTATTAGCCTTCAATATCTGAGCTGGCTCCCGGTAATTATTTCCCTCTTACAGTCATAGAGTTTTACAGCACATTAAGAGGCCCTTCAGGTCATCGTGTCTGTGCTGGCCATCAAACACCCATCTATTCAAATCCCATTTGTTCTGCAATGACGTTTCGAGTCCTCATCTAAATACTACTTAAATGGTGTGAGGGTTCCTGCCTCTACCAGCCTTTCAGGCAGTGAGTTCCAGATTCCTACCACTCTCTGGGTGAAAATGTTGTTCCTCAAATCCTCTCCTGCCCCTTAAATCTATGCCCTTGGTTATTGACCCCACTACTTTTGGGAGAAGTTCCTTCCTATCTACCCTGTTTTATGTCCCTCATAACTTTGTACACCTCAAATCAGGTCCCCCCCTCATCCTTCTCTGCTTGAAGGTAAATAACCCCAGCCTAACCAGCCTCTATTGCTAGCTGAAACACTCCAGCCCAGGCAGCATCCTGGTGAATCTCCTCTGCATCCTTTCAAGTGCAATCATGTCCTTCCTATTATATTACCATACAGTTGCTATTCTACTAAGTGAAACCTTTAATTATAAATCCATCTTTGTTTCTGTGCTGTTGGCATCCATTTAAAAAGAATGATCTCGGTCGAGGTGTTAACGTTGGCAGAACAAACTGTTTTTCCATTCTCAAATGATTATATAGTTGTGAACAACCATCCATTGAACCTCAGTACTGCATTCTGAAAATGACCATTCCTGCAGGATCACTCCCAGCCTAATCAAGCAGTGGTATTTTAAATAGACTTTCATTTCCCTGCTTGGACCAGCTAAGGCTAATATTCCTATGATGTGAGATGGGATGAGTTTAAAGTTTGTTTATTATTGTCACAAGTGGGCTTACATTTTAACACTTCAATGAAGCTACTGTGAAAATTCCTTAGTCGTTATACTCTGGCGCCTTTTCGGGTACACAGAAGAAAAATTTAGCATGGATTGGACTGTGGGAGGAAACCCACACAGACACAGGAAGAATGTGCAGACTCAGTTACCTGAGATGGGAATTGAACCCGGGCCCCTGGCGCTGTGAAGCGGCCACCGTGCACATTGTGTAACATTAGTAGATTATGGGCTCTTTCCTTACAGCTCTTTCACTGGCCACGTGTAGCTGATAGTTCATGCTTTTGGTAGCTCGGCTAACTTGGGTAATTATGTTAAGAACTAAGTTTGGTGTGTGTCGATCATAAATCCACCCATATGCTGAAACTCTCTGGAAGTTTGGTGGTTGACTAACTGTATTTAATGTGTTGTTGAAGTAACTGTCAGGCAATATATTAACTGGCTGAATTCTTGAATATTGTTTAAAAAAAAAGAGACACACTGAGGCTTTTTCGTGACACCCATCAGGATAGCTATGCAAGACAAACCAACAAAGTGTGGGCATGCTCTTGTCTGCAAAGGATAGGGCCCTGGGTGTGTAAATATATGGAGCTTCCAGTAGGTATGAGAGTCAGACTGTGAGCCTAACTGATCTTAAATTGTGTGTGTAATTCTGAACACAAGTGCTGTCCAATCGCGGGATTACATCCAATGTCGGACGCTGTTTTGAGCTTTGCAAGAATGGATTGATTGGGTACAGTCTGTACCTTGCCTGCCATGAACAGCGGAAGGGATATGCGGATTGATACAATCTGCCAGTTTTTAGGACATATAGCCCACATAACTGGTATCACACCAGCACTGCAACTGATCTCCCATATTATTCATCTGTGTGATAGGCAGATCACCTTTTTCAACGACACCATATTGGCTCCCCTCTCGGTCCAGCTGTCGCTGACATCTTTGTTGGTTTCCATGGGAAACGTGTCTTTGATGGGCTGACACCTGTCGTGTCCCTTTCATATTTCTGACACGAAGATGATATATTTGCTATATTAGAATCCACAGCTGGATGTAAGAACTTCTTTACACGCATTAATGGACTCCATCCAGCGTTCAAATTCACTTTTGTAATGGGGTATGTCAGATGAGCTTGCATTCCTTGATGTATTAATTGAGAAATTTGTCAATGGATTCTCTCTCCTGCTGCGTACCCGAATCCTATCTCATCAGTATACATGTTGGAATTTCTATAGTTCCGTGTGTTATGAGATTGGCCTGATCAGTAACCTCATAAATGGGGCTCAAACCGTTTGCTTGAACCCTTACAGTGCAGAAGGAGATCACTCTTATTGGGCCCACTGTTATTTGTCATTTATATTAATGATTTGGTTGAGAATATAGGGGGCATGGTTACTAAGTTTGCAGATGACACCAAGATTGGTGGCACAGTGGACAGTGAAGAAAGTTATCTCCAATTGCAACGGGATCTTGATCAATTGGGCCAGTGGGCTGACGAATGGCAGATGGAGTTTAATTTAGACAAATGTGAGGTGATGCATTTTGGTAGATTGAACCAGGGCAGGACTTACTCAGTTAATAGTAAGGCATTGGAGAGAGTTACAGAACAAAGAGATCTAGGGATACATGTTCATAGCTCCTTGAAAGTGGAGTCACAGGTGGACAGAGTGATGAAGAAGGCATTTGGCATGCTTGGTTTCATCAGTCAGAACATTGAATACAGGAGTTGGAATGTCTTGTTGAAGTTGTACAAGACATTGGTAAGGCCACACTTGGAATACTGTGTACAGTTCTGGTCACCGTATTATAGGAAGGATATTATTAAACTAGAAAGAGTGCAGAAAAGATTTACTAGGATGCTACTGGGACTTGATGGATTGCGTTATAAGGAGAGGCTGGACAGACTGGAACTTTTTTCTCTGGAGCATAGGAGGCTGAGGGGTGACCTTACAGAGGTCTATAAAATAATGAGGGGCACAGATCAGCCAGATAGTCAATATCTTTTCCCAAAGGTAGGGAAGTCTAGAACTAGAGGACATAGGTTTAAGGTGAGAAGGGAGAAATACAAAAGTGTCCAGAGGGGCAATTTTTTCACACAGAGGGCGGAGGGTGGTGTGTGTCTGGAACGAGCGGCCAGAGGTAGTAGTAGAGGCAGGTACAATTTTGTCTTTTTTAAAGCATTTAGATAGTTACATGGGTACGATGGGTATAGAGGGATATGGGCCAAATGCAGGCAATTGGGATTAGCTTAGGGATTTTAATTTAAAAAAGGGCAGCATAGACAAGTTGGGCTGAAGGGCCTGTTTCCATGCTGTAAACCTCTATGACACTCAGCCCATCGAGCCTGCACCAAAATTGCGAAAGAGCATCTTACCCAGGTCCACAACCCCTGTCCTATCCCCAACACCCCATGCATTTAGCATGGCCAATCCACCTACCCTACACGTCTTTGGACACTAAGCGGTAATTTAGCATGGCCAATCCACCTAACCTGCAATTCTTTGGACACTAAGGGACAATTTAGAATGACCAATCCACCTAACCTGCAATTCTTTGGACACTAAGGGACAATTTAGAATGACCAATCCACCTAACCTGCAATTCTTTGGACACTAAGGGACAATTTAGAATGACCAATCCACCTAACCTACAATTCTTTGGACACTAAGGGACAATTTAGCATGGCCAATCCCCCTAACCTACACATCTTTGGACACTAAGGGGCAATTTAGCATGGCCAATTCACCTAACCTGCACATCTTTGGACTGTGGGAGGAAACAGGAACAAGTCCCTGCTGCTGTTTGTAGTGGGCAAGGTACTGATTGTACCCAACCAGCCTGTGCATGCAAAGCTGACAACATCGTGTTTAAATTAGAAGTGATTCTGTGATTGAACGGCACTTGCTAAACAATGCTAATTGTAGAAACGTAGAACAGTACAGCACAGTATAGGTCCTTCAGCCCTCAATGTTGTGCCGAGCAATGTCCAAACCCAAGATCAAGCTATCCCACTCCCTATCATTCTGGTGTGCTCCATGTGCCTATCCAATAACAGCTTGAAAGTTCCTAAAGTGTCCGACTCCACTATCACAGCAGGCAGTGTATTCCACACTCCAACCACTCTCTGAGTAAAGAATCTACCTCGGACATCCCTCCTACATCTCCCACCTACATCTCCCACCATGAACCTTACAGTTATGCCCCCTAGTAACAGCTACATCCACCCAAGGAAATAGTCTCTGCACGTCCACTCTATCAATCCCCCTCATCATCTTATAAACCTCTATTAAGTAGCCTCTCATCCTCCCCCGCTCTAAAGAGAAAAGCCCCAGCTCCCTCAACCTTTCCTCATAAGACCTACCCTCCAAACCAGGCAGCATCCTGGTAAATCTCCTCTGCACTCTCTCCAATGCTTCCACATCCTTCTTAGTGAGGTGACCAGAACTGAACACAATATTCCAAATGTGGTCTCACCAAGGTCCTGTATAGTTGCAACCTAACCCCACGGCTCTTAACTCAAACCCCCTGTTAATAAACGCTAAACTCTGAATTAGTTTGTAGCGTGCTTCCATTGTTAATTGGCAGTAAACATCTTTCTACCATACGCGACTGTTAATTTATCCCAACCGCTCACCCTCAGAATTTAATTCTCAGAATTACACTGAAAATGAATTTAAGATTATCAGACGGGCTTGCAGCATGGCTCGTTTTTCTGTGCTGGAAGCTACGTATATTCACACACACACACACACACACACAGAGGACCCTGTTCTTTACAGCCAGAAGGAACATACCCACACGTTATCCCTGAACAACAGCTTGGGGGACAGCCATTTCCAAGTTCATTCCCTATGCCAATGTCTTGACCAATCAGCAACCTGCCTGGTTTGAATTTAAAATAAAAGTTTGGCAGTTAAGTTAAATGTTCTCTGCTGTATTCTCCATGGCAAGGCCTGTTCACTTGGCAGCCAACCAGCACTCTCTTCTCATATGATATTAATTATTGCTGCCTTTATTGTTGGTTTATCTTGCGTAGTTTCCCTGATAAGCGCGAGACAAAAAGCTTCAACATGTCTCTCAAGTTCTGCACCATCAAATGACTGTTTCTCTGAATTCTATATGCATTTCCTGTCTATGAATGTGTTCTTTGTGACATCTTTATAGCAGTCATTTCCACTATAAATTTCTCACGTGTGCCATTACAAGTGTAGAGTTTTGTCGTGGATTCTTCCAGGTGGTGCTGGTCCCTGCTGAGTATCTTGGGTTCAGGGTGTGCCTGGACTGGATAATAGCTAATTGTACAATCGTTAACTTTGGGATGTAACAATAGGGCAGCCTCATGATCCAAATTGGATATCTGTGTTGTTGAAGACAAACCAAGATTGTTAAGATTGGGCTGATAAATCATGAAGCTGCTATATTTCATAGCGGCTGTGTTAATTGTCTATGCATTGTGTTTAATTGAATGCAAGCCAAAAGAAGATTCATTTGTGCCAGTATAAATAGACACAGACTAAAACTGGTTGTTGGATTTGGAGGTGCGTGCTTGTAAGCTGATAACTCTTGTGCAGATTTGTCTCAGTTATGTCCATCACCAACAGACTTTCTGGAACATGATAGCAGAGGATAGTTGCCTAAAAGGTGAATGTTGGGAGGGTTAACCACAGGCAGAATGAGGGTGAGAGCACCTACAGCAGGACAGGCTAGAGTAGCACAAGTGACAGTACTAGAATGAATCCTAGGAGTGCACAAGGAACAGTTTGTAGGTGCTCCAGGTATGACTTGACCTATCATAATATGATGAAGTTGATAATGATGCAGAGAATTTTGAAGAAGTGAAAGAAAATATCAGTGAGTCCAGATAAATTAGACTTCTCAACCCGAACTTCTGTTTAAAATGGGCAAAGTTTGACATCTCAGTTACCCACTTGGAGAAAAAGCCACAAGGCTCCACAGTTTTGAAGAGTGTCAGAAAAGTAGAACAATTTACACTATCTGTTATGTTGATTCTGGATTTTAGAGCATGAGACAAATAAAAATTCCCAAGCCAACAGCTGAAGCACACAATACTGTGCGTTAAATGGCGATGTGACCATGACACAACCCACAGATTTCTTAGTAACCCATCCAGCTATAAGTGATCACTGTGAAAATCTGGCCAAAAACAAGAAGTGCCCACCCCCTCCTACCCGAGGTGACAGTGCTGAGTAGAATGTAGGCTGGATAGTGATAGGCTGACTGATCAGGCTGCACCCAATGGGTCAATCACATCCAAAGGCCAATTGCCTGAAGTGGGTCAACCAAAAACTGAAAATGCTGGAAAATCTCAGCTGGTCAGGCAGTGTCTGTGGAGAGAGAGAACAGAGTGAATGTTTTGTGTCCCTATAACTCTTCAATTTTGCCAGTATTTCATGTTTTTGTTTGAGATTCCAGCATCCGCAATATTTTTTACTGCCTGAAGTGGGCACTCAACTGACATATGGTCCGGGGGAGTCCAGTGAGTGGAGCAATGTGACTGTTGTGGGGTGTGCAGGAAGAGCTACTGACAAGTTTAAATATTGGCCATCATCTTGAACATTTAACCAATGGAATGTGATGAATGAATGGAAAGAAATGAACTGCAATGAGGGTTCTAATTGTGGTTCTGATAGTGAATCTTGCATTCAAAAAAGATCATGTGCTAGAGAAAGGGTATTTGAGCCAGAGACATCTTCCAGTAATGACCCTGAAAGACATTGATTTGATTGGATTTATTATTGTCACATGTATTAGTATACAGTGAAAAGTATTGTTTCTTGCGCACTATACAGACAAAACGTATCATTCAGAGAGAAGGAAAGGAGAGAGCGCAGAATGTAGTGTTACAGTCATAGCTAGGGTGTAGAGAAAGATCAACTTAATGCAAGGTAGGTCCATTCAAAAGTCTGATAGCAGCAGGGAGGAAGCTGTTCTTGAGTCAGACTTTTTGGATCTTTTTCCTGAAGGAAGAAGGTGGAAGAGAGAATGTCTGAGGGTTGTGGGGTCCTTGATTATGCTGGCTGTTTTGCCGAGGCAGTGGGAAGTGTAGACAGAGTCACAGAGGCTGGTTTGCATGATGGACTGAGCTACATTCACAACCTTTTGTAGTTTCTTGTGGTCTTGGACAGAGCAGCAAGTAGATGAAAAGAGGACAGTCTCACTATGAGGACTAGAAGCAGAGGTCCTCATGACTGTGACATTTTGAAGTTGCCAATAAGCTAGAGAGCAAACTAATGAGAGACAGAACAAAAGGAATAAGATGATCGGAAGGAATCTGGAGTTTATTCTGAAGTTTCAGATGGGATAGCCGGCTTTGTTACATAGATCTGTGTGGAAAAGATCCTTACAGGTGGGACTCAAATTTACAGTGACACTAGGTCCTCGGGATTTTAAAGAGCGATTAGGCAATATAATTGGAATGGACTGGCCCACAGCGGGAAAAGTAATTGTGAAATTCTTCTTCACTCTTGTTTTGGCTGGGTATTTGTGGGAGTGTAGATGAATTGATGTCAAAGCTGTGTTTCTGCAGGCTGTAAAACGTCTGAGGTGTTTCTGAAACCATCTAAAGAGGCAAGCAAGACAGGAGGGAAACTAAAACTAAACTGTATGGTCTGAATGATCAGACCAAATAGGAGGCAGAGAGTGGGGGTCAACGGGTGCTATTCGGATTGGCGGATGGTGACTAGTGGAATGCCCCAGGGGTCGGTGCTGGGGCCTCAGCTTTTTACCATTTATATAGATGATCTGGAGGAGGGAACCGAGTGTAGGGTGTCGAAATTTGCTGATGACACCAAGGTTGGGGGAACGGCAAATTGTGCGGAGGGTGTGGAGAGTCTGCAGAAGGATCTAGATAGGCTGGGCGAATGGGCCAGGAAATGGCAAATGGAATTTAATGTTGGCAAGTGTGAGGTGGTCCACTTTGGTAGGAAGAATGGTAGGAAGGACTATTACTTACGGGGCGAAAAACTGCAGTAGGTGACGGTGCAGAGGGACCTCGGGGTCCTTGTGCATGAGTCGCAAAAACCCAGCTTGCAGGTGCAGCAGGTGGTCAGGAAGGCAAATGGGATGCTGGCCTTCATAGCGAGGGGGATTGAATATAAAAGTAGGGAGGTCTTGCTGCGGCTGTATAGGGCATTGGTGAGGCCGCAGCTGGAGTACTGTGTGCAGTTTTGGGCGCCGCACCTGCGCAAAGATATTTTGGCCTTGGAGGGAGTGCAGAGGAGGTTTACTAGGCTGATGCCGGAGTTGAGGGGGTTGAGCTATGAGGAGAGGCTGAATAAACTAGGCTTGTACTCGTTAGAGTTTAGAAGAATGAGGGGAGATCTCATTGAGACGTATAAGATGATGAATGGGATGGATAGGATAGAGGTGGAGAGACTCTTCCCGCTCAAAAAGGATAGTAGGACTAAGGGGCACAGCCTCAAGATAAAGGGGGGGCGTTTTAGAACGGAGTTGAGGAGGAACTTCTTCACTCAAAGGGTGGTGAATCTCTGGAATTCTCTGCCCGTTGAAGTGGTGGAGGCTGCCTCGCTAAATATTTTTAAGACGCGGGTTGATGGGTTTTTGATAAGCGAGGGGATTAAGGGTTATGGGGAGAGGGCGGGAAAGTGGAACTGAGCAGCGACAGATCAGCCATGATCTTATTGAATGGCGGGGCAGGCTCGAAGGGCTAGATGGCCTACTCCTGCTCCTATTTCTTATGTTCTTATGTTCTTATGATGCCTCAGGGGTCTGGTAATTATCAATGAGATGTGTTTCACTGAAAGCAGGCTGTGTGCAACTGAAAAACACTCTGCAATATTTTATCGGAAAGGGACGATTTCAGGCATCTGAAATAAACCACTGGAGAATGGGACGAGCTGGATAGCTCTTTCAGGAGCCAGTGCTGACACAGTGGACTGAATGGCCTCCTTCTGTGCAGTAAAATTCTAAGACCTTCATGGTGCCTGTTGATGATTTCTTCTGGGATGGTGCAGTAGAATTTAAGAAATTCAACTGAATCAATATGATTCGAGTGGACTTTAAGATGGGAAGTCAGGCTCCAGTAACGTTTAAATTTATTAGTTTAAATATATTACTAAATATGTTAGTAACTAGAATCAGCCTGGAGTAACTTTGAGCAATTCTATTTGAAGAACATTACTCCTATCCCAGGTAAACATGTTAGTTTATCACAAAAAGGTGATGTCTCATCTAAAGAAGAAACTGAGCAGTTGTGAAGCTTGATTGGTCAGTTGAATTGGTTCTGTATTTAGACAAGACCAGATGTTAGTTTTGATGGACTAAGTCCTACAGTGAAGCATTTTTAAAAACAAATGAAAAACTTTAAAACAATTAAGTATGGAGAAATGTGCATTCAAGCTTCCATCCTTGGGTGGCCCAAATTACCTGAAATTAGTCATGTTTAGTGACGTTTCTTATGCTAAATTTCCTGGCGGGTATTTGACTGCGGTGGGTTTCAGAATATGAAGTTACCCTTTAGCCTGAGAAACCAAAAAATAAAAAGGATTGTTCAAAGCACTTTAGCTGAAGGAACACTGACTCCTGTGAAAGCAGTGGGTGTGGGATTCTATATGTCTAATATTAGGGGAAATTCTGTACAAGGGGCATAAAGTTTGCTCATTGAATGTTAGGTAGGTAATTGATATGGGTGGGAGGGTGAGCTATGAGGAGGACGCAGAGATGCTTCAGTGTGATTTGGACAGGATGAGTGTGTGGGTATGTGCATGGCTGATGCAGTATAATGTGGACAAATGTGAGGTTATCCACTTGGGCAGCAATAGTAGGGAAGGCAGATTATTATTTGAATGGGTGTAAATATATGGGGTTACGGGGATAGGGCCTGGGTAGGATTGTTGTCAGTGCAGGCTCGATGGGCTAAATGGCCTCCTCCTGTACTGTTAGGGATTCTATGCTTCACCAACTGGTTGTCAGGAGTTTAACCATTTCATCCTTACATTCAGGTGTGAGCTTTGCTGGTAAGGCCAGCACTTGTTGTGTAACTCTCATTGCCCCTGTCAAGATAGTGGTGAGCTGCCTGACACACAGGACAGAGCTGTCAAACCATCAGTTGCCCAGAGTGGGCACTTGGGTGGTATATTCCTGAGGAGGCCAAGTGAATTATGGGATGTGCAAGACAAGCCACTTACACGTTTAAATATTGGTTAAATGTTCAAGGTGACGGCCAAGAAACCAAGTCCATAGACAGGCAGAACGGATGTAACAGCACAGAACATGAAAGCACAGTGCAAGGTAGGTGTGTGCGTGTAGGTGTCTTGTTCCTTGCTAGTTCTATGGTAATGTCCCTTGCAGATTGCCTGGACTCATCGGACAGAACAGCAGAATGATTTGTGAATACATAGAACCCTACAGTGCAGAAATAGGCCCTTCAGCCCATCAAGTCTGCACTGACCACAATTCCACCCAGGCCTTATGCCCATATCCCTACACATTTACCCGCTAATCCCTCTAATCTACATATCCCAGGACACTAAGGGGCAATTTTAGCATGGCCAATCAACCTAACCCGCACATCTTTGGACTGTGGGAGGAAACCGGAGTACCCAGAGAAAACCCACGCAGACACAAGGAGAATGTGCAAACTCCACACAGACAGTGACCTGAGCCGGGAATCAAAGTAAAAAGTCTGACAACACCAGGTTTTAGTCCAACCGATTTATTTGATATATACTCTGTCCGAGGCTAGAACTCTCCATTCACCTGATGAAGAGGGAGTCCCCTCGAAAGCTTGTGAGTTTACTATCAAATAAATCGGTTGGACTAAAACCTGGTGTTGTCAGACTTTTTACTGTGTTTACCCCAGTCCAACACTGGCACATCCACACCGGGAATCGAACCCAGGTCCCTGGAACTGTGAAGCAGCAGTGCTAACCACTGTGCTACCATGCCACCCTAAACCAAACGAAATGCCCTTCAGCAAATCAAACATCAGCATCAATGAAGACAACCGAAGTCGGATCGCTGGATTCAAAGTCCAGAGTGCTCACCGTTTCACCACAGAACCTTCCTCTTTGCCATCCCTTTTGCAAGAGCCTGCTTCCAAGGATGCCTCGCCGAGTTGTTCATGGGTTCTGCGTACAAACAGTTCAAAACTAAATGGTTGCTATCCCAAAATGTGGAATCATGCTTTGATATCCACTATTGGGTTAGCCCAGGTCTAGACATAATCCCATCCATTATCCTTCCACCAAAGTAGTTAGCCTTTTAAATATCCTAGCCACTAATCTGAATGGTCCAGTTCTTCCAGGTTTGATGAGATAGGAAAGAGCTATTTAAACTGCCAGGGAAACCATTATTGATGAGTTTCTCTCGACACTTGTGAGAATATGCGTTAATTTTCAAATGTCTTCACGTGTCTGGGTATGTCTATTTGCAATCCACTTGGAGCCTTCTAGAAGCTTGATAGTACTTTTTCCTTTATTCTTTCATGGGCTGGGGGGATTTGCTGGCAAGGCCAACATTTGTTGCCCATCCCTAATTACCCTTCAACTAGTTTTTTGCTCGGCCATTTCAGAGGGGCATTTGAGAGTCAACCGCATTGCTGTGGGTCTGGAGTCATACGTAGGCCAGACCAGGTAAGGATGGCAGATTTCCTTCCCGTAAGGATATTAGTGAACTAGATGGGTTTTTCCAACAATCGATGATAGCTTCTTGGTCATTGTTACTGTGATAAACATCCGATTCCTGATTTTACTAATTGAATTTAAACTCCACAAGCTGTCATGGTGGGATTTTGTGATATTTAAATTAAATTACTAAAATTGAGAATGAGCAACATTGCAGTTGTAAAAGGACCTTTGGCAGTCACTTTTAAGGCTCTTTGTGTCCATTTTAAAGAAAGAATAGGGCCAAAATTCTCCCATCTCACCCACCGCGGGAATCATAGTGCACAAGACAGAAAATTTGGTGGACCACTTAAAGGTCTGTTGAGCTCAGTCTTGGGATGCACGCGGCCAGAGAATCCCACCCTAGGTCTTTTACAAAATCTATAATATCACAATGACACATTTGTGACACATAAAATGATCACGTACCAGAGAAAGAACCTCCAGTAGTGCAAGAGGGATATCTTACAGTCACGGACCCAAAATGCAATAGACGCCCTGACTGAATAGATAACACAACCAAATAAAGGCTGCAGAACAGTCAGAGCAGAAAGCAAAGCAGAAATCCTCATGATCGTGAAGTTTTATTAATGCCATTAAACTCAAAGATACTCTGATGAGAAGCAAAATGAAATGTTATTGGATAGTTTGTGAGAGTTTGGAGTTTATTTTGAGTTATAAGGAGTACCAGATCAAGGTGAACCAGCTTTTCAACACAGATGGATCTGTGTTGAAAAGGTTCTTACCAATGGGACTTGAAAGGCTTTATAAAACAAGGCTAGTTGCTTAGGGTTTTGAAAGGAATTGAATGTTAGACTGGACTGTCCCACAGATGGCAAAATAATAACAAAAATCCTTTTTGCTCTTTTGCCCACTTTTTCACGAGAGTGTAGATGAATCAACACAAGTCACACTTCTGCAGGGTGATAACTTTCAGAGAGAAGTGTTTCTGAAACTGCCCAAGAAGCAGCAGATGCAGAAGGAAAACTGTGGGAACTAAACAAATGTGTCCATAACCTGAATGATGCTTCCAGGGTGTGTGTATTTTTCTGTGAGATCTGTTTTGCTGAAAATTAGTTGTATTTACTGAAGACAATGTTATATTAGAATCAGAAAGGAATATTTTTGAGCATCTTCATGATGCATGTTGATGATTTCTACGAGAGGTCTTGCTTTAAAACTGGAGAAATGTTATTAATAAGATTAAAGAATTTAAAATTGGTAGTAAAGTTTTTGAGCTTTTAAATATATTAGTTTAGTTATTAAGCAGCTTAGATATGGAATAATTCAATTAATAGTCTTATTGAGAGCGTGTTACTCCCATCCTGGTTAATGATATGAGGCCATTGCAGGATAGTGATACTTTATTGAAAGAAAAGGCAGTTATTGTGGAGTTGAACTGTTTGGGTATTCAGACCAGATCAGATATTAATTTTAATGTGTTGGAGGAGTTAGATACGTTGATGAAATGCTCTGAAGTCAAGAATGCTTTTAAGATTTATTGATTTGATTTATTATTGTCATAGTCATAGCTAGGATACAGAGATAGATCAGCTTAATATTTGATTTGATTTATTATTGTCACGTATTGGAATACAGTGAAAAGTATTGTTTCTTGCATGCTATACAGACAAAGCATACTGTTCATAGAGTACAGAAGGGAGAAGGAAAGGAGAGGATGCAGAATATAATGTTACAGCCATAGCTATGGTGTAGAGAGAAATCAGCTTAATATTTGATTTATTATTGTCACATGTTTTGCGATACAGTGGAAAGAATTGTTTCTTGCATGCTATACAGACAAGGCATACCATTCATTGAGTACATGGGGAGAAGGAAAGGAGAGAGTGCAGAATATAGTGTTACAGTCATAACCAAAGTGCAGAGAAAGATCAGCTTAATATTTGATTTGCTCTATTCTTGTCACATGTATTGGGATACAGTGAAAATTATTCATTCTTGTGTGCTTTACAGACAAAAATATACTGTTCATAGAGTACATGGAGAAGGAAAGGAGAGGATGCAGAATATAGTGTTACAGTCATAACCAAGGTGTAGAGAAAGATCAACTTAATGTGAGGTAGGTCCATTCAAAAGTCTGACAGCAGCAGGGAAGAAGCTGTTCTTGAAACTTGGAATATAGTGTTCAGTTCTGGTTGCCATACTACTAGAGGGATGTAAAGGCTTTGGAGAGGGTACAGAAAAGATTTACCAGGATGTTGCCTGGTGCAGAGGGTGCTGGCTGTGAGGAGGGGTTGGAGTAACTTGGTTTGTTCTCACTGGAGCGATGGGGTTGAGGGGAGACCTGATGGAGGTCTGCAGGCATGGACAGAGTGGATAGTGAGAGGCTTTTTCCCCAGGGTGGAAGAGTCAGTTATTAGGGGGCATAGGTTTAGGGTGCAAGGGGCAAGGTTTAAGGGAGATGTACAAGGCAGATGTTTTACACAGAGGATGATGGGTGCCTGGAACTCATTGCTGGGGGAGTTTGTGGAAGTGAATACAGTAATGACTTTAAAGGGAAAATCCACTGAGGCTAGAGGAGAAAAAAAACAGAAGGCATAGGTTAAGGATGAAAGGAAAAACGTTTAAAGGGAATATTAGGGAGGGATTCTTCACACAGAGTGGTGGGAGTGTGGAATGAGCTGCCGGATAAAGTGGTAAATGCGGGGTCACTTTTAACATTTAGGAAAAACTTGGATGGGTTCGTGGATGAGAGGGATGTGGAGGGATATGGTTCAAGTGTAGGTCAATGGACTAGGCAAAAAATGGTTCGGTACAGACAAGAAGGGCCAAAAGGCCTGTTTCTGAGCTGTAATTTTCTATGGTTCTATGGATGTCTTGACAAGTACATGAATGGGATGGGAGTGGAGGGATCTGGTCCCCCGATGCGTAGGGGTTTTTGGTTCAGTCGGGCAGCATGGTCGGTGCAGGCTTGGAGGGCTGAAGGGCCTGTTCCTGTGCTGTAATCTTCTTTGTTCTTTGAGTCAGTTGGTACGTGTCCTCAGACTTGTATCTTTTTTCCGACGGAATGTCTGGGTTGCGTGGGGTCCTTGATTATGCTGCTTGCTTTCCCGAGGCAACCAGAAGTGTAGACGGAGTCAATGGACAAAAGGGCAAATAAAAGATTAAAAAATTGAATCTGGAAATGTGCAGATCCATCCTTAGGTGATGAAGAACCTGAAACTAGTCATTTCTCGTGATGCTTCATGTGCTAATTTTCCTGACGGATAAAAAAGTTTTCTTTCAAGTTTATTTATTAGTCACAAGTAGGCTTACAGTAACACTGCAATGGAATTACACCTAGTCACCACACTCCAGCGCCTGTTCGGGTACACTGAGGGAGAATTTATCATGGCCAATCCACCTAACTTGCACATCTTTGGAGTGTGGGAGGAAACAGAGCACCTGGAAGAAACCCATGCAGACACGGGGAAAATGTGCAAACTCCACACAGACAGTGACTCGAGCCGGGAATCGAACCTGGGTCCCAGGCACTGCATAGCAGCAGTGCTAACCACTGTGCCACCGTGCCGCTTAGATATTTGCATGCAGCGGTCTTTATAATATTTCTGATGGGTCAAAATTAGACAAGTCCTTTCATATTGGAAAGCTGAGAAAATAAGAAAGCTTGTTAGAAGCATTTTGTTGAAACCCTGGCACTTATGGAGGCAGTGGATATGTGATTCTATTTGTCAAACATTGGTAATGAAATTCCCTACATTGGACATCAAAGGTGGTATATCCATTGTGGAAAAATGTACACACTTTCAAAAGTGAGAAAAGGTTATAGATTGACCTTGCTGACTTGGAGAGGTGGTGTAGCAGGAGCCTCACAATATAATGCTTTGTACAATAAATGGAGAATTGTGATTTCCTTTGTTCTGAAATTTTGGTTACACATTCTAATTTGTAACTTGAGGGATAGAAGAGGTCTGTTAATTGTACATGCATTGTGTTTAATTGTATGCAGGTGCTGGACAGTAACTGGAGGTTCATTTGTGTCTATTAAGTGAAACTGGTTGCTGGATTAGTTTGGAATATGTAGCTCTAAATAAATGCTTCTAACATTATGTAAGGATTAGCTCCAGTTTTATCCTTCACGAACTGGCTTTCTGGACTCAGACAACATGAACAAAGAACAGTTATTCTGTCATAAATCAATTGGTACAACCTACCTTCACATAATACAGAATAATGATGACCCCATGTCCTGCAGAGAGGCAATCTGTCAGATTGTCCTTCTCGGCAGACTTACCCCCACTCTAGTTGCACAGCTTGTGTCTTTCCCAACCTCTCTCACTCAGGCTGTGCAGCATGCCCCCGACTGAATCAGTGCAGAATAACTGGGGTTAGGGTGCAGAGAGCTGAGGAACACCACCTTTATACAGCAGTAGCTGCTATAAAGAGGATGTTTGAGGGGACAAGGGAGCAGGTAAATTTCACTGGTGAGTGGTTTACTGGGGGAGGAGAGGCGGCCGGAAAAGGGGGCCCCTGCGAGGCTGGGTCTGGGTGTTCAGGCAGCCAGTGTCAGCAGTTGGGTTTAAAATAGTTGCTGCATACATGTCTCCTGTGGTTCTTTTGCCATTCACCTTTTAATCTCTGTTCGCTGGTTATTGCCTCCTTTACACGAAACAGTTTCTCCATACTCTATCAGAACCATTCATAATTTTGAATATTTTATCAAATATCCTCTTAACCTTCTGCGAACTGAAGAGTTTAATTGTCTCTGCTCATTCTATATAACTGAAGCCCATCATTGCTGAAACCATTCTCAAAATCCTTTCTACAGCCTCTCTAAAGTTAAGATACGCTTCCTAAAGTGTGGTGCCCATTGTATCTGTGCTGACTCTCTACTCAGTTCTACTCCCCTGCTCTTTCCCTGAAAGTCCTGCTTTTTGTTTCTTTCTAGGTGCTTATCCAAATCACAATTCAGCCACAATTAAATCTGTCTCCACCACACCCTCAGACAGTATATTCCAGATCCTAACCACTTGCTGTGTGAATCTGTCTCCATCACACTCTGTGTCCTCTGGTTTGTGATACTTCTGCCAATGGTAACAGTTTCTCAGTGTCTACTTTGTTTAGGTTCTTCATGAACCTTTTATAATTGTCTTAAACCTCGTTTTACCGTCTTATTATAATCTATATCTTCAGTCATCCACGGAGCTCCTATTTGGGCACCCTTGTTTTCCCTCAAATGGGAGTGTGTCTGCACCTGAACTGTCTCCTCTTTAAAGGCCTCCCATTTTTAGTTAGATTCCAATCTGCCTGGGCCAGATCTCTTCTCAACTCACGGTCGTTAAACCGCCTCCAGTTAAATGGTTTTCGCTCAAGTGTTCTGTGCTTTTGTAACCAACACCCAATGATGTTATAATCACTGTTTCCCATGTGCTCTCTCACTAAAACAAACTTAATTTTGTGTTCAGAATGAGGTCCAGCAATGTTTCCTTCCTCACTGGGCTAGAAATAGTGAACAGGGAAGTTCTCTTGTACACATTTCAGGAATTGTTCTCTCGCTGTCATTTATACTTTTACCATCCTAGTCTGTTTTAAGATAAGTGGAGTCTCCTATTATCACTACTCCATAGTTCTTGACTCTTTCAGTAATTTGCCTGCAAATTTGTTCTTCCAACTCTGTCCCACTATTTGATGACCTACAGCATAATAAGGGCGATTCTCCTAAAGTGCCCAATGAGCTGGAATATGGCAGTTTTTTCGCTCATTTCTTTGGGGAACTGAGTGGATAATTCTTTGGGACTCTGTGCATCAGAGTCTGTAACACGATTCTTGCCGGTCAGGGGACAGTAGGGTCTAATTCCACCTGAGAGGCTGGCATCAGCGTGCTAAGTGGGCCACTGTGCATGTGCCAATCTGTCAGTGGGGTGATCATATGTGCACTGTAGGTCCTTCTTTCTGCACAACCTCCCCCCCCCCATCATCAGCCTTCCGATTACTTACCAGTGACCCCTCCCCATGGCCATCACCTGTCTGTCCCAACCCCAGAGATCCCTAATGCATACTGTGCAGCGGGTCCCCACCATCACTGATTTTCCCTGCCGTTTGCTACTGCCAGTGGTGCCCCCCTCAGCCACCACCCTTGACTGCCTTAATTAGGACCAAATAGATTCTGTCTTTGAGCCCTCAACGACATCATCCTTGTCCAGTGTTATTCTCGTTTACTTGATTGATACTGCTACTGCTCCTGGCTTTTTTTTGCTACCCTAAAATCCCTGAGTACCTTGCACTCAGGGTTAAATTCCCAATCCTTCCTTTCTCTATTCTTGTCACTATCTGACTTGTGCCTCCAGTTCATTACCTTATTCATCTTTTTCCTATGCATTCATATACATGCACTCCAACCCTATCTGGACTGCTTCACACCTCGTCTGATCCCACCTATTTCTGAACTGTTTGTTACTCTCGCACTATTTGTCTCTCCTAGTTTTCTGTGGCCCCTATTTCTCCATTCTGTCCTTTCATACTGGTGCCCGTGCACCCCACTCCCCTGCAAAGTTTAAACCTTCCCATACTCATTAACCTCCCTGCCACACTATTGGTCCTAGGCCTTGTTGAGATGCAAACTCCCTTCTGAGGAACACAATTTTTATGCTCTTTTGTCACCACTGTTACAAACATCTAGTTCACAATCTGTATGTTTCAGGATAAATCTTTAATTTTTGGAATTGAAGTTTTAAGTGTAGATAAATGAGGGTATCTGATTAGCAACCTGAAGTAAATGCAACTGAAGCAGTTAAAAGCAAGTCTCAAGGTCATGAGTAGAATTGTGAAAGCAATAAACAGCAGGGCCTCTGGTTATCCTGGTATAGTAGGGCCAGCAGCTTTGCCTTTAATAAAAGATTTAAATTATGTACAGATGTTCCCAGATCAAATGGAAGTAAAAATATGTTATAATTAAGAGTTCCTTAACAGGGCCAACAATTCTGCGAGAGAGGGTCGTAAAACTCCATTAGCAAAATTATTCACATGGGTTGCAGAATCAAAGTAGTATGAAAGTTAAAATAATTCATTTTGATTTCTGTTTGAGAGGATCTAAGAATGTGCCGCATTATCATGGACATGGGATGTTGCGGGGGGTTGGTGTGGTGAAAGATTTTTTAATTTGATGTGTCTGTGTTTGCTGACAGAAACAAGCAGTACAGTTCAGTTTGGGCTTCATTAGGGAAGAATATTTGCTCTAATGGAAGTGGTTCTCACAGGGCCTGGTAACAGAAAGCATTCAGCTTGAATGGTTAACTTAGAGAGAGCTCCGCAGAAGCTGAGAGAGCAGACTGCGGAAAGAAAACACAGTCTATGTACATTCAAAGACAGGACATGGAGCTGAAGAGTCCACAATCATGTGAGATCTTTAAAGAGACTTGATGGATCACTTGGCCAAAAGCTATTGGAAGGATCCCATGTAATTGGTACCTTGAGGAATAGCTGGGAAACTAAGGGGAATTAACTTAAATGCCAGAGGGCTGTTGCATACCGTCTCGATTGGTCCCAGGAAAAGTGAATGCAGCTTCAAGATAAGGAAACTATTGGTGGCAGTGTGGGGGGAGCTTTGGGGTGGGGGCAGTGGGGGGTAATGGTGTGGTTGAGGGGAAAGAAGTAAGAAGTCAAACTGAGTTGGTAACATTCGTTTTTATAACCTATAGTGTGAGGTTAGTGTTGCCTGTTTCATTTCATTTCTCTTTATATAAATAATAAAGTGTTTCTTAAATAAGTGAAATTGGTCAGTTAATTGCTAGTGTTCAGATTTCTTCTTTAAATGTTAATAGTCCTTAACAGAATTGTAACACCATGATAAGAATGTCAAATTAGATCTTTTTTGTGAAATTCTTTCAAGTTTTCTACAAGCTACAAGCATTTTGGCCAAATCCAAATGCATGTGTTTAAGTCAGGAAAAACTTGAGTGTTTTTTTTGCCGGTAATGTGACAGTTTATTTCCGGAGAATGGCATTTAATGTAAAATCGGAGAATTGTAAAGGTCTGGATCCAGAGGGGTGATTTTTTTTTTCTCTCTCAAATGCAGTTTCCCTGCATAGAGCCTCGTTCTCCAGAAATGCAAGTGGCAGTTGCTCCATCTTTAATTTCCTTGCATTACCACCTGAAGGCTGAGGCTGTACACTGGGTCAGCGATTCAGAAAATCATGGTACTGACATTTTTTTCCGTGAGACCACATTAAATGTTTCTGAAATGTTGTCTGACGGTGGATTTCTTTCTTACAGTACATTCAAGCTGAGCCACCAACCAACAAGTCTCTTTCCAGTCTGGTTGTCCAGTTGCTGCAGTTCCAAGAGGAGGTGTTTGGAAAGCACGTAAGCAATGCACCTCTTACCAAATTGCCAGTAAGTAGCACCACTCATTTCTGTCACAAACATGTGCAGCCTTTAGCGCTGGTTTGACATAGGAACAGAGGAGGCCATTTATCTCGGGCCTGTTCTGCCAGTCAGTTGGATCATGATATTAATTCCGTCTGCCCACCTTGGTTAACACTCAGAACCAACAAAAATCTATCAATCTCACTTTTGTAATCTTCAGTTGAGCCCCAGTCTCTCCAGCATTTAAGAGGAGGGAGTTCCAGATTTCCATTTCCCTTTGTGTGAAAAAGTGTTTCCTGACATCACCCCTGACTGGCCTAGCTCTAAATTTAAGATTATGCCCCTGTTCTGAAACCCCCTCCCCCAACCAGAGGAAATAGTTTTTATTAATCTACTTTGTTAAATTCTGTAATCATCTTAACGCTCCCAATTAGATCACCTCTTAATCTTCTATATTCAAGAGAATACAAGCCTATCTGGTTGCAAGCCGAGATATGGGGGACCTGTCAGAGAATTAGAAAGTTGCAAATGTGACACTCTTATTCAGAGGACGTAAGATAGTCCAAGTAGCTTTTTTAAAGTTTATTTATTAGTGTCACAAGTAGTCTTACATTAACACAGCAATGAAGTTACTGTGAAAATCCCCAAGCCACCATGCTCCAGCGCCTGTTCGGGTACACTGAGGGAGAATTTAGCATGGGCAATACACCTAACCAGTGCGTCTTTCGGACCGTGGGAGGAAACCTATGCTAACATAAGGAGAATGTGCAAACTCCACACTGACAGTGACCGAAGCCAGGAATTGAACCTGGGTCCCTGGCGCTGTGAGGTGGCCACTCTAGTTACAGGCTGATTAGTCTGACACAAGTAGCAGGTGAGATTTTCGAATCCTTAGTTCAGGAAAAATATCAACAGGCACTCTGAGATAATTAAGGAGAGTCAGTATGGATCTGTGATTTTGCTTAACTAATCCAGTTGAATTTTTTGATGGAGTAACAGTGAAGGTCGATGAAGGGAGTGCAGTGGATGTTGTCTCTGTGAAGGAGGTATTTGACAAATGATCACGTAAAAGACTGGATAACAACATTAAAGCTGATGGAATCAGGGATAGTGTCAACTTGGATATAAAATTAGCTAAAGGACAGAAAACAGTGAGTTGTGCTAAAAGGTTATTCCTCAGACTGGAGGATGGTAGACAGTGGTGTTCACCAGGGATCAGTGCTATGATCACTGCTTCTGATATATAGTATATATATATATGAGACTTGGATATTGGAAGGCAAGGTAAAGTTTCATAATTTGCTGATGATACCAAACTCGGAAGAATGGCAAACAGTGAGGATGACCCTATTCAAATACAAGACGTGGGCAGACGAGTGGCAGATAGAGTTTAATACAGAAGTGTGAGGTGATACATTTTGGCAGAAGGGTTAGGGAGAGGCAATACAGACTTAATGACACTGTTCTAAAGAGTGTGCAGGGACAGAGGGCCCTGTGGGTACGTGTGAATAGATTTTTGAAGGTGACAAGACACAGTAACTAGCAAACCATCTGGGATCTTGGGCTTCAGAAATCGAGACATTGACTACAAAAATAGGGAGATTATGCTGAACCTTTATAAACCTCTGGAGTATTGTGTCCAGTTTTGGCTCACACACTTTTTAGGAAGGATGGTTCCAGGGATGAGGGGATTCTAGCTCCAAGGTTAGGGTTGGAGAAGCTGGCATTGTTCCCCTTGGAGCGAAAGAAGATTGAAGGGGAGATTTGATTGAGAAATACAAGATTGTGATAGGTTTAGATAAGATAGACAAGAAAATCTATTCTCATTGGCCGAAGGTACTAGGACTAGGGGGGACACAGTTCAAGATTTTGGGAAAGAGATACAGATTGGAATGTGAGGAGGAACTTTAGCCAGTGGTAATGATCTGGAATTTGCTGCCCTTGAGGGTGGTGGAAGTGGAAACACTCAATGATTTCAAAAGGAAATTGGATGGGCTCGTGGAGGAAATAAACTAACAGGCGCTCCGGGAACAGAGCAGGGGAATGGGACTGACTGGATAGCTCCACATGGAGACATCATAGACTAAATGGGCCAAATGACTCATAAAGGACTCTGTTGTTTATGCAAGCTGTCTGCAGAATTTGAACCTGCCAGCTCAATGGAAACCATGCCATGATTCCAAATCAAGCTAAGCTCCTTTACACGGAATGCTTTTGTAATAACGAGCATCCCTAGATGTTTAGGACAGAAGTGAGGTTTTGGCAGAAGGGTTAGGGAATCACTTGTTGCAGAATCATGGAATCTGAATTGAAATCTAACAATATATCTTGGATGACATTGCCCAGCGGCACCTAGAGCACAAATTCTGGTATTTACCAGAGGTTTCTTCCAACAATGTTTTTACAATAAATGACAGTTGCCGTGGTCACCATGACTGAGACCAGCTTTATATTTCAGATTTTATTCATTGAATTTAAATTCCACAAGTCATCCTGGTGGGAATTGATCCCCTGTCTCCAGAACATTAGCCTGGGCCTCTGGATTGCTAGTCCAGTGACATTACTGCTAAGCCACTGTCTCCCGATTGTTCTAATGGAGTAACTTGAACTGAAATAGTAGATGAATTATTTGACAATGGAATATTAATTGATAGAATTTTACAGCACAGGTGTAAGGCTTCCAGCCTGTTGTGCCTGCCACCTCCCAAAGCACAATCAGCTTAACCCAGAATGCCATCACCCTTTTGAACTTTGTTTTTGAAATATTTACCCAGGGCAGTTTAAAAAGTGAGTTTGCATCCCGCTCGCAGCTCTTTTGCTGCCATAAGAAGCAAGGAGAGGTGTGAAATCTGATTAACGACATATTGCATCGTGTGGAGGAGACTGGAATTATGCTGGGTGGGATATTAAAGGGTGTGGGGAGTGAGGGGGAGAGTGGGATTAGACTGGGTGGGATATTAAAGGGTGTGGGGAGTGAGGGGGAGAGTGGGATTAGACTGGGTGGGATATTAAAGGGTGTGGGGAGTGAGGGGGAGAGTGGGATTAGACTGGGTGGGATTAAAAGGGTGCGGGGAGTGAGGGGGAGAGTGGGATTAGACTGGGTGGGATTAAAAGGGTGCGGGGAGTGAGGGGGAGAGTGGGATTAGACTGGGTGGGATATTAAAGGGTGCGGGGAGTGAGGGGGAGAGTGGGATTAGACTGGGTGGGATATTAAAGGGTGCGGGGAGTGAGGAGGGGAGAGTGGGATTAGACTGGGTGGGATATTAAAGGGTGCGGGGAGTGAGGGGGAGAGTGGGATTAGACTGGGTGGGATATTAAAGGGTGCGGGGAGTGAGGGGGAGAGTGGGATTAGACTGGGTGGGATATTAAAGGGTGTGGGGAGTGAGGGGGAGAGTGGGATTAGACTGGGTGGGATATTAAAGGGTGCGGGGAGTGAGGGGGAGAGTGGGATTAGACTGGGTGGGATATTAAAGGGTGCGGGGAGTGAGGGGGAGAGTGGGATTAGACTGGGTGGGATATTAAAGGGTGCGGGGAGTGAGGGGGAGAGTGGGATTAGACTGGGTGGGATATTAAAGGGTGTGGGGAGTGAGGGGGAGAGTGGGATTAGACTGGGTGGGATATTAAAGGGTGCGGGGAGTGAGGGGGAGAGTGGGATTAGACTGGGTGGGATATTAAAGGGTGCGGGGAGTGAGGGGGATTAGACTGGGTGGGATATTAAAGGGTGCGGGGAGTGAGGGGGAGAGTGGGATTAGACTGGGTGGGATATTAAAGGGTGCGGGGAGTGAGGGGGAGAGTGGGATTAGACTGGGTGGGATATTAAAGGGTGTGGGGAGTGAGGGGGAGAGTGGGATTAGACTGGGTGGGATATTAAAGGGTGCGGGGAGTGAGGGGGAGAGTGGGATTAGACTGGGTAGGATATTAAAGGGTGTGGGTAGTGAGGGGGGGAGGGTCTGAGATTGACTCTGTAAAATTCCACAATTTGATGGAGGGGAAAAGAGTAGACAAGTGCATAGTGATGACCAGCACTAACTCGTCTTGTTTTCTGCTCCTTTGCTGTAACCTGATTACAGGAGGAGTCACTGTTTGCAGATTCTGCTGAAGAAAGGACTGGTTTCTTTTGAAACAGTGCAATGTTAACACATACATTTGCAGCATTTGTAGATGGGAGATTTGGGGACTCTCCCTCATCTTCACAAATCCATTACCGACCAGATAAACCAGTACACAGTGGAGGGATAAAACAGCAAGGAATAGAAGTTCTCCCGAAGAAAATCCAAAGGGGTGTAGATTCGCTGTAGCCAAGAGAAGTTGTCTGTTCACTCCCATCCACCTCCAACTGAAATCTTGTCTTTGATACTTTGTAATAATCCTTTCATACAAACTGGGTAGACTGTCCTTGCAGTCTGTAATAAACATCCTCAGGGTCCTGTGTCCCAACTACACTCACACCACCTTGCAGGAGGGCAAACAAAAGATCTTTCAATTTGAAGTTGCACAACGGCAGAGGTAAAGTCGACAGTTAAACTGGCCAGAACCATATTGCCACAACACTATGCCAAGACCAGCTGAAAGCCCCCTCTGATCCCACATTGCTCCAACATTTGCTCCTGTACTATTATATGCTTCCTGCAAACTCGAGCCCCTCAGTGCCTGTATCTTTGTTGAAGCTGTTGCAGGCAGAAGCACCATTACTTTCTGCTGAAATCAACTGCTATTCACTGCTAATATTAAGATGTTGCCTGTCTTTTCCAGATGAAATGCTTTTTGGACTTCAAAGCTGGTGGAGCTCTGTGCCATATTCTAGCTGCGGCTTACAAATTCAAGAGTGACCAAGGATGGTAAGTTGATTTCCCTGGGCAGTGTCATTCTTCAAACAGGCCTTACTGCAAGGCTTTCTTCAGATCTCACTGGCAGGCTGAGCCACACCTGTGATTCTGTGCCAGCAGCATTCTATATGCACACAACGAAAGTGTAACAAAGTTCAATAACACATTTCCCAAATTAAGAACAAAATTGCTGAGCAATCTGTTAATATGAAGCAGCTCTCAGTGCTTGCAACATGGGCGGAACTTTACCAAGGGATGGGAATGTTCTGAGTGGTGGAATTGTTGTACCCATGGTGTGACCTCCTCTCACAGTTTTTAATGGGATAGTGTATAGGCACTTCTGCTCTTTATTTAACCAATGTTTTACCCTATGTGGAAGTGTTTGGTAGAAAATTAAAGGAGATTTGTTCCCTTTCTAACCCCATACTACATCTCCCAATATTTGTTGATGGGTCAATGCAGGTGGACCTCTGCATTGAACAGGAACTGTATTTCCCCTTAAATGTTTGATGGGGCACAGTGTAGAGGGAGCTTTACTCTGTATCTAACCCCGTGCTGTACCTGTCCTGGGAGTGTTTGATGGGGCACAGTGTAGAGGGAGCTTTACTCTGTATCTAACCCCGTGCTGTACCTGTCCTGGGAGTGTTTAATGGGGGACAGCGTAGAGGGAGCTTTACTCTGTACCTAACCCCGTGCTGTACCTGTCCTGGGAGTGTTTGATGGGGGGACAGTGTAGAGGGAGCTTTACTCTGTACCTAACCCCGTGCTGTACCTGTCCTGGGAGTGTTTGATGGGGCCAGTGCAGAGGGAGCTTTACTCTGTATCTAACCCCGTGCTGTACCTGTCCTGGGAGTGTTTGATGGGGGGACAGTGTAGAGGGAGTATTACTCTGTGTCTAACCCCCAAATGGAGTAGCAATGAGAGCAGCACGTGCTAAGTGTGCACTTAGATGATTTATCAGATTACTGCAGTTTTGATTTGCTTTTTTGTTTTGCAAGTTGTGTATGTTATTATTTCAAAACTTAGAGCAGCAGGAGGCCATTTGGCCCATCAAGTCTGCACTGACCTTCTAGTTATAAGAACATAAGAAATAGGAGCAGGAGTAGGCCATCTGGCCCTTCGAGCCTGCCCCGCCATTCAATAAGATCATGGCTGATCTGTCGTGGCTCAGTTCCACATTCCTGCCCTCTCCCCATAACCCTTAATCCCCTCTCTTATCAAAAACCCATCAACCTGCGTCTTAAAAATATTTAGCGAGGTAGCCTCCACCACTTCAACGGGCAGAGATTCCAGAGATTCACCACCCTTTGAGTGAAGAAGTTCCTCCTCAACTCCGTTCTAAACCGCCCCCCCCTTTATCTTGAGGCTGTGCCCCCTAGTCCTACTGTCCTTTCTGAGCGGGAAGAGTCTCTGCACCTCTATCCTATCCATCCCATTCATCGTCTTATACGTCTCAATGAGATCTCCCCTCATTCTTCTGAACTCTAACGAGTACAAGCCTAGTTTATTCAGCCTCTCCTCATAGGTCAACCCCCTCAACTCTGGCATCAGCCTAGTAAACCTCCTCTGCACTCCCTCCAAGGCCAAAATATCCTTGCGTAAGTACGGCGCCCAAAACTGCACACAGTACTCCAGCTGCGGCCTCACCAATGCCCTATACAGCCGCAGCAAGACCTCCCTACTTTTATATTCAATCCCCCTCGCTATGAAGGCCATATTTTACACTTGTGTTTTAATCTTTTTTCGGTAAAGTCAAGTTAACTGGTTTGTCTAATAACTAAAGGGACTGAGTCTAGCTGAGGTCTGGTACATGTGATTTGGTACTCTTCCAGCGTGGGTTTCCTTGGGTGCTCCAGTTTCCCCCCACAGTTCAAAGATGTGTAGGTTAGGGTGGATTGGCCATGCTAAATTGCCCCTTAGTGTCAGAGGGACCTGGGTGGGATTGTTGTCGGTGCAGGCTCGATGGGCCAAATGCCCTCCTTCTGCGTTGTGGGGATTCTATAATTTTATAGCAGGCCACATAGTTGTGTTTTTCTGCAATTTTTCCCATTTATTTTGCCACATTTTCATTACATTCCTTTCTGCACCTAGCAATGTAACAATTGCCTCATAGGAATCTTCTCTAACCACTAGCCTGCAGTTTTGTGTAGCTGTTCACCTCAAGCTTGTACCAGAATGTACTGTATTGGCAATGATGCCAGAGTGTTCAATCATTAAATAGATTTATGGTCAAGGAAGAAGCTGGTCTCAGCCTGTCTTTAACACAGGTTTATTCACAAAACTCAGTATAAGTGCAGACTACTTTTCCCTTCCATTCAACCCCCACCCATTACAGATGGAAACTGAGTCTTATAGATGTGCCCTAATCTTTCCTCAGCTCGTATCAGCTGCTCTTAATTGCAACTAGAGCATGCGCTCAATTGTTGCAACGTTACCAGATAGATTTGTTCTCCAAACATGCTCATCGCATCCATTGTTGATTTGACTTAATTAAACTTGATCATTTTGTTTTTAGGCGACGCTTTGATTTCCAAAACCCTTCCCGCATGGACCGCAATGTGGAAATGTTTATGACTATCGAAAAGACACTCGTTCAGGTGAAGTGAATATTGCGAGAAGTAGAATCGATCATCTGCAAGAAGTGAATTGTACATGTATGGCTTATCTCTTCAAATAATCTTGAAACAATGTTCTGTCTTTTGCAGAACAACTGTTTGTCTCGACCGAACATCTATCTCAACTCCGATATTGAGCCCAAGTTGCTGAGTAAACTAAAAGACATCATTAAAAGGCACCAGGTAAGATTGTGTTTGTTTAGTAACGGCTGTGTCGGGATTAGCCTGGTTGGAATGTTGCAGCACAAGCCTTCAAGCTCAGTATTTACAGGATAACACTAACTTTCCTAGCTTCATCCATATTATAAAATGGTAACACCCATTACTAATTGTAAGTGGGCATGTGCCTCCTTTGTATTTCAACAGTAAATATTTTAGAAATCATAAAATCCCTACAGTGCAGGATGAGGCCATTCGACCCATCAAACCTGCACCAACAACAATCCCACCCAGGCCCTTTCTCCATTATCCCACGTATTTACCCTGCTAATTCCCTGACACTTAGGGGCAATTTACCATGGCCAGTCCACCTAACCTACACATCTTTGGAAGGAAATCGGAGCACCCGGATGAAAACCCACACAGACAAGGGGAGAATGTGTAAACACCACACGGACAGTGACCCGAGGCCGGAATCTGGCGCTGTGAGGCAGCAAACTGACCACTGTGCCACCGTGCTGCCCTTAGAGCACCAGGTTCTAACGTGGCCCATTAGCTTTTTCTGCTTTTAGCTAACTTGTCCTATGTTACTTAATCACATCTTGCATTGCATCCTGTCTTGTTGGAAATGCTACGTATTGATTAGCCAAGCAGAATAGATGCTTTTAAGGCCCCTTTCCCATTCGAGCACAAACATTTGCCTTATCCCAGCTTATTTCAGTATAATTAAAGTCCCTCGTTATTGCAAGTCTAATTCTATCGCACCGTTGATCTCTTCCCCACTATTAAGTGATGTTCAGTGCACCCCCAATGTGGTAATGGACCCTTCCTTTCTTAGTCCAATCCAGACAGGCTTCCCATGAGCCTCGCTATTAAGAATTCATGTTTAAATTTATAGTATGTGAAAAAGAGAAAAGTATCAGAAGGTTTATAAAACTGGAGGTTTTTTCCATTTGCCCTCACCTCATTTGGCAACGCCAGTATTGACTACCTGCCCACAGTTGTCCCGAGTTAGCAGTGGTGATGATGGTGGGCCTTCTTCGAGCTTCCACCAGGAAATGCCAGAATGTTGAGCCAGCAGCGGTTCAGGAACAGAGATATCGGTGAGATATTTGTTTTATTGAAGGAATCTGGTGGAGATTGGGAAGACTCAAGGTGACAGTAATGTTATCAGAGTCATACACTAGTATTGAAAAGTCTAAGGGATGGCTAAAGCTGTTAGTTCTCCTGGGTGACCTCAACTGATTGCTCTTTCCTTCTTCCAATAACGGGCCTTGCTTTGGGTCAGCTCATCACCCTGAGAATCCTGGCTGGAAACTTTTCTTCTACCGTTCCATTGAAGGAACAGTGTGCTGTCTTTGTCAACATGTGTCTGGCCACGTTTCACTGCAGGGAGATTTTGCTCTCTCTGTGCCCCAGTGTTGTGTTTATTAACCCACATTTTATCTATTGGTAAATAAAAGCAAAATATTGCAGATGCTGGAAATCCAAAATAAAAACGGAACATGTTGGATAAACACAGCAGCAGGTCTGGCAGCGTCTGTGGAGAGGGAAACACAGTTAATGTTTCGAGTCGAAATGACCCTTCTACAGTTGTGTAGACAGATCATTTATGTACTTTTACAGTTGTGCAGAAGGATCATTTAGACCCAAAATATTATCTCTGTTGTGCTGCCAGACCTGCTGAGTTAATCCAGCATTTTCTGGTTGAATTACCTGTTGGTGTCTGTCTTTCTGTATGTTAATTATGTAAGTGCTTTCTAACAGGGTACTGTTACGGAGGACAAGTCAAATGCTTCACATGTTGTTTACCCTATTCCTGGCAGTACTGAAGACGGTGAGTTTCATGGTTGTCCATTTTTTTAATCCTATGTGTTGTCCCAGCTGAGCAATTTGATTTTGTGGTTCTAAGACGAATGACTGTTCATACTTTAACTTTTGGTTTTTACGTCAGTGAGTTTGTTCTTGGTGTCAGTTTGGAGCTGTGTTTTGTCTTGATTCGCCTGAATGTAGGATTTCCAGTGAACTTGAAATGAATCTGTTTCCATTTTCCCACTCAAAGGCATGATGTATCCAAGGGAAATTGTTTCACGTTAGCAATTGTCTGAATGAGTAAGATTGCGGAGCATTGTTGGTGAAAGGTACAGGCCTCATGCTGACTACTTGTTCCTCTGTTTATAATGCAACCTTTAGTTCCCTTATATTTCAGGCAGACATCATTGAAATGTTATAGTTCTGTTGCGGTCTGGTGTGTGATATGTGGAATCTGGTAACCAGAGATTTTTTCAATAGACCTGGAGTTAGTTTTGAATCCTCCAGTGACCAGTTGGTCATGAATCACAAAAATAGAAACTTAGAACAGTACAGTACAGTACAGCACAGTACAGGCCCTTCGGCCCTCAATGTTGTGCTGAGCAATGTCCAAACCCAAGATCAAGCTATCCCACTCCCTGTCATTCTGGTGTGCTCCATGTGCCTATCCAGTAACTGCTTGAAAGTTCCTAAAGTGTCTGACTCTACTATCACAGCAGGCAGCGTATTCCACACCCCAACTACTCTCTGAGTAAAGAACCTACCTTGGACATCCCTCCTATATCTCCCACCATGAACCTTATAGTTATGCCCCCTAGTAACAGCTACATCCACCCGAGGAAATAGCCTCTGAACGTCCACTCTATCTATTCCCCCTCTCATCATCTTATAAACTTCTATTAAGTTGCCTCTCATCCTCCTCCGCTCTAAAGAGAAAAGCCCCAGCTCCCTCAACCTGTCCTCATAAGACCTACCCTCCAAACCAGGCAGCATCCTGGTAAATCTCCTCTGCACTCTCTCCAATGCTTCCACGTCCTTCTTATAATGAGGTGACCAGAACTGCACACAATATTCCAAATGTGGTCTCACCAAGGTCCTGTATAGTTGCAGCGTAACCCCACGGCTCTTAAACTCAAACCCCCTGTGAATAAAAAATGTGTATATGTGAGGAGCAAATACTGGGTCGACAATTGAGCAAACATAAAATGTGAGATTTAAAGTTTTTTGTGGCCAGCCGAGAGTTATGGTGAAGCTTGCATTGGGACTGCATGGCTCTGATAATTCTATTGAATGAGACCAGAAGTCAGGATGGAATTGAGAAAACCTTCATAATGTAGAGCAAAAGGTTTGCCAAAGAGGGGATGAAGTGGAGTGCAAAAAGCGAGTATCAGGAGATTCCATAGTGGGTTAGAGAGGTGCGTCTGTAGTTATTGGTGAGTGTATGGTCGTATGGTGGTTATGTCATTGAACAAACAACCCCGAGGTGGTGAGTTCATATCCTTCTGTGGCAAGTTGAATTCATTAAATCTGATGTTTTGTGGTTGACACCAGAAAAAAAAACCATGAAACATAGTAACTAGAAGCAGGAATAGGCCATTCAGCCATTCAAGTCTGCTTCGCCATTCAGTAAATCCCAAGAGCGATATCTAATTTCTTCTTGAAATCAGACAACGTTTTGGCCTCAACTACTTTCTGTGGTAATGAATTCTACAGATTCACCACCCTCTGGGTGAAGAAATTGTTCCTTGCCTCAATTCAAAAAGGTATATCCTCAATTTATGGCCCCTTGTTCTGGATTCCCCACCATCAGGACCCTGCTGAATTATTGTAAAAACCCAAATGGTTGATTAACATTCCCGGAAGACAGTCAGCCACACTGACCTGACCTGGTCTGTCTGTGATTCTTATTGGTACAGTGTCAGGCACAGCTCAGTTAGTAGCGCTGTTGCATCAGCTATGAGGAGAGGCTGAATAAACTAGGCTTGTACTCGTTAGAGTTTAGAAGAATGAGGGGAGATCTCATTGAGACGTATAAGATGATGAATGGGATGGATAGGATAGAGGTGGAAAGACTCTTCCCGCTCAAAAAAGACAGTAGGACTAGGGGGCACAGCCTCAAGATAAAGGGGGGGAGGTTCAGAACGGAGTTGAGGAGGAACTTCTTCACTCAAAGGGTGGTGAATCTCTGGAATTCTCTGCCCGTTGAAGTGGTGGAGGCTGCCTCGCTAAATATTTTTAAGAAGCGGGTTGATGGGTTTTTGATAAGAGAGGGGATTAAGGGTTATGGGGAGAGGGCGGGAAAGTGGAACTGAGCCACGACAGATCAGCCATGATCTTATTGAATGGCGGGGCAGGCTCGAAGGGCCAGATGGCCTACTCCTGCTCCTATTTCTTATGTTCTTATGTTCTTATTAGTCCGAAGATTGTGGGTTTAAGTCCCACTCCAGGATTAAAATGAAAGCTGACACTCAGTGCAGGACTGGGGGATGTGCTGCTCTGTCTCTGAGACACTAAATTGAAGCCCTGTCTGCCCTCCCAGGTGGAGGTTAAAGACCCCATGGCACTGTTTCAAGCAGGGGAACTCTCCTACGAGCTTGGCCAATACTTACCTTTCAATCAAAATCACAACAGATTATCTTGTCGTCATTTCATTGCTGTTTGTGGGTGCTTGCTGTGCATAGATTGGCAGCTGAGTTCCATCAGTGATGACATTTAAAAAAAACACTTAGTTGGCTGTAAAATGCTTTGGGAGGTTCTCTGGTTGTGTCAATTAATATGTTTTAGTTTAGAATAGAACTTTTAGTTTTAGGGATTAAAATATTAACTAGATAAGTGGGGCATCTGTTAAGAAATTGGTGGGCATCTCAAATGAATGCGCTTTAAACAATCTTGAAGTTCATTACAATTAAAAGCCAACCTCTGTATATCCTGCAAGTTCAGACATTGAAGTGTGAAACTTGAAAAGTGAATGACCTATCTCTGGGCATTGTAATGGAGCCAGAAAGTCTACACTTATTTCAATAAAAAACTAAAATACGTACGGAGTTCCCAAATCAAAAGAAGATTTGGTGGTAACAAAGAATTCCTTCATTCAGCAATTCTGTAGGAAGAGGTCAGAAAGCACCATTCGCAATATAAATTATTTGTGTGGGTTAGAATCAAAGAGTTGTGTTGAAGGTAAACTCATTTATTTACATTTTTATATAAGACTATCCCAAAGCATCCCACATTTTCATAAGTGATGGGCTGTGGGGGGTAGAAGGTTCTTTTGTGTAGCAAATTGAGAGAGTGTCTTTATTGGTGCTGGTCGTGGAATGAACTGAGCTGATGTCAGGCTGTCAGATAAAAGGTGGGTCATGTCACTCAGCAGAGAAGACTTCAGAGATGATCCTTGCAGCAGTCACCGAGACCTGCTCTCAATGGTGGTGATTGTGATGATCTGTTTGTCTGCCATGTCAAAGCCCACTCTATCAGAAGTATAACGTTGTGAAAGGTACAGCAGACTCTAATGATTCTGAACAGATATCTGGAGGGTGCTGCAATATCCAGCCTGACCTGTCCATGCACTGGAAGTCTGCTTTGAACACTCCAGTGGCTTCTTCAATGATCAACGTCACTGTAACATGCAAACACATGAACTAGGAGCAGGAGTAGGCCACTTGGCCCTTCCAGCCTGTTTTCCCATTCAATAAGATCATGGTTGATCTGATTGTAACCTCAACCCCACATTCCCACCTTCCCCTGATGACCTTTCACCCCCTTGTTAATCAAAAATCTATCTACCTCCGCCTTAAAAATAGTCAAAGACTCTGCCTTCACCACTTTTGAGAGAGTTCCAGAGACTCACCACCCTTGGAGAAAAATATTTCTTCTCATCTCTGTTTTAAATGGGTGCCCCCTTGTATTTAAACAATGATCCCCTGTTCTAGATTCTCCAGCAAGAGGAAACATCTTCTCCACATCCACCCTCAGTACCCCTCAGGATCTTGTGTTTCGGTCGAGTTGCCTCTTACCCTTCTAAACTCCAGTAGATACAAACCTAGCCTGTCCAACCTTTTCTCATAAGACAACCCACCCGTTAGTCTGGCAAGTCTTCTCTGAACTGCTTCTATAGCACACTTGGATCTTTCCTTAAGTAATGAGACCAATACTGTACACAATACTCCAGATATAGAGTCGGCCCTGTATAACTGAAACATAACCTCTCTACTTTTGTCATCAATTCCCCCTCAATAAATCAACATTCTGTATGCTGGATTTTCTGTTCATGCACACGAGCCTGCCCATGGGAGGAGGGAATAGGCTTTGTCAGCCAGAGGTCATCTGTTGACATTCTTTTCTGTGGAGCTCGGAGAGCTAAAATATGAAGCATGAGCTGCAGGAAGCTTGGGTTGTTCAGAAGTGGAAGGCTTTCCTTTTGGCAGAGCTGTGTGGGTGTTCTGTGGGCACCTTTGATGCATTGTGGATTCAATCGTTTGGATCCTGGACCTTGAGAAAGCGGGAAACACCATCAGTTGTTTGGCCAACTCACTGCTGCCTTGCTCTCATTCCGAGTGTTGTGAATTGTGCGGTTGCTCAGTGTGTTAATGAACTGCAACCTGATACGACAATCCCTGTGGCTGCCTAATGTGACCTTGTGTCACAGAAACCAAGGATAGAGATCACCCTCGTAATCAGAGAGGATACAGTGCAGCCAGATAGCTGAGCCTGAGGATATTTTGTCGCTGGTTTAGATAATTACCCTGCGTGCACAATGTCAGAAAGGTCCACGTTACACAGTCTGTGGAGAGGTGTTATACCTGATATAACTGCATTCGGTGTCACATGTGGGAGTTTCTGGGGACAACTCGTTTCCCCAAAGTCCACATCTGCGCTAAGTGTTGGGAGCTTCAGCATCTGAGAGACCGGGTCAGGGAGTTAGAGCTGAGGCTTGAGGATGTATTTCTAGTAAGGGAGAACGAGGCAATGATGGATATGAACCATAGTCAAGTGGAGATACCAGAGCCTGAGGAGGAGGAGGAGGGCAGGGTAACAGTTAGGAAGGGGAAAAAGAAGAAAAGCCATGGTCCAAAGGCTACCCCAGTGGCAGTCCCCCAAGACATCAAGGGAAGGGTATCAAATGGGGGAGGTGATCTTCCAGAGGGAAGACAGGAGGACTGGAACGCCTTACAGGGAAGGAAGGGGATTAGAAGTGAGATAGTGGTAGGGGATGGAAGGGTTAAAGGAATAGATAGGCGGTTCTGTGGGCAAAAGCGAGACTCCAGGATGGTAGTCTGCCTCCCTGGAGCAGGGGTACAGGATGTTTCTGAAAGGGTAGAAGGGATATTGAAGGGTGAAGGGAATCAAGCTGACGTAATTGTGCATATAGGCGAGAAGGACGTAGGAAGGAAGAGCAGGGGGGAAATACGTAGACAGTTTAGGGAATTGGGTGCCAGGCTGAAGAGCAGGGCCTCCAGGGTGGCAATGTCTGGGCTGCTACCAGTGCCTGGTGATGGTGGGGCTAGGAATACTGAGATCCTTCAACTAAATGCGTGGCTGTAGGATTGGTGTAAGACGGAGGGTTTTACGTTTGTTAGTCATTGGGAAGTGTTCTTGAGAGAAGGGCACCTGTATAGGAGGGATGGGGAACACTTAAATGGGAAGGGCACGAATATCTTAGCTGGGAGGTTAGCTGGAGTGTTTCGGCAGGGTTTAAACTAATGTGGAGGGGGGGTGGGGATGAAACCGACAGCTCAGTAGGCACTGGGATTGGGAGCGAGTTGGGTGACAGGGTAAGATTAGGAGAGGGAGGATCCGAGTGGCCCTGGAGGTCTGGAGTGCATCTGTTTTAACACGAGGAGCGTAACGGGTAAAGCGGATGAACTTAAGGCCTTAACGTTTGCAAGGAATTTAGATGTGGTTGCAGTGACAGAGATGTGGTGAAAAGAAGGGCAGGACTGGCAGCTAAATATTCCTGGGTATAAGTGTTTCAGGCGTGACAGAGGAGGGGGAGTGGCGTTGTTAGTTAGGGAGCACATTACAGCGGTGCAGAGGGAGGATAATTTAGAGAAGTCGGGAAATGAGTCGCCGTGGGTGGAGTTCAGGAATAGGAAGGGAGCAATCGCTTTGCTAGGGGTATACAATCGGCCACCCAATAGCCCACAGGAAGTGGAAGAAAGGATGTATAAAGAAATTCTGGATAGGTGTAGAAAAAATAGGGTTGTTGTAGTGGGAGACTTTAATTTCCCTGGGGTGGATTGGAAGGTGCCTAGGGCTGGGGGTCCGGACAGGGAGGAATTTGTAAAATGTGTACTGGAAGGGTCTTTGGAGCAGTATGTAGCTAGCCCGACTAGAGGGGGGCCTATACTGGATTTAGTTCTGGGAAATGAGCCTGGTCAGGTGATCGAGGTTGCAGTAGGGGAACATGTGGCTAATAGTGACCACAATTCTGTCTACTTCAGGATACTAATGGAAAAAGATGAGAGCTGTCCGAAGGAGAGGGTGCTAAATTGGGGGAAGGCTAGCTACAGCCGGATTAGGCAGGAACTTATAGATACTGATTGGGAAAGGTTGCTTGAGGGTAAGTTCACATTCGGCACGTGGGAGTCGTTTAAGGGACAGTTGAAAAGGTTGCAAGAAAGACGTGTGCCTGTTAAGAGGAAGGATGTGAAAGGTAGGATCAGGGAGCCGTGGATAACTAGGGAGATTGAGGACTTGGTCAGGAAGAAAAGAGAGGCGTATGTTAGGTCTAAGCAACTGGGAACAGAGAGAGCGTTGGAGGAATATAAAGAGAGTAGGAAGGAGCTCAAACGGGGAGTTAGATGGGCAAAAAGGGGGCATGAAATGGTCTTGGCAGACAGGATTAAGGAAAATCCAAAGGCATTTTACCCCTATGTTAGGAATAAAAGGGTGGTTAGAGGAAAAATTGGTCCTCTTAGGGACAGAGGAGGGAAACTATGCGTAGAGTCTGAGGGAATGGGGGAGATCCTGAATGAATACTTTGCGTCAGTATTCACGAAGGAGAAGGGACCTGATGTCCGGTACTGTCTTGGAGGGAGTTGTAGACCCGTTAGAGGAAATATCTATTACGAGGGAGGAAGTGTTACGGTTTTTAGGTCATATTAAAACTGATAAATCTCCGGGGCCTGATAGCATTTATCCTAGGCTGCTTAGGGAGACGAGGGATGAAATTGCTGGACCTCTGACGCAAATCTTTGTCTCTTCTTTGGACACAGGTGAGGCCCCAGAGGACTGGAGAATAGTGAACGTGGTACCGTTGTTTAAAAAGGGTAGGAGGGATAACCCGGGTAATTATAGGCCGGTGAGTTTGATGTCAGTGGTAGGGAAGTTGTTGGAAAGGATTCTTAGGGATAGGATGTATAAGCATTTAGAGTGTGGCAATTTGATTAGTGATAGGCAGCATGGATTTGTTAAGGGGAGGTCGTGCCTTACGAATCTGGTAGAATGTTTTGAGGAGGTGACAAAAACGGTCGACAAAGGACGAGCCATGGATGTCGTCTACATGGATTTCAGTAAGGCGTTTGACAAAGTCCCTCATGGTAGGTTGGTGGAAAAGGTTAAGGCTCATGGGATACAAGGACAGGTATCTAGATGGATTGAGAACTGGCTTGGTAATAGGAGACAGAGTAGTAGTGGAAGGGTCCTTTTCTAGCTGGAGGTCTGTGACTAGTGGTGTGCTGCAGGGCTCAGTACTGGGGCCTTTGCTATTTGCAATATACATAAAAGAGGGAGTAAGTGGTCTGATCGGCAAGTTTGCAGATGATACGAAGATGCCTGGACTTGCTGATAGTGAGGAGCAGTGTCAGGCAATACAGCGGGATATAGATAGGCTATATATATTGGGCAGAGAAATGGCATCTGGATTTTAATCCAGATAAATGCAAGGTGATGCATTTTGGAAGAAATAATGTAGGGGGGAGTTACACGATAAATGGTAGGCCTATTAAGAGTATAGAAATGCAGAGGGACCTGGGGGTGCAAGTACACAAGTCCTTGAAGGTGGCAGTACAGGTGGAGAAGGTGACGAAGAAGGCCTATGGTATGCTTGCCTTTATAGGGAGAGTTATAGAGTATAAAAGCTGGTGTTTAATGTTGCAGTCGTATAGAACGTTGGTTCGCCCGCGTTTAGAGTACTGCGTCCAGTTCTGGTCGCCTTACTACCGGAAGGACGTGGAGACCCTGGAGAGAGTGCAGAGGAGGTTTACCAGGATGTTGCCTGGTATGGAAGGACTGAGCTACGAGGAAAGATTGGGCAAATTGGGGCTGTTCTCCTTAGAAAGGCGGAGGATGAGGGGAGATCTAATAGAGGTGTATAAGATTATGAAGGGTATAGATAAAGTGAACAGTGGTAAGCTTTTTCCTAGGTTGGATACAATAATTACGAGGGGCTTAGGGTGAGGGGGGCGAGGTATAACTCGGATGTTAAAGGGAGGTTTTTCACACAGAGGGTGGTGGGGGCCTGGAATGCCCTGCCAAGTAGGGCGGTGGAGGCAGGCACGCTAGGGTTGTTTAAGGCTTACTTAGGCACATGAGCGGACTAGAGATAGAAGGATACAGGAGACTTTTCTAAATAAAGATCAAGAGCTTTGGGATGTCCCTGGGAATCAGTTGATTCCTATGGACCTTCCAAACTATTTCATGGCTCACTTGCTTTATTTCTGCGCTTCTGGGGATTCCGTAAATGTCTGTCGAAGTTTTACATGTTTATTGGTGTCTTTTCTTTTACTTCACAGGTGATTCGGTCCGCCTTGTTGACCAACAAGGGGCATACATGTGGTGGGTCGTGCGAGGGCTGCTCTTGGATGTTGCTTCGAGAGTTGCCTAGTGCTTCACGTCGTTAGTGTACGCTTAAACTGGACCATCTGATGGGCAATACGACAGCTCAGTGACTATCACTGTTTGCTGTGCAGATACATGGATTTGGGCCGGTGTCTGTGGGAGTTTGCACATTCTCCCCGTGATTGCGTGGGTTTTCTCCGGGTGCTCCGGTTTCCTCCCACATCCCAAAAACGTGCTCTTAGGCTGATTGGTGTAACAAATTGTCCCTAAATTAGTCTCCCCTCAATCTTCGCCAATAGGTGTAGACGTAGGTCATGGGTAGAGGAGGGCACTCATAATGTTAAAATGGCAGCATGGGGCTCGTTGGGCCAAAGGGCCTGTTTTCCATGCTGTGTTGTTCTTTATCACCTGTATCATGTTTAAATGGTCGCTGACTCTACTGCACCTCATGAGGCTCCATCCCCTCCCCTCCAAGGTAATTGTCATAACTTCTAAGGCGACTTGTTGTGGCCCCAAGTTATAATTGGTTTATTACCAAAAATATTACCCTGTTTACAGCAATGGGGATGAAGTGGAAATGGCAGAGAGCTTCAAGTTTCTAGGTGTTCAGATCACCAACAACCTGCCCTGGTCCTCCAAGCCATGCTATAGTTAAGAAAACCCACCAACGCCTCTACTTTCTCAGGAGGTGAAGGAAGTTCGGCATGTCCACTACTACTCTTACCAATTTTTACAGATGCACCATAGACAGTATCCTTCCTGGATGTATCACAGCTTGGTATGGGCTCCTGCTCTGACCAACACTGCAAGAAACTACAAAGGGTTGTGAACAAAGGCCAGTCCATCATGCAAACCAACCTTCCATCCGTTGACTCTGTCTACACTTCCCTCTGCCTCGAAAAAGCAGCCGTCATAATAAAGGGCTCCACACACTCAAGACATTCTCTCTTCCACTTTCTTCCATTGAGAAAAAGATACAAAAGTCTGAGATCACATACCAACCGGCTCAAGGACAGCTTCTTCCTTGCTGCTGTCAGACTTCTGAATGGTCCTTCCTTGCATGAAGTTGATCTTTCTCTACACCCAAGCTATGACTGTAACACTATATATTCTGCAGCCCGTCCTTTCCTTCTCCCCTGTGTACTCTATGAACGGTATGCTTTGTCTGCATAATACGCAAGAAACAATACTTTTCACTGTGTACTGATATATGTGACAATAATAACTCAAATCAAAATCTTTCAGGATGTTCATGGAAGATATCTGTTATTTGAAGACCCTTTCAAAATCAAATCAAAATATTGATGTGTATATATAGGCAAACAAGGATCTGACAGAACTTCATATCTACTCTCTTTTCCTCATTGGCTCCAACTGAGGTTCCAACCTGACCCAGGACGTGCACCGACGTGCACCCTCGCGCACGATTGACTTGGCTTCCAATGCTGCCTCTTCATAGGGTCCAGCCTGATCACATGGCCCTCAGGAATCACCCCTTAAATGGGGCCACGCTACCCATAGTAATGGTGCAAAATAATTTCTTAAGGGAAGCTTCCAAAATCCATGGTGACTGCTTGTGTTCAATAATCTTCCAGTGAGTTGGTGCCATCACTAGCAGATACAGGTATTTTCAGTCCAAATAAAAGCTCTTTGAGAAATGTTTTGGAGCTGTACGTAGAAAGCATTATGTATACTGTTCAGACTGACAGCTCATCACTGCCATCTTGAGGGCATGTATCTCAGTCTAGCTTATCCAGATTGCATGAACAGTGCAGACCCTGGTAACTTGTAGCTGCATCACAGGTTGACAGACACAAATGAAGTTAATGGGAAGTAGGTGGAAGGCTCAAAAAGCGAAGGGAACTTGGGAAAGATGTTTAAGTGGTGCACCACTGGTGAATATTATGTCTACCCAATCCTGTTCTCAAGAAGAATTTTTCTGTCATTCACGTATGAGCTAAAAATATTGAAAAAAGTCCACCCTTTGCATTTACCTGAAGAGCTTTGAATATTAATTTTGTTTTTAATGAGGTCTTAATAACCTCAAATTGGATGAAGAAAGACAGTAGCTCTTCTCTTTATTTCCCTGTTACGGACTTGTGATCTTGGAGCTAAATATTTCAACAGCTCACATTGTGAAACGTTTTGTGAAAAAACAATAATTCTACAGCTTGTTTTCAGATGATTTGGAAAAATTCTAAAGGAAATTCAAAACTCCTTTTCCGCCGTAGGGGTTGCTCTGCTCTTGCAGTTTTAAATTTGCCTGCCACTGGCACTCCTGACAAGATCTGATTGATGTGTGATGAGGAATTCTACACACACACGCACACAAAATCTACACCACCTTACTGACATTGAGCAAAGGCACAGGGTCAAAATATCAACCTGAAGAATTTTGGGCAAGATAGCGGTACTTTTTAAAAATAATTCTACAAAGACTACAGAAACACACGTTGATAAGTTTAACGATGTTATTGTAAATATGTGTTTCTTTATGTTAAGCTTATTTCTGGGCATGATAAATTTCAGAATGTGGAGCTGAGTTGGTTGAAAAGCCAGCAGCCAGTGTTAAGGCCAGAGGCAGAGAAATTGAGATTTAATGGGTTTAATGAGGTTACAGAGATGGGGTGGGACAACAACATGAATGCTAGGATTTGATTTGATTTATTATTGTCATATGTATTAGTGTACAGTGAAACGTATTGTTTCTTGCTTGCTATACAGACAAAGCATACTATTTATAAGGTACGTACGGAAGAAGGTAAGGAGAGAGAGCAGAATGTAGTGTTACAGATTGGCTTAATATATGGTAAGTCTATTCAAAAGTCTGACGGCAGCAGGGAAGAAGCTGTCAATTGGTACATGACCTCAGACTTTTGTATCTTTTTCTGGCGGAAGAAGGTGGAAGAGAATATATCCGGGGTCTGTGGGGTCCTTAATTAAGCTGGCTGCTTTGCTAGTGTAGACAGAGTCAATGGATGGAAGGCTGGTTTGTGTGATGGACTGGGCTACATTCGCAATCCTTTGTAGTTTCTTGCGGTCTTGGTCAGAGCAGGAACCATACCAAGCTGTGATGCATCTGGAAAGGATGCTTTCCATGCTGCATCTGTAAAAATTGATGAGAATTGTAGCGGACATGGCAAATTTCCTTAGCCTCCTGAGAAAGAGATGTTGGTGGGCTTTCTTAACTGTAGCATTGGCGTGGGGGGGCCAGGACAGGTTGGTGATCTGGGCACCTAGAAACTTGAAGCTCTCAACCATTTCCACTTCATTCCTGTTAATGTAGACAGGCAAGCGAATCAAAAGTTATCATTAGTAGATGATAATGTAGAACTCAACATAAACAGATCAGCCATGATCTTATTGAATGGTGGAGCAAGCTCAAGGGGCTTAACCGCCTACTCCTGTTCCTATTTCATACGCTCACATTTGATTAGAACCTGAACAATCCATTCATTTGTGATCCTGATGAAGGAATTTGCTTTACATTCCTGTGATAAATTCAAAATGCAAAAGTTTTATTCTTGACAGTCCTGTATTACATATCTGAGATAATGTTAGCTTCTTGGTGTCTGATAATTGTGGATATAGCTTGCATTGTGTTACAAGTCAATCATTATATTTTGGACAGGAAAGTGTAACACCCTCTATTATAGGATTATACAGTCATTGGGAGTTTGTTGTGCAGTTTATGCAATTAACCTTGCTGATCAGAGCTAACTGATGGCCAGAGCCATGTGCCCTTCTACCACAATACTAGCTCAGGTAGACCACCTATCTCTTCAGTTGTACACACATAATACAGAAAAGCACAAAATTAGTTTTTTTTTTCAGTAATACATCCCCACTAATTTTTGGACAGGTTAAAATAAATGTCAATCATAGTCTGTGTCTCTAACACATACCAATTCTCTTCCAGAAGAGTGGGTGCGGCCAATAATGAAGCGGGAGAAGCAGGTTCTCTTACACTGGGGTTATTGTCCTGACAGGTAAGTATCTGACTTTCAGTCGTGTGATAGATTAAAATGGCCATATAGATCTGCAGTGGCAATGGGGAAGGCGCTGGGTGAGTGTCACCAAGTCATAATAGCACAGGAGGAGGCCATTCAACACATCAAATCCATGCTGGTTCTCTGTAGAGCAATCCCACTCTCTTGCTCTATCCTCGTAGCCCTGCAAGTTTATTTTTCTTGAGTGTCCGTCCTTTTGAGATCATTTGCTGCCTCCAATCCCAGCATTTGACAGCGAGTTCCAGGTCTACCATTCAGTGCATTTAAAAATAGAGCTTTCTCGTGTTAGGGTCCTGGACCAGAATTCCAAGTTAGAAGGCAGACGAGACAACAATTTTTTCTATTTTGGCATTAATGTGAGGATAGGATCCACTGACAATTTAGGGATCTTTTATAGTAAAGCAAACTTTATTTAATAAAACAGTTTAAATATAACTCTAACAAATGAAGCAGCTTAACCATATATAATGTATATTCATATTAATTGCATATTATCAGCACACTCCCTTCCTCCTGTACCTCCTGTCCATCTGTCCCTTGGTCCTCGTGCCATCAACTAATGGGAAAGTGTGATCCTGCGCAGGTCTGCGATGGCCCAGTGGTGTTATCACTAGACTATTAATCGAGAAACTAGGTAAATGTTCTGGGGATGCTGGTTCGAATCCTGCCATGGCAAATGGTGGAATTTGAATTCAATAAAAAATATCTGGAATTAAGGATCTACTAATGACCATGAAACCATTGTCGATTGTCGGAAAAACCCATCCTGTTCACTAATGTCCGTTTAGGGAAGGAGATCTGCTGTCCTTACCTGGTCCAGACCCACAGCAATGTGGTTGACTCAAATGCTCTCAGAGATGGGCAATAAGTGCTGGCTGGCCACCTAACCATTCTACTCCCATTTTCCAGCACTTGGCCCATAACCTTGACTGCCTTGGCATTACAAGTGCACATCTAAATACTTCTTGAATGTTCTGGTTTCTGCCTCTGCCACCCTTTCAGGCAGCGAGTTCCAGACTCCCACCACTCTCTGGGTGAACAAAATTTCATAGAATCCTACAGTGCAGAGAGAAGCCATTTGGCCCATCGAATCAGCACTAACCACAATCCCACCCAGAGCCCTATCCCTGCAACCCCATGCATTTACTCTAGCTAGTCCCCCTGACGCTAAGGGGAAACTTAGCATGGCCAATTCACCTAATCCGCGCATCTTTGGACTGTGGGAGGAAACTGGAGCACTCAGAGGAAACCCATGCAGACATGGGGAGAATGTGCAAACTCCACACAGACTGTGTCCCAAGCCAGAAATTGAACCCGGGTCCATGGCACCGTGAGGCAGTTGTGCTAACCGCTGTGTCACCCTGCAGAAGGAGGCCATTTGGCCCATTGAGTCTGTACTGACCACAATCCCACCCAGGCCCTATTCCAGCAACCCTCATTTACTCTGCTGATCCCCCTGACACTAAGGGGCAATTTAGCATGGCCAATCCACCTAACCTGCGTATCTTTGGAGTGTGGGAGGAAACCGGAGGAAACCCATGCAGACACAGGGAGAACGTACAAACTCCACACAGACAGTGATCCGAAGCCTGAATTGAACTTGAGACTCTGGTGCTATGAGGCAGCAGTACTAACCACTGTGCCTCCCAGAGTGAGTTAGTTTTTCCTCACATCCCCTCTAAGCCTCCTATCCCTTACTTTAAATCTCTGCTGCCTGGTCACTGATCCCCCCACCAATGAGAAGGCACCATTTGAGGCAGTGTAGTGTTCTGAGTGTGACAGATAGAGAGCGAACACTGTCACAAAGTGCAGTAAGAAACATGGGAGAATAGTGTGACACAAAAACACATCCCTCAACTTTGGAGAGATAGGGAGTTGGAGTTTGCCTGGCACCATGACGATTCCATCAAACCTGCACATCTTTGGATACTGAAGGACAATTTAGCTTGGTCAATCCACCTAACACACACATCTTTGGACACTAAGGGACAATTTAGCATGGCCAATCCACCTAACCTGTACATCTTTGGATACTAAGGGGCAATTTAGCTTGGCTAATCCACCTAACCTACACATCTTTGGATACTAAAGGACAATTTAGCATGGCCAATCCACCTAACCTGCACATCTTTGGACACAAAAGGACAATTTAGCTTGGTCAATCCACTTAACCTGCACATACTAAGGGGTAATTTAGCTTGGCTAATCCACCTAACCTGCACATCTTTGGAACTAAGGGGCAATTTAGCTTGGCTAATCCACCTAATCTGCATATCTTTGGAACTAAGGGGCAATTTAGCATGGCCAATCTACCTAACCTTGGCCTGTGGGAGGAAACAAGAGCACCTGTAGGGAGAATGTGCAAACTCCACATGGACAGTCACCCAAGGCCAGAATTGAACCTGGGTCCCTGATGTTGTGAGACAACAGTGCTAACCACTTCTGAGGAGGAGATGCTGTGAGTTGGAGATTAATTGGGTGGGGGGTGGGGGGGGGGTGTTAATTGATGCAGATGCAGCCATATGGATGGCTATACTTTTGGACTTGAATTTAAGTAACTCTGCAAAATTGATGTGCAAATTGAATGGGTGAAAATCTGAGGCAATGGTTGACAGTGAATAAGAGGAACTTGGGAGTTATTTCTGCAGTGACTGAGTGTGGTGGAGATAAGTTCAATGGAGACACTCAAGAGGGAGTTGGATTATTATCTGAAGACCATGCAGGGCCAGGGGGAAAGGCAGGGGAGCGACTTTAGGTGAATTGCTCCTTCAAAGCGCCACTACAAACACAAGCTGAAAAGCCACCTTTTGTGCTGTAACCATTCTGATTCTGTCCTTCTACATTAGTTGTAACAACCACAGAATCAAATCTTTGACACACAAAGCAGACTTCAGATAAATTAAGCCCAAGGAGATACATTTGTTCATCAATCTCTCCAAATGATTCAATTACCATGGTTATATTGTCCACTTAAGCTCTTTCATAATTTTATTACTGTCAGCAGTGACTAATCAACATGCCCCACACTCTTAAGATATGGATGACCCATTCCTTCTGCTTCTTATCCTTGCCAAACTTTCCCTGTTCAGCAGAAGTGAAAGCTCTTTTAATCCTTCATGTGCCGATCCAATGAACAGCCCAAAACATTACAATGCATGGGTAACATTAACCCATGTTCCTGTAGCAGCAGAGTCAATCTGTGACAACTTTATTCATTCATAGGATGTGGGTGCCGCTGCTAGGCCCGCATTTATTGTCCATCCCTAATTGCCCCTTGAGAGAGTGATAGTGAGCCTTGAACACAATTGTGTACCTTGTGAGACATTTCAGAGGATAGTTGAGAGTCAACCACATTGTGTCTGGATTCACATGTAGGTCAGACCTGGTAAAGACAGCAAATTCATTTCCTCAAAGGACATTAGTGAACAAATGGGTTTCCACGACAATCTGACAGTTTCATAGTGACCATTACTGTTTCAGCTTTCTGTTCGAGATTTCTTTCATTTATTGAATTGGAATTCCCCAGCATTTTCACACAGAGGGTGGTGAGTGGCTGGAACAAGCTGCCAGAGGTAGTAGTAGAGGCGGGTACAATTTTATCTTTTAAAAAGCATTTAGATAGTTACAGGGGTACGATGGGTATAGAGGGATATGGGCCAAATGCAGGCAATTGGGATTAGCTTAGGGGTTTTAAAAAAAAATAAGGGCGGCATGGATAAGTTGGGCCGAAGGGCCTGTTTCCATGCTGTAAACCTCTATGACTCTGAGTCAAGAGATTTGAACTCATGTTTCCGAATCATTGGTCCAGGATCTGGATTGCTAATCCAGTAAAATAACAGCTATTCCTCTGTACCTGCCAAACAAAACTACTTACTAACTGCAAAACTTAGTGCTTAAACTTGAGCATAGAAATAGTTAGCGGGTATAAATAGTTGTAAACAGGGCCCCCGAGCAATTTTACTTAAAACTAATAACAGAGGTTCCAAGACCAGCACAGTGCAGCCCTGTTATTTAACACTAACTAACTTACTGACTTTTAGATCAGTGTCTGAAATTTATACAATTAATTCATTTACATAAGAACATAAGAACATAAGAAATAGGAGCAGGAGTAGGCCATCTAGCCCTTCGAGCCTGCCCCGCCATTCAATAAGATCATGGCTGATCTGTCGTGGCTCAGTTCCACTTTCCCACCCTCTCCCCATAACCCTCAATCCCTTCTCTTATCAAAAACCCATCAACCCGCTTCTTAAAAATATTTAGCGAGGCAGCCTCCACCACTTCAACGGGCAGAGAATTCCAGAGATTCACCACCCTTTGAGTGAAGAAGTTCCTCCTCAACTCCGTTCTAAACCGCCTCCCCTTTATCTTGAGGCTGTGCCCCCTAGTCCTACTGTCTTTTTTGAGCGGGAAGAATTTTTAACTCCTCATGTTAATATCATTAGATAGCTTGTCTATTGGATGGAATAAAGTCCATGTGCTGCTGGTTAGCAGTGTTAGAATCACATTGGCCTATCAAATTTGCACTGACATGTGAGAAACACCTGACCTCCCATCAAACCCCACTTACCAGCACTTGGCCCATAGCCTTAAATGTGATGATGTGCCAAGTGCTCATCCAGGTATTTGTTAAAGGATGTGTAGCAACCTGCCTCCACCACCCTCCCTGGCAGCTCATTCCAGACCATCACCACCCTCTGGGTAAAAAAGTTTTTTGTCATATCCCCCCTGAACCTCCTGCCCCTCACTTTGAACCTATTTCCCCTCGTCATTGACCCTTCAACTCAAGGGAAACAGCTGCTCCTTATTCACTCTTTCCATTCCTCTCTTAATCTTGTACACCTCAATCAGGTCGCCCTCAGTCATATCTGCTCCAGAGAAAACAGCCCAAGTCTACCAGACCTCTCTTCGTAACTGAAATGCTCCATCCCAGGCAGTAACCTGGTGAATCTCCCCTGCACCCCCTCCAGTGCAATCACATCCTTCTCATAATGGGCCAACCAGAACTGCACACAGTGCTCCAGCTGTGACCTCACCAAAGCTCTATACAACTCCAACATGACTTCCCTGCTTTTGTAATCTATTGATAAAGACAAGTCTCCCTCTGCCATTTTCACCACCCTACTGACATGCCCTTCTGTCTTCAGAGATCTATGGACAAACACACCTAGGTCTCTTTGTTCCTCAAAGCTTCCTAGTGTCATGCCATTCAAAGACACTACTGTCAAATTACTCCTTCTAAAGTGTATCACCTCAGTTTTCATGGTTAAATTCCATCTGCCACTTATCTGCCCATTTGATCATCCTGTCTATATCTTCTTGTAGCTCAAGACACTCAACCTCATTGTTAATACCTGGCCAATCTTGGTGTCATCCACAAATTTACTATTCCTAACCCCAAATCGTCATCCATGTTGTTTATATAAATGACAAATAATTGGGGACCTGTGGTATGCCCCTGGACAGTGGCGTAAAGTCAGTAAAGCAACGTTCTGTCATCACCCTCTGTCTCCAGTAATTGAGCCAATTTTGAATCCGCTTTATCAAATTACCCTGCATCCCATGTGCATTTGCCTTCTTCACAAGTCTCCCATGTGGGACCTTGTCAAAGGCTTTGCTGAAATCTATATTAACTACTTCGACAGCACTACCCTCGTCTACACACCTAGTCACCTCCTCAAAAAATTCAATCAAACTTGTGAAGCATAAGAACATAAGAAATAGGAGCAGGAGTAGGCCATCTAGCCCTTCGAGCCTGCCCCGCCATTCAATAAGATCATGGCTGATCTGTCGTGGCTCAGTTCCACTTTCCCGCCCTCTCCCCATAACCCTTAATCCCCTCTCTTATCAAAAACCCATCAACCCGCGTCTTAAAAATAGTTAGCGAGGTAGCCTCCACCACTTCAACGGGCAGAGAATTCCAGAGATTCACCACCCTTTGAGTGAAGAAGTTCCTCCTCAACTCCGTTCTAAACCGCCCCCCCTTTATCTTGAGGCTGTGTCCCCTAGTCCTATTATCCTTTCTGAGCGGGAAGAGTCTCTCCACCTCTATCCTATCCATCCCATTCATCATCTTATACGTCTCAATGAGATCTCCCCTCATTCTTCTAAACTCTAACGAGTACAAGCCTAGTTTATTCAGCCTCTCCTCATAGCTCAACCCCCTCAACTCCGGTATCAGCCTAGTAAACCTCCTCTGCACTCCCTCCAAGGCCAAAATATCCTTGCGTAAGTACGGCGCCCAAAACTGCACACAGTACTCCAGCTGCGGCCTCACCAATGCTCTATACAGCCGCAGCAAGACCTCCCTACTTTTATATTCAATCCCCCTCGCTATGAAGGCCAGCATCCCATTCGCCTTCCTGATCACCTGCTGTACCTGCAAGCTGGGTTTTTGCGACTCATGCACAAGGACCCCAAGGTCCCTCTGCACCGTCGCCTGCTGCAGTTTTTCGCCACGTAAGTGATAATCCTTCCTACCATTATTCCTACCAAAGTGGACCACCTCGCACTTGCCAACATTAAATTCCATTTGCCATTTCCTGGCCCATTCACCCAGCCTGTCTAGATCCTTCTGTAGACTCTCCACACCCTCCACACAATTTGCCTTTCCTCCAATCTTGGTGTCATCAGCATGACCACCCTCTGACAAAGCCATGCTGACATCAAGGCTTGCCTCACCAACTGGAGACAGATGCTCCCCTTCAGAAATTTCTCCAATAGTTTCCAGACCACTGACTGGTCTATAGTTCCCTAGTTTATCTCTACAACCCTTCTTAAATAGCAGAGCCAATTAGCTGTTCTTCAGTCGCCTGGGATCTCATCTGTGGCCAGAGACAAATTAAAAATTTGTGTCACAGTCCCTGCAATTTCCTCCCTTGCCTCCCACAGCAGCCTCAGGCACAGTTCATTCGGACCTGGAGATTTAACACCTCCAAAATCTTGTCCTCCCGATGTCAATTTGCTCAAGAACCTCGCAGTCTCTCTCCCTGAGTTCCATACCTTCATCCTCAATCCCTTGGGCAAAGAGATTTCCAGAGCTTGTCTTACTGTTGAGTTGATCTTCCTCCCCTGGGACAGCAATGCTAGTTTCTGGAACATTAAACTGATGACCCACTTCAGTGATGGAGCTCTGGGTGAATCTGCCTTTCACACAAATGATGATATCTGAGCTAGCTAACTTCACTCTTGGTTTCCTTAACCTCAACCTTGTACATTTAAGGGATACACTTATCTCTGCCAGTAACTGGTTACTGTAACCATACAGTTTAACTTGCATAATTTTTTATTCTGGGTCCTGAATTTACTTTGTACTTGTGAAGGTTCCCTTTTTACATAACCGTGGTGAAGGTTGTTTGAGAGGAAGCTGGAGAAAATGTGCAAAGTAAACAGAGTATCTAAAGATGTGTAGGTTAGGTGGATTGGCCATGCTAAATTACCCCTTAGTATCCAAAGATGTGCAGGTTAGGTGGATTAGCCATGCTAAATTGGCCTTTGGTATCCAAGGGGGATAGGATGCTCTTTTGGAGAAATCGGTCCAGATTCAGTGGGCCAAATGGCCTGCCCCTGCACTGTAGGGATTCTGCAGATTCTAAGAAAATCTGTTGCGAGGTGTTCCAAGCACCATGTTATGTCCCTTAAATTCCAAGGGACCTCTTTCCATTCAGTTGACCACTCTGAGTGACACGTGTCAAGAATGTTCACCTCTTTTGGTGTCCAATATGTCTAACAGTATGTAAAAGAAGTTCCCTGAATGAATGAGAGATGTTTGCTTAGGCATGTCGCATTTGACTTTTGCTCCCTGATATTCTCAGCCTTTTAATAAAGGGTCCTATATAGGTCTGATTAGGATGTCCTGTTAGTGAGGCTATTCTGAGTACAGTCTTCAGCTAATGTTTTGGCATTGGTAAGGAATGTTTTACTTGTGATCTTAATTTACTTCAGTTTCACAACATTAAGTTTAACTACCAATTCCATTTTTGTAGGCACCCTTTAAGCTAAAACCTCATTTTGAGAACATATTTCAGGAAATGTACAGGATATTTCTCCGACAACCAACTGAAAGCCTGGATGATATTTCCTTGCTTGTGAAAAGTATTCTTTCTTGCGCGCTTTACAGACAAAGCGTACCATACATAGAGAAGGAAAGGAGAGGGTGCAGAATATAGTGTTACAGTCATAACTAGGGTGTAGAGAAAGATCAATTTAGTGCAAGGTAGGTCCATTCAAAAGTCTGACAGCAGCAGGGAAGAGGCTGCTCTTGAGTCGGTTGGTGCGTGACCTCAGACTTTTGTATCTTTTTCCAGACGGAAGAAGGTGAAAGAGAATATCATCGTACAGCAGCACTTTCATACAAGCTGACACTTGCTGTTGAAGTATAACTTATTTATTCACAAAGCTGCAAAACACTGCTTCAAATACCCACTTTGTCCAAGCATTTTGGAGAACAAAAGGGCAAAATCTCAATTGATTAGATGATACTTTTTGTCTGCACAATCTTGTATTTGAAATATGTTTCAGTTATGAAATGAATCATTAAATAATTTGTGCTATAAAAATATGTAAAATTGGCCAAAACTTTGTGGCTGGTTTTTGTTCCATACTGAAACTGAGAGAATAAACGGTTTGGGCTTATACTCATAGAATCCCTACAATGCAGAAGGAGGCCATTCGACCCATCGAGTCTGCACCAACAACAGTCCCACCCAGGCCCTATTCCCCTAACACCTCATATTTACCCTGTTAATCCCCCTGACACAGTAAGAAGTCTCACAACACCAGGTTAAAGTCCAACAGGTTTATTTGATAGTAAACGCCACTAGCTTTCGGGGATTGCCCCTTCGTCAGACCATCAATCCCACTGACACCAGGGTCAATTTAGCATGGCCAATCAACTATCCTGCACATCTTTGGACTGTGGGAGGAAACCCATGCAGACATGGGGAGAACGTGCAGACTCCACACAGACAGTGACCCAAGCTGGGAATTGAACCCTGGTCCCTGGCGCGGTGAGAAAGTAGTGCTAATCACTGTGCCACCATGCTGCCAGACTTGCTGGAGTTTAGAAGGATGAGAGAGGATCTGATCGAGGTATATAAAATTCTAAAAAGGATTGATAAAGTAAACGTAGACCAAATGTTTCCTCTTGTGGGGTAATCTGGAACAAGAGATCACAGGTATAGGTTGAGAGGAGGTAGATTTAACACTGAGATGAGGAGGAGCTACTTCTCAGAGGGTGGTGAATTTGTGGAACTTGGTGCCCCATAGCACGGTGGAATCTGAATCATTGAAGGGTTTCAAGAAGGAGGTACATATATTTTGATTTAAAAGAAAATGTGTATAGGAAACAGGTGGGGAGGTAGATTTGAGACCAGGGAGCAATCAGCCATGATCTGATTGAATGCTGAATTTGCCTTCTTCCTAGTTCCCATGTATATATCTGTGCTCAACGTAACTTACACCATGAGCAGAAAATCTTTACGTTTATCAGGATTCTGATGGAACATTTTTAGGAGCAGCAATCTAGAGGCTGGAGCTGGGAAGTTTTCATGCTTTGCTAATACTTCGTTAAGCAGCAATATAATTGCCAAGAATTTGTATGTGACAATATTAGCAAGTATGCTGGATCATGATGTTGGAATTTCTCCTGTGTTGTGTCACTCTAGTTATGATACATGGATCCCAGCCAGTGAAATTGAGGCAGCGGTCGAGGACCCTCCACCTACTGAGCGACCCCGGAAGGTTTGCAGATTTATAATTCCTGATATGTTAAAATGTATATATTTATAACATTTCTTGCGTGGGAATTCAAAAGATGTGGCAGAGATGTTTCCCATTTATTGCTGTGTCTGAATGAAATTCTGAACCATTTTGGATATTTAATAACAAATGACCATGAAACTTGAGTATGGGTCAAAGCAGTTTATTTTGCTATTTTGAGCCATGTTCAAAATATAGAAAGGCCTGTTTTATTTAATCAATGTAAATTGCTGTTATAATAACACTGGGCTTTCTGAGTTCCTCTACCATAGCCCTGAGTCACCAAGAATCATTACAGCCCCTTCCCCATCCCTCCCAGGGCCCAAAAACCCCATCAGCCTCTGTAACCCCCTCTCCTGGTCCAAAGGTGATGGTATTCCAATTAACATGGCTGGTGTTGCCTTTGTTGGAGGTAGATATCACAGAGCTGGTAGGTACCCTTGAGATCAGTTTGGTTTATTACTACTGTGCATCCTGCATTGGTTAGGATCTTCCAAAATTCCCTAGATTCAGATTGGAAAACCCCAAATGTTACACCTCTATTCAAGAGACAGAAGTTCGGAAACTACAAGCCAGTAAGCCTAACATCTGTCATTGGGTAAAGGCTAGAATCCATTATTCAGGAGGTTAGGATGGGGCATTCAGAAAATCAGAATGCAATCAATCAGAGTCAACATTGTTTCATTAAAGAGAAATCATGTTTCCAAATATATTAAAGGGTGGATAAAGGGAAACCAGTAGGAGTAGCATATTTGGATTTCCAAAAGTCATTTGGTAAGGTGCCACATGAGCGCTCATTGCACAAGATACGAGCTCCTGGTGTTGGGGATACTATGGATAGAGGATTGGCCAACTAACAGGAAGTAGAGTTAGGATCAATTTCAAGGTTCACAAACTGTAACTAGTGGAGTGCCACAGGGATTAGTGCTGGGGCCTCAACTATTTTCGATGAAAGGGCTGGCTTTATTGTAGCCAAATTTGCTGATGATACAAAGATTAGTAGGAAAAAAAAGTTGTGGGGAGAATACAGAGAGTCTGTAAAGGAATGTAGATAGGATATGTGAGTGGGCAAATATTTGGCAGTGGAGTATAATATGGGAAAGTGTGAGGTTGTCCCCCTTTGTTGGAAGAATAGAAGAGCAGAATATTATTTATACAGAGAGAGATTGCAGAATGCTGAGGTACAGGGGGACTTGGGTATCCTGGTACATGAATCACAAAGTTAGCATGCAGGTACAACAAGTGATTAGGATCTCATTGTTGGCCTTTGTTGCAAGGGGAATAGAATATAAAAGTAGGGAACTCTTATTACAACTGTACAGGATATTGGTGAGACCACATCTAGAGTACTGTGGACAGTTTTGGTCTCTTTACTTAAAGAAGGATAGATTTGCATTGTAAGTAATTCAGAGATTCCTAGGGGTGAAGGGGTTGTCTTGCATGGAAATTCTTCCACAGACAGGACCGATGTTCATTGGGGTTTGGAAGAATGGGAGGTGATCTGTTGAAACATGTAAGATTGCGGAGACTTGACAGGGTGGATGCTGAGAGGATGTTCTCATTTTGGGTGCTTCTGGAACCCAGGAGCTAAGTTTCAGAATAAGGGGTCTCATTTAAAATATAGGAGGAATTTCTTCCCCCAGAGGATTGTCAGTCTTTGGAATTCTCTTCCTCAGAGAGCAGTGAAGGCCGAGTCATTGAATATGTTCAAGGCTGAGTTTGACAGATTGTTGATGTACAGGGGAGTTAAGAGTTATGGGAGTAGGCAGGAAAAAAGTGGAGTTCAGACCTTAACTAGATTAACCATGATTGAATTGAATGACAGAGCAGGCTGGAAGGCGTACTCCTGCTCCAATTTCTTTTGACCTTACAAATGCCAGTGTGCACGGTGTGGATATTGAATCGAGTAACGGGGGTATTGGTAAATGAATGGTGTGGAGTTTCTCGAGTGTTCCACCCCTGCAACCCTCAGACATCTGTACTCTTGAGGATTCTGGACTCCTCCACATTTTAATCAGTCCACCACTGCTGGCTATGCCTTCAGCTGCCTCAGCCCTAAGCTTTTGACATCCTTCCCTTAACCTTTTCTGCCTCTCTTTCCCTCCTCAAAGATGCTTCTTAAAACCTACCCTTTTCAGTTAAAATTTAGTTATTAGTGTCACAAGTAGATTTACATTAACAATGCAGTGAAGTTTCTGTGAAAATCCCTTCGTCACCTGTTCGGGTACACTGAAGGAGAATTTAGCATGGCCAATGCACCTAACCAGCATGTCTTTCAGATTGTGGGAGGAAACTGGAGCACCCGGAGGAAACCCACACAGACACGGGGAGAACGTGCAGACAGTGACCCAGGTCCGGGAGTTGACCCAGGACCCTGGCGCTGTGAGGCAGCAGTGCTAACCACTGTGCCACCCATTTTGATCAAAGGTATCGGAGTGTCTTGAAGTTTTATTGTTAAAGGTGCAATAGAAACTATTGTTGTTGCACCTCAGCACTTTGGGATTATTCCATCATTGTCCTGATTTAAGCTTTGCACATGGTGGCATGACTTAAAGTTGAGATGAATTGCTTGTAGCTGATCTAGTTCAGCTTCAGGTCAGTGGTGACCCCTTATGTATTGATGGTGGGGGATGACTTGTTTGAGTTCCCAGTAGTCCACCTGGGCTGTCACTCCTTCAAAGAGGTTGAGGCAAACTCTTCCCCTGCCCTTGGAATCTATTCTGATCATTGTTATTCAGGTTATTTTGCATATAATTCTCAAGTTTGCCCCTGTGTAATATTTATAGAATAATTGCTTATTTGAAAGATAAAAATGAGACAGTATATGGATTGAATTTTTTGAGAAAATGAATTATTAAATGAATCAATAACATTATAAAATGGTGCCATTTAGCTGCATTAGCAAGGTGCTTGACAAGGTTCAGCTCCATTGTGAGATGATCGATAATGCAGTTTGGAGAGGGGGATTTCCTGATGTTTCACATCAGGTAGATGCTGCTTTAAACTGAAACAGAGATGGGCTCGCTGGATTTTAGTAGTGCAGCACTTTTCAGTACCACACTGGTATTTTTGTACTCAAGGCCATGAGAGGATGGGGGACGGTGTGGCAAGGAACTGATGGGCTTGGGCATACAGATATACAAATCAATAAAAGTAGTGACACAGCTTAATATGGTCATAAAGGAAACAAAGCACTTGATTTCCAGAATAGAATTGAAAAGCAGAAAAGTTATGTTAAACTGGTATAGAACCAGAACCCCTCTATAGTATGAAAAAGGACAAAGAGACACTGGAGTGCAAAAGGAGAATTAAGAAAATGATACCAGAACTGAGAGGTTATAGAATCATAGAAACCCTACAGTGCAGAAGTCCATTCAGCCCATCGAGTCTGCACCGACAACAATCCCACCCAGGCCCTAATCCTGGAACCCCACATATTTCACCCTGTTAATCTCCCTGACACTAAGGGCAATTTACTCTAACCCGCACATCTTTGGACTGTGGGAGGAGACCCGGAGGAAACGCCATGGGGAGAATTTGCAGACTCCACATAGACAGTGACCCAAGGTTGGAATTGAACCCGGGTCCCTGGCGCTGTGAGGCAGCAGTGCTAACCACTGTGCCACCATACTACCCAGTATTGGGAAAGATTGAAAAGACTGTGCAGCCACCTGATATTAGTCTTTAAGATGAGGAAAAGGTTTGATAAGATTGACATCAAGAAGATACTTACACTTGTGGGCGAGTCCAGAACCGGGATCCATCAATATATAATTCAGATGTTAGAGGGAGATTTTTCACACAGAGGGTTGTGGGGGCCTGGAATGCACTGCCAAGTAGGGTGGTGGAGGCAGGCACGCTACAGTTGTCTAAGGCTTACTTAGATAGGCACATGAGCAGACTAGAGATGGAGGGATATAAAAGATTGTTCTAAATAAGGATCAAGAGCCTCGGGACGTTTCTGGGAATCAATAGATTCCTATGGACCGTCCAACATATTTTATGGCTCACCTATCTTATGTTTGAGCTTCTGGGGATTCCATGAATGTCTGTATAAGTTGTGTATGTTGACTGATGTCGTTTTTTTACATTCCACAGGTGATTCGGTCCGCCTTGTTGTCCGACAAGGGGCATACACGCGGTGGGTCGTGCGAGGGCTGCTCTTGGATGTTGCTTCGAGAGTTGCCTAGTGCTTCACGTCGTTGGTGTACGCTTAAACTGGGCCATCTGACGGGCAACACGACAGCTCAGTGACTATCGCTGTTTGCTGTGCAGATACAGGGACCCGGGTCAGATCTCCAACTTGGGTCGGTGTCTGTGGGAGTTTGCACATTCTCCCCGTGCTTGCGTGGGTTTTCTCCGGGTGCTCCGGTTTCCTCCCACACCCCCAAAAATGTGCTGTTAGGCTGATTGGTGTTAACAAATTGTCCCTGAATTAGGCGTCCCTCAATCTGGTTACAATTGTCTAAACTTGCACACCTTTATTGTGGAGTCCAATAGGCGTAGACAAAGGTCATAGGTAGAAGAGGGCACTCACAATGTTAAAATGGGCTGAAGGGCCTGTTTCCTGTGCTGTGTTGTTCTTTGTTCTAATATGGCATAACCATGAATACAATGAATGAGAAGCTCAGGAGAAACATTTTCACCTGGAGAATGATGAGTGTGGAACTCTCTGTCATAGGGATAAGTTATTAAATAACATAGATGCATTTAAGGGAAAGCTCAATAAACCACGAAGGAAAGGGAGAGAAGGATATGGTGATCAGATTAAATAAAGAATGGTGGGAGGAGGTTCAGCTGGAGTACGAACTGCAGCATGCCCGTTTTGGGCCACATAGTCTGTGCTGGGACTAGTAATATTCCATCACCTCCCTTTCTCATGGTAACACCTTATTGACTACTGTTTTTTGCTGGTGGGTTGAAGAGATGAAATAATGCAGCAAAGAAATGTTTGCATTTAACTAAAAAAGATAATGGAAGCATTCCAGTGTTCATCTGCTGTTAAACCCTGTGGACTGATTTTCAAGACTAACTAAATTTCCTGGAGTTCTGAAGAAGAATCATATTAGACTCGAAATGTGAACTGTATTTCTCTTTCCACAGATGCTGCTGAGTTTATCCAGCACTTTGTTTCTGTTACAGGTCTCCGGCATCTGCAGTCATTTGCTTTTTATTTAACTGAACTTCTGTTTGTTGAAAGGTCCATGCGAAGTGGATAATGGACACCGATACTTTTAATGAATGGATGAACGAGGAAGACTATGAGGTGAATGATGACCGGGCACCTGTCGTTCGACGAAAAAGAATTTCTGCCAAAACATTAACAGAAGAGGTAATTTCTACTGTTTTCCAATTTACCTCTTTTGTGACTTGAAGTGAGTTTCATCAGTGTTGGGTTTGACTCAGTCTTGATTTTTCCCAAAGATTGTTGGTGATTATGTTTAAATGTGAACTTGCAATGTACTTTAATAAAAATAGATGGAAGCTTTCAAGACAGGGATTCACTATAGCTTATTATTTCAGAATTTAAAACAAGATCATCTGACTTTGGGTAAATGTGTACCAAATCAAAACTTGAAGAATCAAATACAGGGGTGGCACAGCAGTTAGCACTGCTGCCTCATAGTGCCAGGAACCCGAGTTCAATTCCCGGCTCCGGACATTATCTGTGTGGAGTTTGCACGTTCTCCCTGTGCCTGCGTGGGTTTCCTCCCACACTCCAAAGATGTGCTGGTTAGGTGCATTGACCATGCTAAATTCTCCCTCAGTGTACCCGAACAGGTGCCAGAGTGTGGCGACTAGGGGATTTTCACAGTAACTTCATTGCACTGTTAATGTAAGCCTACCTGTGACACGAATCAAAATAAAACAAAAAAAAGGATCCTTTCCTGTTCATTTTCCAAACAGAATTCAGTCGTTCAAACTTTTCTTCAGTTGCTTCCAATGTTCAGCATCCAGCAGCTCTAAAATGTTTACTTTTGTAACTATTTCTGGACTTGGTTCTACCGTACTGATTAGTTGGTATCCTTCCCCTGACTAACAGCTATTATTTGAGGATTGTTTCTTGTCTGGAAACACACAAGTTAAAGTCTATTTCTTAGTGTCACAAGTAGGCTTCAGTGAAGTTACTGTGAAAATCCCTTAGTCGCCATACTCTAGCACCTGTTCGGGTACACTGGGGGAGAATTTAGCACGTCTTTCAAACTGTAGGTGGAAACCCACAGAGACATGGGGAGAACATGCAGACTCCGCACAGACAGCAACCCAAACCGGGAATCAAACCCGCGTCCCCGGTGCTGTGAGGCAGCACTGGGCACTGCTAACCACTGTGCCACCAGAATTATTTGTGATTTGGTGCTTTCAGTGGGAATGAGATATCGCTGGTTGAAGATGAATGACCCTCAAACTTTTATTCAAAGGTACACAGCCCTGACTCAGATCGGAGAGATAAGAAGGGAAGCAGTCACAAAAAAAGGAAACGTTCCCCTTCTCCTTCTCCAACACCCGACTCCAAGAAAAAGAACACCAAGAAAGGGTGAGGCACTTCCCTTATCTGGGGAAATTACTGCTTGGTTTAAAATTGGAAAGGTTGACAAGGCTTGTTTACTTCCTGTGTGAATTTCTTCTGCAACAAGGTATGCCAACATTCATTCCCAAGCTGCTGGCCTGGACTTGACCCTCTGAACAAAAGTGAACCGATCTATTTTTCATCAAATCTATCAGACACGTTAACTCTAGTGTCTTATACCACTCAAATTTCATCAGGATGTGAAACACTTTAAAAAAAAAATTGTATGTGGCCATTGTACATATACGTTGGCACTGTGACCAACTCTTTAAAGCTTGCAAGTGGAAGGCTGAGTTAAATCAACAACTTTGGGATTGGGAAGATTGAGGAAGGTGAAAGGAGCATTGTTGATCTGGTGTGAAATTTGAGCGCTGAAAAGAGATGAGCCCTTCCAACTTTATAATGAGAGCGCATTACTGTCCTTGTATACCCTGCCCTGTTCTTAAAGCTGGCAACAAGCAAAAAGTGGTATCCATAGAATTAGTATTTGGGATGATGGCATTGTGTGAATCACCAGTTTTTGAGATATGCAGCCTGAACAGGCTTCTGGCCCCAGAAAGCCCTCTTCAAAACAAGAATTCTGATGTTTCTGGGCAGAATGTAAAGAGCAAATAGTGTGTTGCTGGAATAGTCCTATGTTCATGTTATTAATGCACTGAAATAACCAAAAGCCTCAAGACACACCTGGCACACTCCCAAGTATCATATATGCAAAGTGTACATCGCATTCTCCATCACACATCCTTGATTGGCTCAAATCTATTTGTGACAAGCAACAAATGATTATGAATTGAATAATGTTGGCTGCCTAAAATATCAGTGAAGAAATCATAAAAATAGCAATGGCGAGTTAGTAAATAGTTACTGATAAACAAGCAGCAAGGAGGGAAAGGGGAGCTCATTAAATTGCTCAAGGTACTTGGGGGGGGGGGGGGGGGGGGGGGTGGAATCCTTTTGGCCGCCATCTTGCTTTGCCAGTAAAATAAGGTTTCTAACACGCACAAAAACTTGAACAGTTCCCCAGCAAAACCGTAAACTTAGGATTCTCCATGTTCTTGGAAATTTGTCCAATAAATTTATTCTCAGAGGCACACCAATGCATGGGGGCCTGGGGCTTGGTTCACCTGCATTCTTGGAGGTTGTTTCGTATAATTGGACTATTATTTTTTTGGTATCATCACATGTACAGCCTTCATGCGCTGTAAAGAAAATGGAGAATTCTCGGCCTGTTTTTATTGTATTTACTAAGTCACTGCAAACCTCAAAATGCAAGTTTAATTATCTTTTATAATCTTGTGGCAGATTTCCAGTGGTGTTACCATGTCAGTGAATGCACAAATGTTATGCCGATTGAATTATCAGGCCCACTAATTTATCATATCCCGCTATCTCTTTCTGCTTCTCACACATGCATGCAAGCTCGCTTTATAGTTTCTCTCTCTCGTGCTTTCTCTCTCCCCCCCGCCCCCACCAACCATACTTATTCTGCATCTGTGCCTCTGCTGCATCTTTCTTGCTGTCTCTTTGTGTTTTTTGTTTCTCTCTATTTCTGCCTCATAGTCAGTCTCTTTTCTTTGGATTTCTCTATGCCACTTGCTCCTTCTGCTCCCTGCTTTCTGTTTTTCTCTGGTGTTGTCAGTATCTGTTCCTTCTCTTTAAAGTGTTTTTCATTCATCCTCTGCCCCATTTCCTCAATCCAAGAATTGATGTATTGACCAGAAAAGTGAAGCAGGGGAGGACCTGCAATGGAGAGAAATAAAATTTATTCTCTTGGCTTTGTAAGTTCAACTGATCTAGTTATGTTTTTCGGAGGGAAACCCTGAACAGTTGAATTTGGCTATGGAGAACAAATCAAGTATAAAATGATATTAAGAAAAAATAAACTATGTTGTCCAGTGATTTTTACGAAAAAGTCAAATTTTTCAGTTGAGACAAGCAACAGGGATAACTTGTTGGTAATATATGGTGCAAAAGTATGTACACCACATTGCCATTGGACCAGTAATCTAGAGATCCAGCTTCAAATCCTGCCATGGCAAATTCAATTATTGTAAAAACCCATCTGATTCACTACAAAGAACAACACAGCACAGGAAACAGGCCCTTTGGCCCAACGAGCCCACGCCGCCATTTTAACGTTGAGTGCCCTCCTCTACCCATGACCTTTGTCTACTAATGTCCTTTCGGGAAGGGAATCTGCCGTCCTTTCCCGGTCTGGCCTACATGTGACTCCAGAGCCACAGGAATGTGGTTGACTCTCAACTGCCCTGTGAAATGGAGGGCAGTTGGGGATGGGTGATAAATGCTGCCCCAGTCAGTGATGCTCGCATCCCATAAATAAATTTTTAAAAACGATGAACAGTGACAGCTGCCAGTCAAAGTATAAACTTCAAGCTCAGACTTTGAAAGGGGCTGAGTTCTTAATGTAAAAATATTAACAAAAGCATTTTCACAGAATAAACCAAGCATCATGATAATTTGGAAAAATGTACTGTTTATGTTTTCATTGTGTTCCAAACCTTATTTTAGAAATTTCAATTGCTGTGTAAAAACTGGCGGACAAAAGACCTTGCAATTTTGATTTGAACAGTTTGATCAGTAGCCTTCCCCTCTGAGAATTGAATCTGAGTGAAGAAACGTGAATGTCACACAAATACCTGGAGGAAGTTTGCATGAGGCAGAATACATTTGTTTTGTTGCTCAGTCAACTGGAAGAAGCTTGGATCATGAGTTATGAATTGTTTGGTATAAGCTTATAATGAATTGGGTAGTAGAAATGAACGCATCAGAAAAGCAATAGGTGTGAAACTGGAGTGTGTGATGGTGAAGGGTATTACAGGAGGTGTGCAAAAGTCTTAGTATACTGGTGCACCTACTGTTACATTACTCTGCTTGAATCAGTGGTTTTATATGACCAAAAGTGTTAGGCCAAATGGTATTACTGGGGACGTTGATTTGGAAGCACTGGGGAAGCCCTGAAAGGCAGCCTGACATTTAAGTTTATCTATTAGTGTCATAAATAGGCTTACATTAACATTGCATTGAAGTTACTGTGAAAATCTCCCTAGTTGCCACACTCCGGTGCCTGTTCGGATACACCGAGGGAGAATTTAGCATGGCCAGTCCACCTAATCAACATGTCTTGGACTGTGGGAGGAAACCGGAGTCATAGAGGCTTACAGCATGGAAACAGGCCCTTCGGTCCAACTTGTCCATGCCACCCAGTTTTTACCATTAAGCTAGTCCCAGTTGCCTGCATTTGGCCCATATCCCGCTATACCCATCCTACTGTCTAAATGCTTTTTAAAAGACAAAATTGTACCCGTCTGTACTACTACCTCTGGCAGCGTATTCCAGACACTCACCACCCCGTGTGAAAAAATTGCTCCTCTGGACTCTTTTTATCTCTCCCCTCTCACCTTAATCCAATGCCCTCCAGTTTTAAACTGCCCTATCTTTGGGAAACAATGTGGACTATCTAGCTGATCTATGCCCCTCATTATTTTGTAGACCTCTAAGAGTTAAAGAGGTTTACAGCATGGAAACAGGCCCTTCGGCTCAACTTGTCCATGCCGCTTTTTTTAAAACCCCTAAGATAATCCCAATTGCCCACATTTGGCCCATAATCCCTCTATACCCATCGTACCCATGTAACTATCTAAATGCTTTTTAAAAGACAAAAAATTGTACCTGCCTCTACTACTATCTCTGGCAGCTTGTTCCAGACACTCACCACCCTCTGTGTGAAAAAATTGCTCCTCTGGACTCTTTTGTATCTCTCCCCTCTCACCTTAAACCTCTGTCCTCTAGTTTTAGATTCCCTTACCTTTGGGAAAAGATATTGACTATCTACCTTGCCTATGCCCCTCATTATCTTACAGACCTCTATAAGGTCACCCCTCAGCCTCCTACACTCCAGAGGAAAAAGTCCCAATCTGTTCAGCCTCTCCTTATAACTCAATCCATCAAGCCCCAGTAGCATCCTAGTAAATTGTTTCTGCACTCTTTCTACATTAATAATATCCTTTCTATAATACGGTGACCAGAATTGCACACAGTATTCCAAGTGTGGCCTTACCAATGTCTTGTACAACTTTAACAAGACGTCCCAACTCCTGTATTCAATTCTATAAGATCACCCCTAAACCACCTACGCTCCAAGGAAAAGAGTCCCAGTCTATCCAGTTTTCCTTATAATTCAAACTATCAAGGCACACCGCTGATCATAGGCCTCCAGTTTGAAAAACAACCCTCTACAACCACCCTCTCATCAAACCAATTTTGAATCCAATTGGCTACCTCACCCTAGATTTAACCTAATGCTGCCATGTGGTATCTTGTCAAAGGCCTTGCTAAAGTCCATGTAGACATCATCAACTGTGCTACCCTCATCTACCTCCTTGGTTACCCCTTCAAAAAAACTCAAATCAAATTTGTGAGACATGATTTTCCACTGAAAAAGCCATATTCACTGTCCCTCATCAGTCCTTGCCTCTCTAAATGCCTGTAGATCCTGTCTCCCAGAATACCTTCTAACAACTTACCCACACAAATGTTAGGCTCACCGGCCTGTAGTTCCCAGGCTTTTCCCTGCAGCCCTTCTTGAACAAAGGCATAACATTTGCCACCCTCCAATCTTCAGGCACCTCAAATGTGACTATCACTGATTCAAATATTTCAGCTAGGGGACCTGCAAATTCTTCCCTAGCCTCCCACAATGTCCTGGGATACACTTCATCAGGTCCTTGGGATTTATCTACCTTGATGCTCTTTAAGACTTCCACAACCACCGCCTCTGTAATATTACACTCCTCATGACATCACTATTTGTTTCCCCAATTTCCTTAACACGCATGCCTTTCTCAACATATACTGATGAGAAATATTCATTTAGGAACTCGCCCATCTCTTGTGGATCGGCACATAGATGAACTTGTTGATCCTTAAGAGGCCGTACTCTCTCCCTAGTTACTTTCTTGCCCGATTTGTAAAAGCTCTTTGGATTCTCCTTTGTCTTATCTGCCAAAACACCTGGAGGAAACTCACGCAGACATGGGAAGAATGTGCAGACTCCACACAGACAGCCAAGTTGGGAATCGAATCCGGGTCCCCGGCACTGTGAGGCAGCAGTGCTAGCCACTGTGCCGCTGCTGAGATTGGCTCCCAGGACAGACCAGGAGGAGGTAATTGCCTGCGTTTCACAGAACTGGAGATGGAGGCTGAGCCTCTAGGCAGGTAAAAGGAGAGAAAATGTAATGACCGCAACAAGCAGCAGGATGACCAGAGGAGGAGTGGATATGTTGTAAATAGCTAGCAGAGCTATGAGTATGAGTAAAGGGAAAATATTTGTTTCAACAGCTGTGTAAGATGTCTTTATTTGGGAGCTGGGTGACCAGAAAGTATTTCTTCAGTGACAGGCCAAGCTTTTAGGCAGGCAGAGTCGGAAACACCTTTTCTTTATAATTTTAGAACCAAAGTGACAGCAGTAACACGAATATAACTTGAAGAAATCAGCTACTTTCCAGCCTGCATACAAGAACCAAAGTGAAAGTACAATTGATTAGTATGAAATTGAAGCAGTAGAGATAATGTGAGGTGCAGCAGTGTCACCCAGTGGTAGGAGGCCAGCAGTTAAGACATCACCATTGTTAGCCTAAGCTCTTCCCATTGTGGCTCACAGCAATGATGCAGAAGGTCTGGTGAAATGTTGTCAACTGTGAGCTCTGTGAAAGTTGCAATAAATATAAACTTTGGACCTCGCAGCTGTTGTATTTCAAAAAACACGTATTTGGAAAGCTAGTTATTTCCTCCATTTTCAAACCTTCATAACCCCTTCAAGAGCAGAAATGGAGGACTTCAGTTGCCTTTAATAATATGCAGGATTAGATCACTTCACTAAAGGAAGAACAGTGGCCTTCAGACTACAGGCCAAGGTCTAGCCCTGTTCTAAGCTATTTCCAACTATCTCGTCCTGTGGTAGCCCAGCTGCTTCTCGGTGCTATTACACACCTGAATAACTAAACAGTGTAACTGTGCTGCAGACGCAGAGTTATACCACAGTAGATCAAGTAGTAGTTTAAAAAAACACTTTTTGCGTTTAGGTGATTTCATGTAGCAGTCCAAAAAATGTAAACATCAGGACAAATTTAGCTGGCAGGGAAACCCCAAATGGGAATCTCACCCTCTATCTTTATCTTTCTCTCCTTCATCACACACTCTTTCCCCTTGATCCCTTTATCTCCTTCTTCTCTCCTTACGCTCTCTCTCCTTCCATTCCTCTTCCTTCATCCTTCCTTTATATCTTACCCTCCAATTTCCCATCTATTTATCCCTACTGCCCCGTCACCTCTTTTCTTCTCTCCCCTTTGCCTTCTCTTCCTCTCTCTCCATTCTCCATCCTCTTAAATTTTGACCTCCCACTCTCTTCTCCATGCTCTCCCTTCTAGCACAATTAAACTAGCCACAGTCATCTCCTCTATTTTCCTCTTAGCCCCAGTGTAGGGCAGGGCAAGGGATCTCTCTGAGAACATGATCTCATCTTCCCTCTGTTCCATTTGCTGTCTTATTTCATGTATGGATTGAGGGCCTTAAAATGCATTCAGCAGACCCCATTTTGTCTGCCCTGTCAAAAGTGTGAAAATCGAAAATGGCACCCTTTTCCATTACCGCCTCCCTTCTCTTAGGCCAGTGCATACACGTCCAATTCAATTTTTTAACAATTCTGATTTTAAAAAAAACACCCAATGTGTTCAAAGATTTGAGGACTTTCAGCTGAGTAAATAAAAAGAAACTGTTTCCAGTGCAGAGGTGTCAGTATGCAGAGGACACATTTGCGGCACAACCACAAAAAGCCGCAGATACTGGAAATCTAAAACAAAAGTAGGAAGTACTGGAAAAACTCAGCAGGTCGGGCAGTGTCTGTGGAGAAGGAAACTGAGTTAACGTTTCAGATCACCTAAAACATGAACACTCTCCACAGATGCTGGCTGGCACATTTTAGGACCAGAGGAAAGATATTTTTCATTTTAGAACATAAGAACATAAGAAATAGGAGCAGGAGTAGGCCATCTAGCCCTTTGAGCCTGCCCCGCCATTCATTAAGATCATGGCTGATCTGAAGTGGATCAGTTCCACTTTCCCGCTTTCTCCCCATAACCCTTAATTCCCTTGCCTACCAAAAACCTATCTACCCGTGACTTAACTGTATTTAACGAGGTAGCCTCCACCACTTCAACGGGCAGAGAATTCCAGAGATTCACCACCCTTTGAGTGAAGAAGTTCCTCCTCGACTCCGTTCTAAACTGCCCCCCCTTATCTTGAGGCTGTGCCCTCTAGTCCTGCTGTCCTTTCTGAGCGGGAAGAATCTCTCTACCTTTACCCTATCCATCCCTTTCATTATCTTATACATCTCTAAGATCCCCCCTCATCCTTCTAAACTCCAACAAGTACAGACCCAGTCTATTTAATCTCTCTTCATAGTCTAACCCCCTCATCTCTGGTATCAGCCTAGTGAACCTCCCCTGCACTCCCTCCAAGGCCAAAATATCCTTGCACAAGTGCGGCGACCAAAACTGCACACAGTACTCCAGCTGCGGCCTCACCAGTGCCCTGTACAGTTGCAGCAAGACCTCCCTACTTTTATATTCTATCCCCCCCCTCGCTATAAAAGCCAGCATCCCATTCGCCTTCTTGATTTTGGAATGCACTGCCTGAAAGGGTGGTGAATCTCTGGAATTCTCTGCCCATTGAAGCGGTGGAGGCTACCTCGCTAAATATACTTAAGTCATGGGTAGATAGGTTTCTGATAGACAAAGGAATTAAGGGTTATGGGGAGAAAGCGGGAAAGTGGAACTGATCCACTTCAGATCAGCCATGATCTTATTGAATGGTGGGGCAGGCTCGAGGGGCTAGATGGCCTACTCCTGCTCCTAGTTCTTATGTTCTTATGGTGGAAACAGATTCAGTAGTCATTCTCAAAGGGGAAATTGGATCATCGCTTGAAGGGGAGGGGTTATATGGAAAGCATGGGGGAGTGGGATTAATTGGATAGCTATACCAAAACTGCACAGGCACAGTGGGACAAATGGCCTCTTCTTGTGCTTCATGATTCTCCCGTAAAACTAGATTTGTTTGTAGGAATGTTGCAAGAACTGCTCCCCAAATAGCCTGCCTTCTTTCTACAGATAGAGTTTGAGTTGTAATTTCTGCTTAGCCCGAGTGTCAGGAATTTTCAGCTAGTGTATATTGTGGGAGTTCCAGGATGTTGAAGTCAGGAGGACACCTACAAAGAGCAATTAGGGTGGTGGCGGTTTCACATTTTGTTTGCGCTCTGCACAGTTTGTATCGCTATACAATATTGTATTTGCACATAGTTGCCGTCAGCTTCTTTCCATTAGAAATTCCTGAATGACAGTGGAAACCGTTTGTGGAAACTTGTCACCCTGTCATTATGTCTTCCATCCGCCCACCACCAGTGGTAACATTACTGACATAAGGCACTTTCTATCATCTGTATTGACATAGAAACTTAGAATGGAAATATAAAAATAATGGTTAAATGAACTACCTTGAAATCAAGTAAGTTTGCACATTCCGGTCCAAGTATCTGCTGCCCCCACCATCCTTGCTTCAGCTGACTACACTTGGTCTAGACTGCCCATGTACAACACCGCGGGAAATCAGTGAGTTAAGAAATCAGCGTGTGTGGAGTTAATCTGTGTGGAATTTGCACTTTCTCCTCACGTCTGTGTGGGTTTCCTCCCACAGTCCAAAGATGTGTGGGTTAGGTTGATTGGCCATGCTGAAATTGCCCCTTAGTATCCTGAGATGCGTAGGTGTAGGGATATGGAGGTAGGGCCTGGATGGGCCAGATGGCCTCTTTCTATACTGTAGGGTTTTTAAAATTCTCTGTACATTCTGAGCTAGCGTTGTTAAGTGAATTTTTATTTTGGGATCAATGAGGGCAACTAGTGTCAGCAGATCAGATGGACAGAACCACATTGTTTCTGGATGCTGACCTTGACCACTATAGCCACAGCTAGGCAGGTTTGCAAATGACCGTCTGTTCAGGTGCTGGTCCCAAAAGACTCAACGTTGGCAAAACCATCCTGGGCGATATTACACCAAACAGTCAGGATCTGCAGATCTACTTCTGGAAAAAAAGAGGAGAAAAATAATCTTCAGTACTGGGGAGAAGATTAGGAATAATTTGCAACATAACTAACTGGGAATAAGTAAAAGAGATGTTGGGAAGGGACAAACAAAAGGTGGCTGGAAAGTGGTATGGAAGTAGTGTTACAGATATGTCTGAGGGATCTCACTTTTGGCAGCAATGAGATGTGTAACATTTTGACCTTGACCAATATTGCTCCAATAAATTTGGTCTATTACAAAGATGAAGGGATATGCAGCCAAGCCATTTTAACTATCAGATCCCATAGTCCAGGTTCCAGGCTATGACAAGAGAGTCTCCAGCACATCATCTTAAATTGAATAGTTTTTGCGTTTGGTAAAAGCCAAAGGCACAAGTTAGTTGCTTGATTGTGGCAAGTGGTCTACGGGAGCTTTAGCACAGAAGCGGCTCAGTGATCTCTGAATCTCAACCTATTCAAACTGGAGGAATAGGAATATTAGGAAAGGCTGCAGTATGCGCTGCACTCCATTCTTCAATGCAGCCTCCACACAAGAAAAAACTGGAGTTTGATTAGGCTGTTGCCTGGCACACAGGCACAATACCTGATGTTGGCAATCAATGGTAACTTGAGCTCTGGCATCCTTTCACACCCCTTGATCATTCTGACAGTTTGTTTTTCCCAGCTTGCATTGCTGTTCGATTAAAGGTTTCAGTCTCTCCTTGCCAGTAGGTTAGTTTCATTTTCTCAGTTTAGGTGCTTCATTCTATTTCAAAAAGAGCTATTCTCCATTTTCCTTCTTTTTCAGGTTTATTAGGGTGTCAGCACTGGCCTACGAACCTCTAGAGCAAGTAGAAGCTGCCCTAATTACACTGGGGGATGAATCAAATCTAAGCTGCTCATTTGTTCACAGGATCCACTCTCAGCAGTGATGTTTGTAGGTCGTGTGGCAGCAATCTTTAATGAATCACAGGCGGTAATAAGGCTGTTGTAAAGCAGAAAGGACAAAATTTCACTGAGGAATACCATTGGAATTTTTAACATTCAGGGCAGATCAGAATCCCACCCACACCCTCACTACCTGAGCTGCTGGTTGCTAGATCCAGCTGCTGACAGTGACACATGCGATATTGACTGCATTAAAACAAACAACCTGCCTTGGCAGTTGGAGCAAGAGATCAACATTAACCTCGCCAAAGGCTTTAATTACTACAAAAATTGTAGTCATTCGTTTAAGATCTCGCCAAGTGTGGAAGATGTGCGCAAAATTGCCTGAACAGGGTTGGTTTCTCAATTGCATCTTGCAATATAAACAGTCGCTAAAGTGGACCGTTGTCTCTTCCTCAGTTTTATCACTGCCCTGTATCAGATACAGGCCATCGTGCTGCAGCAGTAAGCATCAGTTCAGGTCTTGAACTCAGGCGCAATCTGTGGCTTTTAGTCTGTCACTTTGGGAAATGGGTGGCTTCATTCCAGAGGCACACCCTCAAGGTTTTGCTCGCTAATCCAGTCAGAGCATTGTTGGTGCTGTCTGCTGGGATTGGCAAGTGGTAACTATTCCGCTCCAAGCAGGAGACAATAGACTTCTGATTCAGATATTGGATAGCTCCTGGAAGCGTAGTTCCCACATGGTACAGTAGACTGAAATATTCCACATTTAGCATAGGAAAGCTGAGCATTTGGTCACATCCACATTCCGGATGGTAGCTTTTTCTTAGCAAGTACATTTTTTTCTTCTCTTGCACATGAACAATTGCTTCTTTCCATTCCTCTTTTACTCTTCTTCTCTCTACACCCTCTATTTCCCTTCTCCCCTCTATTTAAAACAATTTTCTTCGTTCAAGGAAGCCAGGCCAACACTGGTAGCTACAGTATCAAATGAACAACCTGCCACTTTCAGAAACAGTCACTTTTTTGGGAGGTCAGGTGTCACAAATTGCCAAAGTAATTGCTTAAATTCAGGGCTACTATCCTTGCTACAAACCTGGCTAACGGTACATTCATTGCAGACTTTAACGGCTCTTATATTACCGCTTAAGAGTTGTTTTGCTTCAGATGCGCACAAATAAAATAAATGCTCCTGCAACTGCTTTGACAATTTCTCATGCTTTACAAAATATCCCAACACTTAACGATGGAAACATATCATTATTGCACAAACATGGAACGCCAAAAGTCATGGGGAGGGGAAGGCAAGCTGAAAAAAAAAGCAAATGCCAAGACAGGTACCAAGCTCCAGGCTCCTGAGAGCGGGTAGGCTTGTGGACTATTTCCAAGAGCAGCTGGGAAATTTTCTGGGTAAGTTTAAAGATATTTTTTGGTGTCAATTTCTTTATTTTTTATTTGTTGTTTCCCAAGCCGTAGATGTGTACTGTGACCCTTGGGTTATTGGTAAGCAAGATGGCAACCAAACACGTGTTCAAAAATCTCTTGATTGCATTTGATCTCCTTGCTCATTGTGCTTCTGGTAGCTGTTGACTGCTGGTTCCGATCTTGTTGCTTTTGTAACTGCTGACCGCTTGCTCATTTGCAGGTTAGTCTCCACTGCCATTGATTCAATTTTAATGAATGTGATATTTCAACTTGTCCAATGCTAATGTGACTTACACTTTGCATGTGTGATGCTTCAATTCATAAGGATGCACACTGGAGGCAGCACTTGGGGTCATGAGAACGTGAGACCAAAAAATGACTCATATCCTCAATAATTTATTTCCCACCATGAATTTCAGGGAGAACCACAGGCAACCTTCTTAACAGAAGTGTTTTCTAGGAAAATGAGGATGGGGAGTGCTACAAATAAGGACGAATAAGCTGAACACAAAGGACACATGCCCAACCTAGCTATGTTGCACCCAAGCGTACTTATGAAAATAGTTAAGAGTGCCCAAGCATTGCGGAAGGGCAGCGGTAACACCGATGTATAAATATAATAGACAGAGCTGGAAAATACAAATCCAGTGGACCTGATGTGTTTAGTATTTAACGTTAAAAAGATGAACAGTGAAACGGGAAGTCTGCATGGCTGTCTGGGAGAGCCTGTCAAACCTAATAGTTGCCATTTTAGGAGATAAAATGGATAAAGAGAACACCCTGGGTGTTAGATATTCACGTTTTAACAATGCTTTTCGGCAGTCAGAGGGAGACGTTCTGGCATGGATCAGAATTATTTCAAAGAAGCACAATAAAGGAAAGATTTATGTGGAGCATCATGAATGTGGAGGAAATGTCAGCAAAACTGAGTGGAGATTGGTGCTTAATGCTTATTTACAACATGCACTCACTTGCCCGTACCTTTAGTGTATACCCTAAACTCTCCTGTACTGTTAATATCACTATACTGTAACCCATACTGTTAATATTTCCCAAATCTAGTGTTGACCTTTTCCTTATTCCCTGTTATTGGAATATTTTCATTGTTTTTATTGACTCAGCGGCTGAAGGCACTGGATACTGCAAAGATTATGGGACCTAACAGTATTCTGGTGATAGTACTGAAGACTTGTGCTCCAGAACTTGCTGCATCCCTAGTTACAACACTGGCATCTACCCAAATATGTCAAACATTGTGCAGATATGTCTTGTATACACACAACAGGACAGATCCAATCCAGCCAATTACTACCCCATCAGTCCACTCTCAATCATCAGTAAAGTGATGGAAGGGGTTGTCAACAGCACTATCAAGTGGCACTTACTCAGCAATAACCTGCTCAGTGATGCCCAGTTTGGGTTCTGCCAGGGTCACTTGTTTCTTCAGAAGGAACTCTTCAAAATGCAGCTAATGAAAATACAATAAAACTTACTCCAACTTATAAAGCAAAGAAAGAGTTTAATAAAGAAACACCATTACTCCAAACTTGGGGCCTCATCCTAGGCCAGTCCAAGCTCCCACCAATTCCACACATTTCCTTATTTATAGTGAATCAGCTGGTCAGCTGACTATTACATCACTAATTGGTTCCATGGTTTACTGGGTCAGCTGACCCTCATCTTGTTCCCATTGGTCACATTTCATCCACTACAAAGTTGTCACTGGTTACATCCTAACACACTCAGCTCCTGACCTCATTACAGCCTTGGTTCAAACATGGACAAAAGAACTGAACTCCAGAGGTGAGGTGAGAGTGACAGCCCTTGACCTCAAGGCCATGTTTTACTAATATGGCATTAAAGACCCCTAGCAAAGCTGGGGTCAATGTGAATCAGAGGGAAAGGTCTCCGCTGGTTGGAGTCGTACCTGACACACAGGAAGATGGGTGTGGTGGTTGGAGGTCAATCGTCTTGACTCCAGGACATTCCTCAGGGTTTAGTGTCCGAGGTCCAACCGTGTCAGCTGCTTCATCAGTGACCTTGCCTCCATCATAAGGTCAGAAGTGGGGATGTTCGCCGATGGTTGCACAATGTTCAGCACCATTCGCGACTTCTCAGACACTGAAACAGTCCATGTTCAAATTCAGCAAGACCTGGACAATATCCAGGCTTGTGCTGACTAGTGGCAAATAACATTTGTGCCACACCAGTGCCAGGCAATAACCATGTCCAACAAGAGAGAATCTAACAACCATCCCTCAAGATTCAATGGCATCGCCATTACTGAATTCCCCACTATTAATATCCTGAGGGTTATCATTGACCAGAAACTGAACCAAACTAGTCATATAAACATGGTGGCTACCAATCTTGCAGAGAGTAACTTACTTCCTTACTCCCCAGAGCCTATCCACCATCTACAAGGCACAAGTCAGGACTGTGTTGGAATACTCTCCACTTATCTGGATGAGTGCAGTCCAACAACACTCGAAGCTTGACACCATCCAAGACAAAGCAGTCCACTTGATTGGTACCCCTTCCACAAACATTGACTCCCTCGACCACTGATGTACAGTGGCAACCATGTGTACCATCTACAAGATGCACTGCAGGAACTCACTGAGGTCCCTTAGGCAGCACCTTCCAAACCCATGACCACTATCTAGAAGGACAAGGATAAGAGCAGCAGAACACCACCTGGAGGTTCTCTTCAACCACCTCCACACACACACACACACACCACACACGCACACACACACAGACAATTCTCCCCACCACCACCACCATCCTGACTTGGAAATATTTCCCTGTTCCTTCACTGTCACTGGGTCAAAATCCCAGAACTCCCTCCCGAACAGCACTGTGGGTGTACTTACACTCAGGGACTGCAGTGATTCAAAAAGACAGCTCACCACCATCTTCTCAAGGGGCAACTAGGTATGGGCAATAAACATTGGCCTAACCAGCAACACTCACATTCCATAAATGAAGTTTTAAAAAAAGCTCTGAATTAATCTGGAAAATTTATCATATCCTTAATAAATCCTGAATATATTTATTACTGTGCACCAGAAGCTTAAATTTCCGATATTCTGTTGTGAGTGGATGACCCTTGTTCACTATTAGTTATTTTGAGAATTGGAGCAGGTTTCTGGTGAGCACTGTAGAATTACGGTCCCCCTGCATATAAAACAAGATAATGTCAGACTTTTCTGGCTAAAATTCATGTCAAATTTATTTGTGGGGAATCCAGTTATATAAAGTGATACAACAAGTGTCTGACAATATATTTGATTTGACCAATAAGTAAACTTTTTAAAACAAATAATGGAATCTAATATTATTGGTTTCTTTCAAAATCTTTGAACTGAATATCTCATTAACGTTATGTTGGTATTTAGCTGCAGCCGGTCCATCTCAGTTTCAGAGCACAGAAACAGACAGGCAAATATACTGGCGTTATCTTGTTTTGCATGCAGGGAGACCATAGGTGGAATTTTTGCGTCCTGTCCGCCACAGGAATTGTATTGGGCAGGACAGGACTATGCTAAGGTCCGTTGACCTCAGCCGGGATTTTCTGGTCTTGGGGTGAGCGCAGAAAATCCCACCCCATAAGTCTGCAGTGCTCATTAGAAACTTGCTCCAATTCTTTGATATTAAATGTGTTAGTACAGTCTCACCAGCTCAGAGGTGCTCATCTTTAAGTTATTAATCAGCACTGGAAGGCTTTTAAACATTGATCCCCATGCAGTATACTCTTGAGTAGCCAGCCTCACGTGTGTGGAGTCCATCTCTGACTGAATTTGGCCAAATTCTCATTCCTGTCTTTAGTTCCTCTCTGATTTGTTGTTGGAATCACTCATTAATACGTTGCAAAGTCCCCGTAATCCTCCTTATCACTTCAAGCAGTCCTTCTCCAATCTGTTCACTTGTTCTGGTGGTCCATAGTACGTTGGGATTAATAATTATCTGACCTAACCAATTTTTGTTCTGACCATATTTCCAATATATCGCAATTGAATTATAACAGCAATATAATCCCTTATCCCATCTAACACTATCATTTCTCTTTCGGTCACTGAAGTATCATCCCTTACTACTACTTCTGCTCGTCCCTCCCTTTCTGTGCTTGCAGTAATATTCTTCATCAGTAGAGCAACTTTCTGCCAAATTTCCATTCTAAGTGTAACATTGGAATGCATTTCATACCCTCTCAATTCCAACTCTTAGACCATTCACTGCTGTTAACCATGTTTCTGAAATGATACTACATGTATTCTCACTAGTTACCTCCATTACTTTATTCCTGATGCCTTTTGTTTGTATGATTTAAATTTGTCTCTCTAACACTCCTTTCCTTATTTAACCTCACTGCCCTGTTGTACATTATCTTTTCATTTTCTCTTTTTATCTCTCCCACTGCCTTATTTGTTCCAATTTTCTTCCATTGTTTATTTACCCAGTGCTAGGATATGGCAAGCAAGCCAGTTTGAGTACAGTACATTTTACATTTTTGCTGCCCCAGAACTGTTCCATTGACTAAAATGTGGAACTCTTCCTTAACACCAATTTGTCCAACTCAGGCTGCCAGTAATAATTTTGAAATTACTACCCCAGAACCTACCTACCTCAAGCACTCTCTGAAAGACTACCATCTCATTTAATAATGTCATTGGCTTTTTGTGGCTGTATAGTCACATTTTTAAGATGTTTACCTTTATGTCCTTTTTGAGATACATCTCATTCAGGCCTTCCAGTTACAACTGCAAGTCTAGCTTTCTGACCCCATATTTTGGAATGTTCCACGTCATTAATAAGTACCTGTTTTCCTTGTTTGTGTGGCTCTTTTCCCTATGGGTAACCTCCCACCTGAACGTTTCCTTGATTGCCCACCCTTGTGTCTTATCTTATCGAGGACTGTGTTAAGGTCTATACCTGCAGCATTTTGTTCCAGCTCTCACTACCCCTCCTCTTGGCACCGTAGATTTAAGCTCTACCCCATCGAAGGCCACTCTGTGGAACGAGATGTGTGGTGGAGCGTAGCCAGCTGGCAGGACATTCACTCCCGACAATTTCATCCAAACATTTGCCCATTTAGTGTGCTTTCCGCAGCCCTAACCCGCATGTCTGCATGGGCTTCCTCCAGGTAATCCAGTTTTCTCTCACGATCCAAAGATGTGCATGTTAGGTGGATTGGCTATGCTAAATTGCCCCTTAGTGTCCAAGGATGTGTAGGTTAAATGAATTGGCCATGCTAAATTGCCCCTTAGTGTCAACGGTGTGCAGGTTAGGTGAATTGGCCATGCTAAATTGCCCCTTAGTGTTCAAGGATTAAATGAATTGGCCATGCTAAATTGCCCCTTAGTGTCCAAGGATTAAATGAATTGGCCATGCTAAATTGCCCCTTAGTGTCCAAGGATTAAATGAATTGGCCATGCTAAATTGCCCCTTAGTGTCCAACGGTGTGCAGGTTAGGTGAATTGGCCATGCTAAATTGCCCCTGAGTGTTCAAAGATGTATAGCTTAGGTGGATTGGCCATGCTGAGTTGTCCATCTGTGTCCAAAGATGTGTAGGTTAGGTGGATTGGCCATGCTAAATTGTCCCTTAATTTCCCAAGATGTGTAGCTTAGGTGGATTGGCCATGCTGAATTGTCCATCTGTGTCCAAAGATGTGTAGGTTAGGTGGATTGGCCATGGTAAATGCGTGGGGTTATGAGGATAGGGCAGGCCTCGGTGGGATGTTCGTTTGGAGAGTCAGTGCAGAGTCAATGGACCGAATGGCCTCCTTCTGCATTGTATGGTTCTATCGTAATTCTTCAAATTAGCCCTAAATGTGATCTGCAAGACAAGTTCACTGCATTTATGGAGATGCTTTAACCTCCGGAAGAAACTGAATTTATTGTTAAAGAATGAATGTAGGCTTTGAACTTTGGATCCTTTCCATCTCCTTATTTCTGTCATGGTATAGCCGGAATTCTGATCTTTTCAGCATTGTTATCTAGAGTTATTCACATCCCACGGGAACTAATATTGGCGTAAATTTGTGGCACTGAAAATTGTGCAGGATCTGTTGGAGCGTTCAGAGTCGTTGAACTCTCCTTGTTCTAGCTGCATTGTATTTATGGCCTATATTAAACTGAAGTGAAATTTGCGCATAGCTTCGCAGCAGCCCAACTACAGCCTAATGGTAAGATAGCAAAGTGGGGAGGCAGGTTGTTTCAGCTACTTGGAATTTGGGTACAACTTGAAATGCTTGCTCACCTGTTTCCAGCATTACATATTTTGATTGGGGTCTCAGATAACAGAAATCCTCTTCTGCATCATTACAGCACAAGATTGGTTGAATGTAAAATAAAAAAAAGCTCTTGATGGAGTGACAGCACTGGTATCTGGAGCATTTTCCACATGATTTTCCACTCAGTGAATGTAGCTGTGAGCGATAGAATTTCTGACTACATAAAGAAAGAGTTAGAATGTTGTACTCTTGAGCGGATGACCGCATTGCACCTTGTTTTAAGACGCAGTCCTGCCACACCATATGCCAAGTCAAAGCGAGGACATCGAGAGGAGGACCAAGAGGACCTGACCAAGGACATGGATGAACCTTCCCCTGTCCCCAACGTAGAAGAGGTCACACTACCGAAAAGTGGTAATAAGTTTTTCTCGTTTAATGCTTTTAGCCAGTTTGAATTGATGTTGACCTATTGTACATGATACAATGGACATTTGTTGAATTGCAAGTAGATTGGAACTGTTTAAAGTTTATCTTATTCGAATTATCCCAGGGACTAGCCACTTCCATCTCTCCAGTGGAAATGGGATTTAGTTTCTGACACCAAAACTGAATGGCTAGTCTTCAACCTCTTGCACTGCCCAACGGCCATCCAATATGTCTTAAGATTGTATTTCTGCTCTGCTGTGCTGCAGTGACCGGGTGAAGGACAGAGTCAGTTATTACTTTCAAATGTAAATCATAGAACCTTAACACCCTGCTCATTGTATACTGCCCTGTTAGTATTGACTGCACAGTGTGCTGTGGTGTAACAGTTTTAGATTTTGTAAAAAATTTAACAAGTGAACTGTCAAACAATGCTGACTTTGGGAGAGCATTTTTGATTTCTGAAGGGTTTCATTATCATGCGAGTATTTCAGGCGTCGATTCTGTCTCTTGTAGAGGTTTCTCAATAGCAGCTGTGTATTACACTCATGACGAAACACATTCACGTCACTAGATTTTGTGCTCAGGGTCAGGTAATCTCTGGACTAGAGAAATAAATTGGGTTAAGATCAGAAATAAAACCAAGTCTAGTGAAATCCTGTTTGATTCAATGTAGTGAGAAGTTGCTGAAAGCCGAATGGGCATCCCACTGGCTAGTACAGGCATCACTGAATGTGAAAGGAGATTGTGTTTTGAAGGCTATACCTAACTTCTGAAGGGAAGGTGGAGGTGGGACGATGGTCCACACCTTCAAACACCAGCATGGAGCAGTCATGCCAAATGGCCTGTTTATGTGCTGTACATTCTATATATGTCGTGGGAAGGAGCTTGCCACCATAAACCTAAAAGGTAGGTTAGTAGGTTCAACCTTAAAGGAGAGAGCAATCAGTACAAAGTACTACCAGTTATAAAGCTCTTACTCAGAGAGTGGTTGGGGTGTGGAATACACTGCCTGCTTTGCTAGTGGAGTTGGACACTTTAGGAACTTTCAAGCGGTTATTGGATAGGCACATGGAGCACACCAGAATGGAGTGGGATAGCTTGGCACAACATCGAGGGCTGAAGGGCCTGTACTGTTCTATGTCCTATACATAGCCGCAGTTCACCTTGGGATGTAATATGACCTTGATTATTCATAGCTGGTCAGTTGTAATGGAGGTAGCAGCTCCACCTGTAAGGTGAGTGTGTCCCTGGATGCCAACCCAGTATTCAGCAGCAGGCATTCTGCTTTCCATTCACTGGGGTTGTCTGGAGTCAGGTCCGAATCTATAACAACTTATCTTTATAACAATCTGTATTCTAGCCTTTAGATGCCAAAGCATTCAATTTGACCTTCTGACAAGAGGCAGCAATGCTGTTACTGCTACAACAAACTGATGTTTCTAAATTAATGTTTCTAAATAAATTTTTCAAATTTATTTCAACATCATAGCAAAATACTGCAGGTTCTGGAAATCTGAAATAAAAACATAGAAACAGTAACACAAAGAGGAGGCAATGGTCTAGAGGTATTATCGCTGGATTATTAATCCAGAAACCCAGACAATGGCCTGGGGACCTGGGTTTGAATCCTGCCATGGCAGATGGTGGAATTTAAGTTCAAGAAAAAGATATCAGGAATTAAGAATCTGCTGATGACCATGAAACCTTTGTTGGAAAAACTCATGGTTCGCTAATGTCCTTTAGGGACGGAAATCTGCCATCCTTATTTGGCTTGGCCCACATGTGACTCCAGAGCCACAGCAACGTGGTTGACTTGCAACTGCCCTCGGGGAACTAGGGATAAGCAATAAGTGCTGGCCAGCCAGTGACGTTCATGTCCCACAACTGAGCTTTCAAAAAAGCAGCACTTAGGGAGAGTGAAGCACATTTCAGAATGATTGCCTTTCACCAGAACATGAAGAAGTTAGAGATGTACCAATATCACAAGTTTGTTCATTGCATGTTCACTGTTTTGACTCCATAAGTGGACTGGTAGTTCTCTCGCTCAGCAATATTGATTGTCCATTCTGACTGGCAGGTCCTGGGAACACTCCAGTATTATCAAGGCCTAGATATTGCTGTTTCAATACTTTCTGTACAGTGGTGTGTCTTGCAGCATGTAGATGACTGTTGAACCCTCAGTCACTATTTGGATAAAATTACCATGAACGTGCAGAATTAATTAAACGCCAGTTCATCTTTTCCCCTATTGTTAGAACATTCTCACAGACATAAACACAGGAACTTTGTGTTTTCAACTAAATTTGAATTAATTTGCTGCTGAAAAGCCAGTCAGAGTGCCCCTTCAATAATGGTGCTAAGGCTGGTCTAAATAAGGGATAGTAGCCAGTTCTGAAATGGATTGCGTTATTTCATGTGAATATAGGAGGAGACCACAAGACCTGCAAAACCCCCTTCATAGGAGAACTCAGGCTGCTTGCAGCGGACTGAGTGGGGATCTGATGAAATCAGGGCAAAGGGCCAACCTTTACCCAAGTTGTGGGTAGATCAGGATTGAGAGGCAATCGGGCAGGAGAAAGTGGTGCAACCTATCACCAGTCCAGGAGTGTGTCTGGAACAAGGTGTCCTCAGGAAAAAAACAGTTTAATAGCGAGGTTGACCGTGATATCCTGAGACTATCAAAATAACTGAATAAATGGCTACTTGAATAGTTTCACAAGCTCTGTTGTTAACCTGAGTTAATCCAGTTACAGTAACTGAAGTAATGACAATTGATGGATAAATAGAGTAAGACAATAAAAGAAAAATAGAAGGACGAAGCTGAGGAAGATTGACACTTGCCTTTCTTTATGTATTTGTAAAATGTATTCAGTTGAATTCACCTACCAAGATCCTTTATATTTGTATTAGACCACGCATATGCAGAACATGCTGCAGTCTAAACCCCTCACTATGTGTTAGCCAGTGATTCAGTATACCTTGTTGCTTCCCCTGAAGAAGTTAATACTCTGTGGCACTAACACTCTTAACCTTCTTCAAGAAGTAATGATGCCAACCATATTGCTGAAAAGAGAGACATGTTACCAGAGATTTTCATCTTCTACTCATCTGGACAAACACAAGAATGCCAAATTTCAAATGATCACATCAATTTATACTACAGGAGAAAAGAGGTTGTTGCAAGTCAACTCTGATTGACTGAGGCATTGCCGTGGAGAAAATAACATGGAGCTATCAGCTGCCCAAGCTCCCTGGTAAAAGGCACAAGGTCGGGCATGTTCCTTTTTACAGAAAGTAAATCCTTATTTATGAATACACGTTACTTTTAGCACATGTAAATGGACCACGTTGCAAATTTGATTATCTTAAATTGGTTATTAGTATAGCTATTAACACACTTGGGGTTGTTCAGTAAGTGCTGCCTAATCGTGGAATCACCTCTAATGGGAGACATTTTGTTTAGATGTTGCAAGCTCAGGCAGATTGGATTACGATCTGTACTCTGCTATCATGACCAACCAAAGGAACTTGCTGCTTGTTTTAATCAGCCAGTCATTGTGATTTATAATCTAACTACCTGACGTTACACTGGCAGTGAGATTCATACACCACGTTGCTTAGTTGTGTGGTAGGCAGATTACCTTTTTAGACTGATGGCTGCATCCTGTTAGTAGAAAATACCAATTATGTAGTCACTGCATAGTAACAGTGTGAAATAGCTTGCTTGACCTGTTGTTGAAAGTTTTGAGATTCTTTGCCTTTCCAGTGTAATTTGAGGTAAACAAGGCACTTTTCTGGTCTGATGATGGCAGCCTCTGACCCAATTGTGAATTTGCACAATGCAGAGCGAACAATGATCTGATCAGGATAGCCATTGTCCCACAGGATAGATTTGATGAGCTCTATTTCTGTACCAAGCTTGCAAAGTGAGTAAGTGCTAGGCCCCTATTTAAAGACTGCTGATAAAACCAGTCTTGTAGCACGCGGAGCTATACAAATCCCAAAAAAGCTTCTTGTAGATAGTAGTGGAAAACCCATTAGTGATTTTCTCAACTATCAAGTGAGGAAAGGGAGTGCCTGAAAAGTGAATTTGAGCGCAGATTGCAGTCTATTAAGGTGTGTAAGAAAATCCTTACATGCAGCTGCAGATTTAGAGATTATACATCGGAAATATTGTGCACGGGGGGGTAGAAGGTTATGGCTCATTCCATCAAAAATGTGTTTCTTTTGGAAACCAACAAGAATGTTAGTGTGTGCTAGACTGCGATACCTAGAGGAAATCCGATGGCCACGCCATCTATTAGGACATACGTGGTGTCAAGTGGGCTGTTAGACATTGCTACTATGTAGTGGCATTTTCCACAGACAGGATTTTGCCATCAGCCCAAAGCAGATGTTCTACATACAACACAATTGAACAGTGCCGTGGATGAATTTCAGTGCCAGTTATGTAGGCTAAAAGTCCCAGCAATTGGCTGATCAAATGAGACAGCGTGCTCTCTTGGCTGCTCTTGCAAAACCCAAACCAAAGCGTCAACTGTTAGATGTAATTCCAAAATTGGGCAACACCTGTTGAACAATTCCAAGTGTGCTAATAGCTATGCCAACAACCAGTTTAAGATAATCAGTCAAGTTCGTAATGTTTGCTAGAAGCAGTATACATTTATTGCAGGAATTTATTCCCTTCAAACAGAAGGAACTTGTTCAAGTCTTAAGCATTTTTTGAATTACCCAAGAGTTTGAGGAGCCTATAATTCCTCATTGCTTTCTCCATGGCAACAACTCGGTCAGAGTTGACTTGCAGCCAATCAGCACCTTTTCTCCTGTAGCATATATTATTATTGTTTGAAATTTGGCATTCTTTTGTTTGTCCTGATGAAAAAGCCTCTAACTGCAACTTTCACCAATATTCAAATTCTGGACTCCAAGCAGCACGATGTGAGTTCTTAAAGGGGCTAGGGTGATGAGCAATTTGGCTGAAATAAGCACAAGTTTATCAGTACAACTAACTGTGCTAATGGATGATTAAACTGCATCATAAACAAAGCAGCATCACTGTTCTAAATTTCCCTCGCCGTAGAAATGCCCTAATCCTGGAAATATCAATTTGTTACTCAAGAAAAAGGTAAAGGTGGTGGTTGAAGAGAGATTTCTGCTGAGTAGAGATCTTGTGGTCACAGCTGCTAGCAGATTCTTTACAACTGGCAGCTAGAAAAGGAAATGTGTTCTGACATGAACAGGTGAACCAGGGAGTTGATGTCTTCCAGAATAACGTTCACAGTGATTTGGAGTAGAATTCCAAAATCCATTGCCCAGTTTTACGTTGAACAGCAGGCATCATCAATAGCATCTGCAAGGGGACCTCAAGTATGTAGGAGGCAGTCACAATGCGAGCATCTCTTGTGATGATGCCAAAGCTTTGGGAAATCCACAGTCCATGATGTGACGGCATGCTTGGAGGTACAATCCAGGCAGCTGAGTGAGGGATTTGGAGAGCTTCTTGCAGTGCAATGCTCTGCTGGAAAGAAGCTGTCGTTGATGTGAAGATTTGACTGCCAGTTTGGCCGTTTGACCAGGTCAGGTAATTGCTACCAGTCCCTTTCTAGGAGAAACTGATCCAAGCACAGACACCCCATGACTGAACCAGGCTATTCCTGGCACATCAGCAAGACCATCTGAGCCTACTGTACAGGATTAGATGATCGCAAGGAGATTATCCTTCGTGTTTAACCATTTCAATGAAGTATCATTTCGAAGTAGTAATGGCGAAAGAGCCTGGGGCAGTCGTACGTTTAGCACAAGAGAACAGCACAGATACCTCTAAGGCCTTTTACATGCGGTACCACACAAAGGCCTGTTACTGATTGGGCATTAAAGATCTTCTGATGTGACTGGAAGAGTAGGTGACCTCTGTTGTATCCTGGTCGATGTTCATCCTAAAACCAAAACTAAAAAGACAATAGTCTGGCCATTTATCTTGCTGCTGCTTGTTAGACCCTGCTGTGCGCAAATCTGCTATCACTTTTGCGTACAAAGTAATGGGGACTGCACTTCAAAAGTATAGAATTGACTGTGAAGTAATTTAAATCGAGCTAAAAGCATGAAAGGCGCTATATAAAAGCATGCTCTTTACTGAAATGCAGACACGACATCCACTGAAACCTTGCGTTTATCTTTGTGACATAAAGAAAAGTAAAATAATAAAAATAACCTGAAAAAAACAAGAAGTAACATTTTGTGAGTTGATAGTATTTCCCGCTGATTGTTTCCACAAGTTATAAGAGAAGATTGTCTCATTGTTCAGCTATTGAGCCCATTCTGCACTGGACCCTCATCCTCTGCTGATTTGCCATCATCAACATTCTCTTCCTGATGCTGCTGCTCATCCATAATTAGACAGAAATATACAGAATGCCACTTTTCAATCTCATTGTACAGACACCCTGATGCAGTCCAAACGTTGAAACTGTTTGAACACATCTGCTCAGCAATACTCCTGGTCTTCATGTCTGCTTCCAAAAAGACTTTGCTGTGTGGTGCAGGTCTTACCTACCCGACAGATTTTGAATGGATTGCCCGTGGGAATAATTTTCACCTTCATTGCTTACACAGTAAGTTTCTGGAGCTGATCACCCACCCAGTCTTCCTTCCCATTTAAATCAAGCGAATTCTATTAACAGGCGGCTGATCTGCTGTCCCAGTCTACTGTTCAAGCAGTGATGGTAAAAATTACCCTAGTGACTCTGAGGAGCCTTTCGACCAGTTGTCATTCCAGAATACTTGGGGAACACACACAGCTTCATTAAGGAAAGGACCCCGTTGTCCATCCCTGGAAGCTGTGCAATGAGCTGAAGAATTTTGTCAGCACTTGCAGAGCATTCATCAATAATTGCGCAAACGATGGCTGCCCTGAATGCTGACATTGCAATAGCAGCAGCACTTAGAAAAGTATTTCATTGCATGTTAAGCACTATGGGATGTCCTGAAGATGTGAAAGGTGCTGTATAAATGCACAGCTTCATTTCAACGTGGGGTGATTTAGTTATGGTACTAAGATATTGTACAGGTGCATGCGTGGTTGGTATCTCAATTAAAGGTACCCTGACTCCCACTATCTTGGTGTTGAATGTAACATAATAACCTGCATGTCAAAACAAGAGTATCTGTGACCTTCCTTATGGAACAGTAGACGAGCTGATCATTGTCATTCCTCCTGCTAGTGCCCAGAAGGACCCTGTGGCATAAGCATATAGTCTTTGCTTTAAAGCTACTGGCAACGTGTTGTCGCTTCAGGAAGAACGCACACATCTTTCTGTGGGATTCATCACTGCCCCCCGCGGTTGATGCACAGATCTGGAGAGCACAAAGTTTTAGTGGTCCTTCCTGTACCTCCTTTCTTGTGTTTGCATCAGCTTGTCTATCAGATTGAGAACTGCTCCCTGTGGCCTTTTGAAGCCACTGAGTATCTCAATTCAGCTCCTGCAACTGAGCTCAGTATCGGACCACATTCTGATACTTGAAAACCATCTTTTGTTTGCGTATCGTGAGAGTTGATTGCAATTAAAATCGAGGATAAATTCATTGCTGATTAATTTTAAGAGCTCAGGAAAAATTGAGATCGCTCCATGAATACCTTACTGCGCCTTAACTTGGGTAAATTGGTTTTGGAAGCTTTGTCACCAAAAGGCAAGGCAATGAGCAACAAGCAGATAGCTCAGTATCTAATTTTGTACTGTGCATTATCATTTTGTGGCCAAGAAGCCTGAGGTAAGGTCATTCCACCTTTTTCATTGCTGTTTCCTAGCCACTTGTCAACTATAGCACTTAGAGTTGCCATCTCAAGTAATCCTTACATTGCTGCCCAAATTTAATTGCTTCACACCATAGCGACCCTGGCAAATTTCCTGTTGTTATAGGTCCTTAGCAAAAGACTAACTGTCTTGGATTTGCACTGCTTTGATACACTGATTTTCCTCGGAGTATGCTTCAGTGAAGACTGCCTATCTTCTAGAATCTTCATTCTTTGTACGATATGCATTGTTCACATATTTTATTTGTATGCTCATCAAATGGCTTCCCCAGAACTTGTCAGTCTAGCTTTTAATGCTATAATGTGTGGAGGATATGTAATACTTGAAGAATGAGAAAGACCCTACAAGGTAAGGTAGGCAACCTACCTTTCTCTGCAATATTGTTTTGCATCAACTGATGTGTATAATCCTTTCCCAAACTTTTTAAAATATTCAATGGGGAACGCAGTCTCTCATCCACCCTGCACGGATTATGCATGTGTCACGTTGCCAGCCAGTGACATACTAAGCACACCAAACAGTGCCATCATCTTGGTTGGTAAGCTTCAGACTGCAGTAGAATGTTGAACTCAGACTTTGATGGTTGTTCTGAATCTGAGCTGGAAGCAATTTTCATTCTGTCTTTAAGATGTGGGATTGATTATAGAAGGAAGTTCAAGTAACTTGAGTGAGCATGAGGACAGTTTCCCACAAACCTGCAGTGTTCATTTTTGTTACCTGCTGTGGGCTTATTGCAAACTCTTGGTGAATGTTTGCAGTTGTTGTAGAATAGTTTGCAATGTTTATATCTTCAGATTTTCTCTTTTAGTGAACACGAAGAAGGATTCTGAATCTGCTCCAGTGAAGGGCGGCACTATGACTGATCTAGGTAAAGAATAGTCTATTAATCAATGTATCTATTCATCTCTATCTCTCTACCGATCAATCTGTCTACCTATCTCTCTCCATCTATATATTTAGCTCAAATCCTCAATCTACCCCTGTGTCTCAATTTTAACAAAAGCAATCAGAGCACTCTTGCTCTAGATTTAAGCCCCATTCTATTTTATAATCCAGACTAAATTTCCAGCAGGGTGCTTCTTTGTTACTGTGTTGTGAGTGAGATGTAAAACCGAGATCCCCATCTACTTGGTCAAGTGAAATGTTAAAGATTTCATAGCTCTCTTCAAAGAAACATGGGTGGTTTCTTGGTGTCGTAGCCAACATTTATCCCTCAGCTAACTCCATCAAAGACAGATATTCATCTCATTTCACATTCATCTCATCTCACAGTCATGCATCTCATTGCCGTTTGGGCACCTTTGCTGTGTACACACTTTGCTGTATTTCCCCTTACAACATTTCAAAAGTACTTCATTGGCTATGAAGTGTTCTGGGACATTTTGCTTTCATGAAAGGAGCAATATAAATGCAACTCTTTGATTATCCAGAAGGGAGAATCATTTGCAGCAGTATGATTGTAATGGTCCAAATTGATTTTGGACTGCTTCATGTTTCCCATACAAACATCAGTCACATCGTTAGCTGCATTCATTTCGGTCTAAGAATTGCTTTCCGTAAGAAACGTAAAAGGTCTTCACACACCAAAAAAGGGAAATAAATTGAAGTAACCATTTTGAAAAGATAGCTGAGTTAAATCTTATTTGCAGTAAGCTTACCAGATCTGGTCAATCGTGTTCAAATTGTGAGCAAGGTCAGTCAGAAGTGAGACCAACTCCATTTCTATTTGAGAAGAACGTTGGGGGAAAAGAGTTATTTGTGTAGTATTGATTCCTATGGGGGTAGCTAAAGCTGTGAAAAGCTAGCTGTTGTCCCACAATGGTTTCTTCAGTTGTATCAGTAGGAAACAGAGGTAATGACCCACGGTGTTGTCTGCCCCCTGGAACCTGACGTGTGTATGTACAGCACTCCTTCAAGTCGCACTACATGAACAAGATTTTCTTCCGTACCTTTTTTTTGTGAGCTACAAGATATAAATTGCATTAAACGAAAAAAAACTGCACAAGGGGGATGCTCTCTTCAATCTGTTCAGAGAAAACGCAGCAAGACATGAATGTAGTGGTGGCAATAGCTGGAGCCCCCTCAGTACGAAGTATAGAAACAGACTATTCTGCCCAACTGGTCCATGCAGTGTTTGAGCCTTCTCTCGCATCCTTCATCTAACCCTATTACTTTATCCTTCTATTGCTTTCACCCTCACAAGTTTTACCAACTTCCCCTTGACAGCATCTCCATGATCACCTATTTCCCTATTGATTTATTCATGGCTACCTTGTATACTCTCTTCCACCTTACAAACCAACTCAAGAACAGCTTCTTCCCTGCTGCCATCAGACTATTGAATGGACCTACCTTGTATTAAGCTGATCTTTCTCTACACCCTAGCTATGACTGTAACACTACATTCTGCACTCTCTCCTTTCCTTCTCTATGAACGGTATGTTTTATCTGTATAGCATGTGAGAAACAATACTTTTCACTGAAAACCAATACATGGGCCAATTACAAATTAAATATTTATGGCTCCTAGTTCTAGTCTTGCCCAGATGTGGAAACATATAGACATCTACTCTATCAAACCCTTTCATAATCATGAACATCTATGTTGGGTTTTCAGGTTATCCCACAGAAGGAGCCTTCCTGATAGGTATAACCTGTCAGTTCTGATATCATCCTAGGAATTTTTTTATTCCTTCTACAATACCTCTATATCCTTTTTAGAATATGGAGACCAAGTGTTGTCTAACTAATGAACCAACAGGCTGTGCCAAAGTATGCTGAAATGTTTATAAAGTCGTAGAGTTTGACAACATAGCAAGGAGCCCTACAGCCCATAATGTCTGTGACAGCCGTCAAGCCCTTATCTATTCTGTTGTTTTATTAGCAGAGTGCCTGCGCGCTGCGCCTTGAGGCTCATTATAGGCTGTTCCCTGACTGCTCAAGCTTCATGCTAATAATGTGTTGGACATTGGTCGCTCATCCAGGGCTCAGTTAGAAGTGCACATTGCAGATATTTACTGCCATATTGACAGTAACAATACGAAAACAAGGATCTAGATATGTAAACGCACCCCTTGGAAATTCTTTAGGTTGATAAATTGGACTGCCTTTTGGAACATATTCAGTTGGCAGCATCAACTGAATTAGATCAAACATTTCTCTGGTGCAACTCGAGGGAAAAACACTGAGTCCTAGCTACTTGTCCTATAGGTCTGCCTACATAGGTGGCTGTCTGTGGTTGCAAGTGCATCTCAGGGTATAGCTTTACCATGTTTACCTGTACCTGGATCACTGGTGCAACCATGCCAGTCGATAATCTGAAATACCCAAGAAATTCATATTTTTATGCGTCTGGCAGTCTCGCAGGAAAACATCTGTCCTTCGAAAGGTTTGTTACAGTACTGAGGGTTTTGACTTCTCCATTGTACAATGGATGGATCTTCGTAGAGGTTTTAAGAATTTGAAATTTCAGGACAGCAATCTTACTTGCCAATATGACGACTTCAGCTAAACTTTCTCAGGCTTTACAAGTGGCCCTGTAACCCGCCCAGTAAGAGCTGACAATGCCTTATCCCTGGAACTGTCATGATGGTCAGAGTTGCCTGTGCTGTATTGTGCCCTTAAGGGATGGAGCCTCACTTAGAAGGCAACTGAGTTCCAGGCAAGTGGTTTCTGTAGCAGTCTACATGGCATGTCCATCAGTTGTCACTAGTTTTTCATTAGTTTATTAGTGTCACAAGTAGGCTTACAGTGAAGTTACTGTGAAAATTCCCTAGTTGCCACACTCCAGCGCCTGTTCGGGTACGCTGGGGGAGAATTTAGCATGGCCAATCCACCAAACCAACATGTCTTTCAGACTAAGAGAGGAAAGCGGAGCTCCAGGAGGAAACGCACGCAGACACGGGGAGAATGTGTAAACTCCACACAGACATGTTGTGGAGATGTCAGCATTGGACTGGGATGGGCACAGTAAGAAGTCTCACAAAACCAGGTTAAAGTCCAACAGGTTTATTTGGTGTCATGAGCGTTTGGAGCACTGCTCCTTCGTCAGGTGAGTCCACTCAGCACTCCAAAAGCTCGTGATACTAAATAAACCTGTTGTGCTTTAACTTGGTTTTGTGAGACTTCTTATTGTGTCCACACAGATAGTGACCCAAGCTGGGAATCGAACACGGGCCTCTGGTGCTGTGAGGCAGCAGTGCTAACCACTGTGCCACACTAAGATCAGTAACACTGGCTTTGAAATATTTTCATGATTGAACAAGGAGTTTCTGTGATCAGACATCTCTGTGGTAGTCCACTACTTAGGGTGTCCAACCTGCCCACCCTGAACACTGATAATCCATCTCGGCTGTACTCTCTGGGTGTGTAGAGGATATAGTTCATGTATAATGGATACCCCCCTCAGGTAAGTTAAGCCTCACTGTAAAATGACTTCACATTCTTCTTTTCAGCTGTTATTTGATAAAAACAGAAAGAAGCTTTCTATTACTCTGGAGTTGCAGGGCACATTTGAAACCATTTACACTGTAGGCTAGATGAGCAGTAATGATCTCTCTTTTCTCTTCTAGATGAACAAGAGGATGATAATCTGGAGACTACAGGCAAGGTAAGAATGCTGCTCATACATTTTTCCCTGTAGTTTTAGTGTTAGTTTTGTGAGGAGCAGTACCCTTCAGTTTTTATTTTGCTCTTAAACATCCTTTCTATTTGTGAGAGTTGCTATTTTTGAAGATCATTCCAACAATGCCACTTGTCATGGCTTTGCTGAAATAACGAGCTAGATTGCAGTGGGCGATTAACTGCACAAGTACTGCGCCACAAGTCAAAGCCTAAAATGGCAAAGAGGCAGAGGGGTATTTCCACTTTGTTGTGCAGTTTCATTCCAGTGCTATTGCCTATAGCTGGTCTTGTGCCAGTGCAGACTCCACAGCTACTCAGGTAAAAATTATGAATGCCTCGGTGAACAAGTTCCTTGGACAAGTCACAGTTGTGGACAGCTGAATGTTTAAAACCATGCAGACATTTGTCTGCCTGCATTAGTGTGCATTCCGCTGACTGATCGTCTGCTGCATGTGAGGCCTGGAATTCAGCTACATAATGTCTAATCTTCTGGCATGAAACAATCAAGGTCCTAGTAGTGCAGGAAGCACACGCTCATTACAGGATGGAAATGTGCCACAAAAAAACACCCCTGTCCAGGGTCTCAGCCTCAACCAGGGATTAGTCTCTTTTATATTTAAAGAAGAGGCCTCAACCAGGCATGAGGTTTCCCATTTAAATATTGGTTTGCTGTGAGACAGGTTGTGTATCTGTCAACCATATCTATTCACAGCCTAACAGATGGTCCTTAGAAAGACCAACAGGCTCAGTGATTAAAATATGCTGACTTCAGTATGGAACTGGGATGTGTTCCTCCTGACTCCACGTTCAAACCACCTAGTACATCGAGTGAGGCACTTGAAGAGTGAATTGAACTTATATGATGGAGTGGTGGAATCGGGGAGAGAGGGTGTGACACACTCAGTGGGGATGCTGCTTGCCACTTGAAGTATGATCGAGGTGGGCTGTGTGAAGGTTCCAATAAGTCACGGGGATGAATGTTCCTGATGCTAATGAAGAGTCAGGCTCTGACAGGGAGCGACCTTGTATTGCAACAATGGCACTTGTAAAATAACCTTGTTCACAATTTGCCTGCTTCTTTCAAACAATGATGCTGGTCAGCAATCAATAACGTTGGATTCCACTCTTCTATCTATTGTGCTGCCTTCACTATAATTCAAGTTGTGTTAAGTACCTCTGTGAAATTCAGCTGATAGCTTGATGGTCCATGGTTGCACATTGTTTCCCCAGAGCATTCAGTTTAAGGGGTAGTGCCATTTTGAAAGATAACTGCCTGGACATGCCAGGAATGAGTTCTGTCATTTGTGAATGGTCCAGTTTGAGAAAGCTAAGTTCAGAGGGGTGGGAGGGGGATCTTGTTGAATGACAGAATAAGTCCTTTGCACACAGCAGCAGCAGGTGAATTATGTTTTTCTACTAGGATGAGGAAGACACTTCTGCTGGAAACAAAGGGGAACAGACGAAGAATCCGGACTTACATGAGGACAATGTGACAGAGCAGACTCATCATATTATTATACCCAGCTATGCAGCGTGGTTTGACTACAACAGGTATCCCTGTGGTGCTTGTATTTACTAGGCTGAAGCTGACATACATTTTGTGGTAAATAATGATCAGTTATTATGAATTAAAATCTTCTATGTTGGATATTCATTTTCACTTCATTTGTGCCCCATTGCAAAGGGTTTGCTAGTTCTCAGGATAGCACTGTATTTCATTTGGGCTGCAAGGTATGACAGATATTTTTCTCCCTTTGAATTTTATTTCTTGGATCTGACGTGCCATATGAGCTTTTCCTGTGCTGCAGCCTGTGATTGTACATGGGGATTATTAAAATCCACAGCATCAGTAAAAGAACATACATGTGTTGTACGACTGTATACATCCCAAAGACAATGGGGCGATTCTCCCATCCTGCTGTGCTAATTGTGTAGCGCGGCGAGTCAAGAGAATCATGTAGGGGCGATTCGTGGGATTCCTGCAAGCGTTCACGCCCTGCTGGCGTCTCCCAGCACCAGATTTCTGGCACGGTCTTCTCCATGCTGGAAATTGGCGGGGAGGCAGGACTTGCATTCAAATGATGTTTTACATATCATTTATGTGCTATTAGCGAACCTGGGACTGAATTTTCCGGGCCCGCTAGCCTCTCCCACTCTGCCAGTGGGGGTGGCCCTAGCTCCCCACTTTCAGGGAGCTAGCAGCCCTACTCCGTTGGAGTGAAAGAGGGGGGGACAATCGGTGGCCCCCAAGGGGGTTGGGTGGTGAGTGAGGGTAGTGCCCTTGGGCATGGGCACCCTGGCAATGCCAGCCTATGCCCCCGACACTGCCCAAAAGGCAAAGTACCCATGACCAGGGCACACCTTGGCACTGCTCATTGTGGCCAGGGCATATGGGGGCAGGGCCTAAGGGGTAATTGGTGGGGCTCCCTCTGCCACACTGCATTGGGTTCGATGGGGGCAGAAGGGAGGCCAGCAATCAGAGCCCCACCCACTGAAATCTAATGATATTTGAACTGATGGCCTCTGCATTGCACAGAGTGTGGGAGATTCTCCCACTGAAAAAAACAGTGTGAATTACTCCAGTTTTCTCTCAAATTCAACACTTAGAATTTTTTGGAGAATTCCGCCCAATACCTGCCATATCCAGAAGTCCAGATAGCCTAACATCAGCATCAGAGAAGGAATTTGGCCATAACCCACTCAGTAGGAAATTGTTGGGATGAGAATTGATGCCTATTCCTCTCTCCCCTTCCTTCTCCTGTCCCCCCGAGGTTTCACTGTGTATTGAAGTCGATGGAAGGTGAATAGGTGGTCGGTCTGATTCTGCTGGTCTCCCCCGGGGCTGAAATTAAGAGCGGGTTAGCATGAAGCTTATTTTAGGGAGACCTGGTTATACAAAGTGGCAGTTAACAGTTCAACCAGGCCTGAATTATCCTTCTTCTCGACAGTGTCCATGCCATTGAGCGACGAGCTCTCCCGGAATTCTTCAATGGAAAAAACAAATCCAAAACCCCAGAAATGTGAGTATTTATTTACAGATAAGACTTTGTTTTCTAGAGAATAGTAAGTGACAGATTGGTTCCCAGGCCTGCAATACATTGGAAGACTTTTGTCTGAGTTACAGTACTTGAAAGGGGTGGGGGGGGGTGGGGGGGGGGGGGGGGTTGCATGCCAACATAAGTAGTTTAACATTTTAAAGTTTGTAAGTTTGTTTATTAGTGTCATAAGTAGGCCTACATTAACACAGCAGTGAAGTTACTGTGAAAATCCTCCAGTCGCCACACTCCGGCACCTGTTCGGATACACTCGGAGAATTTAGCTTGACCAATGCACCCAACCAGCACGTCTTTGGACTGTGGGAGAAAACCGGAGCACCTGGAGGAAACCCGTGCAAACTGCACACAGACAGTGACCCAAGCCGGGAATCGAATTCTAGTCTCTGGAGCTGTGAGGCAGCAGTGCTAACCACTGTGCCACCATGCCACCCTGTACTCCCAATTTAGGAGGTTTACTCAGGACATTCATTAATGACTAGCAGAGGTCTGTCACTTTTGAATTGGCAGGTGAGGAGATCATCTTCAAATGACCTTGATGACAAGTCTCAAGATGTAGCCAATTGTTCATCCTACACACTTATATTCAAAACAAATACCCTGCAGTCAAGGCATGTCAGGGAAGACATACGAAAAGTTGCTATCTCTCAGGATATACCACATCCACTAAACACACCTGACTCCTTTAAAGGATTCATAAAGAATCAGATATGTTACAATCCCCTTTGAGGCCAATAACATTTAACAAGCAATGAATTTCCCAAACCAGCATTGGAAATAATCGTTCATGTTTTTAGACTTTTACTGTAACAAACAAACCGTAATCATCAACATAGAAAACAGAAGCATTCGGCCCGTCGAGCCTGCTCTGCCATTCATTTTGATCATGGCTGATCATTGAATTCAATATCCTGGTCCACCTTCCCTCCCCAGTCCCCTGATCCCTTTAGCTCCAAGAGCGATATCTAATTTCTTCTTGAAATCAGACAACATTTTGGCCTCAACTACTTTCTGTGGGAGTGAATTTCACACATTCACCATTTGCTGGGCGAAGAAATTTCTCCAGAGTTTAATTATTATTGTCACAAGTAAGTTTACATTAACAAGCAACGAAGTTACTGTGAAAGTCCTCTATCGCCACACTCTGGCGCCTGTTTGGGTACACTGAGGGAGAATTTAGCATGGCTAATGCACCTAAAGCACATCTTACAGACTGTGGGAAGAAACCGGAGCACCTGGAGGAAACCCACATATACACAGGGAGAATGTGCAGCCTCCACACAGGAATCGAACCATGGTTCCTGGCGCTGTGAGGCAGCAGTGCCAACCACTGTCCCACTATGTTGCACCTCAGTCCTAAAAGGTTTACCCCTTATCCTCAAACTATGACCCTAGTTCTGGACTCCCCCACCATTGGGAACATTCTTTCTGAATCTACCCTGTCTAACCCTGTTAGAATTTTATAAATTTCTATGAGATCCCCTCTCACTCTTCTAAACTTCAGTGAATATAATCCGAACTGATTTAGTCTCTCCTCATATGACAGACCTGCCATTCCCAGGAATCAGCCTGGTAAATCTTCGCTGTACTCCCCCTATAGCAAGGACATCCTTCCTCAGATAAGGACACCAAAACTGCACACAATCAACACAGAATATAAGAAAGGGTACTTGTATTTTAACTTAGTAGTCCAATTGAGATGTATCTCACAACCCTTTCGCTATGCACCTTGTAGCGCTGCAAGAACAAGTCCAAAGTTCCTCCTGGCTGTCCAGCAGACTCATTTCACCCTGCTGCACTAGGTTGAAACTCTGTGTCCTTTGAAAGTCACTCCACTCAACCTGAATCTTCCAGATTCGAATTTCACCAGCAAGGCCCACCTCCAACTCCTTGTTCCTTAAGTCTCCAAACGTCATGTTGGTTCGGCCCCCTTCCTTTGGAACAGAAAAAATACTCTCACAAGCATCCTGCTTAACAGTCCAGCTCTGTTGCACCCAGCAGTATCTGCTTTGCCTCTCTCCGTGTTTCACAAAGCAGCTGTCCCTTTACTGTGAGTTACTATGTGCAGGTGTGAAAAATCTCACTTGCTTTCAAAAGGTTTCTGTGTGAGATACATTTCCATGTCAACTCAACCACATAGGCATGTGTCTGTGATAGGGTGTTTTTGAATTCCCAATTTAGTTAACCTTAAGTTAAAGGACTGTTTTGTAAAGTCCAGCGTTGATAACTGAGGCAGCCATAAGCAACTAGCCAATGTGGGTTTCAAAGTCCTGATTGCTGGGCTATTTCGGTATCCAGCACAAAAAGGTGGCCTAATCATTAGCATTTTGGCTCCCATCTTAGTCACATAAATCTGAAATAATAGAGCAGTGGTCATGGTTTTTAATGAACAGCACCGTGGCAGATTTTAAAATCGAGCTCAACAAATTTGGCATTTATGCACTGGAACCAGAAGAATGACAATAAAAACAACCTGAATGGCATCAATGAGTTCATTCAAGTCTTAGATGGAAGACAATCTGTCACCCCTATCCATTCTGTCCAACACATGACACTAGGCCCGCACTGAGATTGACTCTCAGAAGTAGTCTAGCAAACTATTCCAGTGTAAAATAATACTTACCACCACAAAGATTACAGCAGTCATTGAATCCCTACAGTGCAGAAGGAGGCCATTTGGCCCATCAAGAATGCACCACAACAATTCCATCCGGGCCCTACCCTTGTAACCCCACATATTTACCCTGCTAATCTCCCTGACACTAAAGGGCAATTTAGCATGGCCAATCCACCTATCTTTGTACTGTGGGAGGAAACCGGAGCACCTGGAGGAAACCCACGCAGATACAGGGAGAACATGCAAACTCTGCACACACAGTGACCCAAGGCTGGAATTGAACCTAGATCCATGACACTGAGAGACAACAGTGCTAACCACTGTGCCACCATGCCAATGCCACTGTGCTGCCAATGTTCATGGAGAAAGCTCACCATCAGGGGAACTAGGGTCATGGAGGTCTGCAGCACAGAATAGGCCCTTCAGCCCACCACATCTGTGCCAGTCAAAGACAAACTGCCTAATTATTCTAATCCCATTTCCCAGCATTTAGCCCATAGCTTTGTATGCCTTTGTATCTCAAGTGTACATCTAAAAACTTCTTAAATGTTATGAGGTTTTTTTCCCCTCTCCCAATCTATATCCATTCAGTTAATAATCTACCTCGGGTTGAGCAATAAATGTGGTCAGTGACAGCCACATCCCAAAACCACATTTTTAAGACTCCCATGCAGACCTCAATGAGGTGGGGCAGACAGCCATTTTGCTTATTCTTCTCGCTGAGGTGGCACTTTGAAGGAGTCCCAGATGAGGTAGTTACCAAGCACACAGTGTGCTGTCACTCATGGGAAGTACCAGAGAGAGAAGCAGTAATAACCAATAAAGCATATCCAGCAATAGTGAGAAAATAAAATCCTTCCAAATTTTGTTCTGTCAAAGAGACTCAGATTCACTCACTCCTGTAAGTAAATCCCATGTTCATTATCTGCCAGAATTGACTTGTGCTGCCTAATATCTAACAATGCAGTAACCTAACCACCTAGTGGTGTAACAGTAGTATCCCATTGTGATCTTAACTTGATTTTTTTTTGCATTTATGCCTCTGACCTTTTCAAAGGTGGCTTGAGAAAACACTTAGTAAGTTGGGACCACGCATGAATCATTAGGGTGCTTTATCTCACAAGGTGAACAGACAGAGTAACAGGCATGGTCACACTCACTTAATTCAATCAGTACAATGTGTCTTTGTGTAATACATAATAGTGAACATGCCGTACTTTCACAAATCACAAAGTTCTTCCACTTGACATAAACAAAATAAATTCCCCTATTCTTCTGTGCCTGGCCAAAGTGTTCCCTCGTAGCTTCCTGTTTAAAGCTTGACTGACTTTGCTGGACCTGAGGGGTGGCCATTTGTTGAATGTCTGGAGCAAGAAGCCTTCTCACTTGACGAGTGTGAGGTGTTTACTGATTCCCAAGACAGGCTTAATGATTCGCTTGTTATCATACTGTCTTTGGGGGAACAATGTCAGGCAGGCAATATCAAGGTGGCACAGTAGCATAGTGGTTAGCACAAGGCAGGGACCCGGCTTAAATTCCAGCCTTGGGTGACTGCCTGTGTCTCCTTGGGTTTCCTCTGGCTGTTCCAGTTTCCTTCTACAGTCCAAAGATATGGAGGTTAGGTGGATTGACCATGCTAAATTGCCTACTGGTCTGCAAGGATGTGTAGGTTAGATGGATTGGCCATACTAAATTGTCCCTTGGTGTTCAAAGCTGTGTAGGTTAGATGGATTGGCCATACTAAATTGTCCCTTGGTGTTCAAAGCTGTGTAGGTTAGATGGATTGGCCATACTAAATTGTCCCTTGGTGTTCAAAGCTGTGTAGGTTAGATGGATTGGCCATACTAAATTGTCCCTTGGTGTTCAAAGCTGTGTAGGTTAGATGGATTGGCCATACTAAATTGTCCCTTGGTGTTCAAAGCTGTGTAGGTTAGGTGGATTGGTCATGGGATGGCTCTTTCGGAGAGTCGATGAACCGAATGGCTCCGTTCTGCCCTGTAGGAACTCTATGGTTCTAATATCAGTGTCTAGTCTATTAGCATATTAACCAACTTTCATCTTTGTGCTTGGTTTTGAACTTGTGTAAAAACACAATCCTTAAATGCAGCTCTTTGGTAGAATCCTAGAATCCCTACAGTACAGAAGGAGGCCATTTAGCCCATCGAGTCTGCACCGACCACAATCAGGTCCTATCCGCATAACCCCACGTATTTACTCTGCTAATTCACCAAACACTAAGGTCAATTTTAGCATGGCCAATCAACCGAACCTACACATCTTTGGACTGTGAGAGGAAACCAGAGCACCCGGAGGAAACCCATGCAGAACCAGGTGACACAGACAGTGACCCAAACCAGAAATCGAACCCGGGTCCCTGGCACTGTGAGGCAGATGTGCGAACTCACTGTGCCAGTTGTTTCGCTATTCAATCCACCACGGCCGCAGGACCCGCTGCTCCTCCCAGGACTCCGGCGGCGGAGGAGAAGCTGTGAGGAGGCGGTGAGAGGAGTAGGAGAGGCCAGCACGGGGTTTCTGTGGCCACGCAGCAGCTGCTGGAGCTGTCAGCTTTTTTTCCACATCCTTTCCGCAGATAACTGATCAAGAAGTCCCCAAGCTTGGCAGATGGAAGAAACATTCCACTCCAGTAAATCTCTGCAGCACAGATTTTATGTGCACACCTATCATGAAAGAAGAAACACCTCTTTCATGTGTGGGACCAATTTGTATGGGGCCGACTGAATTTAGGACCTCTACTGAGGACCATGTGTATTCATTATGAGGCCTTCAGAAATGTGAAAACTAGATTCTGGAATATTTTAGAAGGATTGGCTTTCCTTGAATTAAATTCAAAATCTGTAAATCTGTAAGAAAGAAACTTGAGTTTGTAAATCACCGTTCACATTCCAGGGGGACCTCCCTCCTTTGCAGGGGCAGCCAGTTTTGTACAGCCAGTTCCCACAGACAGTAATTAGATCAGTGAATATTGTTCAGGTAGCCTGATCTTGGAATCGTGTCATAGGATCTTTTGCTTCCTCTTAGCCAGGCACCTGGGGCTTTGTTTAACACCCCATTTAAAAGGCAGTGCCCCTGAATTGGGCCATCAGATCATGCACTGTGAATCCAGCATCTCTCTGTCTCAGAGGCGAGAGTACTACCAGCTGACAAGCAGACACTTTCCGTTATCTGGGCTAACTGGCAGCAAATGGAGTTTCATATTGAAAGTAAAAATAGGAGGCGCATACATACCCTGTTCGTGGGTTAGAACTCTCCAAGAAGGAAGGTGAGAAAGATCTAAAGAAGTTAGTTGACTCACTTCTCACATTAGCGGAACACAGTGAGAGGTCAGTGCACGTGGTGACGAGGACATTGGGCTATCTCACAAAATCCATTCATTTCATCCTGTGCAGTGGTGTAGCAAAGCTGAACATACAGTACAGCGAACAGCCTGATCAATTCGGCTCTTGTTTTGTGGTGTCTCTTAACAGTGACTTTTTGGAAAACTGATATTTCAACCATCTTTTTAATCCCGTTTTTCCCCAGTTACCTTGCCTATCGTAATTTCATGATTGACACGTACCGTCTGAATCCACAGGAGTACCTCACCTCAACAGCATGTCGTCGGAACCTAGCAGGGGATGTCTGTGCAATAATGAGGTACTTCAAAGAGAAAAATTGTTCAAATTCACTTCAACAAGCTTTATAACTCCTTCCAGGATTCTCTGGGAGGCTAGAGAGGTGATTGCAGAGCCTCTGGCTCAGATCTTCAGGTCGTCATTGGTCTCTGGTGTAGTCCCGGAGGATTGGAGGATAGCGAATGTTGTCCCATTGTTTAAGAAGGGGAACAGAGACTTTGCCGGGAATTATAGACCGGTGAGTCTTACTTCTGTTGTGGGCAAGGTTTTAGAAAAAATTATTAGGGATAGGATTTATAGTTATTTGGAGTGTAATGAATTGATTAGAAATAGTCAGCATGGTTTTGTAGCGGGTAGGTCGTGCCTTACTAACCTTATTGAGTTTTTTGAGAAGGTGACCAAAGAGGTGGATGGGGGCAAGGCAGTTGACGTGGTATACATGGATTTTAGTAAGGCGTTCGATAAGGTTCACCATGGTAGGCTTCTGCAGAAAATGCAGATGTATGGGATTGTGGGTAATCTAGGAAGTTGGATCAGGAATTGGCTATCAGATAGGAGACAGAGGGTGGTGGTGGATGGTAAATATTCATCATGGAGTACAGTTACGAGTGGTGTGCCTCAGGGATCTGTTTTGGGGCCACTGTTGTTTGTAATTTTTATTAATGATCTGGATGAGGGTATAGTTGGGTGGATTAGTAAATTTGCTGATGACACCAAAGTTGGAGGTGTGGTAGATTGTGAGGAAGGGTGTCATAGTCTGCAGGGAGACTTAGATAGGTTGCAGAGCTGGGCCGAGAGGTGGCGGATGGAATTTAATGCGGAGAAGTGTGAGGTAATTCACTTTGGTAGGAGCAACAGATGTGTCGAGTATAGGGCTAATGGGAGGACTTTGAATAGTGTGGATGAACAGAGGGATCTAGGTGTGTGTGTACATAGATCCCTGAAAGTTGGGAATCAAGTAGATAAGGTTGTTAAGAAGGCGTACGGTGTCTTGGCGTTTATTGGTAGGGGGATTGAATTTAGGAGTCGCAGTGTAATGTTGCAACTGTACACTACTCTAGTGCGGCCGCACTTGGAGTACTGTGTGCAGTTCTGGTCCCCGCATTACAAGAAGGATGTGGAGGCGTTGGAGAGGGTGCAGAGGAGGTTTACTAGGATGTTGCCTGGTATGGTGGGGAGGTCCTATGAGGAGAGACTGAGGGATTTAGGGTTGTTTTCGTTGGAAAGAAGGCGGCTAAGAGGGGATCTTATTGAAACATATAAGATGATTAGAGGTTTAGATAGGGTGGATAGTGATAGCCTTTTTCCTCGGATGGAGAAAGCTAGCACGAGGGGGCATGGCTTTAAATTAAGGGGGGGTAGCTACAGGACGGATGTCAGGGGTAGGTTCTTTACCCAGCGGGTGGTGAGGGATTGGAATGCCCTGCCTGCTGCAGTTGTAAATGTGTCTAGTTTGGGGGCGTTTAAGAGATCTCTGGATAGGTTTATGGACGAAAAGGGATTGGTATAGGCTAGTGGGTCATTGTTTTTGTAACTGGTCGGCGCAACATCGTGGGCCGAAGGGCCTGTTCTGCGCTGTAATGTTCTATGTTCTATGTTCATTTAACTTTTTTCTGAAAATGGTTTTGAAGAACTTTATTGTTGCTGTAGTGTTGCCTTTATCACTGTGGTCTCTTTCTATGAGCACCTAGATCCACTCCCCGTGCATCTTTTCTTAAAACCCTCATCATCTATTCCCATCAAGCCTCCGCAAGTTTCTTTTTGAGATATCTGCCCTCCTTTCCGACTTTGGTGATTTCAATTGTCCTTTCAACTCCCCTGTCCTTTTTTCTGAGCTCCTCTTCTCCCTTAGTTTCTCCTTCCATATAAACCCTCCTATCCATATTCACAGGCAGCTTCTTGACTTCGCCATCCCTCATGGTCTCCCAAATGCCATGATCTCTGACTTCCTTCTAACACTCATTATCCGCATCATCTGACCCCCTCCTCCTAACCCCACTTCCTTTTGTATCTAATCACGGGAAAAACTCCTTCACTATGTCCTCTGTCCTCCAGACTCACTTTGCATTCCTGAACCACAACTGTCTAGTCTTTCATTTTCCATTCATCACAATATTTCTACAGCTATTTAACTTTTCAATCATTGCCTCATCTCTGCCTTGATGCCCTTGTCTCCCGTAAAACCCTCACCCTCCTTCCTGCTGATATGATCACACCTTCACTCCCTTCAGTCCAAACATCACAATTGGTGTGTGAACTTTTCCCATGATAAATTCCCATGTCCACAGTTAGAATGGATTATGCCTACGTATGTTAATCATTATAATTGAGCAATTTGGTCATTCATTTCCCACAATATTGCTTTTGACGTTGTTCATCCAACAGTTTTGTTCCTCAGTAACTGACGCTTCGAATGTGCAAAATAAGTATATAATCAAAATTTAAATTACATCTTGTAGATCTCATGATGAGGATTAATTTAATCCATTGAATTGTCTTTTTTTAATGCTTTATTGAAGTTTTTTCCTGAAAGTATCAGTCTCTCCCAGGATCCTGGGTTTCACCTTTATATTTTTGCCCAGACCTCAAATTCCGTGTAAACTGGAACAGACCTCTGAAGACGGTGGGGCATGTTAGTAAAGTGGTGAAAAAAGGCATTTGGGACACTTTATCAATTGAGATATAGATTACACAAGCAGGGAAGTCATGTTGGAGTTGTATAGAACTTTGGTGAGGCCACAGCTAGAGGACTGTGTGCAGTTCTATCACCACATTATAGGAAGGATATGATTGCACTGGAGGGGGTGCAGGGGAGATTCACCAGGATACTGCCTGGGATGGAGCATTTCAGTTATGAAGAGAGATTGGGTAGGCTTGGGTTGTTGGAAAACCAGTCCAATGCCAGCATCTCCACATCATGACTACCATCGACACCGCATACTGCCGGCTCCAACTGGAGACGATCTCCAAGAAGATAGCACGTATTGACACAGACGTCTTGTTTTCATTGGAGCAGAGACGACTGACGGACGACCTGATCAAGGTGTACAAGGTAATGAGGGACATGGATAGAGTGGATAAGGAGCAGCTGTTTCCCTGAGTTGAAGGGTCAGTCACGAAGGGGCATAGGTTCAAGGTGAGGGGCAGGAGATTCAGGGGGATTTGAGGAAAATCTTTTTAACCCTGAGGCTGCCAATGGGCTGGAATGCACTACCTGGGAGGGTGGTGGAGGTGGGATGCCTCACATCCTTTAAAAAGTACTTGGATAAACACTTGGCACATCATAACATTCAGGGCTATGGGCCAAGTGCTGGCAGATGGAATTAGGTGGGAGTTCAGGTGTTTCTAATGTGTTGCTGTGGACTCAATGGGTCAAATGGCCTCTTCTGCACTGTATGATTCTAGGATTGTATATAATGTGTTCTGGTTACATTGCTGTCATAGCTTTTGATCTGTGTTGTACAAACTTTGGAACACCTGTAGTGTCCTAGGCCCAAACCATCTCCACAATGCAGTGCAGGAACACACCGAGGTTCCTTAGGCAGCACCTTCCAAAACCCCAACCACTACCATCTAGAAAGACAAGAGCCACAGATACCTGGGAATACCACCAACTGGTGGTTCCTTTCCAAGTCACTCACCAGCCTGACTTGGAAATAATTGGCCGTTCCTTCACTGTCACTGGGTCAAAATCCTCTCCCTAATAGCACTGTGGATGTACCTACACCACATGGATTGACTGAAGTCCAATAGCAATCCTGGAACTCGCTCCTTAACAGCACTATAGGTGTGCCGATACCACATGGACTGACCGATGTTCAATAACAATCCTGGAACTCCCTCCCTAACTGCACTGTGGGTGTACCTGTACCACATGGACCGACTGATGTCCAATAACAATCCTGGAACTCCCTCCCTAACAGCACTGTGGGTGTACCTACACCACATGGCCTGACTGATGTCCAATAACAATCCTGGAACTCCCTCCCTAACAGCACTGTGGGTGTACCTACACTACATGGACCGACTGATGTCCAATAACAATCCTGGAACTCCCTTCTTGTCAAAACCTGAAATTGATACCCTGTCAATTCAGCAGCTTCCCATTGAATCCCTACAATCAAGTCTGCAGTGACTCTGTAACAGAATATCCCACCCATGCCGTATCTCTGTAACGCCATGTATTTACCCTGCTAATCGCCCTCATCTTTGGACACCAAGGAACAATTTAACATGGCCAATCCACCTAACCTACACATCTTTGGACACTAAGGGATAATTTAGCATGGCCAATCCACCCTAACCTACACATCTTTGGACACTAAGGGGTAATTTAGCATGGCCAATCCACCCTAACCTACACATCTTTGGACACTAAGGGACAATTTAGCATGGCCAATCCACCCTAACCTACACATCTTTGGACACTAAGAGACAATTAGCATGGCCAATCCACCCTAACCTACACATCTTTGGACACTAAGGGATAATTTAGCATGGCCAATCCACCTAACCTACACATCTTTGGACACTAAGGGATAATTTAGCATGGCCAATCCACCCTAACCTGCACATCTTTGGACACTAAGGGATAATTTAGCATGGCCAATCCACCTAACCCGCACATCTTTGGACACTAAGGGATAATTTAGCATGGCCAATCCACCTAACCTACACATCTTTGGACACTAAGGGATAATTTAACATGGCCAATCCACCTAACCTACACACCTTTGGACACTAAGGGGCAATTTAGCATGGCCAATCCACCCTAACCTGCACATTTTTTTGGACTGTGGGAGGAAACCCATGCAGACACGTGGAGAACGTGCAAACTCCACATAGACAGTGACCCAAGCCGGGAATCGAACCCGGGTCCCTGGCGCTGTGAGGCAGCAGTGTTAACCACTGTGTCAGCCCATTTTTCCATGTTAACCTGCAGTGACACAGTGCGTGTTTTCTTTCCAGTAGTTCTCCTTTTGACTGAGTTGTACGTGAGCTTCATCATGCAAAATGTTTGTGCTTTAAATTATACCCACGTTTGAGGGTCACAATAAATGAGTATCCTGTTCCTATTTTCTCATGCCGTTTCTTGGTTGTCGGCAGGGTGCACGCTTTTCTCGAGCAATGGGGACTCATTAATTACCAAGTGGATGCAGAGAGCCGACCGACACCCATGGGTCCTCCTCCAACGTCACATTTCCATGTACTCGCTGACACACCTTCTGGCCTGGTGCCCCTTCAGCCCAAAGCTCCACAGGTTTGTTTCACAAGCTACTCTATATGAAGCAAAATCTCTCGGATGTATAAACTGAGATGAATTTTATGTATAGTGCACATTCTGTTAGCACTGTATTATATAAATGATGCAGAAAGAGCCACGTATTAAGGCCAAAGTGCCTCTAGCTCCCCCTGATGGCTGTTTTCTGAATGAGATTGGCAACAGGTCAAAGTGTAGTTATATTCTAGACAAACATTATTTTTACAAAACTGAGGGTAATGAACCTTTGCACTAATAAATGCAACTTTTGACAGACATCTGCATCCCAGCAAATGCTTAATTTCCCTGATAAGAATAAAGAGAAGGCAGCAGACATGCAGAACTTTGGACTGCGCACTGATATGTACGCTAAGAAAAATGTTCCCTCGAAGGTAAGACAGGGTTTCAGACTCCAGGCTTATGGCTTCTAACCACCTGTGATGTGATAGACCTGATGTGCAAGAGGGGAGGAAAGCTTCCTGGCTTAAGTGGGCCTTTATCTATTGAAAGTGCGGTCATGATTCTTCTCTTTAAATGAATTGAATTGGTTGTTCAGTTGGGTCTCATTTGATGAAAGCACCCTCTGGATCGGGTCTTAACAAAAGATAGCTTGCTGTGCTGTTTGTAAAGAATTAACACTTTGTCTGGTGTCTGTGCAGGGTAAGTTGACTGTTCTCTCCCATGGCATAACTCCCAGCACCATGCAAGTTCTAGCTCAGGTGGAAGCCATTTGGCCCATCATTGACTACCTGTACTTTTTGGAAGAGGAGCTGGGGTTTTTCCAGCGCCTATCCAACATTTCTGTCTCATGCAGCACTGCCAAAAATACATCACTGAGCCAGCACTGATCGTGGGATCTTTCCATGTTCAATTCACTTTCACGTCCTAGGATGTGTAGGTTCGGGGAATTAGCTGGATACATGTTTGCGGTTAAGGGAATGGGGTGGGGGGATGGTGTGGGTCAGATGCTCCGTTGAGGAGTTGGTGCAGAGTCAGTGGGCTGAATGGCCTCCTTCTGCACTGGAGAGATTCTATGATAGATCAGTGATTTCAAAGTAGCTCATTATTTTGAATTGCTGTGGGCTAAATTGGTGATGCTGTATAAATTAAACTATCATTCCCTAAGGAAGACTTTGCTTTGATTTTACGTCTACATTCTCCTCTCCCAGAGTAAAGCAGCTGCGAGTGCGACCCGAGAGTGGACGGAGCAGGAGACCCTTTTGCTGCTGGAGGTAAGAACATGAGATTCAAATTCCAGGCAGGCTGTACGAGTTACCGCAAAAACCGGTAAAATCAGGCCACAAAACGCTGGTGCTTGATTGGTATTCTCTGCTCCTTACTTTATGACCATAGACTTCCCCACCCTCCCATCCCACCAGTCAATGTCATAGTCACAGAAGTCTACAGCACAGAAAAAGACCCTTTGGCCCATCACATCTGTGCCAGTCAAAGGTAAATTACATAACTATTCTGATCCCATTTCCTAGCTCTTGGCCCATAGCCTTGTATGTGTTGGCACCACAATTGTATATCTAAATACTTCTTCAACGTTGTGAGGGTCTCTGCCTCCACCATCCTTTCAGGCAGTGCGTTCCAGACTTCCACCACCCTCTGGGTTAAAAAAAGCTTTTCCTCACATCCCGTGTAAACCTCCTGCTCCTGACCTTAAATCTCTGCCTCCTGGTCACTGATCCCTCCACCAAGAGGAAAAGTTTCTTCCTGCCTATTCTATCTCCATCATAATTTTCTCCATCTCAATCATGTCCCTCCTCAGTCCCCTCTAATCCAAGAAAAACAACCCCAGTGTATCCAATCTCTCTTCATAACTAAAACTTTCCTGCCCAGGAAACATCCTGGTAAATCTCCTCTGCACCCTTTCCAGTGCTATCACCTCCCTACTATAATGTGGATTCCAGAACTGCACACCATACTCTAGCTGTGGCCGAACCAATTTATTAGATAGTTACAGCATAACCTCGCTGCTCTTAAACTCTTTGCCTTAGCTAATACAGGTAAATATACCATGTTCCTTCTTAACCACTTTATCTACCTGCCCTGCTGCCCTAAGGAACTGGTGTACGTTCACACCAAGCTCTATCTGATCCTCGGTGTTCCCAGGGTCCTGCCGTTCTTCATGTCTTTGTCTTGTTTGTCCTGGCCAAGTGCATCACCTCACACTTATCCAGATTGAATCCTATTTGCCACTGATGGTGACATCAGTCCTCCCACTCTTGTCTGGTTCATATATAGGAAATTCTCAGCAAAGAGAGATTTAAGGTCCACCTAGTTTATCCTCTGCTACCCATCCTCTTTGTCACAGAAATAATAAGCAATAAGAATGAGGTCACTGACTCATGATAGCAAACGGTTGGGCGACAACAGACCCAGACATAAGGTGAGGAAAACTCTGAGTGTTGGAGCACTTTGAGAACCTGATCCTCCCAAGTAGGGTCCACTCATCACATCCTATCTCAAACTCCTCATGCACTGTACCTCAAAATACAGGTTGTTGGGATGCTCCTCTCTACTCCACCTCAAATCAGCAATGCATGTTGGAGTGAGCAGTTTTGCTGCTGTTCTTGTGAAAGTGCCTGGTTTTCCACTCAACTCCCTGCAAATAGCTGAACACAAATAATGCAGGGTCAACCTATTGGGTCACCTTCTGATGTTCTGAACCAAGAGTAACAGTAACATACTGGCAGGTACTCAAACTGTGTGGCAGGTATTTTGATTTATAGAACAAAGAACAACACAGCACAGGAAACAGACCCTTCAGCCTGACAAGCCCACACTGCCGTTTTAATATTGTGAGTGCCCTCTTCTACCTATGACCTTTGTCTACGCCTATTGGACTCCACAATAAAGGTGTGCAAATTTAGAGAATTATAACCAGATTGAGAGACGCCTAATTTAAGGACAATTTGTTAACACCAGTCAGCCTAAAAGCACATTTTTGGGGTGTGGGAGGAAACCGGAGCACCCGGAGAAAACCCACACAAGCACGGGGAGAATGTGCAAACTCCCACAGACACCGACCCAAATCCATGTATCTGCACAGCAAACAGTGATAGTCACTGAGCTGTCGTGTTGCCCGTCAGATGGCCCAGTTTAAGCGTACACTAACGACGTGAAGCACTAGGCAACTCTCGAAGCAACATCCAAGAGCGGCCCTCGCACGACCCACCGCGTGTATGCCCCTTGTTGGTCAACAAGGCGGACCGAGTCACCTGTGGAATGTAAAAAAAAGAGACATCAATAAACATACACAACTTATACAGACACATTCACGGAATCCCCAGAAGCTCAAACGTAAGACAGGTGAGCCATAAAATATGTTGGACGGTCCATAGGAATCTATTGATTTCCAGGAACGTCCTGAGGCCCTTGATCCTTATTTAGAACAATCTTTTATATTGCTCCATCTCTAGTCTGCTCATGTGCCTATCTAAGTAAGCCTTAAACAAGTCTAGCGTGCCTGCCTCCACCACCCTACTTGGCAGTGCATTCCAGGCCCCCACAACCCTCTGTGTGAAAAACCTCCCTCTAACATCTGAATTTTACCTTGCCCCTCTCACCCTAAGCCTGTGGCCCCTCGTAATTTTCATATCCAACATGGGAAAAAGCTTACCACTGTTCACTCTATCTATATCCTTCATAATCTTATACACCTCTATGAGATCTCCCCTCATTCTCCGTCTTTCTAAGGAGAACAGCTCCAATTTGCCCAATCTTTCCTCGTAGCTCAGTCCTTCCATACCAGGCAGCATCCTGGTAAACCTCCTCTGCACTCTCTCTAGGGTCTCCACGTCCTTCCGGTAGTAAGGCGACCAGAACTGGACACAGTACTCCAAATGTGGTCTAACCAACGTTCTAAACAACTGCAACATTAGACGCCAGCTTTTATACTCTATGCCCCTCCCTATAAAGGCAAGCATACCATAGGCCTTCTTTGCCACCTTCTCCACCTGTACTGCCACCTTCAAGGACTTGTGTACTTGCACACCTAGGTCCCTCTGTGTTTCTATACTCTTAATAGTCCTACCATTTATCGTATAACTCCCCCCTACATTGTTCCTTCCAAAATGCATCACCTCGCATTTATCAGGATTAAAATCCATCTGCCATTTCTCTGCCCAATACACCAGCCTATCTATATCCTGCTGTATTGCCTGACACTACTCCTTACTATCAGCAAGTCCAGCCATCTTCGTGTCATCTGCAAACTTGCTGATCACACCACTTACTCCCTCTTCCAAGACATTTATATATATTACAAATAGCAAGGGTGAACTTTGCAGTTTCGTCATTCTGTAAGATGGGCTTGTGGTGGTGCGGGAGGTGCATCTGGGCAACCTTTGACCCTCTAAATTCTCTGCCGCGTTAGAGTCTTCAGTTTTTTCACTGGTAATTTACAGACCAGCCTGCTGTTTTGCAATTGCACATTCCCATTATATTCATGAATGGTACTGGAGAGTCAGCAAGGACCAGAAAAATCTTACCAACTAAAAATTAGAAAGAGAAAGCGGGACTTAATGCCTGCAGCAAGTGCACAAGGAGTCGGTTTAGTGTCACGGACTTCACTTGTGCTCAATACTTTGATCACAGAATTGCAAAATACTTTTGACCACTCACACTGATCAAAGAAATGGTCTTTCTATTTTAACATAAGAAATAGCGTCAGGAGTAGGCCATTCAGCCACTCAAGCCTGCTGCAGCATTCAATATCATGCCATAGCTCCAATTTCCTGTCTGCCCCTCCGATAATTCTTGACTCCCTTGTCGATGAACAATCTGTCCATCTCAGCCTTGAATATAAGATAAAGATCAAGATAAAGGAGGGGTGGTTTAGAATGGAGTTGAGGAGGAACTTCTTCACTCAAAGGGTGGTGAATCTCTGGAATTCTCTGCCCGTTGAAGTGGTGGAGGCTGCCTCGCTAAATATTTTTAAGACGCGGGTTGGGTTGATGGGTTTTTGATAAGCGAGGGGATTAAGGGTCATGGGGAGAGGGCGGGAATGTGGAACTGAGCCACAACAGATCAGCCATGATCTTATTGAATGGCGGGGCAGGCTCGAATGGCTAGATGGCCTACTCCTGCTCCTATTTCTTATGTTCTTATAAGTTCCTCGTCCTCTCCGTCTTAGATAGGAGACCCCTTATTCTGAAACTATGCCCCCTCTGTGGGTTTGCCTGTGGATTTGTGAGCTTCTTAGTCTGCAAGAGATCTTAACAGAGGCTATGGTTTTTGTTCAAAAATCATTTATTTTCATACTAAATTATTTTCATACTATTTCATAGCATTGACAAAGTTTAAACAGAAGTGATATATAGCTGGTCATAATCTTTTCTGTGAGTAACAGCTCCTTTCACACAAGCTCAGTAGCTATTATTAGAGATAACCTTCACTCTGCATCTCCTAAGATCACTCTTCCCACAAACTATTTACAGTTTCCATTCAACTCCTGTTCAACCCTTCCCCAATCTATAAATCACTTTTGCCACAGGTGTCAATCCCCAACTGTGTTCTTGGCTCTCTTGGGGGATGTATGTGTTCCCTTGTCTTCTGCTTGGAAAGTAAACAAATTGGCAATGCGGGATAGCAGCGTCTCACGACAGCTGTCTATCGGGCTGTGATTATTATGATGACCTGAATGTACCTCCAATCCCATGTACTTTAATTATGCACACCCACCTCGTATGTGGGACTTTATCAAAAGCTTTCTGAAAATCGATGAGGAATGGTTGACAACTTCGATGCTTAGAGAATGTTGTAAAGAGAGGTTGAAGAATCTTCTCTACTTCCCAGCTACAGTAGAAATGAAAATGCAGTGCAGACTAATCAAGGAGAAATTCATTCAAGATAGAACCCTCCATGACGCAAACTATCACAACCCCTCAGAAGGAGGACAACAAACTGAAATTTTTCTCTCTCGTCTTGCTCGTTATACATTGAGGAAAGGTGAAAACACCGCTTAAGAAAATGAAGCACTATGGCCTCCTGTGAAGGACTTTGCAGCTGTATCATTCAGCGCTGCCGTGATGATGAGAGACACATTCAATACCTACACCAGGAAGGAATCTGATAGACAAAAAAAACGCAGAATGTCCTGAAGGCAACTGCGTACGAGGAGGAGAGGACTTCCCTACTTCTCTTAGGGTAGGGATTTCACTCTCGAGAGCCATTGGTACCATTTCCACACTTACTCAGCGTGAGGTTGCTCCACTGCTATGAGATCTTGGGATCAAATGGAAAAGGTAGGATTTCTCCATCAACAATGGAATAAGCTTCAGGAATGGGATCCATAGGAGGTTCCTGCAGAGTACTCTGGTCTGCAGACTTGCATGAAAATTCAACATCAGCATTAGGGGTTATCCCTTCAAGATTCTCAGTAGTAACAGGAAGGACAGCGAGTATCAGTACTACTTAGATGGTTGTTCTGAAGCAAACACTTCTGTCTGATGCTGTTGCAGTTTCTATAGATGCGTTACAGCATTTATGCACTCCTGTATTGCAATATGTCTTGCAATAGGCTACTTTTGTTGCACTATTTCTAATCCCTCTCTCTCTGGCTTGGCAGCGCTGTGTGTCTAACAGCTGGGAATTTAGTTCAGTGTTCTCCTTTAGGTAGTTCGACTTCCCAAACTCTTGCTTAATTTTATTATTGTAAAGCTCCATTTGTAAATTTTTCTAAAAGGTGCTCTTCTGCTGTAGGAGCTGTGGAGTTTTGGCCTCTGCTGAGAGAGAGCTTGTGTGTTTCCATGGCTTTCCCGTGAGATCCACGTGCAGGCTCCAGCTTACATTTGTACAGGTTTGTACTCTGAACGTTCATGATTGGCCTGATCCAGTTTAGAATTAAGCGTCTCATTCTCCCTGGATAGCGTTTTGCTGGCGGTTTGCAATTGTTGATGCACGTCATCAGTGGAATAAGTAGACAAATTCATCTCTTCATTACGTTCAACAAAAGAATGGTTCTCCTCAAAAGAAACACCAACAACACCATGATCATTGGTAGTGGAGTCAAAGAGTGTAGTCAGGTCCAGGACCTGTTCTTCTGATAGATCGTCTGCCTCTGCAATGACTTTGTTCTCTTGCACCCTTTCCTGAAAGGGCAAATTAAGGTCTAGAATCTCATCTCCTGGGTAGTCACAGTCATTGTTGGTGCATCCTGTGAAAGATCTACAATCTCCTCCTGTGGTCCAAAGTTTCTTCAATAAAGACTACCTCAAATTGACTACCTCAACATTTCTACTGTAGCTGGGAAGTAGAGAAGATTCTTCAACCTCTCCTTACAACATTCTCTAAGCATCAAAGTTGTCAACCATTCTTCATTCATTTTCAGAAAGCTTTTGATAAAGTCCCACATATGAGGTGGGTGTGCATAATTAAAGTGCATGGAATTGGAGGTATATACTGACATGGATTGAGAGTTGATTAGCAGACAAGAAACAGAGAGTATGAATAAGTGGGTTTCATTAAGTAGTAGGCAGAGACTACTCGGGTCTCGTAGGGATCAGGTCTTGGGCCCCAGCTATTCCCTATATACTTCAGTGATTTGGGTGAGGGAACCAAATGTAATATTTCCAAGTTTGCGAATGATGCAAAACTTGGTGAAATGTGAGGAGGATGTTGCGAAGCTCCAAGGTGATTTAGACAAGTTGAATGAGTGGGTAAATACATGGCAAATTCAGTATTACACAGATAAATGTGAAGTTATCCACTTTGGACGGAGAAGCAGAATGACAGAGTATTATTTAAATATCGATATATTGGACGTGTGGATGTACAAAGGGACCTGGGTGTCTTGTACACCAGTCATTGAAGGCAAACATGCAGGTACAGCAAGCAGTTAGGAAGGAAAATGGTATGTTGGCCTTCATTGCAAGAGGACTTGAGTACAGGAGCAAGGGTGTTTAACTGCAATTATACAGGGCCTTGGTGAGACCACACCTGGAGTAGTGTGTGCAGTTTTAGTCTGCTTACGTAAGAAGGGGTATACTTGCCACAGAGGAAGGGCGGTGAAGGTTTACCAAACTGATTCTTGGGATGGTAAAAATTCTCTGAACTGCCTCCAGTTGAAGCAAATCGTTCTTTAACTGTAAGGAGATCAAAACTGTCCACACGATTTAAGGTACAATCTCTCCAACACGTACAGTTGTAACAAGACTTTGAGGCCAACATTTAAATTACTTGATGTAATTACTCGAAGGGGATGTAGTGGTGTAGTGTTATTGTCATTGGGCTAATAATCCAGAGACTCAGGGTAATCCTCTGGGACCCAGGTTCAAATCCTGCCATGGCAAATGGTGCAATTTGATTTCAATAAAAATGTTGAATTAAAATTCTCATGATGACCATGAAGCCATTGTCGATTGTTGTAAAAACTCATCTGGTTCACAAATGTCCTTTAGGGAAGGAAATCTGCCATCCTCCGTGTGACTCCAGACCCATAGCAATGTGCCCTCTAAAATGACTGAGCAAGACACTCCGTTGTATTCAAGCACTACAAAGAAAACACAGGAATGAAACCAGACGGATCTAGGAACTGAAAATGACAATGGCAAACCTTGCCCTGTCGACCCTGCAAAGTCCACCTTGCTAACATCTTGTGCCAAAATTGGAGAGCTGTCATACAGACTAGTCAAACAACAGCCTGACATAGTCACACTTATGGAGTCATACCTTACAGATAATGGCCCAGACATCACCATCACCATTCCTGAGTACGTCCTGTCCCACCTGCAGGACAGAGACCCAGCAGAGATGGCGGCAGTGATACGTAGTCAGGAGTTGCCTTGGGAGTCCTCAACATTGACTTTGGGTCCCATGAATTCTCATGGCATCAGGTCAAAGATGGGCAAGGAAAACTTACATTGATTTTCATGTGCTGTACCCTATCAGTTTGCCGTTGTCATTTCCAGTGCCGAGGTCCATCCGGTTTTAAACAAAGAACAACCCAGCACGGGAAACAGGCCCTTTGGCCCAACGAGCCTGCGCCGCCACATCTTCCTACACCTACCCTGCCCTGTGTGTATGTGAGTGGAACCCCTAATGTAGCCAGATTCAGGGGCGAATAGTGTCAATTTGGTACACCAGTCAGCCTAAGAGTACATCTTTGGGGTGTGGGAGGAAACCGGAGCGCCCGGAGGAAACCCACGCAACCACAGGGAGAATGCGCAAACTCCCACAGACACTGGCCCAAACCCATGTATCTGCACAGCTAGCAGTGCTAGTCACTGAGCTGTTGTGGTGCCCGTCTGCTGGTCCAGGATTAAGCATACACAGCGACACGGAGTACTAGGCCACTCCCGGAACCTCCAAGAGCAGCCCACGCACGACCCACCGTGTGCATGCCCCTCGTTTGACAACAAGGTGGACCGACACCTGTGGAATAAAAAGACAAAACGTTAACATGTAATACTACATCTCCGGTGTCGTCCCGAGGCTCTCACCCTATTTAATTCCCTCTACTATAACCCTCCATCCTTGTTTCGCTCATGTGTCTATCTAAGTAAACCTTAAACAAGTCCAACGTGCCTGCCTCCACCACCCTACTCGGTAGTGCGTTCCATACCCCCACGACCCTCTGCGTGAGAAACCTTCCTCTCGTATCCAAATTATACTTCTCCCCCCTCACCCTTGGATCGTGACCTCTCGTAATTGTCCCCAATCTAGGGAAAAGCCTACCACTGTTGACTCTATCTATTCCCTTCGTTATTTTACACACCTCTATCATATCCCCCCTTAATCTCCGTCTTTCTAAGGAGAAGAGCCCCAGTTTCTCCAACCTTTCCTTGTAACTCAGTCCTGCATTTTCTTTGTCGTGGTTAATTACCGGATCATGAGGTGCTGTTCTCTGACTGCCAGTCCTTGTTCCATTCTCTGCATGTCCTCCCACTCCAACCAGGCCCTCAAAGGATTTACATAACAACAGACAGGGTGAGAGGAAGCTGCTTTGTCAGACCCTCCTCTAGCCTGGTCCCCGTGGGGATGTCAACTGCATAACTATTGATCTGCAAACTCAAGTCAGTGGTCTTGAGTTCTCAATAACAGCAGTCACAGTGATCGAGAGAAAGCTGGTCTCCCCTTGCCTCCTTTATGTATCGGGATTCGGGACTGTATCGGGACTATTACTTACGTGGCGAAAAGCTGCAGCATGCTACGGTGCAGAGGGACCTCGGGGTCCTTGTGCATGAGTCGCAAAAACCCAGCTTGCAGGTGCAGCAGGTGGTCAGGAAGGCTAATGGGATGCTGGCCTTCATAGCGAGGGGGATTGAATATAAAAGTAGGGAGGTCTTGCTGCAGCTGTATAGGGCATTGGTGAGGCCGCAGCTGGAGTACTGTGTGCAGTTTTGGGCGCCGCACCTGCGCAAGGATATTTTGGCCCTGGAGGGAGTGCAGAGGAGGTTTACTCGGCTGATACCGGAGTTGAGGGGGTTGAGCTATGAGGAGAGGCTGAATAAACTAGGCTTGTACTCGTTAGAGTTTAGAAGAATGAGGGGAGATCTCATTGAGACGTATAAGATGATGAATGGGATGGATAGGATAGAGGTGGAGAGACTCTTCCCGCTCAAAAAAGACAGTAGGACTAGGGGGCACAGCCTCAAGATAAAGGGGAGGCGGTTTAGAACGGAGTTGAGGAGGAACTTCTTCACTCAAAGGGTGGTGAATCTCTGGAATTCTCTGCCCGTTGAAGTGGTGGAGGCTGCCTCGCTAAATATTTTTAAGAAGCGGGTTGATGGGTTCTTGATAAGAGAGGGGATTAAGGGTTATGGGGAGAGGGCGGGAAAGTGGAACTGAGCCACGACAGATCAGCCATGATCTTATTGAATGGCGGGGCAGGCTCGAAGGGCTAGATGGCCGACTCCTGCTCCTATTTCTTATGTTCTTATGTTCTTATGATTCCCCTGCTGACAATGGTAAAAATGTAACTCCTTTGCAGATTCTGTGGATTAACGTCAATCACTAATGCAGCACTACATTCATCTCAAAGCTGTCACATTTCATAGTATGAAGTCTCACAACACCAAGTTAAAACCCCAGTCCAATGCTGGCATCTCCACATTTTATACTCAGTAGTCATGGTAGATTCAAAGGATGTTGCAGGTGTGTGCATTTACTCCAGTCCAACATTTATATTGTCCAGAAAGCAAATATACATCGTGATGCATCATCCTACTCTAATCTTTCTTCCTCTTGTCCTGCCACTTCTAGTGAATCACCTGATGCACCTTCTTCAAGCCCCTTTGTGTCTTCATTCTTTGCCAGCACAAGGGACAGTCCACGGCCTCCCAGGTTTGACCTAACTGTAGAACACAAACCCCTGAAAGAGGGTGTCTCAATTTTGGATTTTGACTTTCCTCTGCCCCTCGAAGCATTTAAATTTCGCCCAGAGGGCACCAAGCTCCAAATTTGTGGTTCCGGAACTGTCTACTGACAGGGCAATTCGGGTCCCAGCCAGAAGGAGCCAAGCAATGTAAACGTGGTTCTGCCTGGCTGAAAGCTGAGCTACAGCAACCATTCCAGCAATCCAGCAATCATTCTGCAATACAGACCAGATGTCTGAAAAATTAAGCACTGGTGGTTCTAATACTTGTCCTGTTGGACATCCTTTTGATTCATTTCCACTTTTGATCCCCACAGGCGCTGGAGATGTACAAGGATGATTGGAATAAAGTCTCAGAACATGTAGGCAGTCGCACACAGGATGAATGTATCTTGCATTTCTTGCGCTTGCCGATAGAAGATCCATACCTTGAAGATTCTGAAGCCTCACTCGGCCCGTTAGCTTATCAGCCAATTCCATTCAGCCAGTCCGGAAATCCAGTCATGAGCACTGTGGCATTCCTGGCATCAGTTGTTGACCCGCGGGTGGCATCAGCAGCTGCAAAATCTGCATTAGGTAAGACGATTTCAAATCCAACTTTAGCTTTGCATTTAAAGCCAGGATACATTGACCGTCAAACACAGGAGAGTCATATGTATTTTAGGTGAGACTGTCCTGATTAGAATATTATGATGATACTGTGCCTTTAAGAAATATATTTATGTCATGTAAGGGGTATGTTTAAAATTCAGCTCTGTTTTAGATATTGATTTGTCTAGGAAAACCTAGAAAAGAGAAATGCTCAGGCGGTAAAGGCAAAGGAAATCTCATTGAAGATAGTAAAGATAGTTTACCTCAGATTAAAAAGGAAACATATCAGAGTGGAAGAGAGATCAACCTTAGATGTTCTCATTGTAATAAAGTTGGACACACAAAGTTGCAGTGTTGGTGGCTTAAGAAAAGCACTGGGAAGACAGATGTGGTGAAACCGGATAAACCAGTGGGTTTGTTAAAGTAGTAAAGGAAACCATGGTTGAAGCGAAAGAGGTGCAAAAGAATGTACAGCTTTGTCAGTGGTTGGTTGATAAGCACGTATTAGAACTCTTTAGAGCATTTATTTATGTGGGTACGGTTTACTTGTGTACCAGGAGGAGTGGGTAAAGAAGTTAAGATCTTAAGCAATACAGGACCAAGTCAGTCTTTAATGGTGAGAGATGAGTTATGAAGTTCAGAAGGAGCATTGCCAGAAGAGATGGTAACATGTGAAATTCATAATGAAAAGAGCAGTGTTCCATTATGTAAGGTAAGATTGGAGAGTCTGGTAAAGTGGTGGCAGCAAATAGAAAAATTACCTTTTTTAGGGATACAGTTTATCCTGGGTAACGATCTAGCTGGAGAACAGGTGGGAGTGATACATACTGTGGTTGAAAAGTGAGTGGAAAATCTGGGATTCTTCCTGATTGGGATCAGAAACAAGGTCACAAAGCCACAGGTTGAGACAGGAGGAGGAAGAATCAAGGAGTAAAGGTAAGAGACTGAGAACATAAGAACATAAGAAATAGGAGCAGGAGTAGGCCATCTGGCCCTTCGAGCCTGCCCCGCCATTCAATAAGATCATGGCTGATCTGTCGTGGCTCAGTTCCACTTTCCCGCCCTCTCCCCATAACCCTTAATCCCCTCTCTTATCAAAAACCCATCAACCCGCTTCTTAAAAATATTTAGCGAGGCAGCCTCCACCACTTCAACGGGCAGAGAATTCCAGATATTCACCACCCTTTGAGTGAAGAAGTTCCTCCTCAACTCCGTTCTAAACCACCCCCCCTTTATCTTGAGGCTGTGCCCCCTAGTCCTACTGTCTTTTTTGAGCGGGAAGAGTCTCTCCACCTCTATCCTATCCATCCCATTCATCATCTTATACGTCTCAATGAGATCTCCCCTCATTCTTCTAAACTCTAACGAGTACAAGCCTAGTTTATTCAGCCTCTCCTCATAGCTCAATCCCCTCAACTCCGGTATCAGCCGAGTAAACCTCCTCTGCACTCCCTCCAGGGCCAAAATATCCTTGCGCAGGTGCGGCGCCCAAAACTGCACACAGTACTCCAGCTGCGGCCTCACCAATGCCCTATACAGCTGCAGCAAGACCTCCCTACTTTTATATTCAATCCCCCTCGCTATGAAGGCCAGCATCCCATTCGCCTTCCTGACCACCTGCTGCACCTGCAGGCTGGGTTTTTGCGACTCATGCACAAGGACCCCGAGGTCCCTCTGCACCGTCGCCTGCTGCAGTTTTTCGCCACGTAAGTAATAGTCCTTCCTACCATTCTTCCTACCAAAGTGGACCACCTCACACTTGCCAACATTAAATTCCATTTGCCATTTCCTGGCCCATTCGCCCAGCCTATCTAGATCCTTCTGCAGACTCTCCACACCCTCCGCACAATTTGCCTTTCCCCCAATCTTGGTGTCATCAGCAAATTTCGACACCCTACACTCGGTTCCCTCCTCCAGATCATCTATATAAATGGTAAATAGCTGAGGCCCCAGCACCGACCCCTGGGGCACCCCACTAGTCACCAACCGCCAATCCGAATAGCACCCATTGACCCCCACTCTCTGCCTCCTATTTGACAACCAATCCTCTATCCAGGTTCAGTTATCAGAAACAATCTTTGATCAGATGGTTAATAAAGGACAAGAAAAGGTGGAGGACGAAGTGAATATCTTTAATTCAGGAAAGTTGGCAGAATTACAAGAAAGATGTAGAGATAAAGCAGTTGTATCAGAAAGCATACACAGAAGGAGAATCTGAGAGTATACCAATTTGTTATTACATTTAAAAGGGATGTCTTAATGAGGAAGTGGAGACTTCTGTGTATTCAGGCAGATGAAAAACGTGCAGAAATTCATCAAGTTAAAACTGGACCAGCAGATGGGCACCACGACAGCTCAGTGACAATCACTGTTTGCTGTGCAGATACATGGATTTGGGCCAGTGTCTGTGGGAGTTTGCACATTCTCCCTGTGGTTGCGTGGGTTTCCTCCAGGTGCTCCGGTTTCCTCCCACACCCCAAAGATGTGCTCTTAGGCTGATTGGTGTAACAAATTGTCCCTAAATTATTCTCCCCTTAATCTGGTTTCCAATGGGGGTACCATAAGCATAGACATGGGTCAAGGGTGGAGGAGGAAAAGCACGTTGTTAAGATGGCGGCGCGGGCTTGTTGGGCCGAAGGGCCTGTTTCCCGTGCTGTGTTGTTCTTTGTTCTTTGTAAGTTGTATTACTGGTGGGTTACAAAACAGAGGTATTGTGGGTGGCACATAAGGTTCCAATGGAAGGTCATTTTGGGGTAAGGAAAACTCAAGCAAAAGGACAAAAACACATTTATTGCCCTGGGCGGCATAGAGATGTAGAATTTTGCCATACATTTCTTGAATTTTGGGGCAAGTGAAAAATTTGTTTATACATTTCCTTTTAATAGGATTATACGTTTCTAAAATTCTTTTTATTTGACAGGTGTATTCAGTATGTGTTTCATGGTTCTGTATAGGCCAATTACAGAAGAGGAAGTTCAGCTCTGGAGGTGTATGGGACGTTGTCCCTTAAATTTGTTTAGTTATTGGTTGGGGCTTACTTTGCAGAGGAGTTTTCGAAGATGAAGGAGGAGGTCCCCTCAGCTCTGGTAGAAGCTCATGTGAAGAAAGTAGAAGATGCTGCTAAAGTCACTGGGAAGGCAGATCCGACATATGGCCTGGAGAGTAGTGGAATTGCAGGAACTACCCCGGATGAGCCGGAACGGTTGGGTGAGTACGTGTGCTGTGTTGAGCCAGGGGATCTGAAAGGAGTGGATCTTTTGCAGTGTGCCTCTTAGCTTTGAAACCTGAGTAGACTTGGCATATCTTTCAGCCCCTTTCATTCACCAGAGAAAAAGTCCCATCGGGGTTGTTTTACAGATTTCAATTCAAATGTTCCTATGTGCCAAATACAGTGTTCAGAATTGCAAAGAAGCAGTTAAAAGTTGGTTATTTCGATAGATAGGTTTATCGAATTGAGAGTGGGCAATTCACATGCAGAATGCAAAGAGCTATTACTCTTTTGAGTTACTTCCTCATTTTCCACTCTATGGGATATGTGAGTCATCCACTGGCATTTACAATTGGTATGAAATATTTCTATTAACTAAGATTTGCCTCCCTGTCCCGCTGGAAGCTTGACAGAGTTCAGAACAATAAAGGTAAATATTTACGTTGCACTGATTTTTGCAATAAAAAGCTGAAGAGGTTTTGAGAAACCATAAGCAGGTAATATTGTGATGTTGACTGATTGTAGAGGTGTGAAGTGATGTTGGTTTCCTTCCTGTTTGGCAGAGGAGGGCAGTGAAGAAATGAAGTCAGATGCCCAACCAGCTGAGGAGAAAAAAGAAACCAAGGTAAAGTTGTTGTTGGATGCTGTTCTGCTCCTTCTCACTGCTCGGTTTTCATTCCCTCCCCCATCCCAGACCTTCTCCTCCTGCCCCCTGACCTTGCTTTCCTAGTTAGAGGTGTGGGAAATCGACCAGAGCTCTCACTCAAAGCCTTTCTCCAAGGGCAAGTGTGCATAGATATCAGGAGGCTTGTCTGTAATACCCCGCAGTCAAATACTCTGTCCCATGGAATAGGCAAGACAAGGAGCACCCTGGAAAAGAGTGGAGAAGATGGGCATGCAGTAACAAATGTGATCCAAAAAAATGAGACACTACCTTCAATTTTGTGCTTGCCTCCCAGAAAAACAAATGATTTTACTGTTGTTGGAATGAGATGTCAGTTGAATTGTGTTTCTTGCTTCATAATCCACGCTGAGTGAATGGGTGAACTTTTTCTCTATTTTGCTGCCACTTGTTCCAGTGTTTGGTTTTCATATTGCTGCACTGTTCCTAGGAGAACAAGGAAGTTACAGTGGAAGAGGAAAATAAAGAGAAACAGCCTGATTCTTCCAAAAAGGATGAAGAGAAAACAAAAGAATGCGAACCAGAGAAAGAAAGTGAAAAGGCTGAGGTAGAAGTCGGTAGGTTCAATAAGTCATCGAGTTTACCTGGCTCTTTAGAGAGGGCAGAGCTTGAATGTACACAACCTTTACATTCTGGGTTTCTTTGTACCATTTAACTGCCAGCTGAGCCATGCAGTATAAAATAACACTGTGAGTTGGCATTTCTCATTCACCTGATATCCACCTCGGCTCACAGTTAGAAACTTGGCTCTGAGTTAGACAGTTGTGACAAATCCCCAGTCCAAGATTTGAGCACATCTTAGGTGCAGTGCTGAAGTCTTTCAGGTAAAAGATTAAACTGAGACACTGTCTTCCCACTCAGGTGGAAGCAAAAACCTTGATTCAAAGGGCAGGAAATTCTCCCAGTGAGGTTGCCAACATTTATCCTTTAACCAAAATCACCTTGTTAAAAAAATCTTGTGATTCAGAATCCTTACAGTGCAGAAGGCGGCCATTCTGCCCATTGAGTCTACACTGACTCTCTGAAAGAGAATCTTGCCTCTTCCCTATCTCCGTAATCCAACACATTTAGCATGGCCAATCCACCTAACCTACACATCTTTGGACACGAAGGGTCAGTTTAACATGACCAATCCACCTAACCTACATGTCATTGGAGCGTGGGAGGAAACCGGAGCACCCGGAGGAAACCCACACAGACACTGGGAGAATGTGCGAACTCCACGCAGTCACCCAAGGCCGGAATTGAACCCGGGTCCCTGGTGCTGTGAGACAGCAGTGCTAACGACTGTGCCACTGTGCTGTCCTCATTGCTGTTCCTGGATTTTTGCGGTGTACATATAGATTGCTACATTGCAATAAATTACAACAGTGACTGCAATTTAAATGTGCTCCATTGGCTTTAAAGCAGTTTAAGTTGGTCCTGAGGTCATGAAAGATGCTATATAAATGAAGTCTGTTTTCCTGGGTGTCTCCCCTCAGCCCTACCATGGCATGGTAAATTGTAAATCAGTCTCTCACAACTCTAATGCGATGAGGTGAAACCTGCTGCTCCCAGGTCCAGCTATACATTTCTTCAATCTCCAAGGACTAACTAATTGTAAATGTTTCAGAGAGAAAAGTAGTGTTGGATCTTATGCAAGATAACCGTGGTCAGTGGGCATTTTCTTCTGGGACTGGAGTTAAGTGGTTGATTGAGAGAATATGCAAGAGGCTTTACTCTTTGTGACCCCATGCTGTACTTGTCCTGTTGAGAAAAGCATGCATGTGAGGGAACTTGGAGGAATAAACAGTGATGTCTTGAGGAGTGTACATATAACAGAGAAGGAGGTGCTGGAAGTCTTAAAGTACATCAAGGCAGATAAATCCCTGGGACCTGATGAAGTGTATCCCAGGACATTGTGGGAGGCTAGGGAGGAAATTGCGGGTCCCCTAGCCGAGATATTTGAATCACAGGCGGGGTGGCAAATGCTGTGCCTTTGTTTAAGAAGGGCTTCAGGGAATAGCCTGGGAACAACAGGCCGATGAGCCTCATATCTGTGATGGGTAATTTGTGAGAAAGTGTTGAGAGGCAGATTTACAAGCATTTAGAGAGGCGAGGACTGACTAGGGACAGTCAGCATGGCTTTATGAGTGGAAAATCATGTCTCACAAATTTGATTGAATTTTTTGAAGGGAATACCAAGAAGGTAGATGAGGGCAGTGCAATCAACATTGCCTACATGGATTTTAGCAAGGCCTTTTGGATATAAAATTGGCTTGGTGACAAAAGCCAGAGGGTTGTTTTTCAAACTGGAGGCCTGTGACCAATGGTGTGCTTCAAGATCAGTGCTGAGTCCACTGTTACTTGTCATTTATATTAATGATTTGGATGGGAATATAAGAGGCATGGTTAGTAAGTTTGCAGATGACACCAAGATTGGTGGCATAGTGGACAGTGAAGAAGGTTGTCTTGGATTGCAAAGGGATCTTGATCAATTGTGCCAATGGGCTGACGAATGGCAGATGGAGTTTAATTTAGATAACTGTGAGATGATACATTTTGGTAGATTGAACCAGGGCAGGGCTTACTCAGTTAATGGTAGGGCATTGGGGAGCGTTAGAGAACAAAGAGATCTACAGGTACATGTTCATAGCTCCTTGAAAGTGGAGTCACAGATGGACAGGGTGGTGAAAAAGGCATTCAGCATGTTTGGTTTCATTGGTCAGAGCATTGAATACAGGAGTTGGAATGTCTTGTTGAAGTTGTACAAGACATTGGTAAGGCCACACTTGGAATACTGTGTGCAATTCTGGTCAGAAAGGATATTATTAAACTAGAAAGAGTGCAGAGAAGATTTACTAGGATGATACTGGGATTTGATGGATTGAGTTATAGGGAGAAGCTGGATAGACTGGGACTTTTTTCCCTGGAGCTTAGGAGGCTGAGGGGTGACCTTATAGAGGTTTATAAAATAATGAGGGGCACAGATCAGCTAGATAGTCAATATCTTTTCCCAAAGGTAGGGAAGTCTAGAACTGGAGGGCATAGGTCTAAGGTGAGAGGGGAGAGATACAGAAGGGTCCACAGGGACAACTTTTTCACGCACAGGCTGTCTGAAACAAGCTGGCAGAGGTAGTAGTAGAGGCGGATACAATTTTGTTAAAAAGCATTTAGACAGTTTACATGGGTAAGGTGGGTATAGAGGGATATGGGCCAAACTTGGGCAATTGGGACTAGCTTAGTGGTAAAAACTGGGCAGTATGGACAAGTTGGGCCAAAGGGCCTGTTTCCACGCTGTAAACCTGTATGACTGTATTCTGATTTTATTGCCGATTTCCAGCATCTGCAGCATTTTGTTTTAATTCTGAGAGTTTGGAAAAAGAAAGGGGCTGTTGTGAGAGGGTTGCGTGTCATCTGTGGATCAATGGGAACTGACCCTGTGTCTATTGGTGATGTTACCAAGGGCAATAAGAAATAGAAGAGGTCAATGGCATATTTTCCGCAGGATGGAGAGGAATCCATCAGAAGTGGAAAGAGAAACCATTGCTGGAGATAAAGTTAAAGTTTGTTTATTGGTCACAAGTAAGCTGACATTGACACTGCAATGAAGTTACTGTGAAAATCCATACTCTGGCCACAGTGAGATAGATCAGAATGAAACCAGGTGAATACGGTCCCTGTCAGCAGAATGATGGAGCCAGGAGCATTGGCAGAAGACCCTTTGGTCAGCTATGTGAAAAGCTGCAGAGAGGTTGAGCAGGAAAGAGATGGGCATGTCACAGAGGTCAAGTGTTGTGACTTTACTAAGGGCTGTTTTAGGTGTGGGAGTTTTGGAAAAAATTAGCATGAATTTGGGAGATGACGATGCAGCGATGCATTCAGGAACATTGGAGTGGAATGGAAGATGGGGCAATAGTTTGCAAAGGTACAGGTGAGGGGAAAGTGGCTTTAATCAGGAGGGAAATGATGAGCAGTGGACTTGAAAGAGAATGGGACAGTAGCTGCAAAAACAGGGCCATTTACAGTGTCAGCTGGGCTGGGGTAAGAAGGTTGCATGCGAGCCAGTGATGGGTTTGCTGAACAAAACAAGCTCAGAGTGGGCGTGAGGAGGAGGAAGATTACAGAGATAGGATAAAAGAGTGCTCAGTTATCGTCCTCCTTTTGTGGTTCATTCCAGCAGAGGCAGAAAGAGAGAAAGAAAATAAGGAATTCCAGGAGGATGGAGCAAAGAAGGATGGAGAGTCAGAAACAGATAAGAAGACAAAACTGGAGAGGGATGTTGGTGAAGGCAATCTGTCAACAGCAGCAGCTGCTGCACTCGCTGCAGCTGCAGTCAAAGCAAAGGTAAGCATTGGATCAGAAAAATATTTGACCAGCTCCATTTGTACTTGATACCTCAGCTGAAGAAGTTCAGCAATTGCCATCTGCTTTCAAGTCGCTAGTTGCTTATTAGAATCCAGATGGAACAACATACAAATCACCAAAACTATGTACAGGCACCATTGCTATTTTTGATACATGGAGCGCATGGACTTGCAGGAACAGGGCAGCATTTGCAAATTTCCTGATTGCAGGGAACTTGGATGTGTACAAAACAGTGAGGCAAATGGTAATGGAGTACAGGAAAACATCAATAGCTTCATGAATTGGGTTGAAAAATGGGTGCTCAAAGTCGATGCAGAAAAGTGGGAGAGGAAACATGTTTAGGGACAAAATGAGAAGTGATGAACTATAAGTTGCTGTTCTTAATGGGATGCAGGGCTGAATATGAGTGTTCAATGGGACAGTGATCAATGTGATTGAGAGGTTACAGTGTGTGTTCAATGGGACAGTGATCAGTGTGATTGAGAGGTTACAGTGTGTTCAATGGGACAGTGATCAATGTGATTGAGAGGTTACAGTGTGTTCAATGGGACAGTGATCAGTGTGATTGTGAGGTTACAGTGTGTTCAATGGGACAGTGATCAATGTGATTGAGAGGTTACAGTGTGTGTTCAATGGGACAGTGATCAGTGTGATTGAGAGGTTACAGTGTGTTCAATGGGACAGTGATCAATGTGATTGAGAGGTTACAGTGTGTGTTCAATGGGACAGTGATCAATGTGATTGAGAGGTTACAGTGTGTTCAATGGGACAGTGATCAGTGTGATTGAGAGGTTACAGTGAGTGTTCAATGGGACAGTGATCAGTGTGATTGAGAGGTTACAGTGTGTGTTCAATGGGACAGTGATCAGTGTGATTGAGAGGTTACAGTGTGTTCAATGGGACAGTGATCAGTGTGATTGTGAGGTTACAGTGTGTGTTCAATGGGACAGTGATCAGTGTGATTGAGAGGTTACAGTGAGTGTTCAATGGGACAGTGATCAGTGTGATTGAGAGGTTACAGTGTGTTCAATGGGACAGTGATCAATGTGATTGAGAGGTTACAGTGTGTGTTCAATGGGACAGTGATCAGTGTGATTGTGAGGTTACAGTGTGTGTTCAATGGGACAGTGATCAGTGTGATTGAGAGGTTACAGTGTGTGTTCAATGGGACAGTGATCAGTGTGATTGTGAGGTTACAGTGTGTTCAATGGGACAGTGATCAGTGTGATTGAGAGGTTACAGTGTGTGTTCAATGGGACAGTGATCAGTGTGATTGAGAGGTTACAGTGTGTTCAATGGGACAGTGATCAGTGTGATTGAGAGGTTACAGTGTGTTCAATGGGACAGTGATCAGTGTGATTGAGAGGTTACAGTGAGTGTTCAGTGGGACAGTGATCAGTGTGATTGAGAGGTTACAGTGTGTTCAATGGGACAGTGATCAGTGTGATTGAGAGGTTACAGTGAGTGTTCAATGGGACAGTGATCAATGTGATTGAGAGGTTACAGTGTGTGTTCAATGGGACAGTGATCAATGTGATTGAGAGGTTACAGTGTGTTCAATGGGACAGTGATCAGTGTGATTGAGAGGTTACAGTGAGTGTTCAGTGGGACAGTGATCAGTGTGATTGAGAGGTTACAGTGTGTTCAATGGGACAGTGATCAGTGTGATTGAGAGGTTACAGTGAGTGTTCAATGGGACAGTGATCAATGTGATTGAGAGGTTACAGTGTGTGTTCAATGGGACAGTGATCAATGTGATTGAGAGGTTACAGTGTGTGTTCAATGGGACAGTGATCAGTGTGATTGAGAGATTACAGTGTGTTCAATGGGACAGTGATCAGTGTGATTGAGAGGTTACAGTGTGTTCAATGGGACAGTGATCAGTGTGATTGAGAGGTTACAGTGTGTGTTCAATGGGACAGTGATCAGTGTGATTGAGAGGTTACAGTGTGTGTTCAATGGGACAGTGATCAGTGTGATTGAGAGGTTACAGTGTGTGTTCAATGGGACAGTGATCAGTGTGATTGAGAGGTTACAGTGTGTGTTCAATGGGACAGTGATCAGTGTGATTGAGAGGTTACAGTGTGTGTTCAATGGGACAGTGATCAGTGTGATTGAGAGGTTACAGTGTGTGTTCAATGGGACAGTGATCAGTGTGATTGAGAGTTACAGTGTGTGTTCAATGGGACAGTGAAATCCTGGCTTATTTTTCCAGTCCTCTGGCTTTCTTTTCCACTGAGAAACCAGTCTCATATCTCAGCTGTGGATGGTTGAATGTGTTGTGACTATAAATGGAGTGTGGCCAATGATGAGGATTTTGATGCTATTAACTCATGGGTGGGCAGGTGCTTTCTTTTGCCTGATCTGTACATGCTGTTTACTTTCTCAGATTTCTGTGAGTGGTTTAAAAGTCTGGGTTTGAAAAATATTGCCTAAGTTGGTTTGTTTATATTGCCTGCAGACTGCTGCAGAACAAACTCTTGGCATGTTATTGGAGACGCATGCTTCCTTTTCGAGCCCTGGAATTGTGCTGTTCAAAGATTGTTTGTGCCCAGCTGAAAGGATGTCTGTCTTGTTTCTTGATCAACTCTTACAATCCCCCAGGTTTTCCTGTTGTAATGTTACAAAGCTGAAAATCAGGTACATTGATTTACTTCTAAATGGCCTCTAAGTAGAGAAACTAACTGCAGGCTTGGGACCATTCAGAAATAATCACGTATAGCTCATGACACTGAAGTTTGCCTGCTCTATCACCACTGCTGGAAATTTCAAACTGAAGTGGCAAATTATTCTCTATTTCACACCAAATTCCCCCATCAATCCACTAAGCAAACCACCTGCCCCCTGTTTTGGCTCACTCAAAGCAAAAGTATGGTTTGGACCAGAACATCTCCACTGGTGATGTTCTCCATAACGAAGAGCAAAGAAAAGTGCAGCACAGGAACAGGCCCTTCAGCCCCCCCAAGCCTGTACTGATCATGATTTTCTGCCTTTAGAACCTTCTGTCTTTACTCGGTCCGAGATGCTTCTTAAATATTGTTAATGTGCCCTGCTTCTGCCATCTCCCCTGCCAGTGCGTTCCAGGCACCCACCACTTTCTGCATGAAAAATTTCCCCTGCACATCTCCCTTAAACTTTCCTCCGCTCACTTTGAATGTGTGCCCCCTTATAATTGACACCTCCACTCTGGGGGAAAAAGCTTCTAACTATCCACCCTCTATGCCCCTCAAATTTGTAGACCTCTATCAGGTCTCCCCTCAGCCTCCGTCTTTCCAGTGAAAACAATCCTTGTTTATTCAACCTCTCCTCATAGCCAACACCCTCGAGACCAGGTGACATCCTGGTAAACCTTCTTTGCACTCGCTCCAAAGCTTCCACAGCCTTCTGGTAGTGTGGTGACCAGAACTGCACGCAGTATTCCGAGTACTGCTTAACCAACGTTTTATATAGCTGCAACATGATTTCCCAACTCCTGTTCTCAGTGTCCCGGCTGATGAAGGCGAGAATGCCATACGCCTTCTTAATCACCTTGGCCACTTGTGTTGCCACTTTTAGGGAATTGTGGACCTGTGCCCCCAGATCCCGCTGTACGTGTTAATGTTCCTAAGGGTTCTGCCATTTACAGCAGAATTCAGAGCTAAATTTGATCCTCCAAAATGCATCACCTCGCATTTGTCCGGATTAAACTCCACCTGCCATGTGTCCAGTTCTCCAATCTATCTATATCCTGTTGTATTCTCTGACAATACCCGGCACTATCAGCAACTCCACCAATCTTCGTATCATCCGCAAACCTACTAAGCAGGCCATCCACATTTTCCTCCAGATCATTTATACATACTACAAACAACAGAGATCCCAGCAGAACACCACTAACTACAGATCTCCATTCTGAAAAACACCGTTCCACCACTACACTGTGTTTTCTATGACAGAGTAAGAAATCTCAATGCCAGGTTAAGGTCCATCAAGTTTATTTGGTAGCACAAACCACTAGCTTTCAGAGCGCTGCTCCTTCATCAGATGAGTGGGATTTCAGTTCACAAACAGGGCACATAAAGACACAAACTCAATTTACAAAATAATGGTTGGAATGCGAGTCTTTACAGGTTATCAAGTCTTAAAGGTACAGACAACGTGAGTGGAGAGAGGGTGAAGCACAGGTTAAAGAAATGTGTATTGTCTCCAGCCAGGACAGTTAGTGAGAGTTTGCAAGTTCAGGCAAGTCGTGGGGGTTACAGATAGTGTGACATGAACCCAAGATCCCGGTTGAGGCCATTCTCATGTGTGTGGAACTTGGCTATCAGTCTCTGCTCAGCGACTCTGCGCTGTTGTGTGTCGTGAAGGCCACCTCGGAGAACGCTTACCCAAAGATCAGAGGTCGAATGCCAGTGACCGCTGAAGTGCTCCCCAACAGGAAAACAACACTCTTGCCTGGTGATTGTCGACCAATGTTCATTAACCCATTGTCCTAGCGTCTGCATGGTCTCCCCAATGTACCATGCCCCAGGACATCCTTTCCTGCAGCGTATCAGGTAGACAACGTTGGCCGAGTTGCAAGATTATGTATCGTGTACCTGGTGGATGGTGTTCTCATGTGAGATGATGGCATCTGTGTCAATGATCCGGCATGTCTTGCTGAGATTGCTGCGGCACAGTTGTGTGTGTCATGGTCACTGTTCTCCTGAAGGCTGGGTAGTTTGCTGCAGACAGTGGTCTGTTCAAGGTTGTGCGGATGTTTGAAGGCAAGAAGTGGGGGTGTGGGGATGGCCTTGGCACGATGTTCGTCTTTATCAATGATATGTTGAAGGCTCCGGAGAAGATGTTGTGGCTTCTCTGCTCCGGGGAGGTACTGGACAACGGAGGGTACTCTGTCCACCTTGTCCCGTGTTTGTCTTCTGAGGAGGTCGGTGCGGCTTTTCACTGTGGGCGTTGGAACTGTCGATCGACGAGTTTAGCGCCATATCCTGTTCTTATGAGGGCGCCTTGGACCGTCTGGAGGTGTCTGTTGCGATCCTCCTCATCTGAGCAGATCCTGTGTATACGGAGAGCTTGTCCGTATGGGATGGCTTCTTTAATGTGTTTAGGGTGGAAGCTGGAGAAGTGGAGCATCGTGAGGTTATCCGTGGGCTTGCAGTACAGTGAGGTGCTGAGGTGACCGTCCTTGATGGAGATGTGTGTATCCAAGAATGTAACCGATTTCGGAGAATAGTTCATGGTGAGTCTGATGGTGGGATGGAACCTGTTGATGTTATCATATAGTTGTTTCAGTGATTGTTCACCATGAATCCAAAGGAAGAAAATGTCATCGATGTATCTAGTGTATAGCATCGGTTGAAGGTCCTGTGCGATGAAGAAGTCTTGTTCGAGCCTGTGCATGAAGATGTTGGCATATTGAGGTGTGAATTTGGTCCCCATGGCTGTTCCGTGTGTCTGGATGAAGAACTAGTTGAAGGTGAAGACATTGTGGTCCAGGATGAAGCGGATAAGTTGTAAAATTGCATCTGGAAACTGGCAGTTGTCAGTGTTGAGTAGTGAGGCAGTTGTAGCAATGCCATCGTCGTGAGAGATGCTGGTGTATGGTGTCGAGACATCCATAGTGACGAGGAGTGTTCCTGGTTCAACTGCTCCATGTGTGCTGAGTTTCAGTAGGAAGTCCGTAGTGTCGCGACAAAAGCTGGGGGTTCTTTGCACAATGGGTTTCAGGATGCCCTCGACATAACCTTCAACAACCAATTATTCATCCAGACACACGGAGCAGCCATGGGGACCGAATTCTCCGGAGCCTTCAGGATGTCATTGATGAAGACGAACATCTTGCCAAGGCCATCCCCACACTTCCACTTCTTGCCTTCAAACAACCGCACAACCTCAAACAGACCACTGACCACAGCAAACTACCCAGCCTTCAGGAGAACAGTGACCACAACACCACACAACCCTGTCACAGCAACCTCTGTAGGGCATGCCGGATTATCGACACGGACAGCTTCACGTCACTATCCAACAGGTACATGGTACATATTCAGCCAATGTTGTCTACCTGATACGCTGCAGGAAAGGATGTCCTGAGGCATAGTACATTGGGGAGACCATGCAGACGCTATGACAATGGATGAATGAACACCACTCGACAATCACCAGGCAGGAGTGTTCCCTTCCTGTTGGGGAGCACTTCAGCAGTCATGGGCATTCAGCCTCTGATCTCTGGGTAAACGCTCTCCAAGGCGGCCTTCACGACACATGACAACGCAGAGTCGCTGAGCAGAGACTGTTAGCCAAGTTCCGCACACACGAGGACGGCCTCAACCGGGATCTTGGGTTCGCGTCACACTATCTGTAACCCCCACGACTTGCCTGGGCTTGCAAAATCTCACTAACTGTCCTGGCTGGAGACAATACACATCTCTTTAACCTGTGCGTAACCCTCTCTCCACTCATATTGACTGTACCTTTAAGACTTGCTAACCTGTAAAGTCTCACATTCCAACTATTGTAAGTTGAGTTTGTGTCTTTATATGCCCTGTTTGTGAACTGGAATCCCACTCATCTGATGAAGGAGCAGCGCTCCGAAAGCTAGTGGCTTGTGATACCAAATAAATCAGTTCGACTTTAACCTGGTGTTGTGAGATTTCTTACTGTGTTTACCCCAGTCCAACGCTGACATCGCCACATCATGGCTTCTATGACAGAGTCAGTTCTGTATCCGTCTAGCCAGCCCATCTTGAATCCCATGTAATTTTAGTTTTTGTACCAGTCTGCCATGTAGGACCTTGTCAAATACCTTACTAAAGTCCATATAAATACATCCATAGCCCTTCCCTCATCAATTTTCTTTGTCACCTCTTCAGCAACCTGAATCAAGTTGATGAAACACAACCTTCCCCATACAAAACCATTACTAACTAGTCCATTTTCTTCCAAATGTGCAGATATCCTGTCCCTCAGTATCTTCTCCAAAACCTTCCTATCACTGACGTCAGGCTCACTGGCCTATGATTTCCTGGATTATCCCTCCTTCCTTTCTTAAACAGAAGAACAATATTGGCTATTCTCCAATCCTCTAGAACCTTGCCTATGGTCAAAGAGGATATGAAGATATCTGTTAAGCCCCAGCTATTTCTTCCCTTGCCTCCTACAGTAACCTGGGATAGATCCCATCTGACGCCAGGAATTGTGTACCTTAGTGCAATTTAGGATACTCAACACTTCCTCCTTTGATACATTGACTCTCTCTGGAGTACTCACGCACCCATCCCTAACCTCAACATCCATCATGTCCTTTTCCTTGGTGAATACTGATACAAAGTACTCATTATGGATCTCACTCACTTCCTGCAGTTCCATGTCATTGAGTGTCCTACTCTTTCTCTTGCTACCCTGTTGCTCCTAACATATGCATAAAAAGCCTTGGAATTCTACTTGACCATGTTTGCTAAAGACATTTCATGGCCCCTTTTAGCCTCCAAATTCCCCGTTGAAGTTCCTTTCTACTTTCTCTTTACTTCTCAAGGGCTTTATCTGTTTTTAGATGTCTTGACCTATTGTATGCTTCCTTTTTCATTAGCTTACAATTTCCCTTGTAATCCATGGTTCCCAAATCCTACCATTTCTATCATTTATTTTTGCGGGGATGTGCCTGTCCTGCACTTCAATCAACTGGCCTTTAAAAGTCTCCCACATGCCTGATGTGGATTTGCCCTCAAATAGCCGCTCCCAATCCACATTCCCCAGTTCCTGTCTAATTTGGCTGTAATTGGCCCTCGCCCTATTAAGTACCCACACCCGAGGGCCACACTTGTCCTTATCCATGACTGCTCGATCTTATGGAATTATGGTCGCTAACCCAAAATGCTCCTCCACTGAAACATTGATCACCTGGCCTGGCTCATTCCCCAATACTAAGCCTAGTATGGTCCCCTCCCTGGTTGGATTTTGTTTTATTCATTCGTGGGACATGGGCGTTGCTGGCTGGCCAGCATTTATTGTCCATCCCTAGTTACCCTTGGAGGCAGTTGAGAGTCACATGTAGGCCAGACCAGGTAAGGACAGCAGATTTCCTTCCCTATAGGACATTAGTGAACCAGATGGGTTTTTCCAACAATGGTTTCATGATCATCAGTAGATTCTTAATTCCAGATTTTTTTCGTTGAATTCGAATTCCACCTTCTGCCGTGGCAGGATTCAAAACCAGAGTCCACAGAACATTAGCTGAATTTCCAGATTAATAGTCTAGTGATAATACCACTAGGCCATTGCCTCCCCAACATACAACATATTGTATCAAAAAGCCCTTCTGGACATATCTAACAAATTGCTCTCCATCCGAGCCCCTGGCTGTATGGGAGTCCCAGTCAATATGGGGGAAGTTAAAGTCCCCACCACTACCCTGCTTCTTGCACACCTTTCGTGTATCCGACTACACAACTGCTCCTCTGTCTCCTGCGGGTTTTTGGGAGGTCTATAATACGCTCCCAACATTGTGATTTCACCCTTCCTATTCCTGACCTCCATAACACAATGCTTTTGATGTCAGAAAATATCCTAAGCGTTTGAAAGGAGCATTATCAGATTACATTTCACACTGAGCCATTGAAGGAGATATTTGGGCAGATGATCAGAAGCTTGGTCACAGAGGTAGGTTTTAAGCATTTTAAAGGAAGGACAAGAGGTAGCGAGGTTTAGGGAGGAATTCCAGAGCCAATCCAACAATCTAACCACTGCCCCTTGACAGTCAATGGCATTACCATCACTGAATCCCCTACTGTCAACACCTTTGGGGTTACCATTGACCAGAAACTGAACTGGATTTGCCACACTCACAGTGGCTACAAGAGCAGGTCAGAGGCTGGGAATATTGCGGCGAGTAACTCACCTCCTGACTCCCCAAAGCCTGTCCACCATCTACAAGGCACAAGTCAGGAGTGTGCTGGAATCTCCACTTTCCTGGATGGGTGCAGCTCCAACAACATTCAAGAAGCTTGACACCATCCAGGACAAAGCAGCCCGGTTGATTGGCACCAGATTTACAAACATTCAATCCCTCCACCACCGATGCTCAGTAGCAGTGTGTACTATCTACAAGATGCACTGCAAGAACTCACCAAAGATTCTTAGGCAGCACCTTCCAAACCCATCACCACTGCCATCTAGAAGGACAAGGGCAACAGATAAATGGCAGTTTCCCCTCCAAGCCACTCGCCATCCTGACTTGGAAATATATGTCTGACCCACTTTCATTACCCATCCTTTGGGCAGCACAGTGGACAGCACTGCTGCCTCACAGTGCCAAGGACCCGGATTCGTTTCCCGACTTGAGTCATTATCTGTGTGGAGTCTGCCCATTCTCCCAGTGTCTGCATGGGTTTCCTCCGGGTGCTCCATTTTCCTCCCACAGTCCAAAGATGTGCAGAATAGGTGAATTGGCCATGTTAAACTGCCCCTTAGTGCCCAAAGACATGCTGGTTAGGTGCGTTGGCCATGCTAAATTCTACCTCAGTGTACCCGAACAGGTGCCGGAGTGTGGCAACTAGGGGATTTTCACAGTAACTTGATTGCAGTGTTAATGTAAGCCTACGTGTGACACTAATAAATAAACTTAAACTTAGTTGCCTTGGGCAGGCGGTGGCTGGCCTTCTTAAACTGCTGCAAATCCGATGGTGCTTTTACTGTGGGTGGGGAATTATATGTCACTGAATTTTGCATCTTTTCCAGCACCTTGCCGCGGTGGAAGAACGGAAAATCAAGTCACTGGTGGCACTGCTTGTCGAAACACAGATGAAAAAACTAGAAATCAAACTCCGTCATTTTGAAGAACTTGAGACCATTATGGACAGAGAGAGGGAGGCGGTAAGTCGCGATGGTGCAAGCTTCTACTCAGAGCAGCTATAACAGGTTCTCTACAACAGCAGTTGAATGTGAGTCCAGTATTTACTCTGATTATTTCCTTCATTTTGTTTTCAACATGACAGTTGGAATACCAGAGACAACAGCTACTGAGCGATAGGCAGGCCTTTCACATGGAGCAGCTGAAGTATGCTGAGATGAGAGCACGGCAACAGCACTTTCAACAAATGCATCAGCAGCAACAGCAGCAGCATCAGCTTCCATCTGGCCCCCAAGCCAGTCAGCAGCCGGCCATCATTCCGACCTCAGTGCAGCCAATACCACCAGCTGCAGTGCAACAAGGGCCTGTGAACCAGGCCTCCGGCGATTCCATAGCACAGTCCATTCCACAGCAACAGCAGACTCCATCAACACAGCCACCACATCAACAGCAGCAACCGGCTCAGCCTGCAGTTCTTCCTCACGGTAAGTGTCAGAGCAGCATGGAAAACACCGATCAGCTTCAAGATATTCTACCACATGGTGGGGAAGTTAAGGTCGATGGGATTGATGGGTTGGTTCTAAACACTGACTTAACTGATATCGAACAGGCCTCAGGTAAAGTGTCCCAGTCACTGATTACCATAAAATAGGATCTCTACAGTGCTGAAGGAAGCCATTCAGCCCATTGAGTCAGCTCTCTGGGAAAGCACCTTAACCCAGTCCCCCATCTCTCTAAACCCACACATTTCCACCTGAGCAACACATCTTTGGACTCTAAGGGGCAATCCACCTAATGTGCACATCTTTGGACTGAGAGAGGAAACCCTCACAGACACTGGGAGAACGTGCAGACACTCACCCGAGGCTGGAATTGAACCTGGGTCCCTAGTGCTGTGAGGCAGCAGTTCTAACCACTGTGCCAACCTGCCACCCATTCATCATTCTTGTATTACTGTACATCAAGAGCTGTCAGATGGTGGATCAAGATTTCTCCCAGAGGCCCCCCCCGCCCAATCAGTCATCTCAAATTTGGGTTCATAAGAACATAAGAACATAAGAAATAGGAGCAGGAGTAGGCCATCTGGCCCTTCGAGCCTGCCCCGCCATTCAATAAGATCATGGCTGATCTGTCGTGGCTCAGTTCCACTTTCCCGCCCTCTCCCCATAACCCTTAATCCCCTCTCTTATCAAAAACCCATCAACCCGCTTCTTAAAAATATTTAGCGAGGCAGCCTCCACCACTTCAACGGGCAGAGAATTCCAGAGATTCACCACCCTTTGAGTGAAGAAGTTCCTCCTCAACTCCGTTCTGAACCGCCCCCCCTTTATCTTGAGGCTGTGCCCCCTAGTCCTACTGTCTTTTTTGAGCGGGAAGAGTCTTTCCACCTCTATCCTATCCATCCCATTCATCATCTTATACGTCTCAATGAGATCTCCCCTCATTCTTCTAAACTCTAACGAGTACAAGCCTAGTTTATTCAGCCTCTCCTCATAGCTCAACCCCCTCAACTCCGGTATCAGCCTAGTAAACCTCCTCTGCACTCCCTCCAGGGCCAAAATATCCTTGCGCAGGTGCGGCGCCCAAAACTGCACACAGTACTCCAGCTGCGGCCTCACCAATGCCCTATACAGCTGCAGCAAGACCTCCCTACTTTTATATTCAATCCCCCTCGCTATGAAGGCCAGCATCCCATTCGCCTTCCTGACCACCTGCTGCACTTGCAGGCTGGGTTTTTGCGACTCATGCACAAGGACCCCGAGGTCCCTCTGCACCGTCGCCTGCTGCAGTTTTTCGCCACGTAAGTAATAGTCCTTCCTACCATTCTTCCTACCAAAGTGGACCACCTCACACTTGCCAACATTAAATTCCATTTGCCATTTCCTGGCCCATTCGCCCAGCCTATCTAGATCCTTCTGCAGACTCTCCACACCCTCCGCACAATTTGCCTTTCCCCCAATCTTGGTGTCATCAGCAAATTTCGACACCCTACACTCGGTTCCCTCCTCCAGATCATCTATATAAATGGTAAATAGCTGAGGCCCCAGCACCGACCCCTGGGGCACCCCAAGTTCCCTTCAGTTTACTGCCCATCCCCCATCCTACTCACCTACCCAGTCAAGCAACAGCTCTCTATCTGAAGTTGTGACCTGGCTTTTCCAGAGGCCCCAGGTCCTGCATTTAGTTCAAATTGCAGTGGGAATTCTTCAGTTCATTTCAGTTGGGTAAATGTTTGCTTTCTACTTTGACACATTTTTCATGTACTGGCAGAGGTGCCATACCTGCTTTCTGTGTTTGAATGTTATCTCCTAGGTGCTGAAAATCAGACTCCCTGAAAATTTGCAATGAATAGAAACCAGTTGTTTTTTCTCTTGCAGGTCAGGCACCTTTTCCAAGTCAACAAACTCCAAATCAACTGATGCCCAGTAACATGCCAGTTGGCATGCCTTCGAACATGTCTGGTAATATGGCTGCTGGTATGCCTTGTGCTGTGCCAGCCATTATTGCATGTAGCATGGGTAGCGTCATCACAGAAAACGTTCCAGCTCATCTGCCTGCTAGCATGCCAAACCCAGTGCATGGTCATGTACCCAGTAGCATGTCTCGGGGTGTTCCTGGCAACGTGTGTATGGGGTTGCCAGGAGGTTTGCCTGTAGATCTGCCTAGTTCTGTACATCCTAACATAGCTGGAAACATCATCCCACCCTCCATGCCTCTAACTTCCACCCCAGCGTCAGCAGCAGCTCAGAGCCCTGCTATTGTAGCTGCCGTGCAGGGCAACACAAGTCCAATAGCAGGTGAGATGCGATGCTTGGCATTTAATTGTGATGGCTGTATTAGATTGTAAGTTGAGCGCAGAGATGGAATGCAAAAGCATATGTGATTCAGGGATTGGGAAACAAATTCAAAACTAAATGATGAAATGACCTGGAGAGCCCCTTCACACACTGCACTACACATCCAATCTGGAGAGTGAGAATGAAACCTCAACTGAGCTGTTACTGCAGGGGCAGCTTCAGTATGAGAAACTACTTAAATAAAATCAGGTTTCGCACTGTCCTTTCACACTCTGGGACTGGGTACAGTGGGTTATCGCACTGTCCTTTCACACTCTGGGACCGGGTACAGTGGGTTACCCACTGTCCTATCACACTCTGGGACTGAGTACAGTGGGTTATCGCACTGCCCTTTCACACTCTGGGACCGGGTACAGTGGGTTATCACACTGTCCTTTCTCACTCTGCGTACAGTGGGTTATCACACTGTTCTTTCACACTCTGGGACCGGGTACAGTGGGTTATCACACTGTTCTTTCACACTCTGGGTACAGTGGGTTATCACACTGCCCTTTCACACTCTGGGACTGGGTACAGTGGGTTATCGCGCTGCCCTTTCACACTCTGGGACCGGGTACAGTGGGTTATCGCACTGTCCTTTCACACTCTGGGACTGGGTACAGTGGGTTATCACACTGTCCTTTCTCACTCTGGGTACAGTGGGTTATCACACTGTTCTTTCACACTCTGGGTACAGTGGGTTATCACACTGCCCTTTCACACTCTGGGACTGGGTACAGTGGGTTATCACACTGTCCTTTCACACTCTGGGACCGGGTACAGTGGGTTATTGCACTGTCCTTTCACACTCTGGGACCGGGTACAGTGGGTTATCGCACTGTCCTTTCACCCTCTGGGACCGGGTACAGTGGGTTATCACACTGTCCTTTCACACTCTGGGACTGGGTACAGTGGGTTATCGCACTGCCCTTTCACACTCTGGGACCGGGTACAGTGGGTTATCGCGCTGTCCTTTCACACTCTGGGACCGGGTACAGTGGGTTATCGCACTGTCCTTTCACACTCTGGGACTGGGTACAGTGGGTTATCAAACTGTCCTTTCACACTCTGGGACCGGGTACAGTGGGTTATCGCGCTATCCTTTCACACTCTGGGACTGGGTACAGTGGGTTATCACACTGTCCTTTCACACTCTGGGACCGGGTACAGTGGGTTATCGCACTGTCCTTTCACACTCTGGGACTGGGTACAGTGGGTTATCGCGCTGTCCTTTCACACTCTGGGACCGGGTACAGTGGGTTATCACACTGCCCTTTCACACTCTGGGACCGGGTACAGTGGGTTATCGCACTGTCCTTTCACACTCTGGGTACAGTGGGTCATCACACTGCCCTTTCACACTCTGGGACTGGGTACAGTGGGTTATTGCGCTGTCCTTTCACACTCTGGGACTGGGTACAGTGGGTTATCGCGCTGTCCTTTCACACTCTGGGACCGGGTACAGTGGGTTATCGCGCTGTCCTTTCACACTCTGGGACTGGGTACAGTGGGTTACCGCGCTGTCCTTTCACACTCTGGGACCGGGTACAGTGGGATATCGCGCTGTCCTTTCACACTCTGGGACCGGGTACAGTGGGTTATCACACTGCCCTTTCACACTCTGGGACCGGGTACAGTGGGTTATCGTGCTGTCCTTTCTCACTCTGGGACCGGGTACAGTGGGTTATCACACTGTTCTTTCTCACTCTGGGTACAGTGGGTTATCACACTGCCCTTTCACACTCTGGGACTGGGTACAGTGGGTTATCGCACTGTCCTTTCACACTCTGGGACCAGGTACAGTGGGTTATCGCGCTGTCCTTTCACACTCTGGGTACAGTGGGTTATCGCCCTGTCCTTTCACACTCTGGGACCGGGTACAGTGGGTTATCACACTGTCCTTTCACACTCTGGGACCGGGTACAGTGGGTTATCACGCTGTCCTTTCACACTCTGGGACCGGGTACAGTGGGTTATCACGCTGTCCTTTCACACTCTGGGACCGGGTACAGTGGGTTATCACGCTGTCCTTTCACACTCTGGGACCGGGTACAGTGGGTTATCACGCTGTCCTTTCACACTCTGGGATCGGGTACAGTGGGTTATCACGCTGTCCTTTCACACTCTGGGACCGGGTACAGTGGGTTATCACGCTGTCCTTTCACACTCTGGGATCAGGTACAGTGGGTTATCTCACTGTCCTCTCACACTCTGGGACCGGGTACAGTGGGTTACCCACTGTCCTTTCACACTCTGGGACCGGGTACAGTGGGATATTGCGCTGTCCTTTCACACTCTGGGACCGGGTACAGTGGGTTATCGCGCTGTCCTTTCACACTCTGGGACCGGGTACAGTGGGTTATCGCACTGTCCTTTCACACTCTGGGACCGGGTACAGTGGGTTATCGCGCTTTCCTTTCACACTCTGGGACCGGGTACAGTGGGTTATCACACTGTCCTTTCACACTCTGGGACCGGGTACAGTGGGTTATCGCGCTGTCCTTTCACACTCTGGGACCGGGTACAGTGGGTTATCGCGCTGTCCTTTCACACTCTGGGACCGGGTACAGTGGGTTATTGCGCTGTCCTTTCACACTCTGGGACTGGGTACAGTGGGTTATCGCGCTGTCCTTTCACACTCTGGGACTGGGTACAGTGGGTTATCGCGCTGTCCTTTCACACTCTGGGACTAGGTACAGTGGGTTTTTGCGCTGTCCTTTCACACTCTGGGACCGGGTACAGTGGGTTTTTGCGCTGTCCTTTCACACTCTGGGACTGGGTACAGTGGGTTATCGCGCTGTCCTTTCACACTCTGTGATAGTGTATGCCACAGGCTTACCAGAGAGTGGTCAGCCTATAAAATTCACTACCACAGAAAACAGTTAAGGTCAAAACATTGAATGTTTTCAAGAAGTAGTTAGATATTGCTATTGGTGCGAAGGAGATCAAAGGATATGGCGTGGGGGGAGGGGGGTAGGGTGGGAGACGGGATCAGGCTGTTGAGTTGGACGATCAGCCATGCTCATAATGTATGGCACAGCAGCCTCAAAGGGTTGAATGGCCTCCTCCTGCTTCTTATTTGTGTGTTTCTCTGTATGGAAAATGAGTGTGTGGAGATGCTGCTGAGCAAAGTGAGCTGTTTGTAGTGTCAGCTAACAGAGATGCCAGGGTGATAGTTCAGGGGTCAGCACTCTGACCAGGAGCAGGTAGCCTGCCCTCATTGTCCTTCGCCTGTCTGCATGGTCCTCCTCTAACCCTGTCCATCGTCAGAGCGGCTGTGTCGGATGGCTGTCACATGGTTGTAGCCAGAGAATTGTAGCTTTTTCTTTAGTGGGAGCAGATACGATAGTGAGTTTTAAGGGGCTTCTGGACAAATACACGAATAGGATGGGAATAGAGAGATATGGTCCCTGGAAGGGTAGGGGGTTTTAGTTCAGTCGGGCAGCATGGTCGGTGCAGGCTTGGAGGGCCAAAGGGCCTGTTCCTGTGCTGGAATTTTCGATGTTCTTTCGAATCTTTTTCCTGCAACGTTATCTCTGGGTCTCCCCCAAGGATCTGTCCTTGGCCCCTTCCTATTTCTCATCTACATGTTAGATAACATCATCCACAAACACAACATCACTTTGTACATGAACAGTGCCAACACCCAGCTCAACCTGAACTCCCACACTCTCACTGCACTATCTGATTGCTGTCTGACTAGCTGCCATACAACTTCCTCCAACTCTGTATTGGCAGGACAAAGCTATTACTTCAGCCCCTGCTCCAAACGCTATCCCTCCCCCCTGCAACAGTCCGAGACTGAACCACACCGTATTTCAACCCTAGGTGAAGTTCCGGCTCCCATTTGTGGTGTCACTAAGCCCACCTACTTCCAGCTCTAGAACATTGCTCAATTCCACCCCTGTCTCAGTTCATCTGCTGTTGAAAGCCTTATCTATGACTTTGCTACCTTTCGACTTGACTGTTCCAGCATACTGCTGGTGGCTCTCCCACAGTCTACCCTCCAGAAACCCGAGAACACGCTATGAGATGCTGTGGGATGTTTTATTACGGTAAAGGTGCTATCTAAAGGCAGGTTGCTGTTGACGTGGAGAGCAGCGTGGAGAGTCACGTGGAAGCAATGATTTTGTGGAGGGGATGGTCATGGTGCAGGAGAGTGGGGGATAGGTGAGAAACTGCACTTTATTTGAAGTTGCAAAGTCAGATAGGAGTGAGGAGAGAAATGCAGAAAACTGTGGGAATGATTCTCATTTAATCAGTCTGCTTGTTACGCAATCTTATTTTAAATTAAAAGCAGAAACTTGAGAAGGCTTTGTCCTGAACGGTAGCGTGAAGTAGGATAATGGGTTATTCTTCAGTGAAATGGCCATTCCTTGTTTAGCAAGGTGGTTATTAAGCTGGACTTGATTCTAATTGTTTTCCATTTTCACAAACTCATTCATGCCTCAGTCTTCACTTCAATAGCTTGTAATGGGCAGTTGATGTCACAGTATGAACTGCAACCCAGATGCTCTGAGCTATGTTGAACCCACTGGAGGTGTCCATTCATACCAGGCAGAGCATTTCTGCATCGCTACCTTTGGCCACGTCAGCTTTCCTGGTGTTCCTGACCTCCTCCCTTTGGTTCAAATTCTCCACTTGAGCGATCAAAGGCCTCAAATCCATCTCTTTCTTTAAAAAGATGCTGATTTGTTTTCCAGAACAAAGCACCACGATGCAGACAGAGGTGATGGCAACCCCATCAGCAGCAGTGCCCCCGTCGCAGTGAGGAGCAACATCTGGAAGAAGATGCAGCATTATATCTCGAATGAATGTGGTGTGCTGATGTGAAGAACAGCTTGGGTGGATATGCTGAGATATGTTCTCATTCGCAAGTTAAATGTGGTTAAAAGAAACAGCAATTCTGATCAGTAGTGGAGGTGATTCTGACGTCAGTGTTGTAAGAGATGACGTGTGCAATGGAAAGTGACAATGCTACACAGACCAATTGTATAATACTATGCTATTATTGCTAATGCATACACACCATCCACGCACTCAGTTTAAAAAGCCTCTGACATCTTTTGAAACCATCTCGGTTCCATTGCAAATATACCAAACCGTCATCATTAATTTGAGTGCGCTTGCCCCTATTCTGTATCCAATGCTGATTTTTGCTATTTTCCATTTTGTGTCAATTGTGAAATATCTCATTGTGCCATTTTGTTTTGGGGGGGTGAGAGGAGGGTGGTCATTTGATGTTGAAAAGACAATAGCTGGCTGTGGATTTTTTATTTTGTTTGATTTTGTTCTTGCTTTACAATCAGCAGTTTACGTACGAAGCATTTTTGCCTTTAGTCCTGGCCCGTTGTCTAGTGTGGTAACGTTGTCAGGTTGGGGTATGGCTCAGCCAAAAGCTGGAAATTCCAAGTCCAGCAGGTGTGGGGGCCATACGTCAAGCTGTTCTCTTCCATTTTCGTTCAGCAGACTGCAAACTCATTGTGAGGTTAGAACTGAGGCAGGACAGAGGGGTGATCGGGTGGTTAGACTTCACCCAGGACAACCCCCCCCTCCCTCCGTAAGCAAAAGGTTTCTGAGCTTTAAAGCTTTTCATTCCTGTCCTGTCTCCAAATCTCTTCTGGCTTTGATAAAGAGGTTAAGTTCTTTCGATATTGGTTGGATTAGTGTTCAATTTTAGATCAAATAACTTTGACAATAAGAGTTCCCCGTGCCAGTGAGATCCACTGATAGATGGCAGCATTGCTTCCGAGTGCTGTCTGTTGGTGGTTTAGTTTTTGTTTCTCATGCTGCTGGTGGAGACCGTACTGTCGGATTGTATCGTCAAAGGCTGTCGGTGGGGAGATTTTCCTGGGTCTTCACTTAGACATGAACTCTGGGCAGTCAAAGCTGGCCGAGAGGGCAGAACCAGGGAAATCTCCCCTCCATTTTTGGATTATTAAATACCTTTCTTTTCCATGCAGGCAGCTTTTGCAGACAACCACCCTGAACAACGGTGAAATTTCAAACAGTGGCGAATGCGGCCTGACGTTCCAGTGATTCTTTGTGTCCTGAGTGTTGTGTCAGTTATTAAGGCTTGGTTGTTTAGTGGCTGGTTTAATTAGTGATAGTAACTGTGGAGGGCTTTGTTGCTGACAAAGGACAGGCAATGCCACTGTGTTGATATTGAATGACGGGCCCATTGGGCTTTCTGCTCCAGGCACCATTTCACTTGATTGCTATGTGGACGGAGGGGTCCCAAAGCATCTTAGACCACGATCAAGAAAGCTGACTCACCAATGAATTGGTTCAGCAAAGAGCTCTGAGTAAAAGATCATCTGAAACCTAGCTTTTATATTGCAAGTTAAATGCAATGATTTACACAAAGGTTTGTGGTATTTTACTCCCCAGAAAGCACTCGTTTACAATAAGGGGTCCTAACGTTTTTTTCCAGAAGGTTTGAGACTGTGCGGCAGTCGGTTGTATTGCCCCATTCCCACCACACCGTCCCCAGAACCTTTGCACAGTCCAAATATACAATTGCTCAACTCTGTGAGATTGGGCAGATTGCAGCATTTTCCCCTCCTGCTTTTCCACCCAGAAAAGGTTGAAGTTTAAAGATTGTTTTCTTTCTTGCGATTTTGTTTCTGAAACAAAAATTGAAATCTTGTAATGGGATTGTTTTGTAAATCCCACTAAAGGGATTATTAGCAGAGTGACAGGATTGTTATTGTCTTCAGGTGTTAGAAACACATCAAGCTCCTCTCTCCCAAACCCCGGTCACAGACACGCAGATCTCCAGACACAAACACACACGCAAACAGTCAGACAGGTGCACACACGCAGTCAGACACAGGCGCAGGCACACAGACACCCCCACCAGACAGAGGCACACAGACACCCCCCACCAGACACAGGCGCGCACACACACACCCCCACCAGACACAGGCGTGCACACAGACACCCCCACCAGACACAGGCGCGCACACACACACCCCCACCAGACACAGGCGCGCACACACACACCCCCACCAGACACAGGCGCGCACACACACACCCCCACCAGACACAGGCGCGCACACACACACCCCCACCAGACACAGGCGCGCACACACACCCCCACCAGACACAGGCGCGCACACACACACCCCCACCAGACACAGGCGCGCACACACACACCCCCACCAGACACAGGCGCGCACACACACACCCCCACCAGACACAGGCGCGCACACACACACCCCCACCAGACACAGGCGCGCACACACACACCCCCACCAGACACAGGCGCGCACACACACACCCCCACCAGACACAGGCGCGCACACACACACCCCCACCAGACACAGGCGCGCACACACACACCCCCACCAGACACAGGCGCGCACACACACACCCCCACCAGACACAGGCGCGCACACACACACCCCCACCAGACACAGGCGCGCACACACACACCCCCACCAGACACAGGCGCGCACACACACACCCCCACCAGACACAGGCACGCACACACCCCCACCAGACACAGGCGTGTGCGCACTCCCACCAGACACAGGCGCGCGCACACCCCCAGCAGACACAGGCACACACACACACACGCCCCCACCAGACACAGGCGCACGCACACCCCCACCAGACACAGGCGCGCGCACACCCCCACCAGACACAGGCGCGCACACACCCCCACCAGACACAGGCACACACACACACCCCCACCAGACACAGGCACACACACACCAGACACAGGCACGCACACACACACCCCCACCAGACACAGGCACACACACCCCCCCACCAGACACAGGCGCACACACACCCCCCCACCAGACACAGGCACACACACACACCCCCACCAGACACAGGCACACACACACACCCCCACCAGACACAGGCACACACACACACCCCCACTAGACACAGGCACACACACACACGCCCCACCAGACACAGGTGCACACGCACACACCCACCAGACACAGGCACACACCGCCCCCCCCCCCCCCCCCCCCCCCCAGACACAGGCACACACACCCCCCCACCAGACACAGGCGCACACACACCCCCCCACCAGACACAGGCACACACACACACCCCCACCAGACACAGGCACACACACACACCCCCACCAGACACAGGCACACACACACACCCCCACTAGACACAGGCACACACACACACGCCCCACCAGACACAGGTGCACACGCACACACCCACCAGACACAGGCACACACCGCCCCCCCCCCCCCCCCCCCCCCAGACACAGGCACACTCACCTCCCCCCCACCACACACAGGCACACGCAAACCCCCACCAGACACAGGCACACACACACCCCCACCAGGCACAGGCACACATGCACACGCCACACACATCCCCACCCCCTGGCAGACACAGACATACATACATGTGCTATGCACACACCCCCGCCAGACACAAGCATACACACGTACATACGCACACACTCCAACATATGCACACACTCGCGCACACACCCACCTACACACACCAGATACAGGTGCACATGCATGTACACACACACGCACACATACACACCCCCACCAGATACAGGCGCATGTGAGCACACACCTATCTGTACACCCACAGGTAAAGGTACACACATGTGCACACACACACACACACACCCCTTTCTCTCCTCCCCACCCTCCCCAAAAGACATGGGCATGCACATGTCCCACCAGACACAGGCACACACACACCCCCAGACATAGGTGCACACACGTGCACACACACACACCCCTCCCCCCAGATATAGGTACACGTGCACACACAGACACAGGCACATACACACAACACAAATGCAGACTGTTAGAAAAGGCTTTCCCTTATAAATTAGCAAATGACTTGCTGACCGTTGTGACAGCTTTCCGTTTGTGTTCTCTGGATTACAGTCAATTGTCATGTGTAAATCGACCCTTGAGGCATCAAGAAATGTTTCCAAAAACAGGGATCACCTTGTAGGCTGAGTATAAAATGTGAATTGCTGGTGTAGCTGGTCACCATTTTGTTATGTGGAACATAATTTAACAGCAGTAATAAAATTCAATCAAAGTGACACATTTAATTGGATGAATGAATTCTGTGAGGGATACCCATAACCACATTCACAACAGTTAAAATACCATCACAATCATCATCTGCAGCATCAAACTCATTCTGAGTCACTTTGGCATCATCATACAGATTCAACTTGGAGCAGATTTAGCATTTCAGAATCATCTCTCCACAACAGATAGTCTTCCTCTATCCATTGAATTGGAATTGTGGCATTTTTGGAATGATTTGATGATATTTTGTACTAGTAGCTTCCCACAATTTGACGACAAAACCACAGTAACCAGCGAGCGGGGCAGCACATACAGTTCCAGCCTTTGTGAAGGGTTTTTCTCCATCCACCTATCCCATTCGGAGTGAGCATGATCCTTGAATGGTTTGTTGAACACACGTCCAAAAGTTAAACCAGGGATGTTGGAAGTTCGAGGATAACGGCAGTGTGGCTATTTCTGTTATCTGGGATTGGACCATATTCCATGTTATTAATCCATAAGCTCCACTCCATCCCTATCTATCCAGCCATTATTATGACCCCACTCACGCAGGGAATGTGATTGTCCGTGTGGTTTTATGTTTGAAATTGTCCCCTTGACCAGGCAGGCAAATAACACTGTGAATCGTATCTTCTCGTGTCCTGTGCTTCTCATTCGGACCGTTTTTGAACATAGTTTGGTTGCTGGGCATTTTGAAATTCATGGGTGTTTGACCCGTCTTGCTGCTCTGACCATTGGGTACTGGTGTTCTTGCTGCTGCCTGATGAAGTGGCCGTTTTGGCATCGCCATCTCTTGGTTGTCTCTGAGCAATCTTGATCATCGGCCACCTGCAGTTGTTCTTTTCTAGGCGTGGGCTTTGAGTTAGTGCTGTGTGTAAATGGTGACAGTGTAACCAGAGTGATGATTTGAGTGGGGTAGGGACAGGGTACTCTGATGCACGCTTCTCACAATCGCTAACTGGTCCCTGTCTTCATGAAGCGTTTAGTCTCAGACACCTTAAAGATGCATCCCTTTGCCTTCCATTCTCACAGCGACGTTTTCACAACACCAGATTAAGGCACGGTTATGCGACAAGCTCACAAATAACTTCTTATTTGAGAGCCGTCTCATTGCTGGACGACCCATTTCAGTGTGTCACTGCCTGCGAGTTGCTTTATATATGTGGCTGCGTCTTAAACACGCACACGTCACCTTGGCTATTCAATTCATATCGCCTGCTTGATCCCACGCCACGACATGCAGAGCGAGTAATACCCAACAATTGAGGCTGGCCCCTAATGCAAGTCTAGCGTTTTCATAACAGGAGTCTGTCTTTCCTCAGTGCTCAAACAGTGAAAGAGCAGTTACTAGAACCTGGGGTTTACGCCACACCCACAGTGGCCAGTAGTCACTCGGGTTGCGTGCGTACTCGATGAGAGATTGGATTAAGATGACCTGAGGAGTGAGCTCCTCATTCTGCTGTAAGATGTGTCTGATCTTTTGGGATCTTTCAGCTCCCCTCTCCTTCCCTGTAGCATTTTATTGGGGAGGTTTTAGCTGTAATGCTAATGCAGTCATTTTTAAAGTTGTGCCAGTAGTTTGTTTTGTCAGCACCCTCAGCTATCTCATTTCCCATCTGTTCTCAGTCTGAAAAGTTACATCTGGGAAAAGGAGTGTTGGATGACATTGCAGTGTTTTCTGTCCATTGATGTGTAGCCAGGAAATGGCGGCACTGTGAGGCAGTATCACAAAGAGACAGGCGTTGACTCAAACCATCTTCTGAAAGAATGAAGTGGCATAGAAAGAATTTCTTTCAATGTTACGAGCTGGCCATTTAGAAATCTTGTACACTCCCTGCCCACTAAAACCATGGTATAACACGGCATAGCGATTAGCGCTGCTGCCTCACAGTGCCAGGGACCTGGGTTCGATTCCTGGCTCAGGTCACTGTCCATATGGAGTGTGCATGCTCTCTCCGTGTCTGCGTGGGTTTCGTCCTGGTGCTCCAGTTTCCTCCTACAGTCAGAAAGACGTGCTGGTTAGGGCGCATTGGCCGTGCTAAATTCTCCCTCAGTGTACCCAAACAGGCATCGGAGTGTGGTGACTAGGGGATTTTCACAGTAACTTTATTGCAGTGTTAATGTAAGCCTACTTGTGACACTAATAAATAAACTTTAAACTTTAAATCAGTTCCTCCTCCTCCTTTTATCCCCTTCTCAATAGTTCCTGCAAGCATTGTACAATACTCTATAAAAAAAAGGTCCAGAAATTTCAAAAAGAGCCCTTGGCCTGTGCCAGTGTTGGGCTCTTTATTCTGTCACTGACAGGGTTGGCAATCTGTCAGATTCAGCATCTAGACTGAGATGAAGTGAACAGATGACAACACATTCCAGTCTCGCCTCTATCCTGCCAGGATAGTCATCTTCCTCTGTTGAAGCTGTTTGTCCAGTTCCAGTTTAGAATGTTAAACAAGTTTAGTTACACTTGACATGACCGGTGTGTTCATCGCGTAATGTGGGCTGTTCTCCCAGGCCCAGCGCTTTCCCCTGTCTCACTACGTGATGGTGATATATCCGTCACTGTCAAACCGGAAATAACTCAGAGGGTTTTCATTGTAACCTGTTCCTGCCACTGACTTAATGAGCAGGATTGCAACTGACTGAACCATGTATGTAGCTCCAGACAGCGTGCAGGCCTGTGAATAGTGAGAGTCCCCATTCTTATTCAGAAGGCCACTACCCCACAGTCCATGGAATTGCAGCAGTCCTTTCAGTATGAGAGAGATTCCAGCCCATCTAACTGGGGAAAAGAGCAGCACTCTGAAGTGTTTAATAGGCTTCCTTCAGCTGTGTGTAATTTTATCTACTACTACTAGGGTGCGCACAGTGCTTAGCATTGCTGCTTCACAGCGCCAGGGTCCCAGCTTCAATTCCAGCCTCAGGTCACTGTGTGGAGTCTGCACATTCTCCCTGTGTCTGCATGGGTTTCCTCTGGGTGCTCTGGTTTCCTCCTACAGTCCAAAGATGTGCAGGTTAGGTGCATTGGCCATGCTAAATTGCCCCTTAGTGTCCAAAGGTGCACAGGTTAGGGTGGATTGGCCATGCTAAATTGCCCCTTAGTGTCCAAAGGTGCACAGGTTAGGGTGGATTGGCCATGCTAAATTGCCCCTTAGTGTCCAAAGATGTGCAGGTTAGGTGGATTGGCCATGCTAAATTGTCCCTTAGTGTCCAAAGATGTGCAGGTTAGGTGGATTGGCCATGGTAAATGTTGGGGTTATGGGGATGGGGCGGAGGGGAGTGGGCCAAGGTAGAGTGCTCTTTTGGAGGGTCGGTATGAACTCAATGGCCTGAATGGCCTCCTGCACTGTAGAGATTCTGTGGTTTTATAGTTCTAACAGTTGCTTGTGAATTGACAGCCCCTTTGATACTCAGGCTGATTTCCATCAATGGAAATAAGGCAAGTGTATAACTGGGTGTGGAGTCACTTGCAGATCCCCTCCCCAAACCCTTAGAATGAAATCCTATTGTGCCTCGATTCACTGTTGACTAAATGAGTGGGGAAATGTTATTCTGTAAGGATGAGAAGGCCCATTGTCAGCACTCCACAGAAATCCCAATCCTGTTGGCAGGGGAATGGAGTCTCCAGACATGAGAACTCTGGCCCTTTCCTCACACGCTAGTGGGCAGAGCTGCCCACTTGGACATCACAATCCGTGTTTAAGAAATGGTGTAGGAGTTGACCAACACCATTGAATGAGGCTCTGACTGACGCAGCCCAGCGCCTCATCAAGGGCAAAATGGCAATTGGTGGGATAGAATGTGAATGGCCAGTCGGTGCCACCCTCTGATTTGAAAACCTTACTAGGTGTATTGAGTTCAAATTGGCCCTGATATTTCCCCCAAGTAGTGATAGGTGGCGATCGCATGGGTGGGGGCACAGCCCATGTACACTTCCTTTTTGTTGAAAACATGGCTTTTTATTGTATATTTGCTCATTTCTATATTAATATTTTCTTATTTGATGTTGGAATTGCCTATCTGTGAACTATGCTGGCTGTGTATATCTGTGCTGTTCCCTGTTATCAGCACGTTAAAAATGGGATTTTTTTTATCGAGTTTGAAGCTTTTGAAAGAAGCTGGTGTTTTGTGATTCGTCTGATGGATTGTAACTGCCTTGGAGTTAACCAGACTCACTCCCATTCTATCACCTTTAGAAGCTTCCTTCTGCGTTCAAAATACTTCTGTATTCCCAAAAAAACCCTGCAGTATTACCTGAGCATTTATGCAGCCTTTCCTGAAATTCATTTCAACAGGGTTTGAAGGAATCCAATTTTTTAAAAAATCCATGAAAATACACGTACTGAAGGTTGTAGCAGCCTACCATATGAAGTCTTCCTATCACTGATTTAATGGGTAGTGAGAATTTACCTTCCAGCCCATATTGCCCAAGAAAGTTATTTTAATGTTACAACAGTCAGATGTTAACACAGAATGTCTAAGTGTAAAACAAGTTCTCGGCAAGCCCTTAAAACGGACTGTTCTTTTTACAAATGGGTATTTCAATTGTAGTGTTTTGTCAAAATGTATTTAGTCTGTAACTCTGTAGTCTATATAGCTTTCGCTATCATGGGAAACTGCTAAAGAATAAACTGTACTTATTAAATATCAGAGCAGCACTGGATTCATTTTCTGGTCTATTACCAATATTCCAAGTAATGTCAGATTGGAAATTTTATTATTTCCCTGCTTATCACCCCTTCAGCTACTGGAGTTTCCAACTGGACCTTCCTCCTGCAGCTAGGAGACAGAGACAGAGCGAGGGCGAGGAGGAGACGGAGCGAGAGACAGAGACAGAGCGAGGGCGAGACGGAGAGAGAGACAGAGACAGAGCGAGGGCGAGGAGGAGACGGAGCCAGAGACAGAGACAGAGCGAGGGCGAGGAGGAGACGGAGAGAGAGAGAGAGACAGAGCGAGGGCGAGGAGGAGACGGAGCCAGAGACAGAGACAGAGCGAGGGCGAGGAGGAGACGGAGAGAGAGACAGAGACAGAGGCAGAGACAGGGCGAGGAGGAGACGGAGCGAGAGACAGAGACAGAGCGAGGGCGAGGAGGAGTCGGAGAGAGAGACAGAGACAGAGCGAGGGCGAGGAGGAGACGGAGCGAGAGACAGAGACAGAGCGAGGGCGAGGAGGAGACGGAGAGAGAGACAGAGACAGAGCGAGGGCGAGGAGGAGACGGAGCGAGAGACAGAGACAGAGCGAGGGCGAGGAGGAGACGGAGCGAGAGACAGAGACAGAGCGAGGGCGAGGAGGAGACGGAGCGAGAGACAGAGACAGAGCGAGGGCGAGGAGGAGACGGAGAGAGAGACAGAGACAGAGCGAGGGCGAGGAGGAGACAGAGACAGAGACAGGGCGAGGAGGAGACGGAGCGAGAGACAGAGACAGAGACAGGGCGAGGAGGAGACGGAGAGAGAGACAGAGCGAGGGCGAGACGGAGCGAGAGACAGAGACAGAGCGAGGGCGAGGAGGAGACGGAGAGAGACACAGAGACAGGGCGAGGAGGAGACGGAGCGAGAGACAGAGGCAGAGCGAGGGCGAGGAGGAGACGGAGAGAGAGACAGAGACAGAGCGAGGGCGAGGAGGAGACGGAGAGAGACAGAGACAGAGCGAGGGCGAGGAGGAGACGGAGCGAGAGAGAGAGACAGAGCGAGGGCGAGGAGGAGACGGAGAGAGAGACAGAGACAGAGCGAGGGCGAGGAGGAGACGGAGAGAGAGACAGAGACAGAGCGAGGGCGAGGAGGAGACGGAGAGAGAGACAGAGACAGAGCGAGGGCGAGGAGGAGACGGAGAGAGACAGAGACAGAGCGAGGGCGAGGAGGAGACGGAGCGAGAGAGAGAGACAGAGCGAGGGCGAGGAGGAGACGGAGAGAGAGACAGAGCGAGGGCGAGGAGGAGACGGAGAGAGAGACAGAGACAGAGCGAGGGCGAGGAGGAGACGGAGAGAGACAGAGACAGAGCGAGGGCGAGACGGAGCGAGAGACAGAGACAGAGACAGAGCGAGGACGAGGAGGAGACGGAGAGAGAGACAGAGCGAGGGCGAGACGGAGCGAGAGACAGAGACAGAGACAGAGCGAGGACGAGGAGGAGACGGAGAGAGAGAGAGAGACAGAGCGAGGGCGAGGAGGAGACGGAGAGAGAGACAGAGACAGAGCGAGGGCGAGACGGAGCGAGAGACAGAGACAGAGCGAGGACGAGGAGGAGACGGAGAGAGAGAGAGAGACAGAGCGAGGGCGAGGAGGAGACGGAGAGAGACAGAGCGAGGGCGAGGAGGAGACGGAGAGAGAGACAGAGACAGAGCGAGGGCGAGGAGGAGACGGAGCGAGAGACAGAGGCAGGGCGAGGAGGAGACGGAGCGAGAGACAGAGCGAGGGCGAGACGGAGCGAGAGACAGAGCGAGGGCGAGGAGGAGACGGAGAGAGAGACAGAGACAGAGGCAGAGCGAGGGCGAGGAGGAGACGGAGAGAGACAGAGACAGAGCGAGGGCGAGGAGGAGACGGAGAGAGACAGAGACAGAGCGAGGGCGAGGAGGAGACGGAGAGAGAGACAGAGACAGAGCGAGGGCGAGGAGGAGACGGAGAGAGACAGAGACAGAGCGAGGGCGAGGAGGAGACGGAGAGAGACAGAGACAGAGCGAGGGCGAGGAGGAGACGGAGAGAGAGACGGAGACAGAGCGAGGGCGAGACGGAGACGGAGAGAGAGACAGAGACAGAGCGAGGGCGAGGAGGAGACGGAGAGAGAGACAGAGACAGAGCGAGGGCGAGACGGAGCGAGAGACAGAGCGAGGGCGAGGAGGAGACGGAGAGAGAGACAGAGACAGAGCGAGGGTGAGACGGAGCGAGAGACAGAGACAGAGCGAGGGCGAGGAGGAGACGGAGAGAGAGACAGAGACAGAGCGAGGGCGAGGAGGAGACGGAGAGAGACAGAGACAGAGACAGAGCGAGGGCGAGGAGGAGACGGAGAGAGAGACAGAGACAGAGCGAGGGCGAGGAGGAGACGGAGAGAGAGACAGAGACAGAGCGAGGGCGAGGAGGAGACGGAGAGAGAGACAGAGACAGAGCGAGGGCGAGGAGGAGACGGAGAGAGAGAGAGAGACAGAGCGAGGAGGAGACGGAGAGAGAGAGAGAGACAGAGCGAGGGCGAGGAGGAGACGGAGAGAGAGACAGAGCGAGGGCGAGGAGGAGACGGAGAGAGAGAGAGAGACAGAGCGAGGGCGAGGAGGAGACGGAGAGAGAGACGGAGACAGAGCGAGGGCGAGGAGGAGACGGAGAGAGAGAGAGAGACAGAGCGAGGGCGAGGAGGAGACGGAGAGAGAGAGAGAGACAGAGCGAGGGCGAGGAGGAGACGGAGAGAGACAGAGACAGAGCGAGGGCGAGGAGGAGACGGAGAGAGAGACAGAGACAGAGCGAGGGCGAGGAGGAGACGGAGACAGAGACAGAGACAGAGCGAGGGCGAGGAGGAGACGGAGAGAGAGAGAGAGACAGAGCGAGGGCGAGGAGGAGACGGAGAGAGACAGAGCGAGGGCGAGGAGGAGACGGAGAGAGAGACAGAGACAGAGCGAGGGCGAGGAGGAGACGGAGAGAGAGACAGAGACAGAGCGAGGGCGAGGAGGAGACGGAGAGAGAGGCAGAGACAGAGCGAGGGCGAGGAGGAGACGGAGAGAGAGGCAGAGACAGAGCGAGGGCGAGGAGGAGACGGAGAGAGAGACAGAGACAGAGCGAGGGCGAGACGGAGCGAGAGACAGAGCGAGGGCGAGGAGGAGACGGAGAGAGAGACAGAGACAGAGCGAGGGCGAGACGGAGCGAGAGACAGAGACAGAGCGAGGGCGAGGAGGAGACGGAGAGAGAGACAGAGACAGAGCGAGGGCGAGGAGGAGACGGAGAGAGACAGAGACAGAGACAGAGCGAGGGCGAGGAGGAGACGGAGAGAGAGACAGAGACAGAGCGAGGGCGAGGAGGAGACGGAGAGAGAGACAGAGACAGAGCGAGGGCGAGGAGGAGACGGAGAGAGAGACAGAGACAGAGCGAGGGCGAGGAGGAGACGGAGAGAGAGACAGAGACAGAGCGAGGGCGAGGAGGAGACGGAGAGAGAGACAGAGACAGGGCGAGGAGGAGACGGAGAGAGAGACAGAGACAGAGCGAGGGCGAGGAGGAGACGGAGAGAGAGACAGAGACAGAGCGAGGGCGAGGAGGAGACGGAGAGAGAGACAGAGACAGAGCGAGGGCGAGGAGGAGACGGAGAGAGAGACAGAGACAGAGCGAGGGCGAGGAGGAGACGGAGAGAGAGACAGAGACAGAGCGAGGGCGAGGAGGAGACGGAGAGAGAGAGAGAGACAGAGCGAGGGCGAGGAGGAGACGGAGAGAGAGACAGAGACAGAGCGAGGAGGAGACGGAGAGAGAGACAGAGACAGAGCGAGGGCGAGGAGGAGACGGAGAGAGAGACAGAGACAGAGCGAGGGCGAGGAGGAGACGGAGAGAGAGACAGAGACAGAGCGAGGGCGAGGAGGAGACGGAGAGAGAGACAGAGACAGAGCGAGGGCGAGGAGGAGACGGAGAGAGAGAGAGAGACAGAGCGAGGGCGAGGAGGAGACGGAGAGAGAGAGAGAGACAGAGCGAGGGCGAGGAGGAGACGGAGAGAGAGAGAGAGACAGAGCGAGGGCGAGGAGGAGACGGAGAGAGAGAGAGAGACAGAGCGAGGGCGAGGAGGAGACGGAGAGAGAGACAGAGACAGAGCGAGGGCGAGGAGGAGACGGAGAGAGAGACAGAGACAGAGCGAGGGCGAGGAGGAGACGGAGAGAGAGAGGGAGACAGAGCGAGGGCGAGGAGGAGACGGAGAGAGAGACGGAGACAGAGCGAGGGCGAGGAGGAGACGGAGAGAGAGACAGAGACAGAGCGAGGGCGAGGAGGAGACGGAGAGAGAGACAGAGACAGAGCGAGGGCGAGGAGGAGACGGAGAGAGAGACAGAGACAGAGCGAGGGCGAGGAGGAGACGGAGAGAGAGACAGAGACAGAGCGAGGGCGAGGAGGAGACGGAGAGAGAGACAGAGACAGAGCGAGGGCGAGGAGGAGACGGAGAGAGACAGAGACAGAGCGAGGGCGAGGAGGAGACGGAGACAGAGCGAGGGCGAGGAGGAGACGGAGAGAGAGAGAGAGACAGAGCGAGGGCGAGGAGGAGACGGAGAGAGAGACAGAGACAGAGCGAGGGCGAGGAGGAGACGGAGAGAGAGACAGAGCGAGGGCGAGGAGGAGACGGAGCGAGAGACAGAGACAGAGACAGAGCGAGGGCGAGGAGGAGACGGAGCGAGAGACAGAGACAGAGCGAGGGCGAGGAGGAGACGGAGCGAGAGACAGAGACAGAGCGAGGGCGAGACGGAGACGGAGAGAGAGAGAGAGACAGAGCGAGGGCGAGGAGGAGACGGAGAGAGAGACAGAGACAGAGCGAGGGCGAGGAGGAGACGGAGCGAGAGACAGAGACAGAGCGAGGGCGAGGAGGAGACGGAGAGAGAGAGAGAGACAGAGCGAGGGCGAGGAGGAGACGGAGAGAGAGAGAGACAGAGCGAGGGCGAGGAGGAGACGGAGCGAGAGACAGAGACAGAGCGAGGACGAGGAGGAGACGGAGAGAGAGACAGAGACAGAGCGAGGGCGAGGAGGAGACGGAGAGAGACAGAGACAGAGCGAGGGCGAGGAGGAGACGGAGACAGAGCGAGGGCGAGGAGGAGACGGAGAGAGAGACAGAGACAGAGCGAGGGCGAGGAGGAGACGGAGAGAGAGACAGAGACAGAGCGAGGGCGAGGAGGAGACGGAGAGAGAGACAGAGACAGAGCGAGGGCGAGGAGGAGACGGAGAGAGAGACAGAGACAGAGCGAGGGCGAGGAGGAGACGGAGAGAGAGACAGAGACAGAGCGAGGGCGAGGAGGAGACGGAGAGAGAGACAGAGACAGAGCGAGGGCGAGGAGGAGACGGAGAGAGAGACAGAGGCAGAGCGAGGGCGAGGAGGAGACGGAGAGAGAGAGAGACAGAGCGAGGGCGAGGAGGAGACGGAGCGAGAGACAGAGCGAGGGCGAGGAGGAGACGGAGAGAGAGACAGAGACAGAGCGAGGGCGAGGAGGAGACGGAGAGAGACAGAGCGAGGGCGAGGAGGAGACGGAGAGAGAGACAGAGACAGAGCGAGGGCGAGGAGGAGACGGAGAGAGAGACAGAGACAGAGCGAGGGCGAGGAGGAGACGGAGAGAGAGACAGAGACAGAGCGAGGGCGAGGAGGAGACGGAGAGAGAGACAGAGACAGAGCGAGGTCGAGGAGGAGACGGAGAGAGAGACAGAGGCAGAGCGAGGGCGAGGAGGAGATGGGGAGGGGGAGAGGGAGAGCAACAGAGAGAGAGAGCTCTTTCGTTCACCCTCCCCTCCCTCGCCCCTTCCCTGACCCCCTCCCCTCCCTCACCCTCTCCATCCCCCCTCTGGCCCCCTCCCCCCCAACTCTCTCAGGGCCCCCTTCCTCCCAAACTCTCTCTGGCACCCCCCCCCCTCCTCTCTCTCTCTGGTCCCCCCCCCAGCTCTCTCTCTCTCTGTCTTTCCCTGTCACATTCCAAGCTTTCAGTGCGATGCAGTCCTTTTGAAGGCAGCTGTTGTGATGAGGGGAATGTATTTGCTGTTTGAAATAGTACAGAGCAGGCTCTGAGCCACAAAACTGACACAATCATCAGCGTCCTCTCTGTAAATGTTGCTTCCAAAGTAGGTTTTGTCAGCACAGCAGGGGAAGCGTCTGTGCCGTTTGCTGAATGGAGGCTGTGGGGACAGAGAACCACTGCTTATCACCAGCTTAACATCCAACAGGATCATGGTTAACACTCCAACCATTATCTTGGAAATGAGTCTGTTTGTGAACTGAACTCTTCACTCACCTGATAGAGCAACACTCCGAAAGCTCGTGCTACCAAATAAACCTGTTGGATTTTAACCTGGTCTTGTGAGACTTCTTACTGTTTACCCCAATCCAATGCTGGCATCTCCACATCACAACTGCTTATCAAAATGGCAAACTCTTAGTACTGTCCTAGCATAAAATCAGGAGGTCATTCAGCCCTTGGAGTCTGCTCCAATATTCACCATGATCTTGGCTGATCATCCAACACAAGAGCCTGATTCTGCCCCCAAGCACCACCCTCCCCCTTCGCCCCCAAGAGCAACATCTAACCGCTTCTTAGAAACATTCAAGTGTTTTGACCTCAACTGCTTCCTGTGATAGTGAATTCCACACTCTGGGTGAAGAACTTCCTCCTCATCTCAGGAATTACTGAGTGTTGCTGCACAGCTGTGGGATTGGGCAGTGGGATTAGTTTGGGGATTGATACAGGCCCATGGGGAGAGTACGGGATTAGTTTTGATGCAGGGCCGTGGGGAGAGAGCGGGAGGGGGTTAGATTGGGGGATCGATGCAGGGCCGTGGGGAGAGAGCGGGGGGGGGGTTAGATTGGGGGATCGATGCAGGGCCGTGGGGAGAGAGCGGGAGGGGGTTAGATTGGGGGATCGATGCAGGGCCGTGGGGAGAGAGCGGGGGGGGGTTAGATTGGGGGATCGATGCAGGGCCGTGGGGAGAGAGCGGGAGGGGGTTAGATTGGGGGATCGATGCAGGGCCGTGGGGAGAGAGCGGGGGGGGGGTTAGATTGGGGGATCGATGCAGGGCCGTGGGGAGAGAGCGGGAGGGGGTTAGATTGGGGGATCGATGCAGGGCCGTGGGGAGAGAGCGGGAGGGGGTTAGATTGGGGTATCGATGCAGGGCCGTGGGGAGAGAGCGGGAGGGGGTTAGATTGGGGGATCGATGCAGGGCCGTGGGGGTTAGATTGGGGGATCGATGCAGGGCCGTGGGGAGAGAGCGGGGGGGGGGGGGGTTAGATTGGGGGATCGATGCAGGGCCGTGGGGAGAGAGCGGGGGGTGGGGGGGGTTAGATTGGGGGATCGATGCAGGGCCGTGGGGAGAGCGCGCGGGGGGGTGGGGGGGGGGGGCGGTGGGGTTAGATTGGGGGATCAACACAGGGCCATGGGGAGAGAGCGGGGGGGGGCGGTGGTGGTGGGGTTAGATTGGGGAATCGATGCAGGCCGTGGGGAGAGAAGCAGGGGTTAGTGGGGTTAGTTTGGGGATTGATGTAGGGCTACAAGAACGGGACGACGTCTTTCACGTACTCTGCCAAATGAAAAACTACCTTGATTTTAGAATTGGGACAATGCAGAGCACATCTATTCAGTAGCCAGACTCTCATTTCAGCGAGCAAGCACACGATAGGCAAAGCTTGTGCTGTAAAGCTTTGAATAATTTATGGCAGTGTATTTGCTGTTCCACGAAACTACACATTTTGTAAAATGAGAGAATGGTTACATTATAGGAGGCTATTCAGTCTTGTTTCCATTTTGGCTCTCTGGAAAAGTAATTTAGCCACTGCAGCATCCAGTTTGCATGACAGCCTGTGGCTGCAGCAATTTGTCAAAAGCATTTTGGATGTCAGTGTATGCTACATTAACTTATTACATCATCAAAAACTCAATCAAATTGATTTAACATTTACTTTTAAACAAATCAGTGTTGGTTATCCTTGATTGATCTGCAGTTGTCAAAGTGAGTTATATTTGTTCTGGATTACCATTCCCAAAGGCTTTCCCATCACTGCAGTTAAGCTGACTGACCTCCATTGCACTGTAAATTTGACTCTACATCTCAGGAGTACAAGATTAAAACATCCAGTTGTTCTTCACTTTCCACCCTTACTTCTCTCGATGTCCTTAGCTGCATATTTCTAGACCTGCTGCCACTTTTAACCCACCTGTGGCTCTAGTGGTTTTCACACGAGATTGAACATTTTCCACTTCTACTCATCACTTCGCTCATCCAGGAGTTTTGGATTTTTTCTTGCCCCACCATTCACCTTAAAAACTTTTATCCCTCAAAATTTCCCCTGAATGAAACTTGACCCACTTTGTTCCCCAGATCCAGCAATGTCATTACACGCCGGTCCAGAAATATACTGATAAAATTCCTCGGAATGCTCTTCAGAAACCTTCCTCCTCCCCACCCCCGCCCCACTTTCCAAACCCAGACTTTACTGGGACAATTCACATGTCAAAGTCCTCCCCCAACATGCTGTTTCTCCAATTCATTACAGAAACTCAGTAAAAGAATGCATCCGTAAGGCACAAGTGAACATTCACTCCTCTCCTGAACTTGCATTAAACAAAACCATAAAAAGTCATCAACAGCTCAGAGAAAAATGATTGGGTAGTTATTAACGTCATAAAGACAACAGCCTTGAGGAATGTTGGCACTGTGCTCAACTTGCCTGAAGAACAGTGCGAGGTGCAGAAGATTGAATTTTACTGCAGTGAACATTAACCCTTCCTTTTCTTTAACCACCACCCTCCTGGTTGAACAGTTCACCCACTATGCAGCACTCATTTTCCCCACTACATGCTTGGGTTTCAACAGTGGGAGTTTGAACCCCTCAACTCCTAGGGGAGAGGGCATCCATGGGAGCAGCACTTCACAGCCTTATTGCTGTCTCTCCTTACCAATCACTACTCCGACAACACAGACAGGGTTGTTGAGTCCTTAGAGACCCTCCTCTCTGCCCTATCCCCATAAGCCAGCATATTTATCATGGCTAATCCATTTAATCCACACAATTTAGACAGTCATCTTTGGACTGCAGGAGGAAACTCAGAGACAGGGGAGAATGTGCAAACTACACACAGTGACAAGGCTGGCACTGACCTGGGTCCCTGGCACCATGAGGCAACAGTGCGAGTCTTCTCCACATCCCTTTAACGTGTTCAGTTTACACAGCCACATGTTAAAACCCAAGCAGCAGTTTAAAAGGTCATCGATTTGGAAGAAAGCACAGTCAAGCCAAGCCAGGGACACAATTTCAGTGAGATTTTATTATGTGAAAGCAATGAAGTACAGAAGATTGGTGTGCTGATACAATCTGAGCAGAAGCCAAACCTGGAGTCACATTCCCTTTCATCTTCAAATCAACTTTTCTACTAGATTATTTCAAGGAAAAAGGTTTGCTGGTGGTGAGGGGTGGGAGTGGGGCAGGAGACTCAATTAGAACCACATGGGGATACCCATTCTTACTGGAGAAGGAGGCAGGGGCCTGCAATGTACCCAGGGCTCATTTCCTCACTGGATACCTATTTAGCTCCTATCAGCCTCCAGACAAGCTCAGTGCATTTGAATCCCATTCTCCAGCCTGCGTGCGTGTTGATAAATACAAACAGAAACAATTCATTTAGAAAAAGGGGGTTCGTAAATAGGTGGAAAAAAAAGGCACTTAAAAATACAGGTACAAGAGGACTATCAGCCGCTCATCACCATCCGGACCAGCTCTGTGAAGGGAAAAGAGAGAGAAGTTCTTAACATTCTGTCAGAGACGAGATTTCAAGAAAGGTTCCGATTAAAAATTGAGAAATTTTATGATAAACCAACCCAAAAATCCAGGAAAAAGCTATATGCAAAACCTGCTTATTTTTGCATATAAACAGACAGCAAGTGAGTCACATGCAAAATAGCATCATCCCAATTTACCGTAACCAGCGGTAAGATCGAGAGTCACTGTTGTGCAAAGAGAACTATTATTTACAGGAATCATCTCGATTAGAATGAACAACCTGCTGAAGATAATCTGGCTGAAATCCATGGTAATCGGAACCTTTCAGAAGCCCTCCTTCAGCCCCCAACCCGATCCCCCCTCACTCGCAGGATCTACTGAGCACAGCAGATGTAGAAGTCGGTTTCTGGTTTGCACTAACTACAGAAAGTAGCAGGAAAACATTTGGCAGCTCTCCCGCCGGGCCAGAGAAGCCTAGTTGGATAAAGGAATGCAGGCATCATCAATTCACAGCAATACATTAGATACCAAAGGAAGACCATTTTAGCCAAATGATCCCACAAGCAGCAGTTGGGAGCATTTGAAGCCCAGCTTTGTGCCGTTATTCCATCGTCACCAGGAAGGGACCACAGTTATCAGCTGTCACTTACTGATCCCTGAGGGGCACTGGGGACTGCAATGGCGTCCCTTTTAAGCCATCTTTGACAGGAAACTGTCAGAGCAATCATTGTATCGAGATCGATATCAGAAGGCAGTTCTGACAGTAAATTTGAAAAGGCAAACAGCGAATGTTACACCTGCACAAAACGGTCAATGAGTCAAAATGGTTTTCCTTCAGTTGGCTTGGCAGAAGTATAGTTGAGACCAGAGATAATTCTGCCCCTGCCCCACCCTCCCCTTGAAGAAGCCACATGCAGAACATGCCAAAAAGGAAAGAAAACAGGTCAATTGGCAGGGGGAAAGGATGTGACGATGTGGCGTACCATTGGGCTGCCATTCACCCAGACATGATGTGCCTGACAAAAGCTGTCAAAAAGGAAGAAAAATGTTAAACTAAGTGTTTTTAAAAAAAAATACAGTTTGAATCAAGATTTCGACATGGAGTCAACTCAATGCAGTTTCAAACTGGCTCCAATTAAAGGATTGCTTCCAAGGTTCTTCATCGAGGAGGCAGACCTGGAGAGTGTGTGACCAACATCTTACTGTGATGGTCAGGGAAGTGGTACATTACCCCAGCAGCTTTTATTTTCAAAATCACAGGCAAGTGTCTCAGCCAGCAGAGCGAGCCAGTCACTGGGAGCAGAAACTCCTGGGCTCACTTCACACAATGTTAGCCAGGATGGTAGCAGCAACCCTACCTGTCAGAGGGGGGGAGGGAAGGTGAAGAAAATGAGACAGGGTTCCTGTTCCGAGCACGTGCAAGCCCCTCCTCAGGGATGAGCCTGGGATGATTGGGTGCAGACAGGACAAAGCCCAAAAATCAGGGAACCAGAGTTCATCTTTCAGGGAGGAATTGATTTAAAACGCAGCAGTTAGTCTTAGCCTGAGGTTTACAGCATGGAAACAGGCCTTTTGGCCCAAATTGTCCATACTGCCCCTTTAATCCCTTTAATCCTAATTGCCTGCACATGGCCCATATCCCTCTGTACCCATCATATCCATGTAACTGTCTAAACACTTTTTAAAAGACAAAATTGTACCTGCCTCTACTACCACCTCTGGCAGCTTGTTCCAGACACTCACCACCCTCTGTGTGAAAAAATTGTCCCTCTGAACACTTTTCTATCTGTGTCTCTTTTAATCCACAGGTGTGTCGGTCCGCCTTGTTGTCAAACGAGGGGCATGCACACAGTGGGTCGTGCGTGGGCTGCTCTTGGATGTTGAGAGTGGCCTAGTACTTTGTGTCGTTGTGTGCTCTTAAACGCGGACCAGCAGACGGGCAACCACAACAGCTCAGTGACTATCACTGTTTGCTGTGCAGATACATGGATTTGGGCCGGTGTCTGTGGGAGTTTGTGCATTATCCCTGTGGTTGCGTGGGGTTCCTCCGGTTTCCTCCCACACCCCAAAGATGTGCTCTCAGGCTGATTGGTGTACCAAATAGACCCTACACTATTCTCCCCTGAGTCTGACCACAATAGGGGTACCATTACACACGGGGCAAGGTAGGTGTAGGAAAATGCTTTGTTAAAGTGGCAGCGCGGGCTCATTGGGCCTGTTTCCCGTGCTGGGTTGTTCTTTAATTGTTCCCCTCACCTTAAACCTTTGCCCTCCAGTTTCAGACACCCCTACCTTTGGGAAAAGATATTAACTATCTACCTTGTCTATGCCCCTCATTGTCTTACAGACCTCTATAAAAGGTCACCCCTCAGCCTCCTATGCTTCAGAAAAAGTCCCAGTCTATCCAGCCCCTCTTTATAACTCAATCCATCAAGTCCCAGTAGCATCCTAATAAATCTTTTCTGCACTCTTTCCAGTTTAATAATATCCTTTCTATAATAGGGTGACCAGAACTGTACACAGTATTCCAAGTGTGGCCTTACCAACGTCTTGTACAACTTCAACAAGACGTCCCAACTCCTGTATTCAATGCTCTGACCAATGAAACCAAGCATGTCGAATGCCTTCTTCACCACTCTGTCCACCTGTGACTCCACTTCCAAGGAGCTATGAACCTGTACCCCTAGATCTTTGTTCTGTAACTCTCCCCAACGCCCTACCATTTGAGTAAGTCCTGCCCTGGTTCAATCTACCAAAATGCATCGTCTCGCATTTGTCTAAATTAAACTCCATCTGCCATTCATCAGCCCACTGGCCCAATTGATCGAGATCCCATTCTTCACTGTCCACTGATTCTGATGTTATCTGCAAACTTACGAACCATTCCTCATCCAAATCATTAATACAAATGACAAATAACAGTGGGCCCAGCACTGATCCGAGACACACCACTGGTTACAGACCTCCAGTTTGATAAACAACCTTGTACAACCACCCTCTGTCTCCTGTCATCAAGCCAATTTTGTATCCATTTCAATACCTCACCCTGGATCCCATGAGATTTAACTTTATGCAACAACCTGCCACGCAGTACCTTGTCAAAGGCCTTGCTAAAGTCCACATAGACAACATGGGGCAGGCAGGGGTAATCATTCACGATCTCACTGAATGGCAGAGCACTTGATGGGCTGAATGGCCTATTGCTGCTCCTACAACTTGTGGGGAATGAAGTGTCTCAGATTGGTGGTAAAAGGGTGATCAATCCATGGAATTGGGCTGTGAGCAGGAAGTCAATAAACAGTACATTTTGGACCAATGATCAGGATTCCTGGATGGGGAGCAGAGGACAGACCCAGGGATCATTAAAACAGATCGAGGGGCTTTCTGGATAGACAGATGGCCCAGTTGGGAAACAGTAACTATGCTGATGGTCTTCCCCCATTCTAAACAACAAGAAGTTGAGTCTGCTTGGAGTGAGCTGCTTACTGTTTGCTCTGTCCAACACTTTACCGTGTTCTGGCACCACCTCGACCATCGATACATCCCAGCATCTCGATTGGTGTATAACACAATGTGAGAGATACACAAGCAAAACAGCAACACTCAAATCTGGATCAGCTCTCAAGACTGCAGGTAAATGATTAGTACATGCTATAACCTAGCTCATTCTCTCAGACAGAGAATGGCACTTACCCTCATAGTTGATGCAGCCATTGGCATCCTCGTGACCAGCCAGCAAAGTCTCCACTTCCTCCTCAGTCATCTTCTCACCTAGAAAAAAAAACAGCCACTGATTACAGAAAAAAAAGCCAAAACAACTTTGATCATCCCAAAACCAACAGAAGCTGTAAACACTCCCACTCAGGAGGTTGACAGATTAGTGATCAGGCACAGAGACTGGATAAGTGGGTGAGCTAACACACTATCTGAACAGAAAAGCTGCCTGTTAGAGAGAAATGCAATGTGGGTCTGAAGGGGATGTGAGGAGGGTGGGTGGGTTTTTAACCAGAGCAGAGGGAATTCAGGGAGTGTGGGGGGGTGAAGGTGTGGCCAATATTTGCGTGGGAGAGGTGACAACAGTAAGGCTAAGGGTTTCAGTAGCAGAGCGATGTATCCAAACAAAGCATAGCAACACAAGCTGGAGGACACAACGGCTGTAAAGGGAGATCAGCAGCTCAAGTCAGTGAAGGAGCAATAAGATGGCAGATGTGGTATAATGTGGGGAAATACAAGGTTATTTTCATATTCTTTCATGGGACATGGGTGTCGCTGGCTGGACCAGCATTTATTGCCCATCCCTAATTGCCTCTTTAACCGAGTGTCTTGCTCAACCATTTCACAGGGCAGTTAGGGGTCAATCACATGTAAGCCAGACTAGGTAAGGACAGCAGATTTCCTTCCCTAAAGGACATTAGTGAACCAGATGGGTTTTTCCGACAATTGATAATGGTTTCATGGTCATCAGTAGATTCTTAATTCCAGATTTTTATTAAAATTCAAGTTTCACCATCTGGGGTGGTGGGATTTGAACCCAGGTCCCCAGATTACTAGTCCAGCAATAACACTACTGAGCTAATGCCTCCCTACTCCCCTCCTCCCCGATTCAACTTGGTCCTAGGCATTTTTTAACAAAAACAGGATTTCTCTTTAAAAGGTGTGCAATAGCATGACACGCAGAGAGATTTGGGTGTATTCGTACCAGGAATACAGAAAGTTAGCACACAGATACAGCAGGCAGTAGCATGCTGAACTTTATTACAAGGGGATTGGAATAGAAAGAATAAAGAAATCTTGCTACAATTATACAGGGTTTTGGTCAGACTACATCTGGAATAGTGTGTGCAGTTTTGGTCTCCATATTTAAGGAAGGATAGAGTTGCATTGGAGACAGTAGAGTGAAGATTCACTAGATTGGTTCCTGGGATGAGAAACTGAATAGATTGGGTGGATATTCTCTGGAGTATCGAAGAATGAGAGGTGATCATATGGAAACATTCTGATGGGGTTTGACAGGATAAACACAGATATTGTTTCCCCCCTGACTGGGGAATCTAGAACACGGGACGCAGTTTCAGGATAAGGGGCCGACCATTTAGGACTGAGATGAGAAGAAATGTCTTCATTCAAAGGGTGGTGAATCTTTGGAATTCTCTATCCCAAAGAGTTGTGGATGCTCCACCATTGAATAGATTTAAGACCGAGATAGACAGATCTGGGGACATAAGGGAACAGGAGGGAACCCATGATTAGTGACCATCATGGTATATGGAGGAGGAGGCTTGGTTCAATGGGCTGTGAAATTGACTCAATTCTTATACTTTCCAATGAGAACCTGAAAAACCAGCCACTCCAGCCATGAACCATTAACCTCACCACACCTCTAAACGGGTGCCAAGTTAAATTATGGGATGTGTTCTGTTGTAAGCCAGTTTAAAGGCACTGAATTCAGGAAAAGCATCACACGATTCTAGTCTGGTTAAAAGAATTAAGCAGAAAGCTCTCTGATCCTGCAATTTAACTCAGAATTAGATCAAATATAAAGCTTTGTATCAGTCTGCAAAACTCATGGCAATATTACATGGGTAAAATGAAACTTTACCAAGAGTGACCAGCACATGGCGTAGTTCAGCACCCATCACTGTGCCATTGCCTTCCTTATCAAAGACACGCAGACCCTCGACAAAGTCCTCAAAGGTTCCTGGTTCCTTGTTTCTCGCAATGTCCTGAAGCTTAGGAAGGAACTGCTCAAAATCCAGAGTTTTCACATTCATGTCTGAAAACAGAAAGACAAATTTACTTATCCTGTCATTGTCGCAGACACCCAAAATTGCCAAACCGTTGCACGGCAACCACTCAGACATACTGTAACACTGTCATAAACAATGAATTAAACACTATCCAATTACACCAGCAGAACAAGATCAAGTTCCTCAAACAAACTGGAGAGTAAAACCATCAAATATTGATGCACACGAAGCAACTCTCCCTCTTCAGGTATTTATCCACTTCTCATTTCAAAAATTCCTCTGGAATCCCCCCCCCGTCCCTCAATTTTTGTATTCCAAGCAACAAAACCAGAAAATGCTGAAAAATCTCAGGTGCATGTGAAGCATTGCTTCACCCGAAAGGGGTGTTTGGGCCCTGGAATGGTGAGCAGGGTGGCGGTAAAGGGGCAGGTGCTGCACCTTCTGCAATGGCATGGGAAAGGTGCTGAGGGCAGGGGGTGAAGTGTTGGGTGTGATGGAGGAGTGGATCAGGGTACCCCAGAGGGCCCCTCACCCCCCAAAAATCACAGCATACTCTTGTACCTACCTTCTGGCTTCGGGTTCCCAAGCACTTTCAAGACTTCAGCATTGCAGGGATTCTGACCAAGAGCACGCAGAAGATCCCCAAACTGGCTGTATCCGATACGGCCTTCACCAATGCGGTCATAGAGGTAGAATGCCTCTTTGAATTCTGCAAAGAAAACAGTTACTCAAGAGAAGGACAGGTTGCAAAGAGAGCAAAATTCTTAGATTTGAGGGGAACAAGGAGACGTTTAACACGATGAAAATGTGGGTGATTTAGGACAGAGAATACTGGTCAATTCAGAGACCGTATCAATCTACGCTTCAAGGGACAATAAAACAGGACAGCACAAAGTATTGAGGACAAAGACTAAGAGCTTTTGGAAAAATCAGCCCTGTAACACACACCAATTATAAACTAACTGGGGAAGTCATTCCACTAACTTTTGGGAAGTATTTCATCTCACAACTCTCCTGGATGTTGTCAGGCTCCCCACTGACATAGAAGCATTTGTTCACCAAGTCCCAGCTTACGTAACATTGCAAAGGGAAACTGATGAAAAAAAAACAGACTTTGCTCAGTTCTGACAGCTAAAGGCCCCCACCCCCATACACACTTTTCCATTCCCCAGCACTTTTATGGCACAGTGCTAGAAACCCAGGTTTGATTCCCAGCTCAGGTCACTGTCTGTGTGGAGTTTGCACATTTTCCTCATGTCTGCGTGGGTTTCCTCCGGGTGCTCCGGTTTCTTCCCAAAGATGTGCGGGTTAGGTGCACTGACCAAGGTAAATGCATGGGGTTACAGGGATAGGGCAGGAGGAATGGGCTTGGACAAGATGCTCTTTCAGATTCAGTACCTGCCCAATGGGCTGAATCGCCTCTTTCTGCTATGTCAGGATTCTATGGTTCGTTAGTTCAACACCCATTACACCTCAGAACATATTTTTATTTAATCTTTCGTGGGATGCAGGTACCCCTGGCAAAACCAGTATTTGTTACCCATCCTCAATCGCCCTGGAGCTGAATATTTCAGAGCACAGTAAAAAGTGAAACAGAATTTGGAGTCACACATCAGCCAGATCAGATAAGGATGACAATTTCCTTCCCTAAAGGACATTATCGTAAAGACCCATCTGGCTCACTAATCAGAGACTGGCTTTCAATTCCAAATTTCTTCATGGATTTTGAATTCCACCAGCTGCCGTGGTGGGATTTGAACCCGTGTCCACAGAGCATTAGCCTGGGTCTCCAGATTGATGCCCAGCGACATCAGATACACCACCATCCCCCCCCGAACTGGTGTTTAGGAATAATAGGGATGGAAAAAATAGTGACAGTTATGATTAACTACAATGTTGGAGAGATCAAGAACAGAATCTATTTGGTTCGAGCTAAGAAACAAGAGGTTCCATTACATTGCTGGGTGTGGGCTACAGGCCAGCAACAAGTGGGAAAGATCGAGGAACACGTTTAAGAAAATCACTGGGAGGTGCAAAAACTCAAAGTCATAATGCAGGATATCCTAAAGAGTAGATAAGGGGATATTTCTGAAAGATGATAGGAAGCTGGATGGGAGGGTGAGCTGTGAGGAGGATACAGAGATGCTTCAGAGTGATTTGGACAGGTTGAGTGTGTGGGCAAATGAATGGCAGGTGCAGTATGTGAATAAACGTGAGGTTATCCATTTTGGTGGCAATAACAGAAAGACAGGTTATCTGAATGGCTATAAATGGAGAGATAGGAATGTGCAGCAAGATATGGGGGTCCTTGTAAACCAGTCACTGAAGTTAAGCATGCAGGTGCAGCAGGCAGTAAAAAAAGCAAATGTTAGTCTTCATAGTAAAGAGGATATGAATACAGGATCAAAGATATCTTGCTGTAATTATACAGGGCCTTGATTAGGCCACATTTGGAAGTGTGCGCAGTTTTGGTCATCTTGTCTGAGGAAGAATGTTCTTGTGATAGAGGGAGTACAAGTGAAGGTTTACCAGACTAATTCCTGGGATGACAGGACTCATGTACGATGAGAGATTGAGTTGATTCAGATTATATTTGCTGGAGTTCAGAGACCTATAGAATTCTGACAGGACTAGACAGGGTAGATACAAGAAGGATGTTCACAATGGCTGGGAGCCCAGAATAGTTTGAAGATACAGGGTTGAGCGCTTAGAACAGAGATGAGAAATGTCTTCACCTGGAAAGTGGTCAGCCTATAAAATTCACTACCACAAAGCAGTTGAGGTCAAAACATTGAATGTTTTCAAGCAGTAGTTAGATATTGCTCTTGGTGCGAAGGAGATCAAAGGATATTGGGGGGAGCGGGGGGGGGGAAAGAGAGAGAGAGAGGAAATGGGATCAGGCTGTTGAGCTGGATGATCAGCCACGATCAGCAGGTTCAAAGCGCCGAATGTCCTCCTTGTGCTCCTATTTTCTATGTCTCTAGAGACTTTTCTTGATCAATCTGTTGAGTCCAACGAGGTGGGGAAAGCATTGTTACATCCAGTTGGGGCAGCACGGTGACTGGCACTTCTGCCTCAGGGACACGGGTTTGATTCCTGTCTATGCAGAGTCTGCATGTTCTCCCTGTGTCTGTGTGGCTTTCCTCCCACACTCCAGAGAGGTTTAGTTTAGGTGGATTGGCCATGGGGATAGGACAGGCCTGGTTAAGATGCTCTTTTAGAGAGTCAGGGCAGACTCGATAGACCGAATGGCCTCCTTCAGCACTGTAGGGACTCTGGTTCTGGGGAATTAAGTGGACCAAGTGAATTAAGCGTTAGTAGAGGAACAGAGATGGTGATTGTTGCATCTTGCAGTTTAGTCTGACTATGGAAAAGGAGCTATCGGGAGTAAAATATCAACTGGAGGAGGGCCAAATTCAATCGGGCAAGAAAAATCTGATCCAGATCAACAGGAAAGAAAGACAGACAGCAAGACTGTAACTGAACAAGGAGCTGTCTTTAAAAAGAGATCAATCGGGTACAGATGAGGTACAAAAAGTAAAACAAAAAATCCAAAATTCCCTGGATGGCTAAGGAAATTGGGAGCAAGATGGAGCAAAACAAAACCCAAACAGACATACAATCTCAGGTTAATAACACAAGAGAGAGTCAGGCTGAATATAACAAATTTAACAGAGAAGTCAAAACAAAAAGGCAAAGTGTATGAGAAGAGATTTAGGGCGAGTGCAGAGGTAATGTGACCTCAAGTCTGACAGCAAGCCTGGATGGTCTAATTGTTCGAGACCAAAGGAACATTCAACTTGTTTTACTGAGAAGCTACATGCTGGGAGACAATGGTAGCAATCAGAGTTTACCACAAGTAGACTCCCAAGTCTCTCAAAGTCCCAGAGAGGTAGCGTCAGCATCATGTTGTAAACAGTTTAAACTAGCCATTCATTTCAAGATGAAAATGAGTTGGGATTGAAGATAGCTAATTATCAGTGCTACCTGAATGCAAGGTTAATGTGTTTGATGTTGCCCTGGGGAAAGAGGACAGAAGAAGCCATTTTTGAGACCAGGTTGCAGCCTTCAGAGAGGGGAAAGGCTGCTGGATTTTAAGCTCGCTGAGTCGACCGCAGGAGGGAGATAGGCCTCTCATTAATTCCAAAAGATCAGGTTTGGCAGTCAGGGAGAATAATCATAGGAATACTATGCTGCTGGTTACGGATTTAAGGAAATTGATGGAAAAAACCTTGGCAACTTATAGAATCCTTACTGTGCAGAAAGAGGCAATTTAGCCCATCGAGTCTGCACCAACTCTCCATCAGAGTATCTTACCCAGGTCCTCTCCCCGACCTTATCCCATGTAATTAAAATTTGGCAAAACAGGAACTCATTAGAAACTGGGGGCAAATGTGGACTGTAAATTCCTTGGTGTGTCACAGGGGAACTGTAGTTTCTAATATCAGTTGCCTACAAAAAAAGTGTTCAGTTAATAGCATTTAAGTTATTGGTTATAAATATAGTTTAAAACATAAAACCTTGACGTATAGAATTCCTATAGTGCAGGAGGCCATTTGGCCTGTCAAGTCTGCACCAACTCTGACAGAGCATCCCACCCAGATCCCATCCCCATAACTCCACGTATTTAACCCACCTAACCTACACATCTTTGGAGATTGTAACATTGGGTATGGAAGACACAACTTCAAACTTTACAGATGACAAAACCTGGGACCAATCATTGACTTACAAGGGGTTTTGAAAGATTAAACAGGGAGACACTGGAAGAAGCAAGAATCAAAAGACACTAAATGAAGAAACAACAACAGCACGAGGAAAAACATTTTTAAAAATGCAGTGAGCGTTTGGAGCGGGAACACGCAGCCTGAGTGTGGAGCGGAGCAGATCAGGATAAACAGGAACTTGACAGTTAGGTGAAGGGGGTAAAAAAAATTGCAAAAACTATGTGGAAAAAGGGCAGGGGTGGCAATGGAGTAAACAAGGGTCAACAGGTTGAATGGACTGTTTTACAATGTGTTGAATTCCACACACACTGTATAAAGACTTCTTAGCTTCTCTTCAGGTCTCTGTCTTTCCATTATCCAGGCGACCAATAATAAAGCAGAAATGAGCGAGGAAAGGAGAACGGGCTGCTTCCTCTGACTGGGAGGATGGCTGAGGGCTGGGCCTGCTAGCGAAGGCAGAGACAGGATCTTTCACCTTATTTGGAGCGAGTGAGTGAGTTGTTATTCAGCCTGGGGAAGGGAAAGGCGCAGTTTCCGGTCTCTGCAGCCACTGACTCAGTCAAAGGGGGCAAAGGCCAGGAGGGAGGCAGCGAGAGGGGCTGAGGCATTGTCTGAGCCTTCAGCAGTAATTCAGGCTGAGAGTTCCTCCCCATAGGGACTGCCCTCCCTGAGGGGGGCAATCTGGATTGAGCCAACAGGCTTGAAAAATAAACCCACCTCATCAACAGCTGCAAACAAAGACACAGACTTACCAGCAATTTGATCTTCTGTAAAATCACACTGCAATAAAAAACACACACACAGCAATGTCAGGAGCAAGGAAGTTATCCCTTCACCCACCACCCCCCCCCCCCTCCTTCTCCTTCACCCACCACCCCCCCCCCTCCTTCTCCTTCACCCACCACCCCCCCCCTCCTTCTCCTTCACCCACCACCCCCCCCCCTCCTTCTCCTTCACCCACCACCCCCCCCCCTCCTTCTCCTTCACCCACCACCCCCCCCCCTCCTTCTCCTTCACCCACCACCCCCCCCCCCCTTCTCCTTCACCCACCACCCCCCCCCCTCCTTCTCCTTCACCCACCACCCCCCCCCCTCCTTCTCCTTCACCCACCACCCCCCCCCCCCTTCTCCTTCACCCACCACCCCCCCCCCCCTCCTTCTCCTTCACCCACCACCCCCCCCCTCCTTCTCCTTCACCCACCACCCCCCCCCCTCCTTCTCCTTCACCCACCACCCCCCCCCCTCCTTCTCCTTCACCCACCACCCCCCCCCCCTCCTTCTCCTTCACCCACCACCCCCCCCCCCTCCTTCTCCTTCACCCACCACCCCCCCCCCTCCTTCTCCTTCACCCACCACCCCCCCCCCACTTCACCCTCACCCCCTCCCCCTCACCCCCTCCTTCTCCTTCACCCTCACCCTTCCTTCCTTTTCTCCCCTCTAGGGGTGGTACAGTTGTTAGCACTGCTGTTTCACAGCGCCAGGGGCCCGGGTTCCCTTCCCGTCTTGGGTCATTGTTAATGTGAAGCTACTTGTGAGAGTAATGAATAGACTTTAGCTGGATGAACTCACCATGGTTCTTCTCTCACTATCTCTCCCTCTCTCTCACACACACTCAGCGCCGCTCCCTCCGTCTGCCTCTCTTTGTCGGCCTCTCCCAGTGGATTGACAGCTCTTCTGTCCAATCACAGACGCCGCATTCTCCTGGATCTCCGCGCCTTCCAATCAGCAGCAGGCTGCTCACTGGGACCGCCTCCCCGCGGACCAATGGACGAGGAGCGCCTCCGGAATGCCTGGCATCCCCCTGACCTCATCCCTGCTCCGCAGCGCCAGGCGCGCATAGTGGCCAGAGGTGGCGGCGCAGAGGCGGCTCTGTGTGGGCCGCCTGTGCTGAGGGCCGCGGAGCTCCATTTTGAATAGAGTGCAGAATCAAGGAAAAGGACTGGATAAAACGGAACAGCTCCAAGGGGGACTGCGGAAGGGTGAGAAAATCATGATGCCAAGCACATCATGCGATGCTTGCACACAAACATAGAGGAAAGGGTTGACATGCTGCCAGATAAAACAAAATGGCTGAAGGCAACAGTCACATCTGGCCACAGAAAAGAAAGATCACATCTCATGGTAAGACTGCGGACAACTGGACAGCAAATGTGCACACATCTTCACCACCCATGTGCAAACAGAGAGTCCCCACCCAACACACCAACTCACAGCAGCCCCAATAGCCATACAAACCCTACAGTGCAGAAGGAAGCCATTAGGCTCATGCAGACAGTACCAATCCTCAATCCCAGCCAGGCTCAATCCCCTTAACCCCATGCATTTACCCTGCCAGGCCCCCTGATACCAAGGGGCAAATTACCATGGCCAATCCCACATTATGAAAATCACCAACCAAAGCTATGCCAGGCATTTACCAATACGGAAACACGAACCCACACAACCCACATACGCCATGTATTAATAGGGACTCTCGAAACGACACCACCCGCACTGTCCCCACCGTGTACCAATAGGGGAATCACTAACCCTCACCACCCCCACTGACCCAGCCGTGTACCAATACAGGAATCACTAACCCACACCACCCCCACTGTCCCAGCCGTGTACCAATAGGGGAATCACTAACCCACACCACCCCCACTGACCCAGCCGTGTACCAATAGGGAATCACTAACCCACACCACCCCCACTGTCCCAGCCGTGTACCAATAGGGAATCACTAACCCACACCACCCCCACTGTCCCAGCCGTGTACCAATAGGGGAATCACTAACCCTCACCACCCCCACTGTCCCAGCCGTGTACCAATAGGGGAATCACTAACCCTCACCACCCCCACTGTCCCAGCCGTGTACCAATAGGGGAATCACTAACCCACACCACCCCCACTGTCCCAGCCGTGTACCAATAGGGGAATCACTAACCCACACCACCCCCACTGTCCCAGCCGTGTACCAATAGGGGAATCACTAACCCACACCACCCCCACTGTCCCAGCCGTGTACCAATAGGGAATCACTAACCCTCACCACCCCCACTGTCCCAGCCGTGTACCAATAGGGGAATCACTAACCCACACCACCCCCACTGTCCCAGCCGTGTACCAATAGGGAATCACTAACCCACACCACCCCCACTGTCCCAGCCGTGTACCAATAGGGGAATCACTAACCCACACCACCCCCACTGTCCCAGCCGTGTACCAATAGGGAATCACTAACCCACACCACCCCCACTGTCCCAGCCGTGTACCAATAGGGGAATCACTAACCCACACCACCCCCACTGTCCCAGCCGTGTACCAATACAGGAATCACTAACCCACACCACCCCCACTGACCCAACCGTGTACCAATAGGGGAATCACTAACCCACACCACCCCCACTGTCCCAGCCGTGTACCAATAGGGAATCACTAACCCACACCACCCCCACTGTCCCAGCCGTGTACCAATAGGGAATCACTAACCCACACCACCCCCACTGTCCCAGCCGTGTACCAATAGGGGAATCACTAACCCACACCACCCCCACTGTCCCAGCCGTGTACCAATAGGGAATCACTAACCCACACCACCCCCACTGTCCCAGCCGTGTACCAATAGGGGAATCACTAACCCACACCACCCCCACTGTCCCAGCCGTGTACCAATAGGGGAATCACTAACCCACACCACCCCCACTGTCCCAGCCGTGTACCAATAGGGGAATCACTAACCCACACCACCCCCACTGACCCAGCCGTGTACCAATAGGGGAATCACTAACCCTCACCACCCCCACTGTCCCAGCCGTGTACCAATAGGGAATCACTAACCCACACCACCCCCACTGTCCCAGCCGTGTACCAATAGGGAATCACTAACCCACACCACCCCCACTGACCCAGCCGTGTACCAATAGGGGAATCACTAACCCACACCACCCCCACTGTCCCAGCCGTGTACCAATAGGGAATCACTAACCCACACCACCCCCACTGACCCAGCCGTGTACCAATAGGGGAATCACTAACCCACACCACCCCCACTGACCCAGCCGTGTACCAATAGGGGAATCACTAACCCACACCACCCCCACTGTCCCAGCCGTGTACCAATAGGGAATCACTAACCCACACCACCCCCACTGTCCCAGCCGTGTACCAATAGGGGAATCACTAACCCTCACCACCCCCACTGTCCCAGCCGTGTACCAATAGGGAATCACTAACCCACACCACCCCCACTGTCCCAGCCGTGTACCAATAGGGAATCACTAACCCACACCACCCCCACTGACCCAGCCGTGTACCAATAGGGGAATCACTAACCCACACCACCCCCACTGACCCAGCCGTGTACCAATAGGGGAATCACTAACCCACACCACCCCCACTGTCCCAGCCGTGTACCAATAGGGGAATCACTAACCCACACCACCCCCACAAGAGAGGGAGGAGTGAGCGCAGGGGTGGGGGGGGGGGTAGGGAGGAGTGAGCGGAGGGGGGTTGAGGGCGCGGAGAGGAGGCGAGGGTGGGGGGGCAGGGTGAGGGCAGGGGTGTGAGTGGGGGCAGTTGGGGGGAGTGGGGGCAGTTGGGGGGAGGGGTAGCAGTGGGTTGGGGGGCTAGGAGTGTGGGAGTCGGTGAGGTAAGGAGGACTTTGTGTGGGTTGTGAGTGTAGGGGGGGGACAGTGTTGAGAGTGGGTGTGTCGGGGTGGGGAGCAGGGTGTTTGGGGAAGTAGATTGGGGGCGGGCCGGTCAGCTATTTCCGTCTGCTGCTTCCGGTTCGACTTTCCCGCGCTCGGCACTGAGGGTGCGCGGGGCAGGCGGCAGTAATCGATCGGGAGCGGGATCGGGAGCAGGCTGCGGCTCGGGCCTGAGAGCGGCGGGCGGGAGGCAGGCGCACTGACATGGCGGGTGAGTGAAGCGGGGGAACAGGGCGGCTGGAGGCAGTCGGAGCTGCTGTGTGTGTGCCGGAGGGGGCACTGAGTGAGTATGTCCGTGTCTGCCTCCCGTTCCCCGTCCTGGCCCCGCTCAGTGTGGAACATCCCGCCTTTCCAGCAGGTCCCTCACGCCCCGGCACATCCTGAAGTCATTTTAAAATGTAGCACAGCTGTACACAGTAAGATCCCATAAGCACAGCAAGAATCGCAGCTGGCAAGGCACGAAGGCAACTTGGTGCACAGAATAATATTATCCAGGACACTTGGGAACAACTTTCTTCAGGAAGACACGGCATCCAATGGAGCAAACGATTCCTGTGTGTGCTGATGTCTCTAGAAGCTGCCTTGGCATTTCTGATATCTCGATAAATAGCAGACGAAGGCCATTCGGCCCTTCGAGCCTGCTCTACCATTCCTTATGATCATAGCTGGTCATCCACCTCACCAATCTTCCCTGTCCCCTTTAACCTTAACTGCTCAATCTAACTCCTTGAGAACACACACTGGTAGAATCCCTACCATGCAGGAGGACGCCTTTTGGCCCATCAAGTCTGAACCAACAAGAATCCCTACCCAGGCCCTATCCCCATGCACTTACCCTAGCCAGACCCCCTGACACTAAGGGGCAATTTAACATGGCCAATCAACCTAACCCACACATCTTCAGAGTGTGGGAGGAAACCAGAGCACCCGGTGGAAACCCACACAGAGACAGGGAGAACATGCAAACTCCACACACACTGAGCCAAGGCTGGAATTGAACCCAGGTCACTGACACTGAGGCAACCACTGTTCTAACCACTGTGTCACAGTTTTGATAGTGAATTCCACAGACTGACCACTCTCTGGGTGAAGAAATCTCTCCTCATTTCAGTCCTAAATGGTCTACCATATAATCTCAAACTGTGATTCCCTGCTTCTGGACATCCTCACCATTGGGATCATCCTTCCTGCCTAGCCCTGTTAGGATTTTATAGGTTTCGATTATTCCCCCACGCCATCTTATAAATTCCAGCAAATATTATCTTAACCAACTCAATCTTTCCTCATTTGTCAGTCCCACCGACCCAGGAAACAACCTGGTACGTGATTGATGGACAAGGAAAGAAAGACCAGCTTGCCCAACAATTGTGATCCTCTCTTGTGACAACTACAGTTAAATAATTTTACCTATGTAAGATCTGTTTATGGTTAAAGAGCTCGAGCTCAGGATGAAAATGTCTGTCCAATCACTGAGCTTGTCCTGGAAAAAATTCTTGAGCTTGCCATTTGACTTCTCTGGTCTTAGCCATATAAATGTGTAGAATACATATATACTGTCTGTAAATATAATGTGGGTTCAGTGTATATCAATCTAGCCTTTATTTAATATTTCAGCACTGACCACAGCAGTGTGAGCACATAATTATGAGCCAATTTTGAACTTGCAGGATCCTTAAATTATCTTTATCCTGGGAGCGTAACCAGCTCTTCTAACTGAGTGGGAAAAACTCCCTCTTTGAATAGTTTTCCTCATCTCGCTCACGATCATAGCCATTTTTAGGAATTGTGGTTGGGAGATTGTATTGTACTTAACTAGCAAAGCTGTTACAAACTCACAGCTGTAAGGATCTCTTCTGCTGCTCTGATGAGCGCTTTTCATTTTAGTCCATTTTGATCCCCAACATCTAAGTGTTTCTATCTACTGAGAATAGGGAAACCAATGGACTTTCACGGGCATTCAGTAAGATGCAGTATTAAAGATAAGGCCTTATGGAGTTGAGGATTGGTTAATTGCCAGAAAATACATAATGGATGATTGGGTCATTTTCAGGTTGGCAGGCTGCAACTAGTGAAGTTCTGCAAGTATCGGGGCTCGGTTCGCAGCTACTTGCGGTTTATAGTAATAACTGAGATGAAGGAACTGAATATGTTTGCTCTTTTATGTTTGCTGATGATACAAAACTTGGTGGGAAGTGGGAATGTAAGCTGTGAGGTGGACACAGGCTGCACAGTGATATAGAACAGGTTAAGTGGGTGGGCAAGAATATGGCAGATCCTGGAACTCCCTCCCTAACAGCACTGTGGGTGTGCCTACATCACCAATTCAAGAATGTGGATCACCACCATCTTCAATTGAAGATGGGCAAGAAATACTGGCCTAGCCAGTGACACCCACAGTCCGTGAACAAACGTTTTAAAAATGCGGGGGGAGGTCACCTGATGTGAGCGCAGGGAAGGCTGTGTTTTTGCATGCTCTGTTGCTAATCATCTTTTCAGTTTTCCTTTATCCTGGTGCTCAACCTGGAACGAGTTGAACTGATAAATAATCTCTGCAATGTTGGTGGAAGGTCCTGGTTAACTATTCTGACTGCGGGGAGGCAAATTACATTGAAGAAATCCTTGTTTGTGTGGCACAGTCAGAGCTGGCTTGGGTGAGGCATGGTTTGCAGTGGTGGTGTCGCTGGTGAATAGACCTATGTTTGGGTGGTGTTATTAGTGCCAGTATGAAGACTGCTTTTGTGAGTGAAAATGTGGAAGAAGTATTCTGCTCCCCAGCATAGATTGAGTGCTCTGCCCAGGGGCCCTCTTTTGGATGCCCTCCAAGTGGGTTGCATGTCTTGGTTGTGTGATACATATGTTGTCCTTTTAATATCCATACAGGAGGAGTTGCTGACTGTAATAGTGGGGATTGTGGTGTCTGAGTCTTCGAATTATTTGGATTGATCTTTGCTAGTCTTCTCCCTGAACACTTGTGTGAAATGATGATCGTTCTGCACTTTGCTGAATCCTGAGGATTTGTTGCATATCGTATTGAATATGAAGTTGAAGATTCTTAGAAGTGTTATTTAAAAAATAATATGGGGGTTTGTGAGGCAATTTGCCCCTCAATTCTGCCCTATCATTCAATAAGACTCCTGACAGAGGAAAGGTGAGGGGGGAAGAGAAGGAGGAGGGGGTGGGTGAGAGAATTTGAGGAGTGGGGGAGTGGAGAGAGGAGGTGAGGGGAAGCAGTGGAGATTGGGCCAGACACATGGACTGGACAGAATCTTTGCAGAATCTGCCCTCGTCTGTCATAACATTCTAGGTTTTTGTCCCGACTCTCCATTTCTGTTGTATCTTAAGCCTTGTTATAGTGTGGCTGCTGTTCCCCAGGTACTCACCTGCATTTAATTCATCTATCTGCCCAGTTTCATCCCTCAGAACCAGATGTAGCAACACCTCTTTCCTTTTCAGCTGACTAACCCACCACCTGAGGAAGGAGTCCTTTATGCATTGCAGGGATTCAAATCCCCTTTCACCACTTACTCCCTCTCTGTCCAATCAGAAAGTGGGTGATTCCAAGTTTAATTATTGTTCTTCCATCTCTCTGCCTGCTGTAATCCTCCTCAAATTCTTTGCCATCCTTTTGACATTTGTAATACACCTTATTTTCTCCACTAACTGAACAAAGCAACTCCTCTGAAATGCTGGAAGAAATGTTTGAGCACAGTGCTGTCGAGCTAATAGTTCTAGCTTCCTGTAAGATCGGAATCCTTTGTAAGCTTGATTTGGGAGTTCATTTTAATTAGAGTGGAAGCAACATAGTCTTTGATCCACTCACGTCAAGAATAAAAATGAAACTATTTACAGGTTTCTGAACTGAGTACTATCGTAGAGCAATGTCTCTGATGTTAGCAGACTTCCTGGCCTTTCCTAGATCTTGTAAATCCCTCTGTGCACTCAAACACCGTACTCATTTCCCAGCTCTATAATCTGTCCCTGTGTCTCAACTACCACCAGCACTTTGAAACCTTGAACCTCCTTTCCTCAGTACCACTGGCTTCCACTTTCCTGTCTCCCTGTGGTTTCCCTGTTCTTGGATCCCTTGAAACTTCCTCCCAGTCTCTGAGAGCTGACATCAATGTAGTAGCAGGCAATTGAGTCCCATCCCAGTGCTCCTGGTAACGTTGCTGAGCTTAACATTTCTGTTCTGATCAAATCTTTACCAGGAGGTAGATAGGTAGGGTGTGTGTGTGTGTGTGTGTCCTTCACCAGGGGGCTGCTTAGACTTTATCAAATTAAATTGGCTATTTAGATATTTGTTCTGCTATTTTTTTTGTCTGATTTATTTTCTGTAGACATTTTGAACCTGGAAAAGAAGTTAACAGAATACAAGTGCGATACCAACAAGGCTATTCGGCTAAAGTTAGGTACGTGCTTCAAGCACTGAATCTTCTTGTGACTTGCACACTGCCTAACCTCAGCCCCACTTTCCTGCTACCCCTGGATTAATCCTGCCTAGCTCTGCCTTAATGAGATTGGTTCAGTCATTTCTTTCTCCGAATCAGAGTCAGTTTTATGTGTTTTTTTTCCATATTAATAGTTCGCTTTGCTGAAGACCTGGAGGATGAGACCACAAGCTTCAGTCCACTATACAGTCACCAAGTGTTTGGAGATGAGTATGTAATCTGTGTTAAATTGAATCCTGTCAACAGGGACCCTATATCGAATATACAATACGTTGCAAGCTTTTAGTCTGCTTTTCTGTTTTCATCCCGTGTTCTGGAATTGGCTGTTTCTGATTTGCCTTGTGCTCTTTTGTGATTCTAACTTGCTTGGTTTAGCACAGCGTCAGTGGTGGCTTAATGAGTAACACTCAGAAGGTTGTGAGTTGATGTCCTACTCCAGAGACTTGCGTGCATAATCTAGGCTGCTGTTCCCACTGCAGTACCGAGGGAACACTGGACTGCTGCGTCAGATGTTGTGCCAAGATTCTGTCCATGCCCTCAAGTGTACACAAAAGATCCCGTGGCACTGAAGTGTAGGCCTCCTCCTCTATATCCTGACAAATATTCATCCCTCAACCAACACATTTAAATGATGATATAATTTGCAATATCTTGTTTGTGGAACCTTGTACACAAACTTGCAATTACGTTTGACTTCAGAAATTTACCAAAGATCCTTAGACAGCACCTTCCAAACCCACGACCACTTCCATCTAGAAGGACAAGGGCAGCAGATACATGGGAACACCACCACCTGCAAATTCCCCTCAAAGTCAGTCACCATCCTGACTTGGAAATATATTGTCATTACTTCATTGTTGCTGGGTCAAAATCCTGGAATTCCCTCCCTAATGGTATTTTGGGTCAACCCGCAGCGCATGGACTGCAGCGATTCAAGAAGGCAGCTCACCATCACCTTCTCAAGGGCAACTAGGGATGGGCAATAAAAGCTGGCCAGCTAGTGATGCCCATGTCCCATAAATCAATTTAAAAAAATAATTAGCTGTAAAATGCACTGGAACATCCTGAGGATGTGAAAGATAGTGGGTGGGATTTTCCAGCCATGCTCACCCCAAGGCTAGAAAATCCTGCCCAAGGTCAATGGACTCTTGCATGGTTCATGTTCCACCTGCTGCAATTCCTGTGGCAAACAGGACAGGAAAATTCCACCCATTATAAAAATGTAAATCTTTCTTTTCTCTTTTTTCTTGTGGATCTAACCACATGTTGATTTCTGTGTGGTTTTAAGCAGTGCACTCAGCACTTGATCTGTAAACTTGCTTAACTTGAAGCCGAGAGCCAAGCTAACCTACATTTGTAGTTTTTTTTCTGTTGCCCAGAAAGGTGGTTTGTATGCTGAAATTCAACATGTCTGGACAGGTTGTGCAACAAGAGATATGCAGAACACAGCAAATGATGAGGAAAACTGTGCAGAGGTTGAAATGCCGAGAATTCCCTACAATCCTATGAACTTCTAGCTAAAACTACATCTGTTCTTCAAGCCTATTTCAGTCATTTGTGCTGGTACGCTATTATAGGCTGCTGTTCCAAGCAATCCCCATGCCTCATGTTTTACTTGGTTATTTCTGACCCAGCCTCAACTAGAGTATCGTGTCCGATTTTGCATTTAGGAAGGCCTTAGAGTGGATGTAAATAGATTTATGAGAATGATTTCCTAGGATGAAGAACTTCAGTTATGAGGACAGATTAAAGAGAAGGCTGAGAGAAATGAGAGATTTGATCGAGGTGTTCAAAATAAAGAAGGGTCTGGACAGAGTAGAGAGGGAGAAACATAAAAAAACAATAAATATACCTATAGCAATAGGGGAGGCGATGACCAAATGGTATTATTGCAAGACTATTAATCCAGAAACTCAGCTAATGTTCTGGAGACCCGGATTGGAATTCTGCAATGGCAGATGGTGGAATTTGAATTCAATAAAAAAAATCTGAAATTAAGAATCTACTGGTGACAGTGAAACCATTATCGGAAAATCTAATGTCCTCTAGGGAAGGAAATCTACCGTCCTTACCTGGTCTGACCTACATGTGCTTGACTCTCAACTACCCTCTGAACGAGGGCAACTAAGGATGTGCAATAAATGCTGGCCAGCCAGCAACGCCCGTGTCCCACGAGTGAATAATTTAAACAAAAACGCACTCCCTATCTTGGTATCTCCTCCAGCACCATAGCAATCAATATTTGTACTCATTTAATCTGTCCTCTTCTGTCCTTTTACATTCCCCATTTCAAATCCTTGTGTAAGATTTCTGTTTTAAGTCATATTTCAGTCTCTGTTTTGGTATCCTGTGGTAAAACAGTCTGTAAAAACATCGCTTTTCGTCTCTCCCTTTTGTTTCCCAATTCTCAGTCTTTCACTTTGTTTCGGCCACAGCTAGAGTACGGTGTGCAGTTCTGGAATCCACATCATAGGAGGGAGATGACAGCATTGGAAAGGGTGCAGAGGAGATTTAGCAGGGTGTTTCCTGGGCTGGAGAGTTCTAGTTATGGAGAAATATTAGATACTTTGTGGTTGTTTTCCTTGGAGCAGAGGGAACTGAGGGGGGATATAATTGAAATGGAGAAAATTGAGGGGCATAGATAGACAGGAAGAAACTTTGCCCTCATCACTGATCCCTCCACCCAGGGGAAAAGATTTAAGGTAAGGGATAAGAAATTTTGAGGGGTTATAAGGGGTTTAGGGGGGTTTCTGTGCTGTATAACTCTGACTTTCAACCCTCTCAAAATCAACCAGACCGTTTGAAAAACCTCCATTCCACTTGACGCCTCTGTTCCAGTACGCAAAGGCCCATCCTCAACCGTAGTCTTGTACACCTGATATTCTAGTGAATTGTTACTAACCCTTTGCCATGACTTGATGCTTCAATGCATTCTGCAGTGAAACATCCAGGATAACACGCACTAATTCCACTGTTTGTATTGAGTGGGGATGAAATGTTGGCCAGGATACCAGGTAACCTCACTGACGTTAGTCAAATTGTGCCCCAGGATCTTTATCATTCATCTGGGCAGGCAGTTTGATGTCAGTAAGAGGACACTCCTTCAATACTATATTCAGATGCAGATTATGGACTCCAATCCAGAACCCGATGAGTGCTACCACTTAAGTCAAGTTGACATATTCCTCCAGAGGTCCCACCTTATTGACCTTGTAGGATGAAAAGCCCGAGTCTCTCCAGTTCTTCCCCATAATTCTGTCCACCTGACCCTCATCCATCTTGTGAAACTTCACTCTGTTACTTGAACAATTTCTCAACAAACAGTATGTGAATTGTGGTCTGACCAGCATACTGTACTTAACCAAGTCTTCCATTGATTTGTATTCCGCTGGATAATGTGCACAGACCCCCAGCCCTCTAAAAAGAGCTGGTATTGTGCGATGCCAGAAACTCCTAACAGATGTTACAGCTAAAAGTGTTTGTTTTTACACTGGGACATCCCATTCAAAGAGATTGGCATAGGTATATCCAGTGGAGTGTTCCCTGCATGCACTGAATTCAAAATATAATAGATCAAAATGGTTTGGTCTTTTGATTTTTAAGTTTCATGACACTCCCATTGTTTGGCACCATACAAATGCTAACAGCTGTGTCCTGACACCTTTTTTTTACTTGATTAAGTTGCTAGGGCTGCTGAACTATAGGGTAAACCTTGTTGTTTTGTTGCATGATTTGAAGTGCTGATCAGTAGCCCTCAATATTAACCGTACAGCTCCCTCCTCATTTGCTCAACGGTATTTGCGCAAACATTTGCTACAAAGTCGCAACCGCATTGTTTCAATCTGCCGAGAAATGTCAGTGCACTTCAAAAAAAAATGCAGGTTTTCCAGTCATTCTCACATTGCTGTGTATGGGATCTTGCTGTGCGCAAATTGGCTGCTGCATTTCCTACGTGACTATATTTAAGAAGTACTTCATTGGCTGTAAAGTACTTTACGAGATGGCCTGTGATTACAAACAACGCTATGCAAATGCACGTTTTTTTTTCAACCAGATGAGGAATAGCAAAGTTACAGATGGACTCTTAGTTCAGATCCAATAGTAGTGTTTCTACTGAGGCAGCTCAAATATAAATCAGCACTAGACATGATCACTGTGTAACGAAACATCTTCAAGTAAACATGTTCATTTGAGATTGATAAATGGCCCTGGGTTAAAGTAGAGGGAAAATAAATCTTAACTTCTGCAGATTCTCAATCAACATGTGGTTATTTCTGCTTTGCCTGCAGAGAATCAGTATTTGGCTACAAGGACCTTGAAATCCAATTGTACTACAGCACCTGCAGCCTCACTACATTCTTCAATATCAAATACTCCAGCAAAGTTGTAGAAAAATATGACAACCTAGAGGTAGGCTATTGAAATGTATCGGTTGCTTGTCTTTGCAAGGTTTTAACTAACCTGAACAGTGCTGAGATTATGTACTGTGCCATCTGTTCATACAGCAAGGTTCTGTAATGCATTTTTCAGTGGTTGCATCTGGCAAGTGGTGTCAATACAGGCTAGAATTGACCTCCTGAGTTAGGGAGGGGCAAATTGGGCAGGGTTTCCCGCCCTGATCGCCACCAGAAAGTGCTCTTGTGGATGTCATGTGAAGATCAGACTTTGATTATGATATTCCTTCCCTTTGTCGTATGCCTCACTGCTTCTCTGTCTGGACTGGCAGTTAGGAACTGCTAAGATAGGGCTGGTGTTTCCTGTAAAACTGCACCACAGTCTTCCAAGGTGATAGAACAGTGATTTCTAAAGCATGTCTTCACAGAGCGAGCTGAAATAGGACCATGCGTGCTTGTGAATGTTAGGAGAAACTGCTTTCCTGCAGCTGTGAGTCAATGATAGGCATCTCATCCACGTTTCTTAAAAAAAACTGAGGAATGATGCGCAGGTAGAAACACTTTGGAAGAGCCACGTCGGTAATGAAATAACTTTTAACTGAATTAATTGTGTTTCTGGTGTTTGGAGGAATCTGTTATCCAAGCATTTAATAAATCCTGCAGGGCCTTTCCTGGCATGGAAGAGGGAACAGTTTGTCATCTAGAAAATTGCTGGAACAGGCTGAAAGATAGAAGTGTGCTACCCCCGCCCCCCCCCCATCCCAATCCCTCACCCTGGCCATCTGCTTATGACCCCGTTGATTCAGTGCGCTGAGAAATGTGGCAGCCAAGGAGAGTTTTCTGTATGGATAGACAGCTGATTGGGGGTGTGCTCCTCGGCTGTAACAGAAACGCTTTTGTGTTTGGATGTTGAGAATCAGTGTGACACCGCGCAATGCTGCGACAGGGAGAGGGAAAAGCGAAGCTGCTTTCTGTGTGCATTCAGCTCTGTAGTTTACTGTCAACAATTTGTTCCTATCTAGGTTGATGATGTTGAAAGTAAAATGTTAGAATTTATCCCAGCTGGTTACTGCATCAACCTTGATGAGTTTATTGTGCAGCTGGAAAAGGACGCTTCCTTCCGACCGTTTGGATTGCTCATTCACTCATACACCGTGTATGATGAGAAGGAGGGACTGGAGTTAAACTATGAGATTTACAAGGTGAGTGAAAAAAACACAAAGCTTTCCCGAAGCTGGAATATTCTCGGGCTGTTTGGACCCGTGATCCCCGTTTGGTACAGACTTTTGTCATCGCCAGCTCTGCACTGCTGACTGATGCTGACTTTCACTATCTGTTGGTTTTTATTGAGGCAGTGATTGTCCAGTTCGGCTCTGTATCTCTCAGCAATGATTCTTGGTGATTTTTTTTCTTCATGTTTAAATCTAGAGAGTGTAATTAATCTATGATGCCTGTACAGTTACAGTCTGTGGCCCTAGTTCTGCCACAGAATCGGGACAATTTATATCAGTGATTTTTGCCTCATTTTTACCTCCGTAGTTCTATTGCTGCCAGCATCTATCCAATAACAAAATATCCAGTGAATCCACAACCCCATCGTAGTTCCTCTTTGGAAGAGTAGCCACATCAAAGGGGCTCGTAGAATTCTACAGTGCAGAATGAGGCCATTCGGTCCATCGAGTCTGCATTGACCACAATCCCCATAACCCCATGCATTTATTGTAGCCAGTCCCCCTGACGTTAAGGGGCAATTTGACACAGCCAGTCCACCTAACCTGCACACCTTTGGCGTGTGGAAGGAATCTGGAACACCCGGAGGAAACCCACGCAGATATGGGGAGAATGGGCAGACTCCACAAAGACAGTGACCCAAGCTGGGAATCAAATCTGTGCCCCTGGTACTGTGAGGCAACAGTGCTAACTACTGTGTCGCTGTGCCACCCCTAGGACAGGGGCATTAGGTGTTTAAGCTGATGGCCTGTTTCTGATTTATTTGGAGAGATAGGACCTGAGTTAAATTCTCCAACCAATCAGAACGGATTGTATTAAAAGCTAAGCCAAACCTGCTACCTAGGAAGTTCCAAACAGCACTGAGTGAGATCACCTCTTCTCTGTCTTTGATGCTGAGTTGTGTGGAGTTCCAGGAACTAGTGCTGCTTCAGTAATACCTCTGATGTGATACATACCATTATGTAATCAAATACAAAGAATATAATAGACACAGTTCTTTGGGAGCATCGGGACAGGGATGTTTTGTTGCAGTTGTATGAGGCTATGCCTGGAGTATTGTGTGCCGTTTTGGTCTCCTTATCTTCCTGTTGCTACAGAGGGAGTACAGCAAAGGTTTACAGGCTGATTTCTGGGATGGCAGGTCTGTCAGATGAGGAGAGACTTAAGTCGGTTAGGATTATATTCACTGGAGTTCAGAAGAGTGAGACAGAATCTCATTGAAACTTTTAAAATTTCAACAGGGAAGATCCAGAAAGAATGTTCCCAACGGTGGAAGTGGCGCGGCAGTGGTGGTGCCCAGAACTAGGGGTCACAAGGAGGTCATAGGGTCATAAGGATAAGAGTTAGGGTTAGGTAAATCTCTTAGAACTGAGGTGAGGAGAAATTTCTTCACCCAGAGTGTGGTGAATGTGTGGAATTCACTCCCACAGAAAGTAGTTGAGACCAAAACATTGTGTGATTTCAAGAAGAAATTAGATATAGCCCTTGGGGTTAAACGGATCAGGGGATATGGGGGGAAGGCAGGATCAGGATATTAAATTTGATGATCAGACGTGATCATAATGAATGGTGAGCAGGCTCAAAGGGCCAAATGGCCTACTCCTCTGAGTTTCTATGATACAGTTTATTTCCACAACAATTTTAAGTGCAATTTAAATTATCCCTAAGTCAGCATCTGAACTTTGCTTTAATACCGTGTACTAACTGCACGGAGGTGAAAGTCCCATCACCAAGTTACTTTATTTACACCATACATCTGTACACAGCCAGCTGTCCAGTAGCTCCCTGTTGAATGCAAGCTGGGAGTCTGACACACCTGCTTTAAATAGGGAGCACGAGACTCCCAAATTTAACCATTATTTAAGACTCATCAGGTATTTCATACTCTAGTAAGCCAACCTCATTAGCCTGGCTGAAGTCATTACACATGGGATAAAACGCAAAGGCTGAAGTTAATAAATATCTGGAAGCCAGTTTGGATGGCTTGTACAGCAGACGGGTTAACAGCCTTGAGTTTTGAATATGTCAAAATGATTTCCTCTTCTGGTGCATTGCTTTGCAGCTGCAGATCACCATGGATGCTTTGTCCTCAGTGTAACCTTCACTTTCTCCTGCTCTACCATGTGTAGCCCCCACCTTCCTTTCCCTCAAGTTAGGAAATGGAGCTTCTCTCTGCACCTAGCAACATGCATAGGAATGGTGATGGAAGAGTCCGAGACAGTGATTGAAACATTGTCAGGCTGTTGCTTGACTCATCTATCACAGCATCCTCTCCTCTGAATGAGGGGGGTCAATAAGTTCAAGCTGACACTCCAGTGCAGAACTGAGGGAATGCTGCACTGCCTGTTGTACTTTAACCTGGTGTTGTGAGACTTCTTACTGTGAATGCTGCACTACCAGTGGTATTTTCCTTCGGATGAAATGTTGAACTGAGGCCTGATTTGCCCTTTCAGGTCCACGTGTAGGATCCATGGCGTTGAGATGAGCAGGGGAGTTATTCCTGGTTTCTTAACCAATATTTCTCCCCTTGGATCAAAATCCAAAAAACAGATTCCCTTGCATTGTTGCTTATGGTGTTCTGCTGTGCGCAAATTTGCTGCTGCGCTTTCCACATTTAAACAGTGACAACACTTGAGTAAGTACTGAATCACTAAGGGACGTCATGAGGCTGTGGACGGTGCCATAGAAATGCAAGCTCTTTACATAAGACTGCTGCTTGATGGTCAGTGAGCACGAGCTGTCCCAACAGATTCCAGATGTTGGGGACTGGAGTACAACTAAGGCAGCACAGTGGTTAGCACTGCTGCCTCACAGCGCCAGTGACCTGGGTTTGATTCCGGCTTCAGATCGCTCTGTGTGGAGCCTGCACGTTCTCCCTGTGTCTGTATAGGTTTCCTCCGGGTGCTCCGGTTTGCTCCTAATGTGTGGCCTTATGGGGATAGGGGCTGGGAGGGATTGTGGCTGGTACAGACTTGATGGGCAAAGTGGTCTCCTTCTGTATTGTAGGGATTCTATGATTGTTTAAAAAAAAATCTTTCTGGGGACTGTCTGAGAAAATGAACATTGTGATGTGAAAATGTTATTTTCAGCTGAAAGCTATCCAAACAAGTTCAGCATCAGACCTCTCTACATGACATCTCCCAGCTCTCTTTTTCAGTTTGTTCATGGAATGTGTCACAGATGCAATGCCAACATTTATTGCCTGCTTTGAGAGTGTGATTAGACTCACTGGTCGGGATGGCTGGCATCATTGCAGCTGTAAATCTCTCCGCTGTCAACCTACTCACCGCTCGAGAGCAGTGTCTTTCTGGGTTCTCCTCCCCGCTTGCTGTTTACTGACTGATGTCTGCTGGAATATTGTAGAAATATGCTCCGTGTACAGCATTTCTGCCATCAGAGTACCATCTGTGTAACTGGGGCTACAATTCGGATCCAGTCATCCACCTAGCAGTTGCACTCGGTGAAGAAAGCTTGGGTTGGTTGTCCTTCCAAAGTTCCATCCGTCCCCATTCTCTCTGGAGCTTCTCAACTTTTCCGTCTGGAGCTTTTGATAAGCTGGTTTTGTGCCTGTTTGCCTCAGCCTGGCTCATTTGCTGCCCAGCCTTGTCTAACTACAGTATATCCCTCTGAAGTGTCTAATGTTTCTTCCAAAATGTCATGTTCACTTTCCAGTGGAATAATGGGGTGGAGGTGGCTCCTCTGATTGCTTCTCTTCACCTAATGCAATCTGTAAATTGATCATCCTCCTTCCATTCTCTGCTTTGCTTGTGTGCATGTGTGTGCTATTACCAAAACAAGATGCTGCTGAAACTGTGAGAGATACTCAGCAGGTCAGACAGCGTCTGAAGAGAGTGAAACTTCAGCTGGATGATCTTTCTTCAGGTCTGCCTTTGTCTCTTTTTCTCCTGGCCTCCATGTGCTTTCTGTCTGCTGCTTCGTTTCTCGCTTGCTCTTGTGTGCCATTTGTTGCTGCTAGTCTGTCTCAGGGCCAGGCTCACAACACGTCATTCCAGTGGCCTTGTCTGTCTCTCACGTCTCCATTTTAGCTCCAGGTGAAAGTGGCATTTTCAGCTTATTACAAGGAGCCCGTTTAAACCTTTCTGTTTCTACTGATGCTTGTGGTTTTTCACAGTTCCCTCATGTGGAACTGTATGCTATTTTTAAGAGAGCAGCTTAATATGTTCAAAGGTCAAGTCAGCTGTTTGCATACTGAATGTATAATTCAGTGTGAAGTGTTCCAGGCCTTGCTGTGGCTTTGTAGGGTAAAAGCTATGCCTTGCGTAGTGAGTCATGCATGACATGACGTCCATAAGCTCCATTTTGGGCAGCACGGTGGCACAGTGGTTAGTGCTGCTGCCTCAGCACCAGGGACTTGGGTTCCATTCTTGGCTTGGGTCACTGTCTGTGCGGAGTTTACGTGTTCTCCCTGTGTCTGCGTGGGTTTCCTCTAGGTGCTCCAGTTTCCTCCCACAGTCCAAAAGACACGCCGGTCAGCTGCACTGGCCGTGCTAAATTCTCCCTCAGTGTACCCGAACAGGCACAGAGGTGAGGCAGCTAGGGGATTTTCACAGTGACTTCGTTGCAGTGTTTAAGCCTGCTTGTGACCCTCGTAAATAAACTTAAGCTTTAAACTTATGGTGTATGCTGAGGGAACTGAGCTGTGAACAGGATGTGCCCTTGAGTCTATGATGCATGCAGTGAAGCAAAGTATTGTCACTCCAGGGCACCCTCGTAAGGGAAGAGCCATTTGCAGTTTCTGATAACTGAACTGGTCAATACTCTGCAATGTCCAGAGAATTAACAATGGAAGGTGGTGATGGGCATTGATGCAGCAATTTCCTGACAAGCAGCAATTTCCATCAGCACAAAGTGGGTTCTCCAGACCGGCTTTTGCGTTGGTTGCTCTGCCAAGGCTTCTTTGTTTAAAACAAAAACCTTGCTGCCATTTGACTGTTAATCAATGAGCATGGCAAATATAGGCTGGAACCTGTCGTCACACAGCACACCTTAAACGGAGATCCACAGTAAATCCTTCCAACACATTCCATGTCCGGTTACTGACTCTCAAGATGGTCACATGTGCTGCCTAATATCTGGAGGAGGGCCAGAAGTGATTGGCCCCTGACTCTTTGAGGCGACCACCCTAGATGTCCAAATCTTTCGGAGAGGATGCAACCACAAATGATGCTTCTCAGAGTCTGCATTACAACGTGTCGCTGATCTAATATCCAGTAGCGCACTGGTGCTATCAGTGTAGTTTGGCTGGTGGGGACTGGAAGAGGGGAAAGGATTGACCAACTTTTCATTGTTGCCCAGTTGGGTGGGGATAGGATGATGTTCAAATTTCCCTTTCCCTGCCTTGTTGGTTGATTATTTGACCAATGCTCACTGTCTCAGGTCATGATGTGGAGATGCTGGCATTGGACTGGGATGGACACAGTATGAAGTCTCACAGTGCCAGGTTAAGGTACAACAAGTTTATTTGAAATCAAGAGCTCTTGGAGCGCTGCTCCTTCATCAGGTGAGTGGAGAGGTAGGTTCACAAACACAGCATATATAGACAGACACGATTGCAAGATAATTACAGATTGGAAAGTGAAGAATGGTTGGAATGAGAGTCTTTACAGGTAATCAAGTCTTGTTTGTGAACTAACCTCCACTCACCTGATGAAGGAGCAGTGGTCTGAAAGCTTGTGGTTGCAAATAAACCTGTTGGACTTTAACCTGGTGTTGTGATACTTCTTACTGTCTCAGGTCATACAAGAAATGACCATTGGCACAGGAGGGTCGCCAGTTCTTCAGAGATAAGACCCAGACAACCAGGTGTGATGGAGGAAAAAAAAAACAAGAATTTATCTAATGGATGCATGTCCAACTCTCTGTATCAGGAAGTATAAATCAGCCCCACTGCTTCACCAAACAGTCTGATCCATACCATCACCACCTTCTGTGTACAGGAGTTGAATCTAAACTCTCCTTAACCCTCCATATTGTAAGTTCCAGGCTGCGTCTCTTGTACAATTTGTGACTGTGTTGAATATATTGCTGTTTCTCTTGTGTCCTTTACTTAAATTCTGAGCCACTCTTCTCTCATGTGAGAGCCTCTCCTTGGTGCCTCTGCCCGTGAGCCCAGGGCCTCTCCTTGGTGCCTCTGCCCGTGAGCCCAGGGCCTCTCCTTGGTGCCTCTGCCCGTGAGCTCAGGGCCTCTCCTTGGTGCCTCTGCCCGTGAGCCCAGGGCTGCTCTTTGTAATCCAGATGAGTTCAATACAAAATCGTTACTCCCTGAAGTTGCTGCCTGATTATATTATATCCATTATATCGTGGATATAATGTCCAAATCCGATTTGCGTTCTCTACTGTTCCTGCACTCTGCTGATGGCTCCAGGTCTTTATCCACCAGTATCCCAGATCTCTCTCTCTCTCCTGTGTTGTGTCGTATCCTGTTGAGTAAAACTTTCCGCACCACTGTTTGTTACCCATCCCTACACTTAAAGCGTTGAGGAAACCCAGCTGCTTGATACAAATTGCCAAGCACAGTAACCATTTATAAACCAACCAGTTGAGATGTAAGGTTTCCATTGACACTAACAGTATTTTTTGGGCACAATGATTGTCCTAATGTTTACTGGTGAATTGTGGCACGGTTCAGTAGTGACGATCATCCTGTTTTGTGCAGACTGACATTAGCTGTCCAGGGTTCAAAGAATATCACGAGAGGCTACAGACCTTCCTGATCTGGTTTATTGAAACGGCGAGCTTCATCGATGTGGATGATGATAAATGGCAGTTCTTCCTGGTGTAAGTATATATCTGATGCATTGCCAGGAGGCTTCTAGCAGAGCTTGTATTACTTGCTACCCTTGCCTGATGTTAGGATGTGGTCAGTTATGGCTGAGGTTTCCTGTTGGTTTATGGCATCACAACCCATGGGTGGCACAGTGGTGGGGGGGGGGGGTGTGGCAGAGTGGTTAGCACTGCTGCCTCATAGTGCCAGGGACCCAGGTTCAATTCCAGCCTCAGTCACTGTCCGTGTGGAGTTTGTACGTTCTTCCCGTGTCTGCGTGGGTTTCCTCTGGGTGCTCCGGTTTCCTCCCACAGTCCAAAGATGTGTGGGTCACGTTGATTGGCCATACTAAATTGCCCCTTAGTATCAGAGTACTAGCTATGGTAAATATGTGTGGTTATGGGGATAGGGCCCGGGTGGCATTGTTGTCAGTGCCGGCCCAATGGCCTCTTTCTGCACTGTAGGGATTCTATGAAAAAAAAGTGACGCACAACATAGTCACCACATCGAACCCCACACATAGCAATCTGTAGTTTATTTCCAGATGCAGATATACCCTCTTGATACAGAGGGTCACTGTGCATTGAGAGTTGGTGGTTAGGAGCTCTACACATCGGGCTGGATTCTCTGACCTCGCGTCCGGCTGAGATTCTCGGTTCCGCTGCTGATGGCCAAATTCTCCATTCCCGCTGGCAGCAGGGTCGGGGTATGTCAGACTGGAGAATCCCTGCCACTATCTCCAGTAGAGAAATCAAGAAGCAACTGTGATCCTGTTAATTCTGTTTTCTGCAGATTTGAGAAGTACCTTGAAGATGGCTCGCCACGCTATGCAACTGTGGGTTATATGACTGTATATAATTTCTATGCATATCCTGACAAACTGCGACCACGAATAGGGTAGGTAACCAACAATATCTCGGACAAAGAATGATTTAGTCTAAGATAAATGGACTAGATTCTAACCACTCTGCAGTTTTCCAAAAAATAGTCCCAAAACAATAACCATAAAAGCCGCCTGATCAGATGGCAGTCAGCATGGGTTTCCTCTGGGTGCTCCAGTTTCCTCCCACGGTCCAAAGACGTGCTGGTTATGTTCATTGTCCATGCTAAATTCCCTCTGTGTACCTGAACAGGCGCCGGAGTGTGGCGACTAGGGGATATTCACAGTAACTTTGTTGCAGTGTTAATGTAAGCCTACTTATGACTAATAAACTTTAAAACCTGTTCAGCCTTCCTGTCACTTGGAACTGTGATTTCTATTTATTGGTCAATCCTTGTTTTATCTTCAAGCCAAATGCTGGTGCTGCCTCCATTCCAGGGTGAAGGACATGGTGCACAGCTGTTGGAGACAGTCCAGAAGTTTTACACAGCAAACCCTTCTGTACTGGATATTACTGGTTAGTGTCTCCATTGAAAACTGTTCAGCAGCCATTTTCAAACAAACAAAACGAATAGTGCAATGTGGTCGAGGCAACTTCAATTTTGAGCTGTTGAAATATCGCGTGTACCAACAGCATTGCTGCCTATAAGTTCAGTAAGAAGTCTGACAACACCAGGTTAAAGTCCAACAGGTTTATTTGGCAGCACGAGCTTTCAGAGTCTCAAGCTCCTTCATCAGGTGAGTAAGAATTTGTGTTCACAAATTGGGCATATAAAGACACAAAATCAATCAAGATTCTTGTAAATTGATTTTGTGTCTTTATATGCCCTATTTGTGAACACAAATTCTTACTCACCTGATGAAGGAGCTTGAGACTGTGAAAGCTCGTGCTGCCAAATAAACCTGTTGACTTTAACCTGGTGTTGTGAGACTTCTTACTGTGCCAACCCCAGTCCAATGGCAGCATCTCCACATCAGGCCTATAGGTTGCCAGTAGAATTTTGATACCCTTTCCCCTGCACTGGGAACATTGCTGTTAGAATTTCTAGCCTAACTTACAATGCCAAGGAGACACGGGATGGAAAAGTCTGATTTGAATCTGTTTACTGTCAACCACCCACTTGTTAGTGATAACCTTGTGGACAGAATACTTTGGGTCAAGATGAGTTGCTGCAGTCTGTGCCAAGTCTTGGCAATATGCTGCAGTATATGATAGACTTTGCTGTTGCTAAATGGGTGGCACAATGGTTAGCACTGCTGCCTCAAAGGCGGCAGGGGCCTAGGTTCAGTTCTCGACTTGGGTCACTGTGTGCACTCTGCACGTTCTCCCCGTGTCTGCGTGGGTTTCCTCTGGGTGCTCCGGTTTCCTGCCACAGTCCGAAAGACGTGCTGGTTAAGTGCATTGGCCTTGCTAAATTCTCCCTCAGTGTAACCCAAACAGGTGCTGGAGTGTGGCGACTAGTGGATTTTCACAGTAATGTTATTGCCATGTTAATGTAAGCCTACTTGTGACTAATATATAAATATATTGGTGCTGGAGAGAGCAAATGGTTAAAGTAGTAGGTGGAATGCTGATCAAGGGGGCTGCTTTGATGGTGTTGAGCTTCTTGAATGTTGGGGCTGCATTCATCCAGGCAAGTGGGGAGTATTCCATCACACTCCTGACTCGCGCCTTGTAGCTTGTAGTCAGGATTTCCAGCTCTGACCTGCTCTTGTAGCCACTCCGAGTGTGGCGAGTCCAGTTCAGTTTCTGGTCAGTGGGAACCCCCCAGGGTGCTGATAGTGGTGGATTCAGTGATGGTAATGTCATTGAATGTCAAAGGGCAATGAGTAGATTCTCTGTTGTTGGAGATGGTCGCTGCCTGGCACTTGTGTGACCCAAATGTTACTTGCCACATCTGAGTCCAAGTCTGAATGGTGTCTAGGTCTTGCTGCATTTGGGTATGAACTGTTTCAATAATTAGGAAAGGTGGTATGGTGGCACAGTGGTTAGCACTGCTGTTTCAAAGCGCTAGAAACCCTGGTTCAATTCTGGCCTGCAGTGTGAAGTTTGCATGTTCTGCATTGGTTTCCTCTAGGTTCCTCCCACAGTCCAAAGATGTGCAGGTTAACTGGATTGGCCATGCTAAATGCACTAGGTTATGGTGATGGGCCTGGGTGGGATACTATTTCAGAGGAAGCAGTGCAGACTTGATGGGCTGAATGGCCTTTTTGTGAATTGTAGGGATTCTACGGTTCTATGGAAGCTGTAGTAATAAGTGTAAACAGAGGGTCAACATTTTAAAAAAAAAAAGTGCTACATAATCCTGAGCGGTGAAGGAGTGGTCGGCTGTAATGATCTTTCCTTGTTCCTGTCGCCCCCATTGCACCTTCGTCTTTTCTGTGCCAAATCCTGCATCGTTTTTAAGGATGTCTGTTTTGGAATTTCAGCTGAAGAACCATCGGAGGATTTTGTGAAATTACGGGATTTTGTTCTCGCCAAGCTCTGTCAGGAGCTCCGTGCCTTTGCACCTGAAAAACTCAAGAAAGGATTCAGCGCAGAAATGATAGAAGAGGCACGAAGCACCTGGAAAATAAACAAGGTAAATAATGTAGTATAGAACATTTACCACCTGAATCATACGTCCTCGTTGTCTTTGTGTGCTCTGGCAATGGTCACTTCAGATTATACTGAGACCTGTCTGCCCTTGGGTGGGGTATAAAAGATCATGTGTTAGTCTATTGTGAGGAAAAGCATAGGCAGTCTTCCTGATGCCCTGGCCAGCATTCCAATCAGTATTGTCATTAATTATCTGACCTTTATCACATGGCTGTTAGTGGGAGCTTGTGCACAAATTGGCTGCCGACATTACAACAGCTGCACTTCGGAAAGTACCGAATTGGCTGTAAGATGTTTTTGCACGTCTGGTGGATGTGAAGTACACCTTTATAAATGCAATAATAAACTAAATAAATAAATAAACTTAATAAACTAGGCTTGTACTCGTTAGAGTTTAGAAGAATGAGGGGAGATCTCATTGAGACATATAAGATGATGAGACGTCGCTGGATTCCAGGGAAGTGCCGGAAGATTGGAAAACGGCTAATGTTACGCCGTTGTTTAAGAAGGGTGCCAGGCAAAAGGCGGGGAATTATAGGCCGGTTAGTTTAACGTCTGTGGTAGGTAAAATGTTAGAATCCGTCATTAAGGAGGAAATTGCGAGGCATCTTGAAGGGAATTGCTTGATAGACCAGACGCAGCATGGTTTCATTAACGGGAAGTCGTGTCTGACAAATTTACTGGAGTTCTATGAGGATGTGTCTAGGGCGGTGGATAGAGGAGAGCCGGTGGATGTGGTCTTTCTGGATTTTCAGAAGGCGTTTGACAAAGTACCTCACAAGAGGTTATTGCAGAAGGTCAAGGGACATGGAGTTGGGGGTAGGGTGTTAGCGTGGATAGAGGATTGGTTGTCAAATAGGAGGCAGAGAGTGGGGGTCAATGGGTGCTATTCGGATTGGCGGATGGTGACTAGTGGAGTGCCCCAGGGGTCGGTGCTGGGGCCTCAGCTTTTTACCATTTATATAGATGATCTGGAGGAGGGAACCGAGTGTAGGGTGTCGAAATTTGCTGATGACACCAAGATTGGGGGAACGGCAAATTGTGCAGAGGGTGTGGAGCGTCTGCAGAAGGATCTAGATAGGCTGGGCGAATGGGCCAGGAAATGGCAAATGGAATTTAATGTTGGCAAGTATGAGGTGGTCCACTTTGGTAGGAATAATGGTAGGAAGGACTATTACTTACGTGGCGAAAAACTGCAGCAGGCGACGGTGCAGAGGGACCTCGGGGTCCTTGTGCATGAGTCGCAAAAACCCAGCTTGCAGGTGCAGCAGGTGGTCAGGAAGGCGAATGGGATGCTGGCCTTCATAGCGAGGGGGATTGAATATAAAAGTAGGGAGGTCTTGCTGCAGCTGTATAGGGCATTGGTGAGGCCGCAGCTGGAGTACTGTGTGCAGTTTTGGGCGCCGCACCTGCGCAAAGATATTTTGGCCTTGGAGGGAGTGCAGAGGAGGTTTACTAGGCTGATACCGGAGTTGAGGGGGTTGAGCTATGAGGAGAGGCTGAATAAACTAGGCTTGTACTTGTTGGAGTTTAGAAGAATGAGGGGAGATCTCATTGAGACGTATAAGATGATGAATGGGATGGATAGGATAGAGGTGGAGAGACTCTTCCCGCTCAAAAAAGACAATAGGACTAGGGGGCACAGCCTCAAGATAAAGGGGGGGCGGTTTAGAACGGAGTTGAGGAGGAACTTCTTCACTCAAAGGGTGGTGAATCTCTGGAATTCTCTGCCCGTTGAAGTGGTGGAGGCTGCCTCGCTAAATATATTTAAGACGCGGGTTGATGGGTTTTTGATAAGAGAGGGGATTAAGGGTTATGGGGAGAGGGTAGGAAGGTGGAACTGAGCCACGACAGATCAGCCATGATCTTATTGAATGGCGGGGCAGGCTCGAAGGGCTAGATGGCCTACTCCTGCTCCTATTTCTTATATTCTTATGTTCTTATGTTCTTATGTTCTTATGAATGGGATGGATAGGATAGAGGTGGAGAGGCTCTTCCCGCTCAGAAAAGACAGTAGGACTAGGGGGCACAGCCTCAAGATAAAGGGGGGGGCAGTTTAGAACGGAGTTGAGGAGGAACTTCTTCACTCTAAGGGTGGTGAATCTCTGGAATTCTCTGCCCGTTGAAGTGGTGGAGGCTGCCTCGCTAAATATTTTTAAGACGCGGGTTGATGGGTTTTTGATAAGAGAGGGGATTAAGGGTTATGGGGAGAGGGCGGGAATATGGAACTGAGACACGACAGATCAGCCACGATCTTATTGAATGGCGGGGCAGGCTCGAAGGGCCAGATGGCCTACTCCTGCTCCTATTTCTTATGTTCTTATGTTCAAGGTCTGTGGACTCCAGTTCCAGAAACGCCCATTTTGACCCAAAAACTCTTCTTTCATGCCCATCATTTTTTTAAAAAAATTCATTCATGGGACCTAGGGCATCGCTGTTTGGCCAGTATTTATTGCCCATCACTAATTGCCCAAGGGCAGTTGAGACTCAGCCACATTGCTGTGACTCTGGAGTCACGTAGGCCAAGCCAGGGAAGGGTAGCAGATTTCCTTCCCTAAAGTACTTTAGTGAACCTTTTTGTACCACATATCGGATGTTTGGCAGTATATATTTATCTATATATTTGGCAAGATATTCTGAAAATCCAGGTAGATTGCATCTATTAATGTCTTGTCAATATGTTCGAGACATAATTTGCAATAGGGCAGACTTGAAAGACCACTTGGTCCTTTTTCTCATCAATTTTCTGTTCAATTACAACTGGAATACTGATACACAAGGAGTGCGGAGAGAAAATAGAAGCAGGAGTCAGCCCTTTGAGCCTGCTCCACCATTCATTATGATCATGGCTGATCATCAAATTCAATATCTCGATTTCCACCCCCCGCCCCCAATCTCTTGATCCCTTTAGCCCAAGAGCTATATCTAATTTCTTCTTGAAGTCATACTACTTCCTGTGGTAGTGATTTCCAGTTTCCCCAGACAGACTCTCTTCCACCACCACCTGTCGGGAAAATGATACAAAAGTGAGATCACATAGCAACCGACTCAAGAACAGCTTCTTCCCTGCTGCCATCAGACTTTTGAATGGACCTACCTCGCATTAAGTTGATCTTTGTCTACACCCTACCTGTAACTGTGATGTTATATTCTGTACCCTCTCCTTTCCTTCTCCCCTATGTACTCTATGAACGGTATGTTTTGTCTGTATAACATGCAAGAAATAATACTTTTCACTGTGTCCCAATACATGTGACAATAAATTAAATCAAGAAATTTCTCCTCATCACAGTTCTAAAAAGGTTTGCTGCTTATCCTCAAACTCTGACCCCTCGTTCTGCACTCTCCCACCATCAGGAACATTCTTTCTGAATCTACCCTGTCTAACCCTGTTAGAATTTTATATGCTTCTATGAGATCCCCTCTCACTTTTCTAAACTCCAGTGAATATAATCCTAACTGACTTAGTCTCTCCTCATATGACAGATCTGCCATCCCAGGAATCAGGCTGATAAACTTTTGCTGTATTCCGTCTATAGCAAGGGCATCCTTCCTCAGATCAGGACACCAAAACTGCGCACAATACTTACAGGTGTGGCTTCACCGACATCCTATACAGTTGTAGCAAAACATCCCTATCCCTATATGCAAATCCTTTCATTATAAGAGCAAAGAAAATTCCAGCACAGGAAGAGGCCCTTTGGTCCTCCAAACCCGCACTGATCATGTTGCCTGACTGAACTAAAACCCCCTATCCTTCCGCGAACCATGTCCCTCCATTCCCATCCTATTCATGTATTTGTCAAGACGCCCCTTTAAAAGTCGCTATCGTATCTGCTTCCACTACCTCCCATAGCAGTGAGTTCCAGACCCCACCACTGTGTTTAAAAAAACTTGCCTCGTACATCTCTTTTCAACCTTGCCCCTCACACCTTAAATCTATGCCCCCTAGTAATTGACTCTTCCACCTGGGAAAAAGCTTCTGACTATCCACTCTGTCTGTGTCCCTCATAATCTTGTAGACTTCTTGCAGGCTGCCCCTCAACCTCCATCGTTCCAGTGAGAACAAACCAAGTTTCTCCAACCTCTCCTCATAGCTAATGTCCTCCATACCAGGCAACGTCCTGGTAAATCTTTTCTGTATCCTCTCCAAAGCCTCCACATCCTTCTGGTAGTGTGGCGACCAGAATTGAACACTGTTCCATTTGTGGCCGAACTAAGGTTCTATAAAGCTGCTAATTTTTAAACTCAATACCCCGGCCGATGAAGGCAAGCATGCCGTATGCCTTCTTGACTACCTTCTCCACCTGCGTTGCCGCTTTCAGTGACCTGTGTACCTGTACACCCAGATCCCTTTGCTTATCAATACTCTTAAGGGTTCTGCCATTTGCTGTAGATTTCCTATTGTATTATTCCTTCCAAAATGCATTACCTCACATTTTGTCCAGATTAAACTCCATCTGCCATCTCTCCGCCCAAATCTCCAACTGGTCTATATCCTGTGTATCCTCTGATGGTCCTCATCACTGTCTGCAAATCCACAAACCTTTGTGTCACCCACAAACTTAATAATCAAACCAGTAACATTTTCCTCCAAATCATTTACATACATTACAAACAGCAAAGGTCCCAGAATGGAGTCCTAAGGAACGGCACTTGTCACAGCTCTCGTTTCAGAAACACAGTCTTCACCGTTACCCTCCATCTTCTATGACTGAGTAAGAAGTCTCTCAACACCTGGTTAAAGTCCAACAGGTTTAGTTTAGCAAATGCCAGTAGCTTTCGGAGCTGGCTGTTCCTTTGTCAGGTGGGTGGGAGTTCTGATCACAAACAGGGCATATAAAGACACAAACTCAATTTACATGAATAATGATTGGAATGTGAGTCTTTACAGCTAATCAAGTCTGAAAGGTACAGACAATGTGAGTGGGGAGAGCATTAAGCACAGGTTAAAAGGATGAGTATTTTTTCCAGACAGGAGAGTTAGTGAGATTTTGCAAGTCCAGGCAAGTTGTGGGGGTTACAGATAGTGTGACATGAGCCCAAGATCCCGGTTGAGGCCGTCCTCGTGTGCGGAACTTGGCTATCAGTCTCTGCTCAGCGAATCTGCGCTGTCGTGTGTCATGAAGGCCGCCTTGGAGAATGCTTACCTGAAGATCAGAGGCCAAATGCCCGTGACTGCTGAAGTGTTCGCCAACAGGAAGGGAACAGTCTTGCCTGGCGATTGTCGAGCGGTGTTCATTCATCCGTTGTTGGGGAGACCATGCAGATGCTACAATGTACCATACCTCGGGGCATCCGTTCCTGCAGCGTATCAGGTAGACAACGTTGGATGAGTTGCAGGAGTATGTACCGTGTACCTGGTGGATGGTGTTCTCATGTCAGATGATGGCATCAGTTTCGATGATCTGGCACATCTTGCAGAGGTTGCTGCGGCAGGGTTGTGTGGTGTTGTGGTCACTGTTCTCCTGAAGGCTGGGTAGTTTGCTGTGGTCAGTGGTCTGTTTGAGGTTGTGCGGTTGTTTGAAGGCAAGAAGTGGAAGTGTGGGGATGGCCTTGGCAAGATGTTCATCTTCATCAATGACATGTTGAAGGCTCCGGAGAAGATATTGTAGCCTCTCTGCTCCGGGGAGGTACTGGAAGACAAAGGGTACTCTGTCCGCTGTGTCCTGTGTTCGTCTTCTGAGGAGGTCAGTGCGGTTTTTGGCTATGGTGCATCATAACTGTCAATTGATGAATCAAGCGTCATATTCTGTTCTTATGAGGGCATCTTTCAGCATCTGAAGGTATCTATTGCAATCCTTCTCATCTGAGCAGATCCTGTGTATACGGAGAGCTTGTCCGTATGGGATGGCTTCTTTAATGTGTTTAGGGTGGAAGCTGGAGAAGTGGAGCATCGTGAGGTTATCCGTGGGCTTGCAGTACAGTGAGGTGCTGAGGTGACCGTCCTTGATGGAGATGAGTGTATCCAAGAATGTAACTGATTCCGGAGAATAGTTCATGGTGAGTCTGATGGTGGGATGGAACTTGTTGATGATGTCATATAGTTGTTTCACTGATTGTTCACCATGGATCCAAAGGAAGAAAATGTCATTGATGTATCTAGTGTATAGCATCGGTTGAAGGTCCTGTGCGATGAAGAAGTCTTGTTCGAGCCTGTGCATGAAGATGTTGGCATATTGAGGTGTGAATTTGGTCCCCATGGCTGTTCCATGTGTCTGGATGAAGAACTAGTTGTTGAAGGTGAAGACATTGCGGTCCAGGATGAAGCGGATGAGTTGTAAAATTGCATCTGGAAACTGGCAGTTGTCAGTGTTGAGTAGTGAGGCAGTTGCAGCAATGCTATCATTGTGGGGGATGCTGGTGTACGGTGCCAAGACATCCATTGTGATGAGGAGCGCTCCTGGTTCAATTGCTCGTGTGCTGAGTTTCAGTAGGAAGTCTGTAGTGTCGTGACAAAAGCTGGGGCTTTTGACTGAGCCAGTTTTCTGTATCCATTTATGAAGGCCAATATACCATTGCCGTCTTTACTGCCTGCTGTACCTGCACGCTTACTTTCAGCAACTGATGCACAAGTACACCAAGGTTTCACTGAGTATCTCTCTCAGTTTATACCCATTTAAATAATGATCTGCCTTCCTATTATTGTTTAAAAAGTGGATAATCTCACGTTTATCTACATTAAACTGCATCTGCCATACATATGCACACTCGCTCAGCCTGTCCAAATCACACTGAAGCATCTCTGCATCCTCCTCAGAGCTCACCCTCACACCCAGTGTAGTCTGAACCTTGTCAGTCCTCCAAAACTACTATTACTTCTGTTAAACGTGGCATGACTTTAAGATGATGTGATTTTAATAGGTCATGGATGACAGCCTTGGCAATCCCATGCACTGCGTTCTTGTAAATTAATGAAAGCTGCTATTTTTAATGTGCATCAGACTGGCAAGTCACACAGATTGTACACTATCAGAACGTCAAAGTGGCTTCAGGAAAGATGGAGGCACTTGCAACATGATCTTCACCCATGGACAAATACAAGAGAAATGTTGTGAATGACAGACAGCATTCTACTGTGCCATTGTTGACCTGACAAAGGCCTTTGACACAGCAAAAAGATGCTCTCATAGAGCTGTAAAACTAAACGGCCCTTTCAAAATGGAATAATGGCCAGAATCGCTGTGCAGGATGTTGTTTGTGGCCAGGTTCCATAGAATCCCTATAGTACAGAAGGAGGCCAATCAGCCCATCAAGTGTGCACCAACTCTCCAAAAGAGCATCCTACCCAGGCCCTAAGTAGAGACAAGGGAGAGATTGACAAAGATATCATGGAGAAAGAGACAAAGAGAACGTAAAGGCGGCATGGTAGCACAGTGTTTAGCACTGCTGCTTCACAGCTCCAGGGTCCTGGGTTCGATTCCTGGCTCGGGTCACTGTCTGTGTGGAGTTTGCACATTCTCTTCGTGTCTGCATGGGTTCCCTCCGGGTGCTCCGGTTTCCTCCCACAGTCCAAAGATGTGTGGGTTAGGTTAATTGGCCATGCTAAGAAATTGCCCCTTAGTGTCCTGAAGTGCTTAGGTTAGAGGGATTAGTGGGTAAAATATGTAAGGATATGGGGGTAGGGCCTGGGTGGGATTGTGGTCAGTGTGGACTCGATGGGCTGAAGGGCCTCTTTCTGCACTGTAGGGTTCTATAGTTCTATGGTAAATGGTGTTGATCATGGCTAAGGAGAGTGCTGAGTGGCACAATAAGAGATCAGACTGTCAATGATTTGTTTATATATACCTATCAGGTCTCTTTGCTATGCATCCTTTATAGAATTGCACCTTTTTATATTGCTTCTCCCACATCACTTCATCCCTATCAGCATGTCATTGAATTTGCCATCCCAGCAGCTTGTCCCGTTCTCTTGAATTCTCTCACTTCCTTCCTCGCAGATCCCATGCATGCAAATATTGTGTTGGCTGCAGACTTTATTGTGCCCTGTGCATCTGAGTTTAGATTGGTAATATGTATCGAGGAAATCAGTGATCCTAACACAGTCCCCTGCGGAACCCAACCGTATCCTTCCCTTCAGTCCGAGAAACAACCAGTCCCCACTATCTTTCATGTCAGTCAGATAGCTTTGTATCCATACTGCCCCTGACCGTTTTTATTCCAGGAGCTTTGATTTTGCCAGCAAGCCTTGCATGTTCTTATGGTACTTCACCAAACTCCTCTGGGAAGTCCGTATGCACCTCATTTACCCCCTCAAAACAACTTGAGCAAGTTAGTTAAGCATGATTTAACTTCAACAAACCTGTGCTGACTCCCCTAATGAATCCACATTTCTCCAAATAAGTTAAGTTGCATTTTTCCTTGTCACCTCTAAAGCTAAACTACGAGTCAAACTTCCCAGTGTAATGTGGAACAGTGAGGTTTCCTCATTATCGGTTTTAACAGTGGAGCAGCAAAGCAGATATTCAGTAAAAATTCCCATCTTCCACACATGAGTTATCATTACTCAAATTTAAAATTCCTTGAATATTAAACTGAGACTCGTGATCCATTTTAGTGCCTATAAAGGGGCAAAAAGCTGTCCATGTGAAGAGTGCAATTTTCCAGTAAAATCAAAAGAAAATTCCTGAGTGACGTTATCACATTTCACTTCAGTTTGAGCTCACTTTGCTGTAAGCATCACAAAAGGACAATACTGATTTTACAAGTGTGTGCCTATGTCTATTGCGGGACACTATCGCTACGCTTGTGCCACCTAGTAGGTTCTGAGCACTAAACAGCCTGGATGTTCGTGGGCTCCTACAAATGCACTTTGAGTTCAGCAGTAGCATTTTAAGAACAGAGAATTTGCATTTATATAGTATCTTTTGTGACCATAGAATCCCTACAGTGCAAAAGAGCGCCCATTGCACCTGCACCAACTCTCTCTAAAAGAACATCCTCCTACCACCCCCCACGCCATCTTTAACACTGTACATTTAGCATGGCCAATCCACCTAACCTGCACATCTTTGGACTGTGGGAGGAAACCAGACACTGGGAGAATGTGCAGACTCCACACAGTCATCCGATCCGGGAATCGAATCCGGGTCCCTGGCATTGTGAGGCCACAGTGCCAATCACTGTGCCACCCTTTTCCCAACAGCTCCTACCAGTCTTTGGCTTCACACTGAGCCAGTGTCCTATCTTTGCAGCGACGTCCTCTTTGTGACTAAAATTTTCAACCTCATCTTTTATTGAGCAGCCTTCATTGGTATCACTGAGGGCTGTTTAAAAGCACTTGTTTGGCCAGGAAGTATGCTGGACTGGCAGGTACGCAGCTCACCAAGTTACCCGTTGCACTACTGTTGTGTTAAAATGTGGCTTTTTTAATCCTTCTTTGAGATAGTCATTTTAATTTTTGTTTAAAACCTCTTCAGCATCACTCGAGACGAGTGTATGAGATCCTACGGCTGCGAGTGACGAACATGAGCGACCCAGCACAGAGTAGTGACTATCGACTGGATGTGAAACGCAGGCTTGCTATTCCTTTTAAGGTATTTGGAGCAATGAGAAACTGGACTGGAACGGTGTTGGAGGGGGCAGTGTGGGGGTGTGGGTGGTGGGGTGGGGGCAGTGGGGAGGAGCTGGCGGGGGGGGGGGGGGGGGGAGTTGGGGTGCGGGGGAGTTGGCTTGGGGGGGTTGAGGCAGTCCTAGTTTTTTTGGGGTGGGGGAGTTGGCTTGGAGGTGGTAGCCTAAAGATGAATTGGACCGTTTTCAAATTCCCAGCTGCTTAGTTATGTGTCCCTGACAGAGTTTGAACTGCTGGCCGTCCGTGACGGGCTGACATCCCTTGTGGCATTTCCTCCATCCCATCATCACTTTCCTCTGAATATTTTCCTCAACAGCCTTTGACACACTCAGTTGTTAATATGCAATTAATGCTGTTTATGCAAACACAGGAAGAACATGTAAACTCCACACTGACTGTCGTCCAATCAAGCCTGGGCCCCTGGCTTCTATCTCAGATGATGAAATTAGTATGTTCATTGATTTTAATTAGCAGCCATTGATTGTTGTGAAGATGTCTGGCTGCAACCACATCTGGTTGTTACTGCTACATCCAGTTGTCTGCCCTGGGGTTGTTGCTTCTGCTGTATTTGTCTGCAGTCTTCCCATGATATACTCCTGTTCAGCCCCCTCTCAAACACTGTGTACCATGAGCCTCATGATTCCTAAATATTGTTATTCTTGGGATGTGGGTGCTCCTGGCAAGGCCAGTATTTAGGCCTAAACTCCCTGGAGTTTTGAAGAATTGAGGTGTAGAAGGGGATTGACAGGGTAGACATGGAGAAGATGTTTCCTCTTGTGGGGCAATCTAGAATGACAGGTCATAGTTCGGGATAAGGGGTAGCAGATTTAAAACAGATGAGGAGCACTTGCTTCTCTCAAAAGATGGTGAATCTATGGAACTCACTACCTCAGGATGTGTGTGCTGGGACAGTGAGTAAATGTAAGGAAGAGACAGATTTTTAATGATTAATGAAGGGTTATGGTGAATGGGCAGGGAAGTGGATTTGAGGCTGAATGAGATCAGCCGTGATTGTATTGAATGGTGGAGCAGGCTGGAGGGGCTGAACTGCCCACTCCTAGTTCTTATGATCCTTAATGTCCATCCCTAATGACCCTTGAATATAAGAAATAGGAGCAGGAGTAGGCCATCTAGCCCTTCGAGCCTGCCCCGCCATTCAATAAGATCATGGCTGATCTGTTGTGTCTCAGTTCCACATTCCCGCCCTCTCCCCATAACCCTTAATCCCCTTGCCGATCAAAAACCCATCAACCCGCGTCTTAAATATATTCAGCGAGGCAGCCTCCACCACTTCAACAGGCAGAGAATTCCAGAGATTCACCACCCTTTGAGTGAAGAAGTTCCTCCTCAACTCCATTCTCAACCACCCCCCCCCTTATCTTGAGGCTGTGCCCCCTAGTCCTACTGTCCTTTCTGAGCGGGAAGAGTCTCTCCACCTCTATCCTATCCATCCCATTCATCATCTTATACGTCGCAATGAGATCTCCCCTCATTCTTCTAAACTCTAACGAGTACAAGCCTAGTTTATTCAGCCTCTCCTCATAGCTCAACCCCCTCAACTCCGGTATCAGCCTAGTAAACCTCCTCTGCACTCCCTCCAAGGCCAAAATATCTTTGCGTAAGTACGGCGACCAAAACTGCACACAGTACTCCAGCTGCAGCCTCACCAATGCCCTATACAGCCGCAGCAAGACCTCCCTACTTTTATATTCAAACTGAACTGAGTGTCTCGCTTGGCCATTTCAGAAGGCAGTCGAGAGTCAACCACGTTGCTGTGGCTGTGGAGTCACGTGTAGGCCAGACCAGGTGAAGACCCCTCCCCATTCCGAAATAATCTTTACCACTGTTTGTGGCAAAGCTCCCTCTTCTACAAGAGCTATTTTTTTAAAAAAACTATAAAGTGTAACTGGACCAAAACAATTACATTTCTGTGCCTGGAGAATGGAGATTCGGGGTTTCCTTACTTTTCTTTCTTTTAATTCTGCCAGAAAAATAAGAAAGAAGCGACGCGTCTGTCCCGTTTGATGCCGGAAGATTGGCTTGCCCAGCAGGCAGAGATGAGTGTGAGCCAAGAGCAGGAGTACTTGGAGGAGACCTACCAGAGCACAGTGGAACAGTACCGACACATCCTGGAGCGCTTAGCACGAGTCTGAATTCATTTGCAAAGCTTCCTCTTGACGCAGGAGTCTAGATTAGTTGACCGTGGATTGTAATATTGCTGCATTGTAGTCTGTGGTCAAGAAACTCTTCCCAATCACAATAAGTAAATGGATTTCCATTGAAATTGGAGCACTTCAATCAATGTGAAGCCTTTCTCTGCTATTGCTTAACATCAATCAGACACCAATGCAAACATCAACATCTTTTTAAAATGTGTATATAGAAGCACTGTACTATATTTTTTAAAGACATTACTCAATTTTACTTCTGGAAGCTCCAGCCATAATTAATGATCTTGGTGGGAGGCTCGGGTCAATCGACTCTCTGAAGATGATCACTTTAGCAGAGAAAGGCACTGCCCACTGGTTATGCTTCCTCCTGACGTTGGATCAAAGCAACCAGAAGCATCAGTTTTAGCTAATCGCTGAACTCTCCAGCTCCCAGAGTAAATAACTTGGGTCAAGTCTTTGTTTTGTATCACTACTTGACCCTCGGAAAGATACCTTTGCCACGCTCTTCCCGCAATCATCTGTAATCACCACAATATCCTCGCTGGGCATTGCTGATACAATCATCAACATTGGAATTCTATCACCAACAGTGTGCAAAATAAAATCTATATCATTTCAACCTAGACTGGTGGGGGAGATTTATTGTGTCTGTATTGTGCTGTAACAATGCTGGACGAAAAGAATTGGGCAGTACTGACCCAGTTCCTAGTGGGTGCAGTTTTTCTTGGCAGCAGTTAGCAACTTTCAGATATGCATCTGGTGGGAAATGTCAGATTGTGGGAAAAGACCATTTTCGAATGGTCTTTTGAGGATAACGTTGTAAAGAGCATTTGCTGTGCATCTATTCATGCCCTGAGAGTGTTTGGTAAGGGACAGTGTAGGGAGAGCTTTACTCTGCATCTAACCCCGTGCTGTACCTGTCCTGGGAGTGTTTGATGGAGGGACAGTGTAGAGGGAGCTTTACTCTGTATCTAACCCCGTGCTGTACCTGTCCTGGGAGTGTTTGATGGGTGGGACAGTGTAGAGGGAGCTTTACTCTGTATCTAACCCCGTGCTGTACCTGTCCTGGGAGTGTTTGATGGGGGGGACAGTGTAGAGGGAGCTTTACTCTGTATCTAACCCCGTGCTGTACCTGTCCTGGGAGTGTTTGATGGAGGGACAGTGTAGAGGGAGCTTTACTCTGTATCTAACCCCGTGCTGTACCTGTCCTGGGAGTGTTTGATGGAGGGACAGTGTAGAGGGAGCTTTACTCTGTATCTAACCCTGTGCTTTCCCTGTCCTGGGAATGTTTGATGGGGACAGTGTCGAGGGAGTTTTGCTCTATTGCATTACCCTGTGTTATATCTACGCTAGGGGTGCTTGACGTGGGTGGGGTGGGGGTTGTACTGTGTTTAGGTGCCCCAAAAATGCCAACAGTGGGCAGTGTGTGAATGTGACGTTGAGAGGGTGGTTCTGGATATTCAGGATGGGAAGGGTGGGCCTTCGAGGGGGGTTGCTGAATTTCTGGGCAGATCAGAAACTGGAGGGACTGGGTGCAGTCTGGCGAGCCTAGGGCATCACCCTGGCCACTGAAGAGGGCAAAGAGGTCCTGGCACTTAGTTAAGTAGTTGCCCTTGGTAGTAGGGGGCATGGCTGCCCAGAAGGAAAGCTGCTGTTGGCAATTGAGGCATAGCCAGGAAACTCTGCTGTTTATACCACCTGCCATCAGAGCCATTGGAAGGATGTACAGGCAGATCATCAAACTCTTGGGCCACACATGTTCCATGATGAGACTTGGAGCTTCTGGTCAAGAGGTATGGATGCTGTCTGCTGTACCACAAGCCCTCCCAGTGCTTCCACTAGCTGCTCTTAGAAATGTCATTGTGACCGATGATATTGGCATGACTCAAGTGAAGGTTTTTTTTCTTTGCACCATTTGTTAAATGAGCATTTGAAGGGTTTTGCTTTGGTTCCAAAATAAAGTTATAATTTTCCTTTTGTGTTTCCAAAGAGAGAATAAACTATTGTCTGTACGAAAGCTCAAATTGAAAAAAAAAAGCCCTTGGACTATTGAATTTCCTTTTCTTTTTGCAAATCAGAAACTGCACTTGCAAGATTAAAAATGTTTAATATTGACTATCCAGAAATAAAGTGAACTCAGATACAGATGCAGTCTGAATCCATCATTGCTTCAGAAATGACCTTCCCTACTGCCTCTCAGCACCAGGGACAAGGGTTCAGTTCCAGCCTCGGGTCACTGTCTGTGTGGAGTTTGCACATTCTCCCAGTGTCTGCATGGATTTCCTCCGGGTGCTCTGGTTTCCTCCCACAGTCCAAAGATGTGTGGGTTAGGTGGACTGGCCATGTTAAATTGCCCCTTAGTATTAGGGGAACTAGCTAGGATAAATGCATAGGGTTATGGGGATAGGACCTGGGTGGTACACACTCAATGGGCCAAATGGCCACCTCCTACGTTGCAGGAATTCTGTGATTCTATCAGGTCAGGTGTGGGGATCTTTGCTGATAACTGCACAAGGAAGACATTATTATTTGAATGGGTGTAAATTGAGAGGTGGATGCTCGACAAGACCTTGGAGTCCTTGTGCATCAGTTGCTGAAAGTGAGTGTCCAGGTACAGCAGGCAGTAAAGAAGGCAAATGGTATGTTGTCCTTCATAGCAAGAGGATTGAGTATAGGGATAGGGATGTTTTGCTGCAATTGTACAGGGTGTTGGTGAGGCCACACCTTGGGTATTGCGTGCAGTTTTGGTGACATTTTCTGAGGAAGGATATCTTTGCTATAGAGGGAGTACAGTGAAGGCTAATTCCTGGGATGGTAGGTCTGTCATATGAGGAGAGACTAAGTTGGTTAGGATTATATTCACTGGAATTTAGAAGAATGAGGGGATCTCAGAAACTTATAAAATTCTAACAGTGTTAGACAGGGTATAGAAACCCTACAGTGCAGAAAGGACATTCAGCCCATTGAGTCTGCACTGACCACAATCCGACCCTATCCCTATATCCCTGCATATTTACCCACTAATCCCTCTAACCTATGCATCTCAGGACAGTAAGGGCAACTTAGCATAGCCAATCAACCTAACCTGCACATCTTTGGACTGTGGGAGGAAACTGGGGAAGAAACCCATGCAGACATGAGGAGAATGTGCAAACTCCACACACACACACACACACACACACACACACACACACACACTGACCCAAGCTGGGAATCAAACCCAAGTCCCTGGAGCTGTAAAGCAACAGTGCTAACCATTGTGTTTGGATAGATTCAGAAAGAATATTCCCGATGATGGGAGGAGTCCAGAGCCATTGGTTGAGTACAAGGGCTAAACCTTTCAGAACTGAGGTGAGAAATTTCTTCACCTAGAGGGTGGTGAATGTGTGGAATTCATTACTGCAGGAAGTAGTTGAGGCCAAAACGTTGTGTGATTTCAGGAAGGAGTTAGATATCCCTTGATCCCAAGAGCTATATGAGGGGGAAGGGGGGAAATCAGGATATTGAATGTGATGATTGTCTATGATCAAAATGAATGGCAGAGCAGGCTCGAAAGGCCTACTCCTGCTTCTAGTTTCTATATATGTTCAATACCATTTGCAACTTCAGACACTGAAACAGTTCATGTCCAAATGCAGCAAAATCTGGACAATATCCAGCAATGTTACTTATCATGGACAAGTGATAAGTAACATTTGTACCATACAAATGCCAGGCAGTGACCATCTCCCCCATGACATTCAAGAGCATTACCATCGCTGAACCCCCTCACTACCAACATACTGGGGGTTACCGCTGACCAGAAACTGAACTGGACCCAGCCACATAACTTCTATGACTCCAGGTCACAATCTTGCAGAAGTAACTCACTTCCTGACTCCCCAGAGCCTGCCCACTATCCAAAAGGCACAAGTGAGCTGAAATACTCCCCACTTGCCTGGACGGGTGCAGCTCCAACAACACTCGAGAAGCTCACCACCATCCAGGACGAAGCAGCCCCGCTTGATTGGACCCCCATCCACAAACATCCACTCCCTCCACCACCGACACTCAGTAGCAGCCGTGTGTACAAGGTGCACTGCAGCAACTCACCGAGGCTCCTTCAACAGCACCTTCCAAACCCACCACCTCGACCATCTAGAAGGACAAGAGTAGCAGCTACCTGGGAACACCCCCTCCTCCACCCCGGAGGTTCCCTTCCAAGTCACTCACCATCCTGACTTGGGAATGTATCGGGAATGGCAGCAGACACAAGGGATAGAATTTTGAGGGTGCCGAATGATTAGTGTCCAAGAGCCAGACGTTAATACACAGCCACTTTGCAATTGCCAGTGCCGTTGAACACTGGAGCGTTGATGGGTGGGATTTCCATCCATCCCTGAAAGGAAGGCCAGCCTGTGCAAGCTGTCGGCCAAACACCTTTGACCCAGCCAGGCACAGTGCTCCAGGGGTCACAAGCAGTCCTGCAGCACCCTGCCTGGGATTAAATCCAAGGATGGGAGCAGGGTGGATAGGGGAAGGATTGGCATTGCAGGGGGGTAGGGTTCCAAGGTGGAGGGTGTCCCAGCTCTGAGGAGTGAGGAACCACAACCTCCGCTTCTCGCTTCCGATGGGGAAAGTGTAAATGTCACTTTCTCACCCCAGCCACCAGCCTGAAAACAGAGGCTGGGCGGGAGAAGATCCTTACTGGTCATTATCTAGCCTGATATCCAATAACAATCCAGGATCTCCCTCCCTAACAGCACTGTGGGTGTACCTACACCACACGGACTGACTGATGTCCGATAACAATCCTGGAACTCCCTCCCTAACAGCACTGTGGGTGTACCTACACCACACGGACTGTCTGATGTCCAATAACAATCCTGGAACTCCCTCCCTAACAGCACTGTGGGTGTACCTACACCACATGGACTGACTGATGTCCAATAACAATCCTGGAACTCCCTCCCTAACAGCACTGTGGGTGTACTGACACCACATGGACTGACTGATGTCCAATAACAATCCTGGAACTCCCTCCCTAACAGCACTGTGGGTGTACCTACACCACATGGACTGACTGATGTCCAATAACAATCCTGGAACTCCCTCCCTAACAGCACTGTGGGTGTACCTACACCACATGGACTGACTGATGTCCAATAACAATCCAGGATCTCCCTCCCTAACAGCACTGTGGGTGTACCTACACCACACGGACTGTCTGATGTCCAATAACAATCCTGGAACTCCCTCCCTAACAGCACTGTGGGTGTACCTACACCACACGGACTGTCTGATGTCCAATAACAATCCTGGAACCCCCTCCCTAACAGCACTGTGGGTGTACCTACACCACACGGACTGTCTGATGTCCAATAACAATCCTGGAACTCCCTCCCTAACAGCACTGTGGGTGTACCTACACCACACGGACTGTCTGATGTCCAATAACAATCCTGGAACTCCCTCCCTAACAGCACTGTGGGTGTACCTACACCACACGGACTGTCTGATGTCCAATAACAATCCTGGAACTCCCTCCCTAACAGCACTGTGGGTGTACCTACACCACATGGACTGACTGATGTCCAATAACAATCCTGGAACTCCCTCCCTAACAGCACTGTGGGTGTACCTACACCACATGGACTGACTGATATCCAATAACAATCCTGGAACTCCCTCCCTAACAGCACTGTGGGTGTACCTACCCCACATGGACTGCAGTGGTTCTTACCGCTGGCCTTACCAGAGGTGCCCCCATCTCAAGAACATTTTGTTTTAATTATTCTTTTCATTTCATGTTTTAATATGTTTTCTACCATGCACTCACCTTATATTTTATATAATATTTTATGAACATTCAAATACACTACATAGTTACTACCTTAAAAAACTGAAAAAGATTTGTCAAGCTTGATGTTTCTTTAATTAATCTATGCTCTCTCTGCTTAATTGTAGGAAGATTCTTGAATTGCACTGTTATCATGTACCTACTAATAGATTCTAATATTTTCCGTACTACTATCGAGTGACCCGGTGTCCAAAGATGTGCAGGTTAGGGTGGATTGGCCATGCTAAATTACCCCTTAGTGTCCAAAGATGTGTAGGTTAGGGTGGATTGGCCATGTTAAATTGTCCCTTAGTGTCCAAAGATGTGTAGGTTAGGGTGGATTGGCCATGCTAAATTACCCCTTAGTGTCCAAAGATGTGTAGGTTAGGGTGGATTGGCCGTGCTAAATTGTCCCTTAGTGTCCAAAGATGTGTAGGTTAGGGTGGATTGGCCGTGCTAAATTGTCCCTTAGTGTCCAAGGATGTGTAGGTTAGGTGGATTGGCCATGCTAAATTATCCCTTAGTGTCCAAAGATGTGTAGGTTAGGGTGGATTGGCCATGCTAAATTATCCCTTAGTATCCAAAGATGTGTAGGTTAGGGTGGATTGGCCATGCTAAATTATCCCTTAGTATCCAAAGATGTGTAGGTTAGGGTGGATTGGCCATGCTAAATTATCCCTTAGTATCCAAAGATGTGTAGGTTAGGGTGGATTGGCCATGCTAAATTGTCCCTTAGTGTCCAAAGATGTGTAGGTTAGGTGGATTGGCCATGCTAAATTGTCCCTTAGTGTCCAAAGATGTGTAGGTTAGGTGGATTGGCCATGCTAAATTGTCCCTTAGTGTCCAAAGATGTGTAGGTTAGGTGGATTGGCCATGCTAAATTGTCCCTTAGTGTCCAAAGATGTGTAGGTTAGGGTGGATTGGCCGTGCTAAATTGTCCCTTAGTGTCCAAAGATGTGCAGGTTAGGTGGATTGGCCATGTTAAATTGTCCCTTAGTGTCCAAAGATGTGTAGGTTAGGGTGGATTGGCCATGTTAAATTGCCCCTTAGTGTCCAAAGATGTGTAGGTTAGGGTGGATTGGCCATGCTAAATTGTCCCTTAGTGTCCAAAGATGTGTAGGTTAGGGTGGATTGGCCATGCTAAATTGTCCCTTAGTGTCCAAAGATGTGTAGGTTAGGTGGATTGGCCATGCTAAATTACCCCTTAGTGTCCAAAGATGTGTAGGTTAGGGTGGATTGGCCATGCTAAATTATCCCTTAGTGTCCAAAGATGTGTAGGTTAGGGTGGATTGGCCATGCTAAATTGTCCCTTAGTGTCCAAAGATGTGTAGGTTAGGTGGATTGGCCGTGCTAAAGGATCCTTATTGTGAAGAGTGGGTGCAATCTCGCTGGGCAGAAGTTTCTTTTTGCAGTCTGGGTATTCTATGGGAAGTGAGAGAGCCAGGTTGTGACTGGGGGGTGGGGGGTGTGTGTAGGAAGTGGCGGGCTCAGCTGGAGGAAGCTGAGATCGGGTTACAAATGATTGAGAAAAGGCGGGCTGCTTACAGGAGGTGGATCCCTTCTCCAGGAAGTAGCTGCATTGATAGAAATCTGAGTGGGGGACAAAAGCTGGCAGCTGCTGTGTTTTGGGAAACTGCCTGGGGGAAAGAGCGGGCTTTGGAATCGATTCAGTTCTTTTGCAGAACATGACAACGTCCCAGTTTCTGCTCCAAGTCCTGGATGAGCTGAGCGAAGACGAGTTTGAGCGTTTTAAATTCTACCTTGGGGACAGCAACGATTTCAAACCGATAGCCCGAGGTCTCCTGGAGAAAAAAACTCGTGTGGATGTGGCTTTCATTCTGCCTAAACATTACAGCCAGCAGGCTCGGAGCATCAGCAGAGATATCTTAGGCAAACTGCCCAGGCAGGACCTGCTGGAGAGGATGTTCAGAGAGGGAGACAGCAGCCAGTCTGCAGGTACCTGCCCAGTCTGTCAATTTCAGCCTGGAAATAACAAGAGGGGGGAGAGACAGACAGCTCCCCTCCCTGGGAAGTGATGGGGGAGAGACACAGACAGCTCCCCTCCCTGGGAAGTGTGGGGGAGAGACAGACAGCTCCCCTCCCTGGGAAGTGATGGGGGAGAGACAGAGACAGCTCCCCTCCCTGGGAAGTGATGGGGGGGGAGAGACAGACAGCTCCCCTCCCTGGGAAGTGATGGGGGAGAGACAGACAGCTCCCCTCCCTGGGAAGTGATGGGGGAGAGACAGACAGCTCCCCTCCCTGGGAAGTGATGGGGGAGAGACACAGACAGCTCCCCTCCCTGGGAAGTGATGGGGGAGAGACAGACAGCTCCCCTCCCTGGGAAGTGATGGGGGAGAGACAGACAGCTCCCCTCCCTGGGAAGTGATGGGGGAGAGACAGACAGCTCCCCTCCCTGGGAAGTGATGGGGGAGAGACAGACAGCTCCCCTCCCTGGGAAGTGATGGGGGAGAGACAGACAGCTCCCCTCCCTGGGAAGTGATGGGGGAGAGACAGACAGCTCCCCTCCCTGGGAAGTGATGGGGGGGGTGGGGGTCCCAGGAGATGGGCTGGATGATGACTCCACTTCCCCACTGCGTACCCTCTGTGTGTACCTCCCATTCCTGCTGTGTACCACCCTCGCTTTCCTGCTGTGTATCCTCTGTGTACCATCTTCCCCTCTCCCACTGTATACCCATGGTGTACCGCCCTCCCCTCCCCTGCTGTGTACCCTTGGAGTGTACCACCCTCCCCTGCTGTGTACCCTTGGAGTGTACCACCCTCCCCTACTGTGTACCCTTGGAGTGTACCACCCTCCCCTACTGTGTACCCTTGGAGTGTACCACCCTCCCCTACTGTGTACCCTTGGAGTGTACCACCCTCCCCTACTGTGTACCCTTGGAGTGTACCGCCCTCCCCTACCGTGTACCCTTGGAGTGTACCGCCCTCCCCTGCTGCGTACCCTTGGAGTGTACCGCCCTCCCCTGCTGCGTACCCTTGGAGTGTACCGCCCTCCCCTGCTGTGTACCCTTGGAGTGTACCGCCCTCCCCTGCTGCGTACCCTTGGAGTGTACCGCCCTCCCCTGCTGTGTACCCTTGGAGTGTACCGCCCTCCCCTGCTGTGTACCCTTGGAGTGTACCGCCCTCCCCTGCTGTGTACCCTTGGAGCGTACCGCCCTCCCCTGCTGTGTACCCTTGGAGCGTACCGCCCTCCCCTGCTGTGTACCCTTGGAGCGTACCGCCCTCCCCTGCTGTGTACCCTTGGAGCGTACCGCCCTCCCCTGCTGTGTACCCTTGGAGCGTACCGCCCTCCCCTACTGTGTACCCTTGGAGCGTACCGCCCTCCCCTACTGTGTACCCTTGGAGCGTACCGCCCTCCCCTACTGTGTACCCTTGGAGCGTACCGCCCTCCCCTACTGTGTACCCTTGGAGCGTACCGCCCTCCCCTACTGTGTACCCTTGGAGCGTACCGCCCTCCCCTACTGTGTACCCTTGGAGCGTACCGCCCTCCCCTGCTGTGTACCCTTGGAGTGTACCACCCTCCCCTGCTGTGTACCCTTGGAGTGTACCGCCCTCCCCTGCTGTGTACCCTTGGAGTGTACCGCCCTCCCCTGCTGTGTACCCTTGGAGTGTACCACCCTCCCCTGCTGTGTACCCTTGGAGTGTACTGCCCTCCCCTGCTGTGTACCCTTGGAGCGTACCGCCCTCCCCTGCTGTGTACCCTTGGAGTGTACCGCCCTCCCCTGCTGTGTACCTGTATTGCTGCCAATGAAATATTTGAAGCCAGTGCATGATTTACACTGTTCACATGGAGGTATCAGAGAATCGTATAGAGCCGAAGAGACCCTTTGGCCCATCACGTCTGCACTGACACATATCTGGCCACCCAGCTAACCCCATGTAGCAGCCCTTGTCCCATTACCCCGCGTCTAATGATGTGTCAAGTGCTCATCCAGGGATTTTTTGAAGGATGTGAGGCCTCCCCCACCCTCAGAGTAAAAAAAAAAGTTTCTCCTCACAACGCCCCCCTCCCCCACAAGCCTCTCAACGTAAACCCATGTCCCCTCGTGACTGACCCTTCAACTGAGGGGAACAGCCGGGAATCGAACCCGGCGCCGTGAGGCGTCAGTGCGAACGACCGCGTCACAGGTTCAGGGCTACGTACCGGCATGTGTGAGTCTTTGCTGGATAGTTGGTGGCTTTGGAGTTGACGAGGCCTAAATTCTGATGTCGTTGCATCTTTGTCTTAGCACGGAGGAAGAGACGGAGACCCGAGGGCCGAGACTCATCGGGAAGTGCGCCCGACCGATCTGAGAAGTCCCGATCAAAGAGAAGCAGTACGTACGATCGTGCTTAAACGTTCTTTGAAAATGAAAATGCTCGTGGAACTTGAAATCGTTGTCGGGAAAAACCCGTTTGGTTGGCTAATGTCCCTTTAAGGAAGGAAATCCGCCCGACTTAGTGGGCCTGGCCTACATGTGACTAAAGAGGCACAGCAATGTGGTCGGCTCTTAACTGCCCTCCAGGGGTAACTAGGGATGGGTAATAAACGCTGGCCCAGCCCGCAACACCCACGTCCAACAAATGGATAAAACGTTGTCTCCAGTTCAACTTCCACCCCGCTTAAGAACACTTCACCCGGTGATAAGTCGACAGATCTATGGGGTAAGATGGCTCTCTCGGTGTCTGGGAGCCTTTCCCAGCTGCCTCGCAGTGAATGGCGGGAGAGCAGGTAACGGCGGAGCTCGGTGGAATCGTCCTCCAACCCTCTCCCTCCGATACTGCAGGGGATGATCCCATTAAGAGCGGCCACTGGCGCTGGGGACCTACAGTCCGGGAAATGGGTCAAAGTTGAGAGGGTGTGGGAATTGTGGTCCTCTAAGATTTATAAGGATGTTACCCGGATTGGGAGGCGTGCCTTATGAGGATAGGTTGAGGGAGCTCGGTCTCTTCTCCCTGGAGAGATGAAGATTGAGAGGTGACCTGATAGAGGTTTATAAGATGTTGAGAGGTATAGATAGGGTGGATTCTCAGAGGCTATTTCCCAGGGCTGAAACGGTCACTACGAGAGGACACAGGTTTAAGGTGCTGGGGAGTAGGTACAGAGGAGATGTCAGGGGTAAATTTTTCATTCAGAGGGTGAGTGGAACATAAGAAATAGGAGCAGGAGTCGGCCATCTAGCCCTTCGAGCCTGCTCCGCCATTCAATAAGACCATGGCTGATCTGAAGTGGATCAGTTCCACTTTCCCGCTTTCTCCCCTTAATTCCCTTGTCTATCAGAAACCTATCTACCCGTGACTTAAATATATTTAGCGAGGCAGCCTCCACCACTTCAACGGGCAGAGAATTCCAGAGATTCACCACCCTTTGAATGAAGAAGTTCCTCCTCAACTCCGTTCTAAACTGCACCCCCCTTTATCTTGAGGCTGTGCCCTCTAGTCCTGCTGTCCTTTCTGAGCGGGAAGGATTTCTCTACCTCTACCCTATCCATCCCCTTCATTATCTTATACGTCTCTATAAGATCCCCCCTCATCCTTCTAAACTCCAACGAGTACAGACCCAGTCTATTTAGTCTCTCTTCATAGTCCAACCCCCTCATCTCCGGTATCAGCCTAGTGAACCTCCTCTGCACTCCCTCCAGGGCCAAAATATCCTTGCACAAGTGCGGCGACCAAAACTGCACACAGTACTCCAGCTGCGGCCTCACCAGTGCCCTATACAGTTGCAGCAAGACCTCCCTACTTTTATATTCTATCCCCCTCGCTATAAAGGCCAGCATCCCATTCGCCTTCTTGATCACCTGCTGCACCTGCAGACTGGGTTTTTGCAACTCATGCACAAGGACCCCCAGGTCCCTCTGCACCGTAGCATGCTGCAGCTTTTCACCCTTTAAATAGTAATCCCTCCTACTATTATTCCTGCCAAAGTGGATAACCTCACACTTGCTAACATTGTACTCCATCTGCCATTTCCTGGCCCATTCGCCCAGCCTATCCAGATCCCTCTGCAGACTCTCCACACCCTCCGCACAATTTGCCTTTCCCCCAATCTTGGTGTCATCAGCAAATTTCGACACCCTACACTCGGTTCCCTCCTCCAGATCATCTATATAAATGGTAAATAGCTGAGGCCCCAGCACCGACCCCTGGGGCACTCCACTAGTCACCAATGGGACTGAGTACATGGGATTTAATAGGATTGAGGGTTCTAGGTAAGCCTAGTAGATAGAGATACGATCGGCGCACCTTGTGGGCTGAAGGGCCTGTTTGTGCTGTAGTTTTTCCATGATTCTCCCCGCTGCCCTCGCCCACCCGTGACCTTTTGAAGAGAATATTTTGGCAGTGTATTTAGCTGGTGAGAATCTTCCCCTCGTACCCACCCTGCTGGCCTCTGGATAATAATCAGGGAATTTTATGCTTCTGTCTGTGTTTAGCTCAGTGACAATAGTTCTCCTTCTCTGAGCACTTCAAGCTGTTGAGTGATTTGCCCAAGAGACGAGGCCAGCCCAGGTAGCGCCGTCACTCACCGGGAGGCAGCAAGGACAGCCAGCGTTTCATGGCGACGTTTTGTCTTTCCAGAGGCAGCGCCAGAGATACTGACGGACCGAACACTGATGCTGCTGGCGCAGGCAATGGGGCACAACTGGAAGCAGATCGGGATCCAGTTCCTGGAGCTGCCAAGCTATGAAATTGAGCGGTGCCAATCGCAGGAGCTGACTGTCGTCATGCAACAGTTCGAGATGCTGAAAAGCTGGCGGAACCGAGAAAAGGAGAAGGCTACAGCCCACCATCTCTACTCCATCCTCAGCAACAGGGACTGCCCAGTCAGCTCAGAACAACTTGAGTGTCTTCTCAAAGATATTCATTGACCGAAAGACAAGGACACTTCCTCGTCTTTTAAGCTTAAACGTAATCGAACCGTCGATGACCGATGCAGGTATCTTTCTGCGTTTAAAAACTGTAGATTTGCAGCTGGAATGTCCAATCTACATTTTTACGGGATCTTTCTGTAACTGGGGGGAGTTATTTTATTCGCCCCCCCACATCAGTCACTAGCCATCTTTCCATTAACAATTACTTTTCAATTTCTATTCCTATTTTCTGGCTCACTTGGGGATTCCCTTGAATGTATCTATAAGGATGTTATCGATGTTTTTCTCTTTTAATCCACAGGTGATTGGGTCCACCTTGTTGTCCAACAAGGGGCACACACGGTGGGTCGTGCGAGGGCCGCTCTTGGATGTTTCGAGAGTTGCCTAGTGCTTCACGTCGTTAGTGTACGCTTAAACTGGACCAACTAACGGGCAACACGACAGCTCAGTGACTATCACTGTTTGCTGTGCAGATACATGGATTTGGGTCGGTGTCTGTGGGAGTTTGCACATTCTCCCCGTGATTGCGTGGGTTTTCTCCAGGTGCTCCGGTTTCCTCCCACACCCCAAAAACGTGCTCTTAGGCTGATTGGTGTAACAAATTGTCCCTAAATTAGTTTCCCTCAATGTGGAATGCCATAAGCATAGACGAGGGTCATGGGTGGAGGGGGACTGGTAATGTTAAAATGGCAACACGGGGCTCGTTGGGCCAAAGGGCCTGTTTCCCGGGCTGTGTTGTTCTTTGTTCAATCTCGGAGTGCTCTGTGCGAAATGAACATAGGAGGCCATTCAGCCCCTCGAGCTTGTTGCACCATTCAGTTGATCTCTCGCCTAACTACAACGATGCTGTGACCTTGAGAAATACGTTTGTGTGCTGTGTTTATTTTCGCATCCAGTTCCACTAACTGATACCCCTCTATTTGTAATCCTGTTCCTATGTTCCCTGTTGATACCGCAAAAGCATAATTGCTGGAATATTTGTCTTGAGCTTGGGTTTTTTATTATTCATTTGTGGGACATGGGCACCGCTGTCTGGGCCAGCATTCATTGCCTGCCCGAGGGCAGTCGAGACTCCAGCCGCATTGCTGTGGCTATGGATTCACATGTAGGCCAGACTGGGTAAGGATGGCAGATTTCCCTCCCTAAAGGCCATTCGGGAATCGGCTGGGTTTTTCCAACAATGGTTTTGTGGTCATCAGTAGATTCTTAATTCCAGATATTTTTTTATGGACTTCACATTCCACCAGCTGCCTTGGTGGGATTCGAACCCAGGTCCCTAAGTATGTTAGATTGGCAAAAAAAAGTACACTGTTTTCCCTTGCTCTACTTGGACTCTGTTGTTAAATAAAGTTTGCTTTAATGAAAGCTTCCCCGTGGAATGGATAGAAACACCTTAAGCTCACACTGACGCCAACATCAAAAGTAAAAGTTAGGATCAAACTAACTTCCTAATATACCTTGGAGATTCTAATCTGGTCCTTAACAATCCACCTTTGTCCCTTTAACACATTTATCATGAGCAGAAATCTACTTTTGAAATTTAAAATGAATCATTGAAACTTGCACCAGCTTTCTGTGTGTAGAAGAGTTTCCTGGTTCGAATCCTGAAAGATTTGACTCCCAAGTCTGGCCTCCACAGCCAAACGGGAATAGTTTCTCCCCATCTGTTCTCTTGATAAACTTCAATCAAAATCAACCCCAAACCTCCTCGATTCCCGGGAGTGCCCTAGTTTGGGGACTGCCTCCTGGGAGTTTCACCCTTGTTGTCCGTGTATCATTCCAGCCCCGCACCCCCTCCACAGGTCAGCCTCTCCTTCCTCAGCTGTGTTCACAGTGACTCCAGCTGTGAGCCACTGATTCCCTTCAGTGCAGAAGGATGCCATTCAGCCCATCGAGTCTGCGCCATATCTCTTACCCAGGTCCACTCCCACCCTATCCCTGTGACGCTGTACATTTACCATGGCCAATCCACCCACACATCTTTGGACACTAAGGGACAATTTAGCATGGCCAATCCACCCACACATCTTTGGACACTAAGGGACAATTTAGCATGGCCAATCCACCTAACCTACACATCTTTAGATACTAAGGGACAATTTAACCATGGCCAATCCACCTAACCTACACATCTTTAGATACTAAGGGACAATTTAGCATGGCCAATCCACCCTAACCTACACATCTTTGGACACGAAGAGACAATTTAGCACGGCCAATCCACCTAACCTGCAATTCTTTGGACACTAAGGGACAATTTAGCATGATCAATCCACCTAACCTGCACATCTTTGGACACTAAGGGACAATTTAGCATGACCAATCCACCTAACCTACACATCTTTGGATACTGAGGGACAATTTAGCATGGCCAATCCACCCTAACCTACACATCTTTGGATACTAAGGGACAATTTAGCATGGCCAATCCACCTAACCTGCACATCTTTGGATACTAAGGGACAATTTAGCATGGCCAATCCACCCTAACCTGCACATCTTTGGACACTAAGGGACAATTTAGCATGGCCAATCCCCCTAACCTACACATCTTTGGACACTAAGGGACAATTTAGCATGGCCAATCCACCTAACCTGCACATCTTTGGACACTAAGGGACAATTTAGCATGGCCAATCCCCCTAACCTACACATCTTTGGACACGAAGGGACAATTTAGCGCGGCCAATCCACCTAACCTGCAATTCTTTGGACACTAAGGGACAATTTAGCATGACCAATCCACCTAACCTGCACATCTTTGGACACTAAGGGGCAATTTAGCATGGCCAATCCACCCTAACCTACACATCTTTGGACACTAAGGGGCAATTTAGCATGGCCAATCCACCTAACCTGCAATTCTTTGGACACTAAGGGACAATTTAGCATGACCAATCCACCTAACCTGCACATCTTTGGACACTAAGGGGCAATTTAGCATGGCCAATCCACCCTAACCTACACATCTTTGGACACTAAGGGGCAATTTAGCATGGCCAATCCACCCTAACCTACACATCTTTGGACACTAAGGGACAATTTAGCATGGCCAATCCACCTAACCTACACATCTTTGGACACTAAGGGATAATTTAGCATGGCCAATCCACCTAACCTGCACATCTTTGGACACGAAGGGACAATTTAGCATGGCCAATCCACCTAACCTACACATCTTTGGACACTAAGGGATAATTTAGCATGGCCAATCCACCTAACCTGCACATCTTTGGACACGAAGGGACAATTTAGCATGGCCAATCCACCTAACCTACACATCTTTGGACACTAAGGGATAATTTAGCATGGCCAATCCACCTAACCTGCACATCTTTGGACACGAAGGGACAATTTAGCATGGCCAATCCACCTAACCTACACATCTTTGGACACTAAGGGATAATTTAGCATGGCCAATCCACCTAACCTGCACATCTTTGGACACGAAGGGACAATTTAGCATGGCCAATCCACCTAACCTGCACATCTTTGGACACTAAGGGATAATTTAGCATGGCCAATCCACCTAACCTGCACATCTTTGGACACTAAGGGACAATTTAGCATGGCCAATCCACCTAACCTGCACATCTTTGGACACGAAGGGACAATTTAGCATGGCCAATCCACCTAACCTACTCATCTTTGGACACTAAGGGGCAATTTAGCATGGCCAATCCCCCTAACCTACACATCTTTGGACACTAAGGGACAATTTAGCATGGCCAATCCACCTAACCTGCACATCTTTGGACACTAAGGGACAATTTAGCATGGCCAATCCCCCTAACCTACACATCTTTGGACACGAAGGGACAATTTAGCGCGGCCAATCCACCTAACCTGCAATTCTTTGGACACTAAGGGACAATTTAGCATGACCAATCCACCTAACCTGCACATCTTTGGACACTAAGGGGCAATTTAGCATGGCCAATCCACCCTAACCTACACATCTTTGGACACTAAGGGGCAATTTAGCATGGCCAATCCACCTAACCTGCAATTCTTTGGACACTAAGGGACAATTTAGCATGACCAATCCACCTAACCTGCACATCTTTGGACACTAAGGGGCAATTTAGCATGGCCAATCCACCCTAACCTACACATCTTTGGACACTAAGGGGCAATTTAGCATGGCCAATCCACCCTAACCTACACATCTTTGGACACTAAGGGACAATTTAGCATGGCCAATCCACCTAACCTACACATCTTTGGACACTAAGGGATAATTTAGCATGGCCAATCCACCTAACCTGCACATCTTTGGACACGAAGGGACAATTTAGCATGGCCAATCCACCTAACCTACACATCTTTGGACACTAAGGGATAATTTAGCATGGCCAATCCACCTAACCTGCACATCTTTGGACACGAAGGGACAATTTAGCATGGCCAATCCACCTAACCTACACATCTTTGGACACTAAGGGATAATTTAGCATGGCCAATCCACCTAACCTGCACATCTTTGGACACGAAGGGACAATTTAGCATGGTCAATCCACCCTAACCTACACATCTTTGGACACGAAGGGACAATTTAGCATGGCCAATCCACCCTAACCTGCACATCTTTGGACACTAAGGGATAATTTAGCATGGCCAATCCACCCTAACCTACACATCTTTGGACACTAAGGGACAATTTAGCATGGCCAATCCACCTAACCTACACATCTTTGGATACTAAGGGACAATTTAGCATGGCCAATCCACCCTAACCTGCACATCTTTGGATACTAAGGGACAATTTAGCATGGCCAATCCACCTAACCTGCACATCTTTGGACACGAAGGGGCAATTTAGCATGGCCAATACACCTAACCTGCACATCTTTGGATACTAAGGGACAATTTAGCATGGCCAATCCACCCTAACCTGCACATCTTTGGATACTAAGGGACAATTTAGCATGGCCAATCCACCTAACCTGCACATCTTTGGACACGAAGGGGCAATTTAGCATGGCCAATACACCTAACCTGCACATCTTTGGATACTAAGGGACAATTTAGCATGGCCAATCCACCCTAACCTGCACATCTTTGGATACTAAGGGACAATTTAGCATGGCCAATCCACCTAACCTGCACATCTTTGGACACTAAGGGACAATTTAGCATGGCCAATCCACCCTAACCTACACATCTTTAGACACTAAGGGATAATTTAGCATGGCCAATCCACCTAACCTGCACATCTTTGGACACTAAGGGACAATTTAGCATGGCCAATCCACCTAACCTGCACATCTTTGGACACTAAGGGACAATTTAGCATGGCCAATCCCCCTAACCTACACATCTTTGGACACTAAGGGACAATTTAGCATGGCCAATCCATCTAACCTACACATCTTTGGACACTAAGGGACAATTTAGCATGGCCAATCCACCCTAACCTACACATCTTTGGACACTAAGGGATAATTTAGCATGGCCAATCCACCTAACCTGCACATCTTTGAACACTAAGGGACAATTTAGCATGGCCAATCCATCTAACCTGCACATCTGTAGCAAAAAGCATAGCGACTTTGACTGAGAAGTGGGAAGCGGATGCACCCTCCACCGATAACCAGGAGGAAGACATCTCGTGGAGGCGACAGAGGGGCTTCACTGGAGCATTCTTGGAGAAGTCGGTGCAACAGCATTCACTAAGGAGTGGGAAGCTTCTGGTGTCAAGGTGCTGTCTTGGTACGCTGCTGTGGGAGAGGACACATGGAAAAGAGGTGAGTGGTAAGTAGGGAGGTTGGGTAAGTGCTTAATAATTATATTAGTAATCTCCAAGGTAATTTCTGTGGTTTATAAAGGTTATATTTGGTACTGATAAGGAGCAAGAAAGAGGAGCTCGAGAGAATTGTATATAATCTGAAGCAAAACACCTTTCAAAAGTTTAATTTAAAGGAGTAAGACATGACAGGAGAGCTCCAAGCTGTGGTTTGCTCCTCTTGCTCCATGTGGGAGGCTGGGGACAGTCGTCCTGGGTCTGCATGTGTGCAGGAAGTGTCTCCAGCTCCTGGAAGCTCGAGTTGGGGCGGCACCTGGAGACACTGCGGAGTCAGTGAGTACCGTGGATAGCAGGCGTAGCGAGGTGGTCACAGACCCCGCAGGCGGGAAGGGAATTGGTGAGAGATTGGCACCTGGTGCCGGAATCTCCTGTGGCCATTCCTCTGCAAAACACTTCCGAGGCTGTCGAGGGGAATGACCTCTCTGGGGAAATCAGCAGCAGCCGAGCTGGTGGCGCTATTCTGCTGCAGACGGGAGGGCTACGAACTGTGCCAGTACGGTGAAGAGACAAATGTTTCTGTGGCTGCAAATTAGGCTTCGGGACGGCATATTTCACCTCCCCTCCCCGGTGCTCGGGTCAAGGATGTCCTCGGCACGGGGACAGGGCGCTCTGGAAGGACAGGGTGAACTAACAGAGGTCATGGTCCATATGGGTACAAATGACGTCAGTAAAATAGGGGATGACGGCCAAAAACCAGAACACAGGGGGCTCGGGAGAAAGCGGAGATAATTGGACCTCAATGGCAGTGATCCTGAGATGAATCCCACATGCTCGTCCAACGGGACATATCCGATCGGATATATCGGATGAAGAGTTGGGGGCAAGGTTTCAGATTCCTGGGGCATTGGGACTGATCTGGGGGAGGTGGGCCTCGACAGGGGGGTTACGGCAGGAAGGGGATCGATGGTCGGTTTTCCAGAGCAGTTAAACTAAGGGGGAGAGAACTGATGTAAGGAGACGGAGAGGGAGGGAGTGAGGGGGAGGGAACTGATGTAAGGAGACGGAGGGGGAGGGAGCGAGGGGGAGGGAACTGATGTAAGGAGACGGAGAGGGAGGGAGTGAGGGGGAGGGAACTGATGTAAGGAGACGGAGAGGGAGGGAGCGAGGGGGAGGGAACTGATGTACGGAGAGGGAGGGAGCGAGGGGGAGGGAACTGATGTAAGGAGACGGAGAGGGAGGGAGTGAGGGGGAGGGAACCGATGTAAGGAGACGGAGAGGGAGGGAGCGAGGGGGAGGGAACTGATGTAAGGAGATGGAGGGAGCGAGGGGGAGGGAACTGATGTAAGGAGATGGAGGGAGCGAGGGGGAGGGAACTGATGTAAGGAGACGGAGAGGGAGGGAGTGAGGGGGAGGGAACTGATGTAAGGAGACGGAGAGGGAGGGAGCGAGGGGGAGGGAACTGATGTAAGGAGACGGAGAGGGAGGGAGCGAGGGGGAGGGAACCGATGTAAGGAGACGGAGAGGGAGGGAGTGAGGGGGAGGGAACTGATGTAAGGAGACGGAGAGGGAGGGAGTGAGGGGGAGGGAACCGATGTAAGGAGACGGAGAGGGAGGGAGCGAGGGGGAGGGAACTGATGTAAGGAGACGGAGATGGAGGGAGCGAGGGGGAGGGAACTGATGTAAGGAGATGGAGGGAGCGAGGGGGAGGGAACTGATGTAAGGAGACGGAGAGGGAGGGAGCGAGGGGGAGGGAACTGATGTAAGGAGACGGAGAGGGAGGGAGCGAGGACAAAAACAAAAGGTAGACGAAGGATTAAAAAGAAGTGAGAGGCAGAGAAACCAAGGACAAAGTTGAAACAGGGCTATAGGGAGCAAGGCAAACAATGTTAAAAAGACAAACTTCAAGGCTGTGTGTCTTAATGTGCGGAGGATTTGCAATGAGGATGTTAAACTAATTGTGCAGATCGATGTAAACGGATCCGATATAATTGGGACATGACTGCAGAGTGACCAGGGATGGGAACTGAATGTCCCAGGACAGGCGTAAAGGAAGAGGTGATGGAGTGGGCACCGCTGGGTAAAGCAGAACTTAACCCAGCAGTGAGAACGGATACTCTCTCTGCCAACCTGGAGTCTGTATGGGGAGAGTTGAGAAATACCAAGGGGCAAAAAACATCAGTGAGGGTCATATTGAGACCCCCAAACTGCAGTGGTGATGTTGGGAACAGGCATTAAACACAAAATTTAGCGATGCCCGTGCTCAGGGAACATCGATGATCATGGGTGCTTTTAACCTGCAAATAGATTGGGCAAATCAAATTAACCACCGTGCCATAGAGGAGGAATTCCTGGAGTGTTCCTGGGTGGCACAGTGGGTTAGCACTGCTGCTTCACAGCTCCAGGGACCTGGGTTCGATTCCCGGCTCGGGGTCACTGTCTGTGTGAAGTTTGCACATTCTCCTCGTGTCTGCGTGGGTTTGCTCCGGTTTCCTCCCACAATCCAAAGATGTACGGGTTAGGGTGGATTGGCTGTGCTAAAACATTGCCCCTTAGTGTCCAGGGATGTGTGGATTAGTGGGTATAATATATAGGGGGGGGTAGGGCCTGGGTGGGATAGTATTTGGTGCAGACTCGATGGGCTGAAGGGCCTCTTTCTACACTGTAGGGTTCTATGTTCGCGGAATGGGTTTTCTTGACCAATTTGTGAAGGAACTAACTAGAGAGCAGGTCATCTTTGGCTGGGTACTGTGTAATGAGAAGGGAACTATAGCCAGTCGAGCTGTACGAGACCACTTGGGGATGAGTGACCAGAACATCATAGCACCTTTGATCAAGATGAAGAGTGAAGCAGTTGGTTCGGAGACTAGGGTGCTAAATCTTAAGAAAGGAAACGAGAAGAATAGGGAGGCGTGATTTTGCCTTGATGGACGGGGGCGAGTTATTCAAAGGGGTGACAGCAGACAGGCAATGGCAAACATTCAACAAACGCGTGGGGGGAAACTGTAGCAACTGTTTATTGGTATCTGGCACAAAGGCAAAATGAGTCAGAGGGCCAATCCACAGCTTGCAGAGGAGATTCGAGATAAGCAAGGAAAGAACATAGAACATAGAACATTACAGCGCAGAACAGGCCCTTCGGCCCACGATGTTGCGCCGACCAGTTACAAAAACAATGACCCACTAGCCTATACCAATCCCTTTTCGTCCATAAACCTATCCAGAGATCTCTTAAACGCCCCCAAACTAGACGCATTTACAACTGCAGCAGACAGGGCATTCCAATCCCTCACCACCCGCTGGGTAAAGAACCTACCCCTGACATCCGTCCTGTAGCTACCCCCCCTTAATTTAAAGCCATGCCCCCTCGTGCTAGCTTTCTCCATCCGAGGAAAAAGGCTATCACTATCCACCCTATCTAAACCTCTAATCATCTTATATGTTTCAATAAGATCCCCTCTTAGCCGCCTTCTTTCCAACGAAAACAACCCTAAATCCCTCAGTCTCTCCTCATAGGACCTCCCCTCCATACCAGGCAACATCCTGGTAAACCTCCTCTGCACCCTCTCCAACGCCTCCACATCCTTCTTGTAATGCGGGGACCAGAACTGCACACAGTACTCCAAGTGCGGCCGCACTAGAGTAGTGTACAGTTGCAACATTACACTGCGACTCCTAAATTCAATCCCCCTACCAATAAACGCCAAGACACCGTACGCCTTCTTAACAACCTTATCTACTTGATTCCCAACTTTCAGGGATCTATGTACACACACACCTAGATCCCTCTGTTCATCCACACTATTCAAAGTCCTCCCGTTAGCCCTATACTCGACACATCTGTTGCTCCTACCAAAGTGAATTACCTCACACTTCTCCGCATTAAATTCCATCCGCCACCTCTCGGCCCAGCTCTGCAACCTGTCCAAGTCTTCCTGCAAACTATGACACCCTTCCTCACTATCTACCACACCTCCGACTTTGGAAGCGTACAGATTGGCCAAGAAAAATAATCGGGCTGCGGATTGGGAGCAGTTTAGAATTCATAAGAAATAGGAGCAGGAGTAGGCCATCTAGCCCCTCGAGCCTGCCCCGCCATTCAATAAGATCATGGCTGATCTGTCGTGGATCAGTTCCATTTTCCCGCTTTCTCCCTTAATTCCCCTGTCTATCAGAAACCTATCTACCCGCTTCTTAAAAATATTTAGCGAGGCAGCCTCCACCACTTCAACGGGCAGAGAATTCCAGAGATTCACCACCCTTTGAGTGAAGAAGTTCCTCCTCAACTCCGTTCTAAACCGCCTCCCCTTTATCTTGAGGCTGTGCCCTCGAGTCCTACTGTCCTTTCTGAGCGGGAAGAGCCTCTCTATCTCAGCAAAGAAGGACAAAGGGATTGAATGAGAAGGGGAAAAGATAGTATGAAAGTAAGCTTGCAGGGGTGACTGACACTGAGTGCTTATAAATACTTAAAGGGAAAGTGGTCGGTGAAGACTAATGTAGGTCCCCTACAGAGAGAAATGGGGGAATAGAGGACAGTGAAGAGTAACTGAATATGTACTTTGATTCTGCCCTCATAAAAGCGGACACAATGTTTATTAGTCACAAGTAAGGCTTACGTTAACACTGCAATGAAGTTACTGTGACATTCCCCTAGTCGCCACGTTCCGGCGCCTGTTGGGGTCAAAGCCCCCGAACCGGCACATCCTTCAGACGGTGGGAGGAAACCGCAGCGCCCGGAGGAAACCCACGCAGACACGGGGAGAATGTGCAAACTCCACACAGTCAGGGGCCCGAGCCGGGAATCGAACCCGGGCCCCCTGGCGCTGCGAGGCAGCAATGTGAACCGCTGTGCCACCGTGCTGCCCATTAGGTGCCAAAATGTTGGCGAATGCGGGATTTAGCGAGAGGGAAGAACTGAGGGAGATCAGTGTGAGTCGCGAAATGGTGCTGGGAAAATTGACGGGATTGAGAAATCCCCGGGGCCCTGATGACCTACAATTCAGAGCAGATTACTGAAGGAAGTGGCAGTGGGAATAGTAGAGGCATTGGTGATCTTTTTCCAGGATTCGATAGACTCTGGAACAGTCCCTGCGGATTGGAGGGTAGTAAATATCATTCCAACATTCAAAAAGGGAGGTGGAGAGAAAACAGGGAATTACATTGGCCGTGGGGAAAAAGATTGAATCCATTATCAAGGACTTTATAGTAGAACATTTAGAAAGCAGTGACAGGATCAGACAGAGTCATCATGGATTTATGAAGGGGAAACCATGTTTGATAAACCTGTTGGAATTCTTTGAGGATGTAACGAGTAGAGTTGACAAGGGGGAGCCAGTCAATGTGGTATATTTGGACTTTCAGAAAGTGTTTGGGAAAGTCCTGCATCAGAGATTATCGTGCATAATTAAAGTGCATGGGATTGGGGGAAGTGTATTGAGATGGGTAGAAACTGGTTGGCAGAGAGGAAACAGAGTAGGAATTAATGGGTGCTTTTCAAATTGGCAGGTAGTAACCAGTGGGGTGTCACAGGGATTGGTGCTGGGACCCCAGCTATTCACAATATATATTAATGATTTGGATGAGGGAACAAAATGGAACATCTCAAAGTTTACAGGTGATACCAAGTTGGGTGGGAGGGTGAACTGTGATGAGGATGCAGAGATCCTTCAGAATGACCTAGACAGATTGGGTGAGTGACCAAATCAATGGCAGATGCAGTATAATTTAGATAAGTGTGAGGGTATTCACTTTGGAAGCAAAAACAAGAAGGCAGATTACTACCTGAATGGCTGTAAATTGGGAGAGGGGAGTGTGCAGAGGGACCTGGGTGTCCTGGTGCACCACCAGTCACTGAAAGTAAGAATGCAGGTTCAGCAGATGATAAAGAAGGTAAATGGCATGTTGGCCTTCATTGTGAGAGGTTTCGAGTACAGGAGCAGGGATGTGTTGTTGTAATTATACAGGGGCCTTGGTGAGGCCACACCTAGAGTATTGTCTGCAGTTTTGGCCTCCTTTTCTGAGGAAAGATGTTCTTGCACTCGAGGGAGCGAAGGTTTACCAGGCTGATTCTGGGGATGGCGGGACTGATGTATGAGGAGAGATTGACTCGGTTAAGATTGTTGGGAGTTTAGACAAATTGGGAGGCGGGGGAGGGTGTGGGGTGTCTCATAGAATCTTATACAATTCTAACAGGACCACACTGGCTTGATGCAGGAAGGGTATTCCCGATAGTGGGATATTCCAGTACCAGGGATCAGAGCCTGAGGATTAGGGGTAGACCATTTGGAATGGACGTGAGGAGAGAGTTCTTCACCCTAAGAGTGATGAGCCTGTGAAATTAAATAGTTAATGCCAGATCATTGACTATATTCAAGAGGCAGCTAGCACTTGGAGCGAATGGGATCAAAGATTATGGGGAGAAAACAGGATTAGGCCATTGAGATGGACCAACAGCCATGGTCGTAGTGAATGGCGGAGCATCTTCGAAGAGGCAAATGGCCTCCTCCTGCCCCTATCTTCTACGTTTCCATTGGCCGCAGCATCTGTTGGTCAGCGTGTTGCATTCTGGGATGGTTCTGCGGATGGCCTGTTGGCGGTTAGTCCGAACCTCCCCTCTCTAATTGCTGCCGTTCAAGTTTTGGAGACCCTTGATTGGTGGGCACAGTCGTCAGCGGCTGGTTGGCTGAGGCAGTCAGTTCCCAGTCTGGTTGAGGGACTCAGCCTCTGATGAACGGCGATGTGGGGAGATGCCGGCGCTGGACTGGGGTGGGCACAGTGAGAGGTCTCACCTCGCCTGGTTCAAGTCCAACTGGTTTATTTGGTAACACGAGCTTTCGAGCACTGCTCCTTCATCATACCCTTTCTGATTGGCTGAGGCAGTCATATAGTGATCCACTCTGGTTGCCTGAGGCAGTCAGTTAGAGATCTCAGTCTCTGATTGGCTGAGGCTGTCTTTTATCAGTCCGGTCTCTGGCTGAGGGTTTCAATTAGAAATACATTCCGTGATTGGCTGTGGGGGGGGGGTCAACTAGAAATCCATTCTCTGATTGGCTGCGGCGGTCAGTTAGTGAACCCTGATTCTGATTGGCTGAGGCAGTCAGTTTGTGATCCCGGTCTCTCGTTCCTGTCAGTTATTTTTGTTTCTTCATTAATTGAATAATGGATGTAACCGGATACTTCACTGCGTTTCTGATCTGCTCCCTGAATTTGGACTGTGTCACCGCGTAAATAAATGTGTTTGTGCAGCAATTCAAATCCCGCAGCATAAATCCAACATTTTGAAATGTATATTCAGCATCAGTGAGGGAAATTAAACCTCTCACGTCCGCGTAGAAAAATTCTATAACATATATTGACCAGAGGAGAATGAAAGCTCCGGATATGCTGAAGAGTAAAATCATTGACTTCCTTCTGCTTTCCATCTCGGGGTCTCTGCGATTCTCTCCCTTGATCTGAGCCCTCAGACCCTTCCGGACTCGGCTGGCCAGTAAAATGTGCCTGACTGTCAGAGCGTTAATCAACAGAATTAAACTGAATGGGAGCAATGGGATTAAAACACGATTAAACCAGGAAAATACAACCCACCCAGGATCAGTGAAGTAGCTGGTCTTTATCTTACAGAACCACTGGACATTGTTAATTATTGCACCGGTTTCCTGGGTAAAGTACCGGGGGATGTTTTTCGCAGAGAACAGGATGCCGGTTGTTGCTAAAACCATAGCCGCGGTTTTGCCAGTGCAATATTTAGTTTTCAGCTTCTGGTAGCGGATGGCCACGAGTCGATCAAAGGAGAAAGTGACAGTGAACCAGACTGAACAGTCTCTGGCTGCAATCATCAGGACAAGGTTAACACTACACACAGCGGTGAGGTCCAGGAAATTCCAGGGGAAATAATAACCATTTATGTAGGTGAGAATGGGGTTGATGACGATGAAGAGTAGATCCGCCACTGCCATGGCCACCAGGTAGCAAGTGGTGCAGGTGGAGAGGCCACACTTTCCCCGGCTCAGGACCACAATTCCCAGTAAATTAACTGTCAGAGAAGGAAAGGGAAAAACCGGGGAATTAGTGAGTGAATATTCCCCGTTCAAATATTTCCGAGAGGTTGGATTTTCTCATCTGGTCTGTTTCAGAGGATCATCTCAGACAGGGTTAGACTGGACAGAAATATACCAGATGTCACTTTCGGAATATGTTATTTATGGCAAAAAACTGCAGCAGGCGACGGTGCAGAGGGACCTGGGCGTCCTTGTGCATGAGTCGCAAAAACCCAGCTTGCAGGTGCAACAGGTGGTCAGGAAGGCGAATGGGATGCTGGCCTTCATAGCGAGGGGGATTGAATATAAAAGTAGGGAGGTCTTGCTGCAGCTGTATAGGGCATTGGTGAGGCCGCAGCTGGAGTACTGTGTGCAGTTTTGGTCGCCGTACTTACGCAAGGATATTTTGGCCTCGGAGGGAGTGCAGAGGAGGTTTACTAGGCTGATGCCGGAGTTGAGGGGGTTGAGCTATGAGGAGAGGCTGAATAAACTAGGCTTGTACTCGTTAGAGTTTAGAAGAATGAGGGGAGATCTCATTGAGACGTATAAGATGATGAATGGGATGGATAGGATAGAGGTGGAGAGACTCTTCCAGCTCAGAAAGGACAGTAGGACTAGGGGGCACAGCCTCAAGATAAAGGGGGGGCGGTTTAGAACGGAGTTGAGGAGGAACTTCTTCACTCAAAGGGTGGTGAATCTCTGGAATTCTCTGCCCGTTGAAGTGGTGGAGGCTGCCTCGCTAAATATTTTTAAGACGCGGGTTGATGGGTTTTTGATAAGCGAGGGGATTAAGGGTTATGGGGAGAGGGCGGGAAAGTGGAACTGAGCCACGACAGATCAGCCATGATCTTATTGAATGGCGGGGCAGGCTCGAAGGGCTAGATGGCCTACTCCTGCTCCTATTTCTTATGTTCTTAAGTTCCAAATTTCTTCCCTATTCGATCTCCGTTTGTGTTCTCAGTGTTTGCCAGATTCCATCCTGTATCTGTCTCTTTCCAGCCTTCTCTCCCACTCTCCCCCTTTTCATCCCTGACCTGTCTCTCGTCATCCTCTCTCTCTTTCCCGTTTCCTTCCCCTATCTCCAGATTTCTCTCTCCTCCATTGCCTTTGCATCTTCACTCTCATTCTAGCTTTCACACTACGTCAGTTAATCTCTATCCAATATCTCTTGCCTTTTCTGGTTTTCTCCCCACATCTGTCTCCGCCATATCACTCTCCTACTATCTCACGCTCATTCGTCAGCATTTCTCTCTCGCTTCCTCCCCATTTCTCGAATCATAGAGCCCTACAGTGCAGAAAGAGGCCCTTCGGCCCATCGAGTCTGCACCGAATACTATCCCGCCCAGGCCCTACCCCCATATCCCACCCACTAATCCCTCTAACCTACACACCCCTGGACACTAAGCGGCAATTTCTTAGCATGGCCAACCAACCTAACCTGCACATCTTTGGACTGTGGGAGGAAACCGGAGCACCCGGAGGAAACCCACGCAGACATGGGGAGAATGTGCAAACTCCACACAGACAATGAACCAAGGCCAGAATTGAACCCAGGTCCCTGATGCTGCGAGGCAGCAGTGCTAACCCACTGTACTGCCCCGAATGTTATTTCTTAACAGGAGTGGGCCATTAATTCCTAATGACTGATCATCTTAACATTTGATAAGAAAAGGAAGCATACTCTGAGACCCACATATAGTGCGTCAGATCTTGTGCATCACACAGGTTGATTGGCCATAGAACATAGAACACAACAGCACAAACAGGCCCTTCGGCCCACAAGTTGCACCAATGATATCCCTACTTACTAGGCCTATCTATAACCCTCAATCCCATTAAATCCCATTTACTCATCCAGAAGTCTCTTAAAAAACCCCAACGAGTTTGCCTCCATCACCACCGACGGCAGCCGATTCCACTCACTCACCACCCTCTGAGAGAAAAATTTACCCCTGACATCTCCTCTGTACCTGTTCCCCAGCACCTTAAACCTGTGTCCTCTCGTAGAGACCGTTTCAGCCCTGGGAAATAGCCTCTGAGAATCCACCCTATCTATACCTCTCAACATCTTATAAACCTCTATCAGGTCACCTCTCAATCTTCATCTCTCCAGGGAGAAGAGACCAAGCTCCCTCAACCTATCCTCATAAGGCATGCCTCCCAATCCGGGTAACATCCTTGTGCATGAGTCGCAAAAACCCAGCCTGCAGGTGCAGTAGGTGGTCAGGAAGGCGAATGGGATGCTGGCCTTCATAGCGAGGGGGATTGAATATAAAAGTAGGGAGGTCTTGCTGCGGCTGTATAGGGCATTGGTGAGGCCGCAGCTGGAGTACTGTGTGCAGTTTTGGTCGCCGTACTTACGCAAGGATATTTTGGCCTTGGAGGGAGTGCAGAGGAGGTTTACTAGGCTGATACCGGAGTTGAGGGGGTTGAGCTATGAGGAGAGGCTGAATAAACTAGGCTTGTACTCGTTAGAGTTTAGAAGAATGAGGGGAGATCTCATTGAGACGTATAAGATGATGAATGGGATGGATAGGATAGAGGTGGAGAGACTCTTCCCGCTCAGAAAGGACAGTAGGACTAGGGGGCACAGCCTCAAGATAAAGGGGGGGTGGTTTAGAACGGAGTTGAGGAGGAACTTCTTCACTCAAAGGGTGGTGAATCTCTGGAATTCTCTGCCCGTTGAAGTGGTGGAGGCTGCCTCGCTAAATATTTTTAAGACGCGGGTTGATGGGTTTTTGATAAGAGAGGGGATTAAGGGTTATGGGGAGAGGGCGGGAATGTGGAACTGAGCCACGACAGATCAGCCATGATCTTATTGAATGGCGGGGCAGGCTCGAAGGGCTAGATGGCCTACTCCTGCTCCTATTTCTTATGTTTTTATGTTAAATCTCCTCTGCACCCTCTCAATAGCTTCCACATCCTTCCTGTAGTGAGGCGACCAGAACTGTGCACAGTACTCCAAGTGGGGTCTGACAAGGGTCTTATAATGTTGCAGGAATGAAGGTTGCAGCATTATGATGTACCAAGTGTTCATCCAGATACTTTCTCAAGGATATGAGGCCACCTGCCTCTACCACCCTTGAAGGTAACACCTCACCACACTTTGGGTAAAGAGGTTTTTACTCACAACCACCACCCCCCCAAACCTGCTGCCCCTCAGCTTGAACCTACGTCCCATCGTGACTGACCTTTCAGTTAAGGGAGACAGCTTCTCCTTGTCCACTCTGCCCATGTCTCTCACAGTCTGTACACCTCGATCAGGTCATCCCTCAGTCTTCTCCGCTCCAGAGAAAACAACCCAAGCCGACCCAATCTCTCTTCGTAACTGAAATGCTCCATCCCAGGCAGTAACCTGGTGAATCTCCCCTGCACCCCCTCCAGTGCAATCTGTCCGATAATGTGGCAACCAGAACTGCACACAGTGCTCCAGCTGTGGCCTCCCCAAAGCTCTATACAACTCCAACATGACTTTCCTGCTCTTGTAATCTATTGGTAAAGACAAGTCTCCCTCTGCCATTTTCCTACTAACATGCCCCCTTACTTTCAAAGATCTGTAGACAAACAGGCCAAGCTCACTATGTCCATACCGTTGATTGAGTACTTTCTTGTCAAATTACTCCTTCCAAAGTCTATCACCTCAAACTTTTCGAGGTTAAGTTCCATCTGCCACCATTTGGCTATCCTGTGGATATCTCCTAGTAGCCCAAGGCCCCCCACCTCACTGTTAACAACCCGGCTACTCTTTGTATGACCTGCAAACTTACCAATCCCAACCCCACTTAGTCACCAACGTCATTCCTATAAATGACAAACAACGGGAGGGGTCCCTGTGGTACGCCACTGGCTCCCAGCAACATTCTGCCATCACCCTCTCTCTCCTCCAACTCAGCCAATTTTGAATCCACCCCATCAAAATACTCCGTGTGAGTTTGCCCTCTGTACGGTCTCTGACCTCGCCAAAGCTTGGCTGAAATCCGTATGAGTTAGATCTGTTCTCCTGGGATCCTGCTGAACACACACACACACTGGCCTCTAATGCAACGGTGGCCACAGTTGTATAAAGAATTGATTCATATAATTTAAAACACCCTTGAAATGTTTCAATGAAAAGTTCCTGAATTGGAACGCGGGTGAAGGAGAGGGAATTTATTCACCCTTTCTGTGGAAACTGATGGAAGGGGATATTTCCTCCCACACCCCAAAGATGTGCTCTTAGGCTGATTGGTGTAACAAATTGTCCCCAAATTATTCTCCCCTTAATCTGGTTTCCAATGGGGGTACCATAAGCATAGACACGGGTCAAGGGTGGAGGAGGAAAAGCACATTGTTAAGATGGCGGCGCGGGCTTGTTGGGCCGAAGGGCCTGTTTCCCGCGCTGTGTTGTTCTTTATTTAGCTTTCAGCACTTTTCTCTCTCTCTCGATCCACCTCCCCTTCCTTCCATATCCCTTGATCATTTAGCCACGAGAGGTAAATTTAATTTCTTCTTGAAATCACTCAACATTTTGGCCTCAGCTGCATTCTGTGGTCGTGCGTTCCACGTATTTGCCAGCCTCTGGGTGAATAACTTTCTCCTCGCCCTTAGTTCGAAGAGGTTTTCTCCTTATCCTCAAGCCATTGCCCTGATTCCCCAACCATTGGGGGAATATACCCTGAATCTACCCTGTCTAACCCTGTGAGAACTTTCTATGAGATCCCCTCTCACTCTTCTACATCTCCAGTGTAGTCTCTCCTCATACGACAGACCTGCCGTCCCAGGAATCAGCCTGAGAAACTTTCGCTACGCTCCCTCCATAGCAAGTATGTCCTTTCTCAGATAAAGACGCAAAACCTGCACTCAATACTCCAGGTGTGGCCTCCCCAAAGCCCTACACAATTGCATCAAAGCATCCCTATCCCTATACTCAATCCTCTCGCTATGAAGGACATACCACTTGCCGTCTTTACTGCCTGCTGTACCTGTGCGCTTACTTTCAGCAACTGATGCACAAGGACTCCAAGGTCTCGCTGACTATCCACCTCTCTCAACTTACACCCATTCCACTAACAATTGTCTTCCTATTATTGCTACCAAAGTGGATAACCTCACATTTATCCACATGATACTGTATCTGCGATGCTGATTCCCCACTCACTCAGCCTGTCCAAACCAGACTGAAACATCTCTGTATCCTCCTCACAGCTCACCCTCCCGCCCAACTTTGTATCATCTGCAAATTTGGAGGTGATACAAACAGTTCCCTCTTCGGAATGTTTAAATAAACCGCATCCACTGGTTCTCCTCGGGTAACTCTACTAGTTACATCTCAAAGAATTCCAATCGATTCGTCAATCATGCTTTCCCTTGTGTGAATCCCTGCTGACTTTGTCTCATTATACCACCGCCTTCCAAACGCTGAGTTGTAAAATCATTAATTACTTCCCCAGTCCCGACATTAGGCTCGCTGGTCGAGAGTTCCCTGTTATCTCCCGACCTCCCTTTCTCAATAGCTGGCTCACGTTAGCCAACCCCCAATCTGTAGGAACGATACCCGAGTCCAAGGCATTTTAGAAAATGACTGTCCCCTTCTATTTCCGGGGCCACTCCATTAAATACTCTGGACTGAAGATGCTGAGGCCCTTGAGATTTTCCATCTTCAACCACATCAGTTTCCCCAAGACTGTTTCTCTACCAATGCTGATTTCCTTCAGTTCCTCACAAAAGATTTGTTTCTCTCAGAGCTTCTGGGACATTATTCAGGTCTTCATGAAGGCAGAGGCAAAGTGCCATTTAATTCCTCGGCCATTGCTTTATTCCCCGTTGTGAATTCTCCCGTTACTAACGGTGAGGGGCCCACGCTTGCTTTTGTCGATCTTTTTTTCTCTTTACGTTGCGATTAAAAACGTTTGCAGCCCTCTTGTTACGTTCCCCCGCTACCTTACTCTACTTTTACCTTCTCAATTGCTGAGTTTGGGGGAAGACCCTCACCTCCCAACATTTGGAAATAGGGACGGTGTTGCTGAAGGTAAATCTGCGTTGTTGCAGTTTCTCTTTTCATTAAGTCACATCTACACTTGCGGTTTTCAATCTGGCTGCTACCACGTTGAGTTTGTTGTGTGTGGGATCCTGCCATGCAGGATTTCTGACATCCATTTCTCCCTCTAAATCCCCGGGTCCTTACCTTAAATCTACGCACCCTGGGTATTGACCCCTCTGCTAAGGGGAAAATATTTTGTCTGAACCAATCCCACCTTTGTCCCTCATACACCTCGAAGACGCCCACGATAAATGCTCACTGTTCTGCGGAAAGCAAACCTAACCTCAACCAGACTCTGCAGAAACACTCCAGCGCAGGCCACCTCATGGTGAATCTCATTTGCATCCCCCTCAGGACGATCACATCCTCCTGTCAGTCAGCCCGAAATGTGGGCGGCACGGTAGCACAGTGGGTTAGCACTGCCGCTTCACAGCTCCTGGGTTCGATTCCCGGCTCGGGTCACTGTCTGTGTGGAGTTTGCACATCCTCCCCGTGTCTGCGTGGGTTTCCTCTGGGTGAAGGTAAGAACATAAGAAATAGGAGCAGGAGTCGGCCATCTAGCCCTTCGAGCCTGCCCCACCATTCAATAAGATCATGGCTGATCTGAAGTGGATCAGTTCCACATTCCCGCCCTCTCCCCATAACCCTTAATTCCCCTGTCTATCAGAAACCTATCTACCCGTGAATTAAAAATATTTAGCGAGGCAGCCTCCACCACTTCAACGGGCAGAGAATTCCAGAGATTCACCACCCTTTGAGTGAAGAAGTTCCTCCTCAACTCCGTTCTAAACTGCCCCCCCTTATCTTGAGGCTGTGCCCTCTAGTCCTGCTGTCCTTTCTGAGCGGGAAGAGTCTCTCTACCTCTACCCTATCCATCCCCTTCATTATCTTATACGTCTCTATAAGATCCCCCCTCATCCTTCTAAATTCCAACGAGTACAAACCCAGTCTATTTAATCTCTCTTCATAGTCCAACCCCCTCATCTCTGGTATCAGCCTATTGAACCTCCTCTGCACTCCCTCCAAGGCCAAAATATCCTTGTGCAAGTGCAGCGACCAAAACTGCACACAGTACTCCAGCTGCGGCCTCACTGGTACCCTGTACAGTTGCAGCAAGACCTCCCTGCTTTTATATTCTATCCCCCTCGCTATGAAGGCCAGCATCCCATTCGCCTTCTTGATCACCTGCTGCACCTGCAGACTGTGTTTTTGTGACTCATGCACAAGGACCCCCAGGTCCCTCTGCACTGTAGCATGCTGCAGCTTTTCACCCTTTAAATAGTAATCCCTCCAACTATTATTCCTGCCAAAGTGGATAACCTCACACTTGCTAACATTATACTCCATCTGCCAGGTCCTCACCCACTCACTCAGCCTATCTAGATCCCTCTGCAGACTTTCCACACCCTCCGCACAATTTGCTTTTCCACTTATCTTTGTCTCATGAGCAAATTTCGACACCCTACACTCAGCCCCCTCCTCCAGATCATCTATATAAATGGTAAATAGCTGAGGCCCCAGCACCGATCCCTGGGGCACTCCACTAGTCGCCAACCAGAATAGCAGATGTGCCTCTCCGGTTAGTGATCCATACTCAAAAGCTTTGATTTTATTCTTACTTGCAGTAAACCTGATTCCAGAGAGAGATCGCCTTCACTGAGCTCCAATCTAACAAGATTCCACTAAACACAATAAATTCAGTGATCAGTGAGTCCATGAACTCCACATAGAGAGGGTTGTCACTGCTTAGAGTCACTTACCTGGAACTCCAATAATGGCAAGGAGTGTGTAGAATATTTTCTCCGTTATCTCAATTGGATCCAGCATTTTCAGATTAAGATGAGGTGTCCCTTGGTGCTGCTGACAGTCTTAATCTCTGAGTTTACGTATTCCCAAAGCTTTAATTTATAAACTGTCAAATCACCTCAGGGTCACTGAGGCAGCAACATGGTTTGAAGCTTCTAAAAAAAATTTGAACAAACAGATTACGACATTGAGTTCGGCGATGGAAAATATTTTTAGATTGACTTCGCTCTATCCTAAACACTGGATTCTGCTGGTCACATTTATCAACGGACAATAACAGACAAGGTACTGTCTACATCAGTCCTATCTCTCGATCTTAAATTGTTTCAGTGATGTCTGTCACTGGACAGTCACCGTTTAGTAATTATTACCACCTACAGTGCAGAAAGAGGCCCTTCGGCCCATCGAGTCTGCACCGAATACTATCCCACCCAGGCCCTACCCCCATATTATAATCACTAACCCCCTCTAACCTACACATCCCTGGACACTAAGTGGCAGTTTCTTAGCATAGCCAATCCACCTAACCCGCACATCTTTGGACTGTGGGAGGAAACCGGAGCACCCGGAGGAAACCCACACAGACACGAGGAGAATGTGCAAACTCCACACGGACAGTGACCCGAGCCGGGAATCGAACCCAGCACCCTGGAGCTGGGAATCAGCAGTGCTAACCCGCTCTGCCGCCCTTTAAGATCTAATGGATTTGGGCCGGTGTCTGTGGGAGTTTGCACATTCTCCCCGTGATTGCGTGGGTTTTCTCCGGGTGCTCCGGTTTCCTCCCACATCCCAAAAACGTGCTGTTAGGCTGATTGGTGTAACAAATTGTCCTTAAATTAGTCTCCCCTCAATCTTCGCCAATAGGTGTAGACAAAGGTCATGGGTAGAGGAGGGCACTCACAATGTTAAAATGACAGCACGGGGCTCGTTGGGCCGAAGGGCCTGTTTCCCGTGCTGTGTTGTTCTTTGTAATATTGTTGCAATTAGCGTCTCCCAATGTAGCACCTTCACTTGAAGACAGCACTTCTTTACTCATCAGTACCTTAAAGCTTACTGAATTGTGGTCACTATTCCCGAACTGCTCCCCCACTGAAACATCAACCCCCTGGCCGGGCTCATTCCCCAATACCAGGCCCAGTCTGGCCCCTTCCCTAGTTGGACTATCTACACACTGTTTCAAGAAGCCCTTTTGGATGCTTCTTACAATCTCTGCCCCGCCATGCCTTTCGAGCGGAGTGAGTCCCGGGGGAAGTTAAAATCTCCAGTGACAACAATCCCGTTACTTTTACACCCTGCCAAAATCTGCCCATGAATCTGTTCCTCGATCTCCCACTGGCTGCTGTGTGGCCGATAGTAAACCCCTAACAGTGCGTCGACACCATTCCTGTTCCTGAGCTCTGCCCACACTGTCTCACTTATGATCCCTCTGAGGTGCCCTCCCTCACTACAGCTGTGATATTCTCCTTAACCAGTGGTGCAACTTGTCCACTCCTTTTATATCCTGCTCTATCCCGCTCGAAACATTTGTACCCTGGAATATTAAGCTGCCAATCCTCTCCTTCCCTTAGCCAAGCCTTTCCAATAACAACGTCACAGTTCCTAGTATTAATCCAAGCTCTAAGTTTATCTACCTTGCCTGTTCCATTTCTTGCAGTCAGACCCTCATTGATTTGCAACCACGTCCCGTCTGCTCTTTGTCTGAGTCTCACACCTCTCTATGTCTCCCCAGCATCTCTCTTTCTCCCCATTTCTGTTTATCTCCCACCGGCAGCTCTCTCTCTCCAGTTTCTTTCTGTGATTTTTTTTCAACCACAGCAGGGTACATGTGAGCATATCCAGACAGCAGAAGTGGCAGGCAACTCGCTGACACAGTCTCATGCCTTGTGTCATCTTCTCTGCAGCCCCGAAACGCCACATGCATTCTGAGTTTGGATACACATAAGAAATAGGAGCAGGAGTCGGCCATCTGGCCCTTCGAGCCTGCCCCGCCATTCAATAAGATCATGGCTGATCTGTCGTGGCTCAGTTCCACATTCCCGCCCTCTCCCCATAACCCTTAATCCCCTCGTTTATCAAAAACCCATCAACCCGCGTCTTAAAAATATTTAGCGAGGCAGCCTCCACCACTTCAACGGGCAGAGAATTCCAGAGATTCACCACCCTTTCAGTGAAGAAGTTCCTCCTCAACTCCGTTCTAAACTGCCCTCCCTTATCTTGAGGCTGTGCCCTCTAGTCCTGCTGTCCTTTCTCAGCGGGAAGAATCTCTCTACCTCTACCCTATCCATCCCTTTCATTATCTCTACGTCTCTATAAGATCCCCCCTCATCCTTCTAAACTCCAACGAGTACAGACCCAGTCTATTTAGTCTCTCTTCATAGTCCAACCCCCTCGTCTCCGGTATCAGCCTAGTGAACCTCCTCTGCAGTCCCTCCAAGGCCAAAATATCCTTGCGTAAGTACGGCGCCCAAAACTGCACACAGTACTCCAGCTGCCGCCTCACCAATGCCCTATACAGCCGCAGCAAGACCTCCCTACTCTTATATTCAATCCCCCTCGCTATGAAGGCCAGCATCCCATTCGCCTTCCTGACCACCTGCTGCACCTGCAAGCTGGGTTTTTGCGACTCATGCACAAGGACGCCCAGGTCCCTCTGCACCGTAGCATCCCTTCAATCACAGAAAGAGATAACCATTTCTCTATTAAACTGGGAACAAGCTGTATCTTTTGGGAGTCTTTTTAAAATGAGCCTTCTGACGTATATTTATGTATTTATACATTGATTGATTTCTGCGATCTCAAGAGGGCTGTGACTGGGGAATTTCTCCAGAGACTAGGAGCTGGCCATTGACCCCGGACAGCAGCCCTCACAGCAGTGTGAACTCTGGTTACGAGTAACGTCTGTATGAAATACTGCATCACCCCTTTCAGGATGTGGAGATGCTGGTGTTGGACTGGGGTAAACACAGCAAGAAGTCTCACAGCACCAGGTTAAAGTCCAACAGGTTTATTTGATAGTAAACACCACAAGCTTTTGGAAACAGTGTTCCTTTCATCGGGCGTGTGGAAGGTTCTGGTCACACCTAACGAAGGGATGCCGTTTCGGAAAGCTTGTGGGATTACTATCCTTTCAGCTCAGGGAATATGCGAGAGAGGGAAAGAACATAAGAACATAAGAAATAGGAGCAGGAGTAGGCCATCTAGCCCTTCGAGCCTGCCCCGCCATTCAATAAGATCATGGCTGATCTGTCATGGCTCAGTTCCACTTTCCCGCCCTCTCCCCATAACCCTTAATCCCCTCTCTTATCAAAAACCCATCAACCCGCGTCTTAAAAATATTTAGCGAGGCAGCCTCCACCACTTCAACGGGCAGAGAATTCCAGAGATTCACCACCCTTCGAGTGAAGAAGTTCCTCCTCAACTCTGTTCTAAACCGCCCCCCCTTTATCTTGAGGCTGTGCCCTCTAGTCCTACTGTCCTTTCTGAGCGGGAAGAGTCTCTCCACCTCTATCCTATCCATCCCATTCATCATCTTATACGTCTCAATGAGATCTCCCCATGTTGGAGATAGAGGTGGAAGATACATCCTCGTCCCCATCTCAGGCCCCAGGAGCTGCTCAACTCCATCTTTCTGTCTGGATAGTACTGCCGATCCCTGGACTTTGTTTTTTCACTCTCCCAGGACTTTCTCTCCGCAAGCCAGACTTTCTGAGTGGGTACGATTGGAACTGCAGCACACTGGGGACCACCATACCCTCTCTATTTCTGGCAAATGCTCTCCCTCTGTCACTCCCTCTTCTGACCTTCAAATGCCTTCATCCTCCCCGTCACTGTTTCGCCCCACCTTTCTATTTTCTCCCTCTGCCGCTCTCGCTCTCACTCTGCATGAGGGTGTGTGTTTTCTCTGGGTCCACAACCCTTAGTCCATCCTTCCCTCGAATTTCCTCTTTCTGTCCGTATCTCTGCTTGAGGCTGAATAAACTAGGCTTGTACTCGTTAGAGTTTAGAAGAATGAGGGGAGATCTCATTGAGACGTATAAGATGATGAATGGGATGGATAGGATAGAGGTGGAGAGGCTCTTCCCGCTCAGAAAGGACAGTAGGACTAGGGGGCACAGCCTCAAGATAAAGGGGGGGCGGTTTAGAACGGAGTTGAGGAGGAACTTCTTCACTCAAAGGGTGGTGAATATCTGGAATTCTCTGCCCGTTGAAGTGGTGGAGGAAACCTCCTCTGCACTCCCTCCAAGGCCAAAATATCCTTGCGCAGGTGCGGCACCCAAAACTGCACACAGTACTCCAGCTGCGGCCTCACCAATGCCCTATACAGCTGCAGCAAGACCTCCCTACTTTTAAGAGTACTGTGTGCATTTTTGGGCGCCGTACTTACGCAAGGATATTTTGGCCTTGGAGGGAGTGCAGAGGAGGTTTACTAGGCTGATACCGGAGTTGAGGGGGTTGAGCTATGAGGAGAGGCTGAATAAACTAGGCTTGTACTCGTTAGAGTTTAGAAGAATGAGGGGAGATCTCATTGAGATGTATAAGATGATGAATGGGATGGATAGGATAGAGGTGGAGAGACTCTTCCCGCTCAGAAAGGACAGTAGGACTAGGGGGCACAGCCTCAAGATAAAGGGGGGGCGGTTTAGAACGGAGTTGAGGAGGAACTTCTTCACTCAAAGGGTGGTGAATCTCTGGAATTCTCTGCCCGTTGAAGTGGTGGAGGCTACCTCGCTAAATATTTTTAAGAAGCAGGTTGATGGGTTCTTGATAAGAGAGGGGATTAAGGGTTATGGGGAGAGGGCGGGAATGTGGAACTGAGCCACAACAGATCAGCCATGATCTTATTGAATGGCGGGGCAGGCTCGAAGGGCTAGATGGCCTACTCCTGCTCCTATTTCTTATGTTCTTATCTGCTTTCGTCCTCGTTCGCCCCACCTCTCTGTCCCTCTCCCAGAACTCCATCCCTTACCCTGTTTCTCCCTCCCTCGCCCCACCTCACGCTCCTTTGCCCCGCCTCCCCCGAAATCTCTGCGTCCCTCACCTCGTCTCTCGACCCCCCCCCTCCCATCCTGTCCTCCTCTCCCTCACACTTTCCTTTCTTCATCCTCCCCCCGTCTCTCCTTCCCTCGCCCCGTCTCTCCCTCAGTAGCTCCGTCTCTCCCTCCCTCGACCACCAGTCCATTGCTCACCCCGTTTGTCCCCACTTGGACAATCTCTCTCCGCTTGCTCCCTCTTGATTTGCACCACCCTGCCCAATCACCATGTTTTTTCATTCATTCGTTGGATATGGGTGTTGCTGGATGTCATTGCCAAGCTCTAGTTGCCTTTGAGAAGGTGGTTGTGATCTGTGTTCTTGAATCGCTGCAGTCCGTAGAATCATAGAAACCCTACAGTGCAGAAGGAGGCCCTTCGGCCCATCGAGTCTGCACCGAACACTATCCCACCCAGCCCCTACCCCCATATTATACCCACTAATCCCTCTAACCCACACATCCCTGGACACTAAGGGGCAATTTTAGCATGGCCAATCCACCTAACCCGCACATCTTTAGACTGTGGGAGGAAACCCACGCAGACACGGGGAGAATGTGCAGCCTCCACACAGACAGTGACCCGAGGCCGGGAATCGAACCCAGGACCCTGGAGCTGGGAAGCAGCAGCGCTAACCCGCTGTGCTACTGCACCATCCATGTTTCTGTGGGTTGACCCAAAATACCCTTAGGGAGGGAAATGACAGACTGCAAAGGAAAAGTGATCGATTTCCAAGTCAGACTGGTGACTGCCTTGGAGGGGAATTTGCTGGAGATCGGACTCCCATTTATCTGCGGCCTTGTCCTCCGAGATGGAAGCGGCCTTTGGTTTGTCTCAGGATCTTTGGTGATTGGCTGCAGTGTCTGTTGTAGAGGATACACACTGCGGCTGCTGAGCTTTGGTGGTGGGGGGAGTGAATGTGTATGGCCAAGCGGGCCAGCTATGTCCTGGATGGTGTCAAGGTTCTTGAGTGTTACCCCCAACCAGGGAAGTGGGCAGAATTCCATCGCTCTCCTGACGTGTGCCTTGTACAGGGTGAGTAGGCTTTTGGGGGTGAGGATACTCACCACAATATTCCCAGCCTCCGACCTGGTCTTCTTATCAGTGTTAACGCAGTGAGTCCAGTTGAGTTTCGAGTCAATGGTAACCCCCAGGATGTTGAGAGTGTGGGATTCAGTGATGGGAACGCCATTGAGAATCAAGGGATGTTTGTAGGATTGATGGTGTTTGGGTCCACAGCACCTTGTCCTCTTATTATCAACCTGATCAGCAGAATCCAGTGTTCGGAAAGAGTTAAGTCAATCTGAAAATAAGTACTTTCCATCGCCGAACTCAATGTCGTAACCTGTCAGTTCATTTATCAAACAAACAAATTCAAACCACATTGCGACCTCACTGTCCCCGAGGTTTTTCTACAGTGTATAAATCAAAGGCTTTGGGAATATGGAACCACAGAGTTCAAAACAGAGAGATTGCAAACATCACAAAGGGACTCATCACTTCACATCGGACATGGATCTTCCAATTACAAAGGCTCTGAAAATATTCTACCCAATCATTGCCAGCATTGGTGTTCCTGGTAAGAGACGATGACATTTGAAGCTGTTTAAATCTGTGTGCGAGCGACACTCTGATTTTTAAACCTGACTGAAAATGTTCAATGCTCATTTCGTGATCGATGTTACACAGACACCAGAAGAACGACGCAATCCATTTCGAGAAAGTGTCTTGAAATACCTCTGTGGTTTTAATCATTTTCCTCAACTGACAACCCTCTGCATGGGATTCATCGAGACAAAGAAATCCCACAACCCCAGGTTAAAGTCCAAACAGGTTTATTTGTAGCAAACGCCACGAGCTTTCGGGACAGCCCGTCCCTTCATCAGGGGGCTGGGAGTTCTGAGGGAGAGACGGGGAGAGGGAAGGAGAGAGAGGGAGAAGGATAAAGAAACTGTGCGAGGTGAAGAACTCCCAGCCACCCAACGAAGGGACAGGCTGTCCCGAAAGCTCGTAGCGTTTGCTACAAATAAACCTGTTTGGACTTTAAACTGGGGGTGTGGGATTTCTTTGTGTTTTACCCCAGTCCAATGCCAGCGTCCCCACATCATGTAATCCATAGATTCAGTGATCAATACAGTTATTGTAGATTGTGGCATCTGGTTTATTGTTAGATTGGAGTTCAATGAAGGTGATCTCTCCGATATAATCTTTACTGGGAGTCAGAATCCAATAAAACTTTGAGTGTGGATCACTAACCGGAGATGAGTATCTGACAGCAGTGAAAATGTCTCAAAGGGCCAATTTTTCAGCGTATAATTGCACTGATTGTGGTTCTATCTCCTGAGTGGAATATCTGATCGAAATATCCATCAGCTTCTGGCTCTATCTGTCCATGGACAATTGTATTGTGTTTGGGGAAAAGAACAGAAATTCAATAAGTTGGTTCAGTTTGAAAGATTTATTTGAAATTGGTGAGAGTGATCTCGATTCTCTGGAGCTGTCTCTGTGTTTTATCTTTGGAATAGCTGGAAAACACAAAGAGTTTGGTTTTTGTTTTAACGAGGTTTGCTGGTTAGTGAAATTCCTCGATAGCTCTGCTTTGTATTGGAAAGAGACAGGTGTAAGCTACTTCCTGACATTTAAACAACCCAACAACAAACAGTATTCTGGATCTGTATTCCAAAATATTTTTGTGATCTATTCACATTTCCATTAACCGAGAAATGAACAGCAATATTTTGATACCAATTGTTATGGTTCTGTTTAAACTGTTTTGCTGCCTCAAACGATTTATGATTCCTATCAACTGAACAGCAAAACATTTGATTTATAAATATTGATTGGGAAACATATTTGTCTGAACAAAATGCAGCTCTTGGCAATAAGCTGTCACGAGAGGGTGGGGGGGTGGTGGTGAGAGGGGGGACGGTGGTGGGGGGCGTGTAGAGGGAGGGTGGGGGAGAGAGAGAGACGCTCGAGGGAGATAGGCAGAAATGTGGGAAATAGAGGGGGATAGAGAGAAAGATATGGGAGAACACGAGAGAGAGACGTAGACATGTTGGCGAGAGATGGAGAGACAGGGGTTGAGACAGAGGGTGAAATGCTGGAGTCCGATAAGCAAATATGTGGAGAAAGAAAGAGAAAGAGAGGGAGGAAGATGCTGGAGAGAGATATCGATAGATTTGGGGAGAAAGCGAGAGGGAAACTATTGGCGAGGGATAGACAGTCAAAGAGAGGATGCTCAAATGAGAGTGAGGATTGGAAACAAATTGGATCGGAGAGAAATCTGGAGATAGGGGAAGAAAATTGCAAAGTGGGAGAAAGTGGATGACGAGAGCAGATCAGAAAAGGGGGATGGGGTGAGCAGAGAGAGGGATAAGTGTGGATAAAGTGACAGAGAGAGGAAAGAATCTTGAAAATAGAAACAAAAAATCTGGGGGGAGAAACATGATAGGGAGAACAGTTTGGGACGGGGGATTAATCGAGTAATCATGAAGTAGCTTCCAACTCCAGCAGATGTCCAGTCCAGGGAACTATTCAATCTGGTGTGGGCTTTGATAATTGGGTGCAGGAAGGGATGGCAGATTCCATGGAAAATCTCCGCTATATTCCTGTCCAGTTTGCTTCCAATTGGGAGACAAGTCCAGTCTGAGTTGATCCAGTAAAACAAATGAGGTGAGAAAAGCCACCTTTCAGGAATATTTGAATGCTCGGAATTTGCAGAGTTTCTCCATCAAAGTGAGAGATGTGTAACTCCCAGGTTTCTGTTCCCAGTCACTGCTTAACCAGCCGTGTTACACTGGCTACTTTCCAGTCTGTACTGTTAATCTCGAACACAACGTCTCCAACAACACGGCCACACCAGGAACCCCTGCCAATTTGATTCATGTTGAAACGCTCATCTTACAGTCGGTTCAGAGGTGGATAATGTTTACACACTAATTTCCCGGTTCTTATTCGTTTCTGTCTGACAGTTAATTTTCTGGGAATTGTGGTCCTGAGCCGGGGAAAGTGTGGCCTCTCCACTTGTACAACTTGCTACCTGGTGGCCATGGCAGTGGCGGATCTACTCTTCATCGTCATTCAACCCATTCTGAACTACATAAATACTTATTATTTCCCCCGGAATTTCCTGTGGCTCACCCCTGTGTGCAGTCTTCATTCTGTCCTGCAGGCTGCAGCCAGAGACTGTTCTGTCTGGTTCACCGTCACTTTCTCCTTTGATCGATTTGTGGCCATTTGCTCTCAGAAACTAAAAACGAAATATTGCACCGTGAAAACTGGGACTGTGGTTCTCACGTCAACCAGCATCCTGCTCCTTGCAAAGAACATACCCCATTACTTTGCAATTGAACCTCGGTGGATAATCGACAATGTGCCTTGGTTCTGTATGGCAAAGCCGAGCTCCTTTACCGATCCAGGATGGGTTGGATTTTCATCATTTAATCAGGTTTTAACCCCGTTGCTCCCATTCTTTTTAATCCTGTTGATGAACGCTCTGACAGTCAGACATATTTTAGTCACCAGTCGAGTCCGGAAGGAACTCAGGGCCCAGAGAAAGGGAGACAATCACAGAGACCACGAGATGGAGAACAGAAGGAAGTCAATGATTTTACTCTTCAGCATATCCGGAGCCTTCATTCTCCTTTGGTCTTTGTCTCTTATCAAATATTTCTATTTGGACTTGAGAGGAGTAATGTCCATCAGTTACACTGAATATAATTTTCAATTCATCGCATTCATGCTGCAGGATTTGAATTGCTGCACAAACACATTTATTTACGTGGTGACACAGTCCAAATTCAGGGAGCAGATCAAAATTGCGTTGAAATATCCGGTTATCTCAATTATTCAATTAAGGAAGAAACAAAATTGACTGACAGGGAATCAGAGACTGGGATTACTAACTGAGCACATCAGCCAATCAGAGACTGGATTGCCAAATGATCGTCTCAACCAATCAGAAGGTGTTTTTTAACTTAAGGCCTCAGTCAATCAGTGAGGAGATCAGTAACTAAAGGCCACAGTCGAACGCCGAGAGCTGACTGATGGACACACCCAGCAACCATTGGTCTCCGTACTTTGACTGACAGCGGATTTCCCAATTCCTCATTGGTGGATCTGTTTGACAGTCACGTCAGCCAATCAGGACGCCAGATGCTAAGAAATCGCCCCTGAACCAACCCGGAGCTCCGCCCACTAACCGGCACACACACACCGACCAATCAAAGAGCTGACGGACAGCCGCCACAGCCAATAATACACTCGAAGTTCAGACCAACCGCTGGGTGAGGCAATCAGGGATCAGCTCCCGCTGAGAAACAGAGACCTCAACCATTCGGTTGCGGAGGAAACACTTCCTGTTCCTCCTTCTTGGCTTAACAGCCTCTGTATTCAGTAAAACACATCATTGTATCAATTGAGAGGGACAGAAATCAGGTCATTGTATTTTAGTCAATCCAATATAACTGGTACAAATTCATCAGCAACAACCTCATATAAATCTTCTTCAAATTTGTTCCGATTATCCCAATGTAGGTTCCGAGTTCTACACAGGACAATAATAAATAATTGGGACAGATGAAAGGGGGAAATAAAGTTTAAATTTGGATTTGGGGGGTGGAGATTTCACACTCTCGCCACTTTGATAAAAAATGGTCCCTTTGATGTAATTTGCGATGTTAGTGAGGATTTAAGTTCCATCCCCCACATGGTCTGTTTGAATGGGGTTTTTAGCCGCAGTGTTTTCTAATAACACAAGTCTATCCATTGGTGGGATCGTTTCAGTCTGCATTCAGATCGACATCGAGTGGACGGATTGTTTTAAGCCATTAATTCCTTCCCTCTCAACAACATCTCCTGGGAATGATGTGCCTTCCTTGTATCCAATAGTCACAAGATTCATCAGATCAGGGGCAAATTCCAAACTTATTGCGGAATGAGGTGTCTCGGGATAAAGAGGGTGTGAGTCGGCAGTGAAGGCCGTGTGTAAAATGGGGATTGTTTCTCTGATCCAATCCACATCCCGATCCAGAATCAACACTTCCCACAGATTCAGCTGCCCCCGAATACACCATTCCCATCGACATTCCCAACTGACACTTTGATGGATTCCCCTCCTGCTGGAACTGGGAGCAATCAGAACGTCCATTCTTTTCACTGAGTCGATACACTTTATACTGACTCTTATACTGAGATCCTTCTTTTCTTCCTGTTTCCCCCTTTGGCACCAAAATCCTCATTCCTTTCCCTGAACTTCCCAACGGACTCTCTCATCAATTCGAGCTCATCTTTTAACTTCATTTCTCTGTTTCTTTTTCCCCTCTGCAACGTCTAAAACAAATAACCGCAAGAACTTTCCTCAATTTCAACAACCATTTTCCTTGTTCCTCGTATCTCTTATGAAAATGTGACTGTCTCATGCATCCCAGAGCCCATCAACTTTGAGTAACATTTGACCCCTTTCCCCAGGCTTAGTCCCAGGGGAACAAGAACTGACTGAAAAGGTGCAGTGGCCACGAATTTACCAATCAGTCCCTCTAAGTCAGTTGGTATGGAGAGTGTGATGAACATCCTCTCTCTATTTATGGGTCAGGTTTTAGCCTTGCCTCATGTTCGCCAATAGAGGGCACCCTTCCCCTTGACTAATCTTACTTCCAGATATCACATCTCCGTTAACTCAGTAAAGAAGACACCTCTTAGCCCAGGGGTAACACAGGCCCACATCAGCTCACCCCAATCTCCATTCACATCAACTCACCCCAATCTCCATTCACATCAGCTCACCCCAATCTCCATACACATCAGCTCACCCCAATCTCCATTCACATCAGCTCACCCCAATCTCCATTCACATCAGCTCACCCCAATCTCCATACACATCAGCTCACCCCAATCTCCATTCACATCAGCTCACCCCAATCTCCATACACATCAGCTCACCCCAATCTCCATTCACATCAGCACACCCCAATCTCCATACACATCAGCTCACCCCAATCTCCATACACATCAGCACACCCCAATCTCCATACACATCAGCTCACCCCAATCTCCATACACATCAGCTCACCCCAATCTCCATTCACATCAGCTCACCCCAATCTCCATTCACATCAGCTCACCCCAATCTCCATTCACATCAGCTCACCCCAATCTCCATACACATCAGCTCACCCCAATCTCCATTCACATCAGCTCACCCCAATCTCCATTCACATCAGCTCACCCCAATCTCCATTCACATCAGCTCACCCCAATCTCCATTCACATCAGCTCACCCCAATCTCCATACACATCAGCTCACCCCAATCTCCATACACATCAGCTCACCCCAATCTCCATTCACATCAGCTCACCCCAATCTCCATACACATCAGCTCACCCCAATCTCCATTCACATCAGCTCACCCCAATCTCCATTCACATCAGCTCACCCCAATCTCCATACACATCAGCTCACCCCAATCTCCATTCACATCAGCTCACCCCAATCTCCATTCACATCAGCTCACCCCAATCTCCATACACATCAGCTCACCCCAATCTCCATACACATCAGCTCACACCAATCTCCATTCACATCAGCTCACCCCAATCTCCGTACACATCAGCTCACCCCAATCTCCATACACATCAGCTCACCCCAATCTCCGTACACATCAGCTCACCCCAATCTCCATACACATCAGCTCACCCCAATCTCCATACACATCAGCTCACCCCAATCTCCGTACACATCAGCTCACCCCAATCTCCATACACATCAGCTCACCCCAATCTCCGTACACATCAGCTCACCCCAATCTCCATTCACATCAGCTCACCCCAATCTCCATTCACATCAGCTCACCCCAATCTCCGTACACATCAGCTCACCCCAATCTCCATTCACATCAGCTCACCCCAATCTCCATTCACATCAGCTCACCCCAATCTCCATTCACATCAGCTCACCCCAATCTCCATTCACATCAGCTCACCCCAATCTCCGTACACATCAGCTCACCCCAATCTCCATTCACATCAGCTCACCCCAATCTCCATTCACATCAGCTCACCCCAATCTCCGTACACATCAGCACACCCCAATCTCCATTCACATCAGCTCACCCCAATCTCCATACACATCAGCTCACCCCAATCTCCATACACATCAGCTCACCCCAATCTCCATACACATCAGCTCACCCCAATCTCCATACACATCAGCTCACCCCAATCTCCATACACATCAGCTCACCCCAATCTCCATTCACATCAACTCACCCCAATCTCCATACACATCAACTCACCCCAATCTCCATACACATCAGCTCACCCCAATCTCCGTACACATCAGCTCACCCCAATCTCCATTCACATCAGCTCACCCCAATCTCCATTCACATCAGCTCACCCCAATCTCCATTCACATCAGCTCACCCCAATCTCCATACACATCAGCACAACCCAATCTCCGTACACATCAGCTCACCTCAATCTCCACGCCCATCAACTCATCCCAATCTACATACACCCCAGCACACCACATTTCCATAAAGACAAGCACTCCCCAATGTCCAAACTAACAAGCACTCCCCAATCTCCAAACTAACAAGCACACCCCAATCTCCAAACTAACAAGCACACCCCAATCTCCAAACTAACAAGCACACCCCAATCTCCAAACTAACAAGCACACCCCAATCTCCAAACTAACAAGCACTCCCCAATCTCCAAACTAACAAGCACTCCCCAATCTCCAAACTAACAAGCACACCCCAATCTGCAAACTAACAAGTACACCCCAATCTCCAAACTAACAAGCACACCCCAATCTCCAAACTAACAAGCACACCCCAATCTCCAAACTAACAAGCACACCCCAATCTCCAAACTAACAAGCACACCCCAATGTCCAAACTAACAAGCACACCCCAATCTCCAAACTAACAAGCACTCCCCAATCTCCAAACTAACAAGCACACCCCAATCTCCAAACTAACAAGTACACCCCAATCTCCAAACTAACAAGCACACCCCAATCTCCAAACTAACAAGCACTCCCCAATCTCCAAACTAACAAGCACACCCCAATCTCCAAACTAACAAGTACACCCCAATCTCCAAACTAACAAGCACACCCCAATCTCCAAACTAACAAGCACTCCCCAATCTCCAAACTAACAAGCACACCCCAATCTCCAAACTAACAAGCACTCCCCAATCTCCAAACTAACAAGCACACCCCAATCTCCAAACTAACAAGCACTCCCCAATGACCAAACTAACAAGTACACCCCAATCTCCAAACTAACAAGCACTCCCCAATCTCCAAACTAACAAGCACACCCCAATCTCCAAACTAACAAGCACACCCCAATCTCCAAACTAACAAGCACTCCCCAATCTCCAAACTAACAAGCACTCCCCAATGACCAAACTAAGAAGTACGCCCCAATCCGCAAACTAACAAGCACACCCCAATCTCCAAACTAACAAGCACACCCCAATCTCCAAACTAACAAGCACACCCCAATCTCCAAACTAACAAGTACACCCCAATCTCCAAACTTAGAAACACACCCCAATCTCCAAACTAACAAGCACACCCCACTCTCCAAACTAACAAGTACACCCCAATGTCCAAACTAACAAGCACACCCCAATCTCCAAACTAACAAGCACACCCCAATCTCCAAACTAACAAGCACACCCCAATGTCCAAACTAACAAGCACACCCCAATCTCCAAACTAACAAGCACACCCCAATCTCCAAACTAACAAGCACACCCCAATCTCCAAACTAACAAGTATACCCCAATCTCCAAACTAACAAGCACTCCCCAATGTCCAAACTAACAAGCACTCCCCAATGTCCAAACTAACAAGCACTCCCCAATGTCCAAACTAACAAGCACACCCCAATCTCCAAACTAACAAGCACACCCCAATCTCCAAACTAACAAGCACTCCCCAATCTCCAAACTAACAAGCACACCCCAATCTCCAAACTAACAAGCACTCCCCAATCTCCAAACTAACAAGCACACCCCAATCTCCAAACTAACAAGCACTCCCCAATGACCAAACTAACAAGTACACCCCAATCTCCAAACTAACAAGCACTCCCCAATCTCCAAACTAACAAGCACACCCCAATCTCCAAACTAACAAGCACACCCCAATCTCCAAACTAACAAGCACTCCCCAATCTCCAAACTAACAAGCACTCCCCAATGACCAAACTAAGAAGTACGCCCCAATCCGCAAACTAACAAGCACACCCCAATCTCCAAACTAACAAGCACACCCCAATCTCCAAACTAACAAGCACACCCCAATCTCCAAACTAACAAGTACACCCCAATCTCCAAACTTAGAAACACACCCCAATCTCCAAACTAACAAGCACACCCCACTCTCCAAACTAACAAGTACACCCCAATGTCCAAACTAACAAGCACACCCCAATCTCCAAACTAACAAGCACACCCCAATCTCCAAACTAACAAGCACACCCCAATGTCCAAACTAACAAGCACACCCCAATCTCCAAACTAACAAGCACACCCCAATCTCCAAACTAACAAGCACACCCCAATCTCCAAACTAACAAGTATACCCCAATCTCCAAACTAACAAGCACTCCCCAATGTCCAAACTAACAAGCACACCCCAATGTCCAAACTAACAAGCACACCCCAATCTCCAAACTAACAAGCACACCCCAATCTCCAAACTAACAAGCACACCCCAATCTCCAAACTAACAAGCACACCCCAATCTCCAAACTAACAAGTACACCCCAATCTGCACACATCATCACACCCCAGTGTACACACAAATGAGCTCACCCCAAACCCCAACCAGCCGAGCAAACCCCAGTAACCACCCGCATTTGCCATCGGGGAGACAAAGGCCTCGTTGTATTATCGTTAGAATATTAATCCAGTAACTCAGCCAATGTTCTGCAGACATGAGTTCGAATCATCCCATGGCTGATGGGAGAATTTGAATCCAATGTAAAATCTCTGGAATTAAGAATCTCCTGATGACCGTGAAAACATTGTCGATTGTCAGAAAAAACCCATTTTTTTCACTGATGTCCTTTCGATAAGAGAATCTGTGGTTCATGTTCACTCAGTTCGACGTGTGATTCGAGAGCCGAAGCAATGTGTTTGATTGTCAAATACTCTCGAGTAACTGGGAATGGGCAATAAATGCGGGCCACGGAGTGACATAAATATCCCATGACTGAATTAAGAAAATCAGCACAATCACCGTCCACACCAGCAGATCCCAATCCCCCTCATCACATCACTAAATCCATACATATCAGCACACCCCAATCTATATTCGAAACAGAACACACCAACCTCTACACACAACAGAACGCCACAATATCAATACAGTTCATCACACACCAATCTCCATTCATACCATCACACACCAATCACCATTCATACCATCACACCCCAATCTCCATTCATACCATCACACCCCAATCTCCATTCATACCATCACACCCCAATCTCCATTCATACCAGCACACCCCAATCTCCATTCATACCATCACACCCCAATCTCCATTCATACCATCACACACCAATCTCCATTCATACCATCACACCCCAATCTCCATTCATACCATCACACCCCAATCTCCATTCATACCATCACACCCCAATCTCCATTCATACCATCACACCCCAATCTCCATTCATACCATCACACCCCAATCTCCATTCATACCATCACACCCCAATCTCCATTCATACCATCACACCCCAATCTCCATTCATACCATCACACCCCAATCTCCATTCATACCATCACACCCCAATCTCCATTCATACCATCACACCCCAATCTCCATTCATACCATCACACCCCAATCTCCATTCATACCATCACACCCCAATCTCCATTCATACCGTCACACACCAATCTCCATTCATACCAGCACACCCCAATCTCCATTCATACCGTCACACACCAATCTCCATTCATACCATCACACCCCAATCTCCATTCATACCAGCACACCCCAATCTCCATTCATACCGTCACACACCAATCTCCATTCATACCATCACACCCCAATCTCCATTCATACCAGCACACCCCAATCTCCATTCATACCAGCACACCCCAATCTCCATTCATACCATCACACACCAATCTCCATTCATACCATCACACCCCAATCTCCATTCATACCATCACACACCAATCTCCATTCATACCATCACACCCCAATCTCCATTCATACCAGCACACCCCAATCTCCATTCATACCATCACACCCCAATCTCCATTCATACCATCACACCCCAATCTCCATTCATACCATCACACACCAATCTCCATTCATACCATCACACCCCAATCTCCATTCATACCAGCACACCCCAATCTCCATTCATACCATCACACTCCAAACTCCATTCATACCATCACACACCAATCTCCATTCATACCATCACACCCCAATCTCCATTCATACCATCACACCCCAATCTCCATTCATACCAGCACACCCCAATCTCCATTCATACCATCACACTCCAAACTCCATTCATACCATCACACACCAATCTCCATTCATACCATCACACCCCAATCTCCATTCATACCATCACACCCCAATCTCCATTCATACCAGCACACCCCAATCTCCATTCATACCATCACACTCCAAACTCCATTCATACCATCACACACCAATCTCCATTCATACCATCACACCCCAATCTCCATTCATACCAGCACACCCCAATCTCCATTCATACCAGCACACCCCAATCTCCATTCATACCAGCACACACCAATCTCCATTCATACCATCACACCCCAATCTCCATTCATACCATCACACCCCAATCTCCATTCATACCATCACACCCCAATCTCCATTCATACCATCACACACCAATCTCCATTCATACCATCACACACCAATCTCCATTCATACCATCACACCCCAATCTCCATTCATACCATCACACCCCAATCTCCATTCATACCATCACACCCCAATCTCCATTCATACCATCACACACCAATCTCCATTCATACCATCACACCCCAATCTTCATTCATACCATCACACACCAATCTCCATTCATACCATCACACCCCAATCTCCATTCATACCATCACACACCAATCTCCATTCATACCAGCACACCCCAATCTCCATTCATACCATCACACCCCAATCTCCATTCATACCATCACACCCCAATCTCCATTCATACCATCACACCCCAATCTCCATTCATACCATCACACCCCAATCTCCATTCATACCATCACACCCCAATCTCCATTCATACCATCACACCCCAATCTCCATTCATACCAGCACACCCCAATCTCCATTCATACCAGCACACCCCAATCTCCATTCATACCATCACACCCCAATCTCCATTCATACCATCACACACCAATCTCCATTCATACCAGCACACACCAATCTCCATTCATACCATCACACACCAATCTCCATTCATACCATCACACACCAATCTCCATTCATACCATCACACACCAATCTCCATTCATACCAGCACACCCCAATCTCCATTCATACCATCACACCCCAATCTCCATTCATACCATCACACACCAATCTCCATTCATACCATCACACCCCAATCTCCATTCATACCATCACACCCCAATCTCCATTCATACCATCACACACCAATCTCCATTCATACCATCACACACCAATCTCCATTCATACCATCACACACCAATCTCCATTCATACCATCACACCCCAATCTCCATTCATACCATCACACCCCAATCTCCATTCATACCATCACACACCAATCTCCATTCATACCATCACACCCCAATCTCCATTCATACCATCACACCCCAATCTCCATTCATACCATCACACACCAATCACCATTCATACCAGCACACCCCAATCTCCATTCATACCATCACACCCCAATCTCCATTCATACCATCACACCCCAATCTCCATTCATACCAGCACACCCCAATCTCCATTCATACCATCACACACCAATCTCCATACACAACAGCACACACCAATCTCCATTCATACCAGCACACACCAATCTCCATTCATACCAGCACACACCAATCTCCATTCATACCATCACACCCCAATCTCCATTCATACCAGCACACCCCAATCTCCATTCATACCAGCACACACCAATCTCCATTCATACCAGCACACCCCAATCTCCATTCATACCAGCACACCCCAATCTCCATTCATACCATCACACCCCAATCTCCATTCATACCAGCACACACCAATCTCCATTCATACCATCACACACCAATCTCCATTCATACCATCACACCCCAATCTCCATTCATACCATCACACCCCAATCTCCATTCATACCATCACACACCAATCTCCATTCATACCATCACACCCCAATCTCCATTCATACCATCACACACCAATCTCCATTCATACCATCACACCCCAATCTCCATTCATACCATCACACCCCAATCTCCATTCATACCATCACACCCCAATCTCCATTCATACCATCACACCCCAATCTCCATTCATACCAGCACACACCAATCTCCATTCATACCAGCACACACCAATCTCCATTCATACCAGCACACCCCAATCTCCATTCATACCAGCACACCCCAATCTCCATTCATACCAGCACACACCAATCTCCATTCATACCATCACACACCAATCTCCATTCATACCAGCACACACCAATCTCCATTCATACCATCACACACCAATCTCCATACACAACAGCACACACCAATCTCCATTCATACCAGCACACACCAATCTCCATTCATACCAGCACACACCAATCTCCATTCATACCATCACACCCCAATCTCCATTCATACCAGCACACCCCAATCTCCATTCATACCAGCACACACCAATCTCCATTCATACCAGCACACCCCAATCTCCATTCATACCAGCACACCCCAATCTCCATTCATACCATCACACCCCAATCTCCATTCATACCAGCACACACCAATCTCCATTCATACCATCACACACCAATCTCCATTCATACCATCACACCCCAATCTCCATTCATACCATCACACCCCAATCTCCATTCATACCATCACACACCAATCTCCATTCATACCATCACACCCCAATCTCCATTCATACCATCACACACCAATCTCCATTCATACCATCACACCCCAATCTCCATTCATACCATCACACCCCAATCTCCATTCATACCATCACACCCCAATCTCCATTCATACCATCACACCCCAATCTCCATTCATACCAGCACACACCAATCTCCATTCATACCAGCACACCCCAATCTCCATTCATACCAGCACACCCCAATCTCCATTCATACCAGCACACACCAATCTCCATACACAACAGCACACTCCTATCTCCATACATTCCAGCACACCCCAAACTCCATAAACACCACCATACCCCAATATCCGCATACATTATCGTACCCTAATCTCGACAAACACCAGCACCCACCAATCACAAAGAACAAAGAACAAAGAACACCAATCTCGACAAACACCAGCTCACCCCAATCACCACAAACACCGGCTCACCCCAATCACCACAAACACCGGCTCACCCCAATCACCACAAACACCGGCTCACCCCAATCTCTACAAACACCGGCTCACCCCAATCTCCACAAACACCGACTCACCCCAATCTCTACAAACACCGGCTCACCCCAATCTCCACAAACACCGGCTCACCCCAATCTCTACAATCACCAGCTCATCCCAATCTCTACAAACACCGGCTCACCCGAATCTCCACAAACACCGGCTCACCCCAATCACCACAAACACCGGCTCACCCCAATCTCCACAAACACCGGCTCACCCCAATCTCCACAAACACCGACTCACCCCAATCTCTACAAACACCGGCTCACCCCAATCTCCACAAACACGGGCTCACCCCAATCTCTACAAACACCGGCTCACCCCAATCTCCACAAACACTGGCTCACCCCAATCTCTACAATCACCAGCTCATCCCAATCTCTACAAACACCAGCACACCCCAATCTCCACAAACACCGGCTCACCCCAATCTCCACAAACACCAGCTCACCCCAATCTCTACAAACACCAGCACACCCCAATCTCCACAAACACCGGCTCACCCCAATCTCCACAAACACCGGCTCACCCCAATCTCCACAAACACCGGCTCACCCCAATCTCTACAAACACTGGCTCACCCCAATCTCCACAAACACCGGCTCACCCCAATCTCTACAAACACCGGCTCACCCCAATCTCCACAAACACCGGCTCACCCCAATCTCTACAAACACTGGCTCACCCCAATCTCCACACGCAGCAGCACACCCTAATCTACCTACACATCAGCACACACAAATTTCTAGATTGAGGTGTGCCGATGTGTACGGAGATTGGGGTGAGCTGATGTGTACGGAGATTGGGGTGAGCTGATGTGAATGGAGATTGGGGTGAGCTGATGTGTACGGAGATTGGGGTGAGCTGATGTGAATGGAGATTGGGGTGAGCTGATGTGTACGGAGATTGGGGTGAGCTGATGTGAATGGAGATTGGGGTGAGCTGATGTGTATGGAGATTGGGGTGAGCTGATGTGTACGGAGATTGGGGTGAGCTGATGTGTATGGAGATTGGGGTGAGCTGATGTGTACGGAGATTGGGGTGAGCTGATGTGTATGGAGATTGGGGTGAGCTGATGTGTATGGAGATTGGGGTGAGCTGATGTGTACGGAGATTGGGGTGAGCTGATGTGTACGGAGATTGGGGTGAGCTGATGTGTATGGAGATTGGGGTGTGTTGATGTGTATGGAGATTGGGGTGAGCTGATGTGTACGGAGATTGGGGTGAGCTGATGTGTACGGAGATTGGGGTGAGCTGATGTGTACGGAGATTGGGGTGAGCTGATGTGTACGGAGATTGGGGTGAGCTGATGTGTATGGAGATTGGGGTGAGCTGATGTGAATGGAGATTGGGGTGAGCTGATGTGTACGGAGATTGGGGTGAGCTGATGTGTACGGAGATTGGGGTGAGCTGATGTGTATGGAGATTGGGGTGAGTTGATGTGAATGGAGATTGGGGTGAGCTGATGTGAATGGAGATTGGGGTGAGCTGATGTGTACGGAGATTGGGGTGAGCTGATGTGTACGGAGATTGGGGTGAGCTGATGTGAATGGAGATTGGGGTGAGCTGATGTGTACGGAGATTGGGGTGAGCTGATGTGTACGGAGATTGGGGTGAGCTGATGTGAATGGAGATTGGGGTGAGCTGATGTGTACGGAGATTGGGGTGAGCTGATGTGTACGGAGATTGGGGTGAGCTGATGTGTACGGAGATTGGGGTGAGCTGATGTGTACGGAGATTGGGGTGAGCTGATGTGAATGGAGATTGGGGTGAGCTGATGTGTATGGAGATTGGGGTGAGCTGATGTGAATGGAGATTGGGGTGAGCTGATGTGAATGGAGATTGGGGTGAGCTGATGTGAATGGAGATTGGGGTGAGCTGATGTGAATGGAGATTGGGGTGAGCTGATGTGTACGGAGATTGGGGTGAGCTGATGTGTACGGAGATTGGGGTGAGCTGATGTGTACGGAGATTGGGGTGAGCTGATGTGTACGGAGATTGGGGTGAGCTGATGTGAATGGAGATTGGGGTGAGCTGATGTGAATGGAGATTGGGGTGAGCTGATGTGTACGGAGATTGGGGTGAGCTGATGTGTACGGAGATTGGGGTGAGCTGATGTATATGGAGATTGGGGTGAGCTGATGTGTATGGAGATTGGGGTGAGCTGATGTGTACGGAGATTGGGGTGAGCTGATGTGTACGGAGATTGGGGTGAGCTGATGTGTATGGAGATTGGGGTGAGCTGATGTGTACGGAGATTGGGGTGAGCTGATGTGAATGGAGATTGGGGTGAGCTGATGTGTACGGAGATTGGGGTGAGCTGATGTGAATGGAGATTGGGGTGAGCTGATGTGAATGGAGATTGGGGTGAGCTGATGTGTACGGAGATTGGGGTGAGCTGATGTGTATGGAGATTGGGGTGAGCTGATGTGTATGGAGATTGGGGTGAGTTGATGTGAATGGAGATTGGGGTGAGCTGATGTGTATGGAGATTGGGGTGAGCTGATGTGAATGGAGATTGGGGTGAGCTGATGTGTACGGAGATTGGGGTGAGCTGATGTGTATGGAGATTGGGGTGAGCTGATGTGTACGGAGATTGGGGTGAGCTGATGTGTATGGAGATTGGGGTGAGCTGATGTGTACGGAGATTGGGGTGAGTTGATGTGAATGGAGATTGGGGTGAGCTGATGTGTATGGAGATTGGGGTGAGCTGATGTGAATGGAGATTGGGGTGAGCTGATGTGTACGGAGATTGGGGTGAGCTGATGTGTACGGAGATTGGGGTGAGCTGATGTGTATGGAGATTGGGGTGAGTTGATGTGAATGGAGATTGGGGTGAGCTGATGTGTACGGAGATTGGGGTGAGCTGATGTGTATGGAGATTGGGGTGAGCTGATGTGAATGGAGATTGGGGTGAGCTGATGTGTATGGAGATTGGGGTGAGTTGATGTGAATGGAGATTGGGGTGAGCTGATGTGTATGGAGATTGGGGTGAGCTGATGTGTATGGAGATTGGGGTGAGTTGATGTGTATGGAGATTGGGGTGAGTTGATGTGTATGGAGATTGGGGTGAGCTGATGTGTATGGAGATTGGGGTGAGCTGATGTGTACGGAGATTGGGGTGAGCTGATGTGAATGGAGATTGGGGTGAGCTGATGTGTATGGAGATTGGGGTGAGCTGATGTGAATGGAGATTGGGGTGAGCTGATGTGTATGGAGATTGGGGTGAGCTGATGTGTATGGAGATTGGGGTGAGCTGATGTGAATGGAGATTGGGGTGAGCTGATGTGAATGGAGATTGGGGTGAGCTGATGTGAATGGAGATTGGGGTGAGCTGATGTGTATGGAGATTGGGGTGAGCTGATGTGTATGGAGATTGGGGTGAGCTGATGTGGGCCTGTGTTACCCCCGGGCTAAGAGGTGTCTTCTTTACTGAGTTAACGGAGATGTGATATCTGGAAGTAAGATTAGTCAAGGGGAAGGGTGCCCTCTATTGGTGAACATGAGGCAAGGCTAAAACCTGACCCATAAATAGAGAGAGGATGTTCATCACACTCTCCATACCAACTGACTTAGAGGGACTGATTGGTAAATTCGTGGCCACTGCACCTTTTCAGTCAGTTCTTGTTCCCCTGGGACTAAGCCTGGGGAAAGGGGTCAAATGTTACTCAAAGTTGATGGGCTCTGGGATGCATGAGACAGTCACATTTTCATAAGAGATACGAGGAACAAGGAAAATGGTTGTTGAAATTGAGGAAAGTTCTTGCGGTTATTTGTTTTAGACGTTGCAGAGGGGAAAAAGAAACAGAGAAATGAAGTTAAAAGATGAGCTCGAATTGATGAGAGAGTCCGTTGAGAAGTTCAGGGAAAAGAATGAGGATTTTGGTGCCAAAGGGGGAAACAGGAAGAAAAGAAGGATCTCAGTATAAGAGTCAGTATAAAGTGTATCCACTCAGTGAAAAGAATGGACGTTCTGATTGCTCCCAGTTCCAGCAGGAGGGGAATCCATCAAAATGTCAGTTGGGAATGTCGATGGGAATGGTGTATTCGGGGGCAGCTGAATCTGTGGGAAGTGTTGATTCTGGATCGGGATGTGGATTGGATCAGAGAAACAATCCCCATTTTACACACGGCCTTCACTGCCGACTCACACCCTCTTTACCCCGAGACACCTCATTCCGCAATAAGTTTGGAATTTGCCCCTGATCTGATGAATCTTGTGACTATTGGATACAAGGAAGGCACATCATTCCCAGGAGATGTTGTTGAGAGGGAAGGAATTAATGGCTTAAAACAATCCGTCCACTCGATGTCGATCTGAATGCAGACTGAAACGATCCCACCAATGGATAGACTTGTGTTATTAGAAAACACTGCGGCTAAAAACCCCATTCAAACAGACCATGTGGGGGATGGAACTTAAATCCTCACTAACATCGCAAATTACATCAAAGGGACCATTTTTTATCAAAGTGGCGAGAGTGTGAAATCTCCACCCCCCAAATCCAAATTTAAACTTTATTTCCCCCTTTCATCTGTCCCAATTATTTATTATTGTCCTGTGTAGAACTCGGAACCTACATTGGGATAATCGGAACAAATTTGAACAAGATTTATATGAGGTTGTTGCTGATGAATTTGTACCAGTTATATTGGATTGACTAAAATACAATGACCTGATTTCTGTCCCTCTCAATTGATACAATGATGTGTTTTACTGAATACAGAGGCTGTTAAGCCAAGAAGGAGGAACAGGAAGTGTTTCCTCCGCAACCGAATGGTTGAGGTCTCTGTTTCTCAGCGGGAGCTGATCCCTGATTGCCTCACCCAGCGGTTGGTCTGAACTTCGAGTGTATTATTGGCTGTGGCGGCTGTCCGTCAGCTCTTTGATTGGTCGGTGTGTGTGTGCCGGTTAGTGGGCGGAGCTCCGGGTTGGTTCAGGGGGCGATTTCTTAGCATCTGGCGTCCTGATTGGCTGACGTGACTGTCAAACAGATCCACCAATGAGGAATTGGGAAATCCGCTGTCAGTCAAAGTACGGAGACCAATGGTTGCTGGGTGTGTCCATCAGTCAGCTCTCGGCGTTCGACTGTGGCCTTTAGTTACTGATCTCCTCACTGATTGACTGAGGCCTTAAGTTAAAAAACACCTTCTGATTGGTTGAGACAATCGTTTGGCAATCCAGTCTCTGATTGGCTGATGCGCTCAGTTAGTAATCCCAGTCTCTGATTCCCTGTCAGTCAATTTTGTTTCTTCCTTAATTGAATAATTGAGATAACCGGATATTTCAACGCAATTTTGATCTGCTCCCTGAATTTGGACTGTGTCACCACGTAAATAAATGTGTTTGTGCAGCAATTCAAATCCTGCATCATAAATCCGATTAACTGAAAATTATATTCAGCGTAAGTGATGGACGTTACTCCTCTCAAGTTCAAATAGAAATATTTTACAACAGACAGAGACCAAAGGAGAATGAATGCTCCGGATATGCTGAAGAGTAAAATCATTGACTTCCTTCTGTTCTCCATCTCGGGGTCTCTGTGATTGTCTCCCTTTCTCTGGGCCCTGAGTTCCTTCCGGACTCGACTGGTGACTAAAATATGTCTGACTGTCAGAGTGTTCATCAACAGGATTAAAAAGAATGGGAGCAACGGGGTTAAAACCTGATTAAATGATGAAAATCCAACCCATCCCGGATCGGTAAAGGAGCTCGGCTTTGCCATACAGAACCAAGGCACATTGTCGATTATCCACCGAGGTTCAATTGCAAAGTAATGGGGTATGTTCTTTGCAAGGAGCAGGATGCTGGTTGACGTGAGAACCACAGTCCCAGTTTTCACGGTGCAATATTTTGTTTTTAGTTTCTGAGAGCAAATGGCCACAAATCGATCAAAGGAGAAAGTGACGGTGAACCAGACAGAACAGTCTCTGGCTGCAGCCTGCAGGACAGAATGAAGACTGCACACAGGGGTGAGCCACAGGAAATTCCGGGGGAAATAATAAGTATTTATGTAGTTCAGAATGGGTTGAATGACGATGAAGAGTAGATCCGCCACTGCCATGGCCACCAGGTAGCAAGTTGTACAAGTGGAGAGGCCACACTTTCCCCAGCTCAGGACCACAATTCCCAGAAAATTAACTGTCAGACAGAAACGAATAAGAACCGGGAAATTAGTGTGTAAACATTATCCACCTCTGAACCGACTGTAAGATGAGCGTTTCAACATGAATCAAATTGGCAGGGGTTCCTGGTGTGGCCGTGTTGTTGGAGACGTTGTGTTCGAGATTAACAGTACAGACTGGAAAGTAGCCAGTGTAACACGGCTGGTTAAGCAGTGACTGGGAACAGAAACCTGGGAGTTACACATCTCTCACTTTGATGGAGAAACTCTGCAAATTCCGAGCATTCAAATATTCCTGAAAGGTGGCTTTTCTCACCTCATTTGTTTTACTGGATCAACTCAGACTGGACTTGTCTCCCAATTGGAAGCAAACTGGACAGGAATATAGCGGAGATTTTCCATGGAATCTGCCATCCCTTCCTGCACCCAATTATCAAAGCCCACACCAGATTGAATAGTTCCCTGGACTGGACATCTGCTGGAGTTGGAAGCTAGTTCATGATTACTCGATTAATCCCCCGTCCCAAACTGTTCTCCCTATCATGTTTCTCCCCCCAGATTTTTTGTTTCTATTTTCAAGATTCTTTCCTCTGCCTGTCACTTTTTCCACACTTATCCCTCTCTCTGCTCACCCCATCCCCCTTTTCTGATCTGCTCTCGTCATCCACTTTCTCCCACTTTGCAATTTTCTTCCCCTATCTCCAGATTTCTCTCCGATCCAATTTGTTTCCAATCCTCACTCTCATTTGAGCATCCTCTCTTTGACTGTCTATCCCTCGCCAATAGTTTCCCTCTCGCTTTCTCCCCAAATCTATTGATCTCTCTCTCTCCAGCATCTTCCTCCCTCTCTTTCTCTTTCTTTCTCCACATATTTGCTTATCGGACTCCAGCATTTCACCCTCTGTCTCAACCCCTGTCTCTCCATCTCTCGCCAACATGTCTACGTCTCTCTCTCGTGTTCTCCCATATCTTTCTCTCTATCCCCCTCTATTTCCCACATTTCTGCCTATCTCCCTCGAGCATCTCTCTCTCTCCCACCCTCCCTCTACACACCCCCCACCACCGTTCCCCCTCTCACCACCACCCCCCCCCACCCTCTCGTGACAGCTTATTGCCAAGAGCTGCATTTTGTTCAGACAAATATGTTTCCCAATCAATATTTATAAATCAAATGTTTAGCTGTTCAGTTGATAGGAATCATAAATCGTTTGAGGCAGCAAAACAGTTTAAACAGAACCATAACAATCGGTATCAAAATATTGCTGTTCATTTCTCGGTTAATGGAAATGTGAATAAATCACAAAAATATTTTGGAATACAGATCCAGAATACTGTTTGTTGTTGGGTTGTTTAAATGTCAGGAAGTAGCTTACACCTGTCTCTTTCCAATACAAAGCAGAGCTATCGAGGAATTTCACTAACCAGCAAACCTCGTTAAAACAAAAGCCAAACTCTTTGTGTTTTCCAGCTATTCCAAAGATAAAACACAGAGACAGCTCCAGAGAATCGCGATCTCTCTCACCAATTTCAAATAAATCTTTCAAACTGAACCAACTTATTGAATTTCTGTTCTTTTCCCCAAACACAATACAATTGTCCATGGACAGATAGAGCCAGAAGCTGATGGATATTTCGATCAGATATTCCACTCAGGAGATAGAACCACAATCAGTGCAATTATACGCTGAAAAATTGGCCCTTTGAGACATTTTCACTGCTGTCAGATACTCATCTCCGGTTAGTGATCCACACTCAAAGTTTTATTGGATTCTGACTCCCAGTAAAGATTATATCGGAGAGATCACCTTCATTGAACTCCAATCTAACAATAAACCAGATGCCACAAACTACAGTAACTGTATTGATCACTGAATCTATGGATTACATGATGTGGGGATTCTGGCATTGGACTGGGGTAAAACACAAAGAAATCCCACACCCCCAGTTTAAAGTCCAAACAGGTTTATTTGTAGCAAACGCTACGAGCTTTCGGGACAGCCCGTCCCTTCGTCAGGTGGCTGGGAGTTCTTCACCTCGCACAGTTTCTTTATCCTTCTCCCTCTCTCTCCTTCCCTCTCCCCGTCTCTCCCTCAGAACTCCCAGCCTCCTGACGAAGGGACGGGCTGTCCCGAAAGCTCGTGGCGTTTGCTACAAATAAACCTGTTTGGACTTTAACCTGGGGTTGTGGGATTTCTTTGTCTCGATGAATCCCATGCAGAGGGTTGTCAGTTGAGGAAAATGATTAAAACCACAGAGGTATTTCAAGACACTTTCTTGAAATGGATTGCGTCGTTCTTCTGGTGTTTGTGTAACATCGATCACGAAATGAGCATTGAACATTTTCAGTCAGGTTTAAAAATCAGAGTGTTGCTCGCACACAGATTTAAACAGCTTCAAATGTCATCGTCTCTTACCAGGAACACCAATGCTGGCAATGATTGGGTAGAATATTCTCTGAGCCTTTGTAATTGGAAGATCCATGTCCGATGTGAAGTGATGAGTCCCTTTGTGATGTTTGCAGTCTCTCTGTTTTGAACTCTGTGGTTCCATATTCCCAAAGCCTTTGATTTATACACTGTAGAAAAACCTCGGGGACAGTGAGGTCGCAATGTGGTTTGAATTTGTTTGTTTGATAAATGAACTAACAGGTTACGACATTGAGTTCGGCGATGGAAAGTATTTATTTTCAGATTGACTTAACTCTTTCCAAACACTGGATTCTGCTGATCAGGTTGATAATAAGAGGACAAGGTGCTGTGGACCCAAACACCATCAGTCCCATCTCGAGATATCAGATTATTTTAGTGATATCTCTCACTGGACAGTGAGCATTGAGTAATTAAATTCGAATTGCTATCCTGTTTCTCTCTATATGGTCCTCAATTGTAGACAGTCAGTCATCTACTTTCAATGGGTTATGGGTGAGCGTACATTGTAAAATTCAGCTAGTCAATGATATGCAACTATTGAACGTGGAAAGACAATTATTTTACCCCTGAATATAATGCAGCTGCTCAATGAGAAAATAGTTTGAAACAATGGGAAATCTCTGAACATTCGGAGCCTGCAGCAGATCCAAAATCATCACCTCTTCCAGCAGGAGAAAGAGAATTCACTGTGACAAGTGATGGACAGGATCCAACTGATCCTGGCCTTGTCACACATCGGGTACTGGGATTGAGAAAGGTTGGGATGTGAAGAGAGGAAGGGAGGGAGAGCGGGAGATAGAGATGTGTAGAAACGACATCAGATGAGATGGATGTCAACAAATTGTCCCGAAATTAGTCGCCCCTCAATCTGGTTCTGGTCCCTTTAGTGTGGAGTCCAATAGGCAGAGACAAAGGTCATAGGCAGAGGGGGGCAGTGACAATGTTAAAATGGGCAGCACGGGTTCAGTGGGCCAAATGGCCTGTTTCCCGAGCTGTGTTGTTCCTTGTTCTTTGAGAGGCCCTTAAAATGATTGGATAAGAGTGAGAGAGGAAGACTCTGAGATGGGAAGTGAAAAGAGAAAGGTAGATTGAAAGCTGGAGAGGGAATTAGTGAGGGCACGATGGTCGGGAGAGGAAATAATGTGAGAGGAACGGTATTTATAACACGAACTTCTCCTGAGAGGGAGGTCAGCTCTATCTGAAAAGACTCGGGGCTGTGCTGACGGTGGATAACTCAGAGGGAGAATTGTCTCCTCTTCCGGGTTACACACTTTAGACAAGATGTGAAGGTGTTGGCGAGAGAAATGGAGGAGAGGGTGCAACAGGAAAGGGGGCAACTGGAGTGAGGGAGAGGAGAACAGAGTGATGGATGCAGATGGGGAAAAGGTGGAGGAATACAAATGAGGGGAATTAGTTGGAGGGTCAATTTGAATGAGAGAGGAAGAGACAGAGAGAGAGATCATAAGAACATAATAAGAAATAGGAGCAGGAGTAGGCCATCTAGCCCTTCGAGCCTGCCCCGCCATTCAATAAGATCATGGCTGATCTGTCGTGTCTCAGTTCCACATTCCCGCCCTCTCCCCATAACCCTTAATCCCCTCTCTTATCAAGAACCCATCAACCCGCTTCTTAAAAATATTTAGCGAGGCAGCCTCCACCACTTCAACGGGCAGAGAATTCCAGAGATTCACCACCCTTTGAGTGAAGAAGTTCCTCCTCAACTCCGTTCTAAACCGCCTCCCCTTTATCTTGAGGCTGTGCCCCCTAGTCCTACTGTCTTTTTTGAGCGGGAAGAGTCTCTCCACCTCTATCCTATCCATCCCATTCATCATCTTATACGTCTCAATGAGATCTCCCCTCATTCTTCTAAACTCTAACGAGTACAAGCCCAGTTTATTCAGCCTCTCCTCATAGCTCAATCCCCTCAACTCCGGTATCAGCCTAGTAAACCTCCTCTGCACTCCCTCCAGGGCCAAAATATCCTTGCGCAGGTGCGGCGCCCAAAACTGCACACAGTACTCCAGCTGCGGCCTCACCAATGCCCTATACAGCTGCAGCAAGACCTCCCTACTTTTATATTCAATCCCCCTCGCTATGAGCGAGAGCCTTTGATCGGGTGAGAGATCGAGGTGGGTTCAGATAGAGAGATGGAGAGCATCAGGAACAGAGGGGGACAAATCAGGGAGAGGAGAGGTGAAGGACGGAGAGACGGGATGAGGGAACCAGAGACTGGGTGAAGATGGTACACTCTGGGTGACGGAGGGAAGGTCTGGGCAAGGAAGGGAGAGCCCGATGAAGGAGGGACAGGGCGAAGATGGGAGAGAGAGGGGAAAGGTTGTGAGATGGGGAGGTCAGTTGAAAGGAGGCGAGGGAGGGAGAGGGCGGGGGTGGTGAAGGTGGCGCGAGGGAGGGGAAAGGGCTACGGAGAGAGAGAGAGAGGTGGAGGGAAACAAAGAGACACTCTGAAGGCAGGAAAGTGATGGGAAGGGAGGGAGATACGGGGCAAGCGAGGGAGAAAAGTTGCCAGTGAGGGGCTAAGGAGTGAACGTGTCGGATATGAGTGAGGGAGGGAGACACGGGGCGATGGTAGGAGAGACGGGGGCGAGGGATGCAGAGGGACAAAAGTGAGGGGGAGGGAGAAACGGGATGTACGACGTGGAGATGAGGGAGAGAGCGAGAAGGCGAGGAATCTGGATATGAGGGATCGAGAGAGGATTGAGGTAGGGAGGGAAAATGCCAAGAAATTGGTAAAGTATATCAAGGGGAAAAGGACCTGCAGCGAAAGAGCAGCGTCCATGAGGGACAAAGGAACAATCTGGGGGTGGAGGCAGTGTACATTTGGAGAGCGGTGAATGAATACTTCACATCTGCCACCATGAAGGAGACGGAGGGTGAATGTATGGAACTCCAGGACCCGAGGACAGATGATACTTTTTACACTATTTCAGAGGAGTTGCTGTCAGGAGCCGGGGAGTTACAGCCCAGTGAGTCTCACATCAGTGGTATGGAAAGGAAAGGAGAAATTTCTGAAGGAGAGCATCGATCTTCTATTGTAGATGAGAGGATTGATCGGAGGAAATCAGCAGGGCTTCATCAGAGGGAGATCAGACATATCCGATGGAAATTTCTGGGGAGATAACCAGTTGTGTCGATGGGGAGAGTGCAGTCGATATCGTTTATATGGATTTCAGCAAAGACATTGACAAGGTGGTACATGGAGCATTTATAAAGAAGGTAAATACACGTGGTACAGGGTTATTCGATAAAGTGGATTCCAAATGGTCTCATTTGAAGGAGACAGAGTCTTATGACTGAAGGCTGCTTTAGTGAGTGGTGTACCATGCAGATCAGTTTTGGGCTCCCGATCATCCGTCAATCCGATAAAAGCCATCGATCGCTGTGACGGGGGGGGAGGTGGGGGCTGAGAGTAGGGTTACGAGCTTTGCGGATGACACAAAGATTGCCGACACGGTTAACAGTGAGGTTGACTGTCTTTGTTTACAACAAATTGTAGACAGAGTAAGTGTTTCTGGAGACTGGCTGTCTGAATGCGTGCTGAGGTTATGTTGTGCTGGGATATATGGGGATTGGGAGCTGGCGAAGTGTGAGCAAATTGAGTCGTGTTGATGTGAATGGAGATTGGGGTGAGCTGATGTGAATGGAGATTGGGGTGAGCTGATGTGAATGGAGATTGGGGTGAGCTGATGTGTATGGAGATTGGGGTGAGCTGATGTGTATGGAGATTGGGGTGAGCTGATGTGTACGGAGATTGGGGTGAGCTGATGTGTATGGAGATTGGGGTGAGCTGATGTGTATGGAGATTGGGGTGAGCTGATGTGAATGGAGATTGGGGTGAGCTGATGTGAATGGAGATTGGGGTGAGCTGATGTGTATGGAGATTGGGGTGAGCTGATGTGAATGGAGATTGGGGTGAGCTGATGTGTATGGAGATTGGGGTGAGCTGATGTGAATGGAGATTGGGGTGAGCTGATGTGTATGGAGATTGGGGTGTGCTGATGTGTACGGAGATTGGGGTGAGCTGATGAGTATGGAGATTGGGGTGAGCTGATGTGAATGGAGATTGGGGTGAGCTGATGTGTACGGAGATTGGGGTGAGCTGATGTGTACGGAGATTGGGGTGAGCTGATGTGTACGGAGATTGGGGTGAGCTGATGTGTATGGAGATTGGGGTGAGCTGATGTGAATGGAGATTGGGGTGAGCTGATGTGTACGGAGATTGGGGTGAGCTGATGTGTACGGAGATTGGGGTGAGCTGATGTGTACGGAGATTGGGGTGAGCTGATGTGTATGGAGATTGGGGTGAGCTGATGTGTATGGAGATTGGGGTGTGCTGATGTGTATGGAGATTGGGGTGAGCTGATGTGTATGGAGATTGGGGTGAGCTGATGTGAATGGAGATTGGGGTGAGCTGATGTGTATGGAGATTGGGGTGAGCTGATGTGTATGGAGATTGGGGTGAGCTGATGTGAATGGAGATTGGGGTGAGCTGATGTGTACGGAGATTGGGGTGAGCTGATGTGTACGGAGATTGGGGTGAGCTGATGTGTACGGAGATTGGGGTGAGCTGATGTGTACGGAGATTGGGGTGAGCTGATGTGTACGGAGATTGGGGTGAGCTGATGTGAATGGAGATTGGGGTGAGCTGATGTGAATGGAGATTGGGGTGAGCTGATGTGTACGGAGATTGGGGTGAGCTGATGTGTACGGAGATTGGGGTGAGCTGATGTGTACGGAGATTGGGGTGAGCTGATGTGTACGGAGATTGGGGTGAGCTGATGTGTACGGAGATTGGGGTGAGCTGATGTGTACGGAGATTGGGGTGAGCTGATGTGTACGGAGATTGGGGTGAGCTGATGTGTACGGAGATTGGGGTGAGCTGATGTGTACGGAGATTGGGGTGAGCTGATGTGAATGGAGATTGGGGTGAGCTGATGTGTATGGAGATTGGGGTGAGCTGATGTGAATGGAGATTGGGGTGAGCTGATGTGAATGGAGATTGGGGTGAGCTGATGTGTATGGAGATTGGGGTGAGCTGATGTGTACGGAGATCGGGGTGAGCTGATGTGAATGGAGATTGGGGTGAGCTGATGTGTATGGAGATTGGGGTGAGCTGATGTGTATGGAGATTGGGGTGAGCTGATGTGAATGGAGATTGGGGTGAGCTGATGTGTACGGAGATTGGGGTGAGCTGATGTGAATGGAGATTGGGGTGAGCTGATGTGTATGGAGATTGGGGTGAGCTGATGTGTATGGAGATTGGGGTGAGCTGATGTGTATGGAGATTGGGGTGAGCTGATGTGAATGGAGATTGGGGTGAGCTGATGTGAATGGAGATTGGGGTGAGCTGATGTGTACGGAGATTGGGGTGAGCTGATGTGAATGGAGATTGGGGTGAGCTGATGTGTACGGAGATTGGGGTGAGCTGATGTGTACGGAGATTGGGGTGAGCTGATGTGTACGGAGATTGGGGTGTGTTGATGTGTACGGAGATTGGGGTGAGCTGATGTGAATGGAGATTGGGGTGAGCTGATGTGTACGGAGATTGGGGTGAGCTGATGTGTATGGAGATTGGGGTGAGCTGATGTGTACGGAGATTGGGGTGAGCTGATGTGTACGGAGATTGGGGTGAGCTGATGTGTACGGAGATTGGGGTGAGCTGATGTGTACGGAGATTGGGGTGAGCTGATGTGTACGGAGATTGGGGTGAGCTGATGTGTACGGAGATTGGGGTGAGCTGATGTGTACGGAGATTGGGGTGAGCTGATGTGTACGGAGATTGGGGTGAGCTGATGTGTACGGAGATTGGGGTGAGCTGATGTGTACGGAGATTGGGGTGAGCTGATGTGTACGGAGATTGGGGTGAGCTGATGTGAATGGAGATTGGGGTGAGCTGATGTGTACGGAGATTGGGGTGAGCTGATGTGAATGGAGATTGGGGTGAGCTGATGTGTACGGAGATTGGGGTGAGCTGATGTGTACGGAGATTGGGGTGAGCTGATGTGTACGGAGATTGGGGTGAGCTGATGTGTATGGAGATTGGGGTGAGCTGATGTGAATGGAGATTGGGGTGTGCTGATGTGTACGGAGATTGGGGTGAGCTGATGTGTACGGAGATTGGGGTGAGCTGATGTGAATGGAGATTGGGGTGAGCTGATGTGTATGGAGATTGGGGTGAGCTGATGTGAATGGAGATTGGGGTGAGCTGATGTGAATGGAGATTGGGGTGAGCTGATGTGTACGGAGATTGGGGTGAGCTGATGTGTACGGAGATTGGGGTGAGCTGATGTGAATGGAGATTGGGGTGAGCTGATGTGAATGGAGATTGGGGTGAGCTGATGTGTATGGAGATTGGGGTGAGCTGATGTGAATGGAGATTGGGGTGAGCTGATGTGTACGGAGATTGGGGTGAGCTGATGTGTACGGAGATTGGGGTGAGCTGATGTGTATGGAGATTGGGGTGAGCTGATGTGAATGGAGATTGGGGTGAGCTGATGTGTATGGAGATTGGGGTGAGCTGATGTGTACGGAGATTGGGGTGAGCTGATGTGTATGGAGATTGGGGTGAGCTGATGTGAATGGAGATTGGGGTGAGCTGATGTGTATGGAGATTGGGGTGAGCTGATGTGTACGGAGATTGGGGTGAGCTGATGTGTACGGAGATTGGGGTGAGCTGATGTGAATGGAGATTGGGGTGAGCTGATGTGTACGGAGATTGGGGTGAGCTGATGTGAATGGAGATTGGGGTGAGCTGATGTGTACGGAGATTGGGGTGAGCTGATGTGCACGGAGATTGGGGTGAGCTGATGTGTACGGAGATTGGGGTGAGCTGATGTGTACGGAGATTGGGGTGAGCTGATGTGTACGGAGATTGGGGTGAGTTGATGTGAATGGAGATTGGGGTGAGCTGATGTGTATGGAGATTGGGGTGAGCTGATGTGAATGGAGATTGGGGTGAGCTGATGTGAATGGAGATTGGGGTGAGCTGATGTGTACGGAGATTGGGGTGAGTTGATGTGAATGGAGATTGGGGTGAGCTGATGTGTATGGAGATTGGGGTGAGCTGATGTGAATGGAGATTGGGGTGAGCTGATGTGAATGGAGATTGGGGTGAGCTGATGTGAATGGAGATTGGGGTGAGCTGATGTGTACGGAGATTGGGGTGAGCTGATGTGAATGGAGATTGGGGTGAGCTGATGTGTATGGAGATTGGGGTGAGTTGATGTGTATGGAGATTGGGGTGAGCTGATGTGTATGGAGATTGGGGTGAGCTGATGTGTATGGAGATTGGGGTGAGCTGATGTGAATGGAGATTGGGGTGAGCTGATGTGTATGGAGATTGGGGTGAGCTGATGTGAATGGAGATTGGGGTGAGCTGGTGTGAATGGAGATTGGGGTGAGTTGATGTATATGGAGATTGGGGTGAGCTGATGTGAATGGAGATTGGGGTGAGCTGATGTGTACGGAGATTGGGGTGAGCTGATGTGTACGGAGATTGGGGTGAGCTGATGTGTACGGAGATTGGGGTGAGCTGATGTGTACGGAGATTGGGGTGAGCTGATGTGTACGGAGATTGGGGTGAGCTGATGTGTACGGAGATTGGGGTGAGCTGATGTGTACGGAGATTGGGGTGAGCTGATGTGTACGGAGATTGGGGTGAGCTGATGTGTACGGAGATTGGGGTGAGCTGATGTGTACGGAGATTGGGGTGAGCTGATGTGTACGGAGATTGGGGTGAGCTGATGTGTACGGAGATTGGGGTGAGCTGATGTGTACGGAGATTGGGGTGAGCTGATGTGTACGGAGATTGGGGTGAGCTGATGTGTACGGAGATTGGGGTGAGCTGATGTGTACGGAGATTGGGGTGAGCTGATGTGTACGGAGATTGGGGTGAGCTGATGTGTATGGAGATTGGGGTGAGCTGATGTGAATGGAGATTGGGGTGTGCTGATGTGTACGGAGATTGGGGTGAGCTGATGTGTACGGAGATTGGGGTGAGCTGATGTGAATGGAGATTGGGGTGAGCTGATGTGTATGGAGATTGGGGTGAGCTGATGTGAATGGAGACTGGGGTGAGCTGATGTGAATGGAGATTGGGGTGAGCTGATGTGTACGGAGATTGGGGTGAGCTGATGTGTATGGAGATTGGGGTGAGCTGATGTGTACGGAGATTGGGGTGAGCTGATGTGTATGGAGATTGGGGTGAGCTGATGTGTATGGAGATTGGGGTGAGCTGATGTGTACGGAGATTGGGGTGAGCTGATGTGTACGGAGATTTGGGTGAGCTGATGTGAATGGAGATTGGGGTGAGCTGATGTGTACGGAGATTGGGGTGTGCCGATGTGAATGGAGATTGGGGTGAGCTGATGTGAATGGAGATTGGGGTGAGCTGATGTGTACGGAGATTGGGGTGAGCTGATGTGTACGGAGATTGGGGTGAGCTGATGTGTACGGAGATTGGGGTGAGCTGATGTGTACGGAGATTGGGGTGAGCTGATGTGTACGGAGATTGGGGTGAGCTGATGTGTACGGAGATTGGGGTGAGCTGATGTGTACGGAGATTGGGGTGAGCTGATGTGTACGGAGATTGGGGTGAGCTGATGTGTATGGAGATTGGGGTGAGCTGATGTGTATGGAGATTGGGGTGAGCTGATGTGAATGGAGATTGGGGTGAGCTGATGTGTATGGAGATTGGGGTGAGCTGATGTGTATGGAGATTGGGGTGAGCTGATGTGTATGGAGATTGGGGTGAGCTGATGTGTATGGAGATTGGGGTGAGCTGATGTGTATGGAGATTGGGGTGAGCTGATGTGTATGGAGATTGGGGTGAGCTGATGTGTATGGAGATTGGGGTGAGCTGATGTGTATGGAGATTGGGGTGAGTTGATGTGAATGGAGATTGGAGTGAGCTGATGTGTATGGAGATTGGGGTGAGCTGATGTGAATGGAGATTGGGGTGAGCTGATGTGTATGGAGATTGGGGTGAGTTGATGTGTATGGAGATTGGGGTGAGCTGATGTGTATGGAGATTGGGGTGAGCTGATGTGAATGGAGATTGGGGTGAGCTGATGTGTATGGAGATTGGGGTGAGCTGATGTGAATGGAGATTGGGGTGAGCTGATGTGTATGGAGATTGGGGTGAGCTGATGTGTATGGAGATTGGGGTGAGCTGATGTGTACGGAGATTGGGGTGAGCTGATGTGTACGGAGATTGGGGTGAGCTGATGTGTACGGAGATTGGGGTGAGCTGATGTGTATGGAGATTGGGGTGAGCTGATGTGAATGGAGATTGGGGTGAGTTGATGTGAATGGAGATTGGGGTGAGCTGATGTGTATGGAGATTGGGGTGAGCTGATGTGAATGGAGATTGGGGTGAGCTGATGTGAATGGAGATTGGGGTGAGCTGATGTGTATGGAGATTGGGGTGAGCTGATGTGAATGGAGATTGGGGTGAGCTGATGTGTACGGAGATTGGGGTGAGCTGATGTGTACGGAGATTGGGGTGAGCTGATGTGTACGGAGATTGGGGTGAGCTGATGTGTACGGAGATTGGGGTGAGCTGATGTGAACGGAGATTGGGGTGAGCTGATGTGTATGGAGATTGGGGTGAGCTGATGTGTATGGAGATTGGGGTGAGCTGATGTGTATGGAGATTGGGGTGAGCTGATGTGAATGGAGATTGGGGTGAGCTGATGTGTATGGAGATTGGGGTGAGCTGATGTGTACGGAGATTGGGGTGAGCTGATGTGTACGGAGATTGGGGTGAGCTGATGTGTACGGAGATTGGGGTGAGCTGATGTGAATGGAGATTGAGGTGAGCTGATGTGTACGGAGATTGGGGTGAGCTGATGTGTACGGAGATTGGGGTGAGCTGATGTGAATGGAGATTGAGGTGAGCTGATGTGAACGGAGATTGGGGTGAGCTGATGTGTACGGAGATTGGGGTGAGCTGATGTGAATGGAGATTGGGGTGAGCTGATGTGAATGGAGATTGGGGTGAGCTGATGTGTACGGAGATTGGGGTGAGCTGATGTGTATGGAGATTGGGGTGAGCTGATGTGAATGGAGATTGGGGTGAGCTGATGTGTACGGAGATTGGGGTGAGCTGATGTGTATGGAGATTGGGGTGAGCTGATGTGAATGGAGATTGGGGTGAGCTGATGTGAATGGAGATTGGGGTGAGCTGATGTGAATGGAGATTGGGGTGAGCTGATGTGAATGGAGATTGGGGTGAGCTGATGTGTATGGAGATTGGGGTGAGCTGATGTGTATGGAGATTGGGGTGAGCTGATGTGAATGGAGATTGGGGTGAGCTGATGTGAATGGAGATTGGGGTGAGCTGATGTGTATGGAGATTGGGGTGAGCTGATGTGTATGGAGATTGGGGTGAGCTGATGTGAATGGAGATTGGGGTGAGCTGGTGTGAATGGAGATTGGGGTGAGCTGATGTGTATGGAGATTGGGGTGTGCTGATGTGTATGGAGATTGGGGTGAGCTGATGTGAATGGAGATTGGGGTGAGCTGATGTGTATGGAGATTGGGGTGAGCTGATGTGAATGGAGATTGGGGTGAGCTGATGTGAATGGAGATTGGGGTGAGCTGATGTGAATGGAGATTGGGGTGAGCTGGTGTGTATGGAGATTGGGGTGAGCTGATGTGAATGGAGATTGGGGTGAGCTGGTGTGTATGGAGATTGGGGTGAGCTGATGTGAATGGAGATTGGGGTGAGCTGATGTGTATGGAGATTGGGGTGAGCTGATGTGAATGGAGATTGGGGTGAGCTGGTGTGTATGGAGATTGGGGTGAGCTGATGTGTATGGAGATTGGGGTGAGCTGGTGAGTACTGGTTTGCGTTGTTGTGGTGTATGTGGAAATGGGTGTGTTATGTTGACAGTATACATTGGGGTACGCTGATATGAATGGGTATTGGGGTCTGATGGTGTGTATTGTTATCGGACCACAAATTTTATGAAATTGGGTACAGAATATGGAAGCAGACTAACATTGCACTCAGAGCCTCTCCACTAAAGGTCAGAAGGGAACTGACACAGACTCGCAGGCAGGAACATGCTTTCAGAGTGCAAATCAGGGCTAGCACACAAAGGGAACAGGACAGGATGGCACCCACAAATAATTTAAAAACTACACCAAATCAGCACCTCTGATCTCATCAAGCAACCCTCTGTGGAGACATCTAAAGATTCACATGACTAAGGAAACATCCCTGGCCCCACACACCAGTCAAACACCCATTGTTCGAACCCTTAATAAACCCATCAGACAGAAACGATTAACACACATAAAAAGATCGTAACAATGCGTAAAGACCTCGAAACAGGATGGTCAGAGTCGGATCCTGTAAACAAAACATTAGCATTTGAATTGTACAATGTATTGAAGTTCTGGTATAAACTGTCGCCCATTGTGGCGCGTCTTTAGAGTGCTTTCGGGACAGTTCTGTTTATAAGTCCTGACTGCACCTCCGTCGATGTTAAAATAAAGCTGTCCCGCTGTTGAACCTGACTCTGAGTCCGTAGTGGTCGTGTTCGCCCACTCGCGCTCACCATTGGGGGCTCGTCCGGGATCGCGACCGTCACTGGAACGCCGTCTCCTGGCACTGGGTGAGTAACTTCACTCATTTCACCAAATCGGCGGAATGCAGTCCAAATATGTGTCGGTCTGGTTGATTGGCCATGCTAAATAGACCCTCGTTTCGGGGGCATTAGCAGGGTAAACATGTTGCAGATAAATGCTGCAGATAAAGAGAGAGTGAGAGTGTCGTTCTGATATCTCCGCCGACCATCGGCATTTCCGAATTAGCTGTGCCAGATGTCCTTCAGAGAGAGGAGCTTTCCGATTGGTTCAGCTGGCTGTTTTACAGCGGGAGCTGCTTCCTGATTGGCTCGGGCCGCATTTTGCTTGACAGCCGAATCTGTGATTGGCTGGTGCGGCTGGGAATCAGCGTCACCAGCTCCCGGATTCGCCAAAGCGTCTGCCAGAAAGCCAACCCGGATTGGTTCTTGAGGTGATCCATCCTCTGCCGGTGTCTTGATTGGTTGACCAGCTACCGGTCAGAAATCAGTCTCCGATTGGCTTACACGCGCTCAGTAAATGCGCGAAGACCATTGATTGGCTGACATGTCCGTCAGTCAGAGTGTGGCGTTCCTGATTGGCTGAAGTGGTCGTTTGGAAATCCAATCTCTAATTGGCCGAGACGGGCAGGTAGCAAACCCATTTTTGATTGACTGAGACAGTTTATAAGCACTCCTGGTTTCTGATTGGCTGAAGCTGTCGGATAGTAATTCAGTCTCTGATTGGCTCCACCAGTTAGTTAGCAATTCAATATTTTACTGGATGATGCAGTCAGTTAGCAATCTCTATCTCTGATTTGCAGTCAGTCAGTTTTGGTGATTCATGAGTTGGATAATTGATGTAATCGGATATTTCACCATGATTCTGATCTGCTCCCGGAATTTGGATTGAGTCACCGCGTAAATAAATGTGTTTGTGCAGCAATTTAAGTTGCGCAGCATAAATCCGACTTGTTGAAAAGTATATTCAGGATCAGTGAGGGAAATTAAGCCTCTTGCATCCGCGTAGAAGAAAAAAATCACCGATACTGACCAGAAGAGAATGAAAGCTCCGGATATGCTGAAGAGTAAAATCATTGACTTTCTTCTGCTCTCCATCTCGGGGTCTCTGACATTCCCTCCCTTACTCCGAGCCCTCAGTCCCTTTCGGACTCGACTGGTCACTAAAATGTGTTTGACTATCAGAGTGTTAATCAACAGGATTAAACTGAATGGAAACAGGGGGTTTAAAATCTGATCAAACCAGGAATATCCAACCCAGCCAGGATCTGTCCAAACGCTTGTCTTTGTGTTACAGCCCCACTGGACATTGTCGATTATCCATCCGGGTTCATAGGCAAAATACCAGGGGATGTTTTTCACAGAGAACAGGATGCTGGTTGTTGTTAAAACCATAGCCGTGGTTTTCCCAGTGCAATATTTAGTTTTCAGTTTCTGGCAGCGAATGGCCACAAATCGATCAAAGGAGAAAGTGACGGTGAACCAGACAGAGTAGTCTGTGGCTACAGCCCCCAGGAAATACTTCACGCGACACATAGGGGTCAGGTACAGGATACTCATGGGGAAATAATAACCATTTATGAAGTTGAGAATGGGGTTGATGACGATGAAGAGTAGATCCGCCACTGCCATGGCCACCAGGTAGCAAGTGGTGCAGGTGGAGAGGCCACACTTTCCCCGGCTCAGGACCACAATTCCCAGTAAATTAACTGTCAGAGAAAAAAAGGATAAGAGCCGGAAAATTAATGAGTAAATATTCTCCATTTCTGATGGAGGCGATTTCAGCGTCAATCAGTCAGGGGTTCCCGGTGTAACTTTGTGTTTTGAATTTAGATATCTATCACCTCAGGGACACAAATAGTTATGCGTTACTCGTGACTGGAGTACTGTGTGCAGTTTTGGTCGCCGCACTTGTGGAAGGATATTTTGGCCTTGGAGGGAGTGCAGAGGAGGTTCACTAGGCTGATACCGGAGATGAGGGGGTTGGACTATGAGGAAAGATTGAATAGACTGAGTCTGTACTCGTTGGAGTTTAGAAGGATGAGGGGGGATCTTATAGAGACGTATAAGATAATGAAAGGGATGGATAGGGTAGAGGTAGAGAGATTCTTCCCACTTAGAAAGGACAGCAGGACTAGAGGGCACAGTCTTCACCATTTATATAGATGATCTGGAGGAGGGAACCGAGTGTAGGGTGTCGAAATTTGCTGATGACACCAAGATTGGGGGAACGGCAAATTACGTGGAGGGTGTGGAGAGTCTGCAGAAGGATCTAGATAGGCTGGGCGAATGGGCCAGGAAATGGCAAATGGAATTTAATGTTGGCAAGTGCGAGGTGGTCCACTTTGGTAGGAATAATGGTAGGAAGGACTATTACTTACGTGGAGAAAAACTGCAGCAGGCGACGGTGCAGAGGGACCTCGGGGTCCTTGTGCATGAGTCGCAAAAACCCAGCTTGCAGGTGCAGCAGGTGGTCAGGAAGGCGAATGGGATGCTGGCCTTCATAGCGAGGGGGATTGAATATAAAAGTAGGGAGGTCTTGCTGCAGCTGTATAGGGCATTGGTGAGGCCGCAGCTGGAGTACTGTGTGCAGTTTTGGGCGCCGTACTTACGCAAGGATATTTTGGCCTTGGAGGGAGTGCAGAGGAGGTTTACTAGGCTGATACCGGAGTTGAGGGGGTTGAGCTATGAGGAGAGGCTGAATAAACTAGGCTTGTACTCGTTAGAGTTTAGAAGAATGAGGGGAGATCTCATTGAGACGTATAAGATGATGAATGGGATGGATAGGATAGAGGTGGAGAGACTCTTCCCGCTCAAAAAAGACAGTAGGACTAGGGGGCACAGCCTCAAGATAAAGGGGGGGCGGTTTAGAACGGAGTTGAGGAGGAACTTCTTCACTCAAAGGGTGGTGAATCTCTGGAATTCTCTGCCCGTTGAAGTGGTGGAGGCTGCCTCGCTAAATATATTTAAGACGCGGGTTGATGGGTTTTTGATAAGAGAGGGGATTAAGGGTTATGGGGAGAGGGCGGGAATGTGGAACTGAGCCACGACAGATCAGCCATGATCTTATTGAATGGCGGGGCAGGCTCGAAGGGCTAGATGGCCTACTCCTGCTCCTATTTCTTACGTTCTTATGAATTCCACAGGCTCACCGGGTGTAGACATGTCTCCTCAGCTCCGTCCAAAATGGTCTACCCTGAATCCTCAGACTGTGACCCCTGGTTCTGGACTGCCCCCACTATTGGGAACATCCTCCCTGCACCCCATCCCGCCAAGTGTAGTTCGAGTTTTATAAGTCGCTCTGCGATCTCTCCTCATTTGTCTGAACTCCAGTGAGAACAATCCTAACATGGTCAATCCTGCCTCATACATCAGTTCCACCATCCCCGCAATTGGCCTGGTAAACCCTTGCTGTGCTCCCTAGAGAGCAAACATATCCTTCCTCAGAAAAAGGAGACCAAAACTGCACGCAATACTCTACGTGCGGCCTCACCAAGGTCTTGTATTATTGTAACAACACATCCCTGATCCTGTACTCGAAACCTCTTGCAATGAAGGCCAACGTACCATTTACCTTCTTTATCGCCTGCTGAACCTGCATTCTTACCTTCAGTAACTGGTGCACCAGGACACCCAGGTCCCTCTACACACTCCCCTCTCCCAATTTACAGCCATTCAGCTTTCTTGTTTTCGCTTCCAAAGCAATAACCTAACCCTTATCCAAATTATACTGCATCTGCCATTGCTTTGCCCACTCACCCAACCTGTCCAACTCATTCTGAAGGATCTCTGCACCCTCGTCACAGTTCACCCTCCCACCCAGCTCGGTATCATCTGCAAACTTTGAGATAAGAACATAAGAAATAGGAGCAGGAGTAGGCCATCTAGCCCTTCGAGCCTGCCCCGCCATTCAATAAGATCATGGCTGATCTGAAGTGGATCAGTTCCGCTTTCCCGCTTTCTCCCCATAACCCTTAATTCCCCTGTCTATCAGAAACCTATCTACCGTGTCTTAAATATATTTAGTGAGGCAGCCTCCACCACTTCAACGGGCAGAGAATTCCAGAGATTCACCACCCTTTGAGTGAAGAAGTTCCTCCTCAACTCTGATCTAAACTGCCCCCCCTTATCTTGAGGCTGTGCCCTCTAGTCCTGCTGTCCTTTCTATGCGGGAAGAATCTCTCTACCTCTACCCTATCCATCCCTTTCATTATCTTATACGTCTCTATAAGATCCCCCCTCATCCTTCTAAACTCCAACGAGTACAGACCCAGTCTATTCAGCCTCTCTTCATAGTTCAACCCCCTCATCTCCGGTATCAGCCTAGTGAACCTCCTCTGCACTCCCTCCAAGGCCAAAATATCCTTGCGCAAGTGCGGCGACCAAAACTGCACACAGTACTCCAGCTGCAGCCTCACCAGTGCCTTGTACTGGTGTTGCATTCTGTTCCATCATCCAAAACATTAGTACGTGTTGTGAGTATCTGGGGTCCCAGCACCGATCCCTGTGGCACCCTAATGAGACAACTGTCCTGTTTGCCTTTCTAACCATCTGTCCATCAGAAGTTAGCAACAGGATTGGAAAGCAGTAACAGTTCATGTTATTCGTGTGTTTAAAACATCAAAGTTAAAAAAAGAATATCGAAAACCAACCCTACAGTCACACGCAACTGTCTGTGAATAAATAAATGATCCAACTCTATATGGTTTTGAAAAGATAACAGATTTTTGAGGGAGTTGGACTATGAAGAGAGACTAAATAGACTGGGTCTGTACTCGTTGGAGTTTAGAAGGATGAGGGGGGATCTTATAGAGACGTATAAGATAATGAAAGGGATGGATAGGGTAGAGGTAGAGAGATTCTTCCCGCTTAGAAGGGACAGCAGGACTAGAGGGCACAGCCTCAAGATAAGGGGGTGCAGTTTAGATCAGAGTTGAGGAGGAACTTCTTCACTCAAAGGGTGGTGAATCTCTGGAATTCTCTGCCCGTTGAAGTGGTGGAGGCTGCCTCACTAAATATATTCAAGTCACGGGTAGATAGGTTTCTGATAGACAGGGGAATTAAGGGTTATGGGGAGAAAGCGGGAAAGTGGAACTGATCCACTTCAGATCAGCCATGATCTTATTGAATGGCGGGGCAGGCTCGAAGGGCTAGATGGCCTACTCCTGCTCCTATTTCTTATGGTAGCACAGTGGGTTAGCACTGCTGCTTCACAGCTCCAGGGTCCTGGGTTCGATTCCCGGCTCGGGTCACCGTCTGTTTGGAGTTTGCACATTCTCCTCGTGTCTGCATGGGTTTCCTCCCACAGTCCAAAGATGTGTGGGTTAGGTTGATTGGCCGTGCTAAGAAATTGCCCCTTAGTGTCCAGGGATGTGTAGGTTAGAGGGATTAGTGGGTGGGATATGGGGGGTAGGGCCTGGGTGGGATAGTGTCGGGTGCAGACTCGAAGGGCCTCTTTCTGCACTGTTGGGTTGTATGATTTCAAGCTAATTGATTTAAATGAATTACCCCAATAGCCTGATATCTGTATAACAGTGAGGACAAGCTCCGTAAGGGACATTTTCAGAGTTTAAAATCGGAAAGCTGCTCACACACAGATTTACACAACCTCAATGCTTATAATCACTCACCGGGAACACCAATAACGGCAACGATTGGGTAGAATATTTTCTCAGCCACATCGATCGGATACAGCATTTTCAGAATGAAATAATCAGTCCCTTCCTGCTGTTAGCTGCCTCTCTGTTTGAAACTCTGAGCTTCCATATTCCCAAAACCTTTCATTTATGCACTGTCAAATCACCTGAGGGACACTGTGGCAGCAACATGGTTCAAAGTTTTTTTTAGTATCTGAATAAACACATTACGACATTGAGTTCAATGACGGAAAGTGATTATTTTCAGAGTCAGTTACTTCATCCCAGAAACTGAACAATGCTGATCACATTTATCAACTAATAATGAGGAAAATATTACGTCCGTCCAAACAATATCAGTGCCATTTCTGTATCACAGATTAAGAACATAAGAAATAGGAGCAGGAGTCGGCCATCTAGCCCTTCGAGCCTGCCCCGCCATTCAATAAGATCATGGCTGATCTGAAGTGGATCAGTTCCACTTTCCCACTTTCTCCCTTAATTCCCTTGTCTATCAGAAACCTATCTACCTGTGACTTAAATATATTTAGCGAGGCAGCCTCCACCACTTCAACGGGCAGAGAATTCCAGAGATTCACCACCCTTTGAGTGAAGAAGTTCCTCCTCAACTCCGTTCTAAACTGCCTCCCCTTATCTTGAGGCTGTGCCCCCTAGTCCTGCTGTCCTTTCTGAGTGGGAAGAATCTCTCTACCTTTACCCTATCCATCCCTTTCATTATCTTATACGTCTCTATAAGATCCCCCCTCATCCTTCTAAACTCCAACGAGTACAGACCCAGTCTATTTAGTCTCTCTTCACAGTCCAACCCCCTCATCTCCGGTATCAGCCTAGTGAACCTCCTCTGCACTCCCTCCAAGGCCAATATATCCTTGCGCAAGTGCGGCGACCAAAACTGCACACAGTACTCCAGCTGCCGCCTCACCAGTGCCCTGTACGGATTGTTTCAGTGTTGTCTGTCACCGGACTGTGACCATTTGGTAACTAAGTTCCAATTGTTGGCGTGTTTCTATGCGGACGGTTCTACTGCAGTCTAAAAGTTTGTTGGGTCACTGTGGATATTCTGTGATGTGATTTAAGAGAAGTATACATATCAATTGCAAAATTCTATGAGTCAATAATCTAGAGCTATTTCCCATCCAAAGAAAATGATTCCATCTCTGAATCTAATGCAGCTCCTTAAAATGAGAACACATTTAGATCATCGAACCCTACAGTGCAGAGAGAGGCCCTTCAGCCCATCGAGTCTGCACCGAACACTATCCCACCCAGGCCCTACCCCCATATCCCGACATATTATCCCCACTAATCCCCCTAGCCCACACATCCCTGGACACTAAGGGGCAATGTCTTAGCATGGCCAATCAACCTAACCCGCACATCTTTGGACTGTGGGAGGAAACCGGAGCACCCGGAGGAAACCCACGCAGACACGAGGAGAATGTGCAGACTCCACACAGACAGTGACCCGAGCCGGGAATCGAACCCAGGAGCTGTGAAGCAGCAGTGCTAACCCACTGTGCTACCCTCAGAAAATTCGGACCCTGCACCCATACAAACACATCACCTCACAGAACAGTAAAACACACGTTTCACTGGGACAAACACAGTAAAAAGTCTGACAACACCAGGTTTTAGTCCAACCGATTTATTTGATAGTAAACTCACAAGCTTTCGAGGGGATTCCCTCTTCGTCAGGTGAATGGAGAGTTCTGGCCTCAGACAGAGCATATAAAGCACAGCCAGTTTAGAGATTACTGATTAGAATGCGAATCCTTACACCTAACCTGCTGTTCAACACCTGAAGTGGCTGACAATGTGAGTGGAAGGAGCACTGATCACAGGTTAAAGAGATGTGTATTGTCTCCAGACAGTACAGTAAGTGAGGTTTTGCAAACCCAGGCAAGTCACGGGGGTTACAGATAGTGCGACATGAACCCAAGATCCCTGTTGAGACCATCCTCATGTGTGCGGAACTTGGCTATCAGTCTCTGTTCAGCGACTCTGCGCTGTCGTGTGTTGTGAAGGCTGCCTTGGAGAATGCTTACCTGAAGGTCAGAGGCTGAATGCCCGTGACCACTGAAGTGTTCGCCAACACGACAGCACAGAGTCGCTGAACAGAGACTGATAGCCAAGTTCCGCACACATGAGGACGGTCTCAACAGGGATCTTGGGTTCATGTCGCACTATCTGTAACCCCCGTGACTTGCCTGGGTTTGCAAAACCTCACTTACCGTACTGTCTGGAGACAATACACATCTCTTTAACCTGTGATCAGTGCTCCTTCCACACACATTATCAGCCACTTCAGGTCTTGAACAGCAGGTTAGGTGTAAAGATTCGCATTCTAATCAGTAATCTGTAAACTGTCTGTGCTTTATATGCTCTGTCTGAGGCCAGAACTCTCCATTCACCTGACGAAGAGGGAATCCCCTCGAAAGCTTGTGAGTTTACTATCAAATAAATCAGTTGGACTTAAACCTGGTGTTGTCAGACTTTTTACTGTGTTTATCCCAGTCCAACGCCAGCACATCCACATCATAACTGGGACAAGTCATGCACAGGGTCCAACTGATACGTCTCTGCATCTGATACACAAGGCTAAACTGGGAAAGAACATAAGAAATAGGAGCAGGAGTCGGCCATCTAGCCCTTCGAGCCTGCCCCACCATTCAATAAGATCATGGCTGATCTGTCGTGGCTCAGTTCCACATTCCCGCCCTCTCCCCATAACCCTTAATCCCCTCTCTTATCAAAAACCCATCAACCCGCGTCTTAAATATATTTAGCGAGGCAGCCTCCACCACTTCAACGGGCAGAGAATTCCAGAGATTCACCACCCTTTGAGTGAAGAAGTTCCTCCTCAACTCCGTTCTAAACTGTCCCCCCTTTATCTTGAGGCTGTGTCCCCTAGTCCTACTGTCCTTTCTGAGCAGGAAGAGCCTCTCCACCTCTATCCTATCCATCCCATTCATCATCTTATACGTCTCAATGAGATCTCCCCTCATTCTTCTAAACTCTAACGAGTACAAGCCTAGTTTATTCAGCCTCTCCTCACAGCTCAACCCCCTCAACTCCGGTATCAGCCTAGTAAACCTCCTCTGCACTCCCTCCAAGGCCAAAATATCCTTGTGTAAGTGCGGCGCCCAAAACTGCACACAGTACTCCAGCTGCGGCCTCACCAGTGCCCTATACAGCTGCAGCAAGACCTCCCTACTTTTATATTCAATCCCCCTCGCTATGAAGGCCAGCATCCCATTCGCCTTCCTGACCACCTGCTGCACCTGCAGGCTGGGTTTTTGCGACTCAGGCACAAGGACCCCGAGGTCCCTCTGCACCGTCGCCTGCTGCAACAGGAGAGAGACACACCAACGGGAGAGAGACACACCAACGGGAGAGAGACACACCAACGGGAGAGAGACACACCAACGGGAGAGAGACACACTAACGGGAGAGAGACACACCAACGGGAGAGAGACACACTAACGGGAGAGAGACACACTAACGGGAGAGAGACACACTAACGGGAGAGAGACACACCAACGGGAGAGAGACACACTAACGGGAGAGAGACACACTAACGGGAGAGAGACACACCAACGGGAGAGAGACACACCAACGGGAGAGAGACACACCAACGGGAGAGAGACACACCAACGGGAGAGAGACACACCAACGGGAGAGAGACACACTAACGGGAGAGAGACACACCAACGGGAGAGAGACACACCAACGGGAGAGAGACACACCAACGGGAGAGAGACACACTAACGGGAGAGAGACACACTAACGGGAGAGAGACACACCAACGGGAGAGAGACACACCAACGGGAGAGAGACACACCAACGGGAGAGAGACACACCAACGGGAGAGAGACACACTAACGGGAGAGAGACACACCAACGGGAGAGAGACAACCAACGGGAGAGAGACACACCAACGGGAGAGAGACAACCAACGGGAGAGAGACACACCAACGGGAGAGAGACACACCAACGGGAGAGAGACACACTAACGGGAGAGAGAAACACTAACGGGAGAGAGACACACTAATGGGAGAGAGACACACCAGTGGGAGAGAGACACACTAACGGGAGAGAGACACACCAACGGGAGAGAGACACACCAACGGGAGAGACACACACCAACGGGAGAGAGACACACTAACGGGAGAGAGACACACCAATGGGAGAGAGACACACTAACGGGAGAGACACACACCAACGGGAGAGAGACACACTAACGGGAGAGAGACACACCAATGGGAGAGAGACACACCAACGGGAGAGAGACACACCAACGGGAGAGAGACACACTAACAGGAGAGACACACACTAACGGGAGAGAGACACACCAATGGGAGAGAGACACACCAACGGGAGAGAGACACACCAACGGGAGAGAGACACACCAACGGGAGGGAGACACACCAACGGGAGAGAGACACACTAACGGGAGAGAGACACACCAACGGGAGAGAGACACACTAACGGGAGAGAGACACACCAACGGGAGAGAGATACACTAACGGGAGAGAGACACACCAACGGGAGAGAGACACACTAACGGGAGAGAGACACACCAACGGGAGAGAGACACACTAACGGGAGAGAGACACACCAACGGGAGAGAGACACACCAACGGGAGAGAGACACACCAACGGAAGAGAGACACACCAACGGGAGAGAGACACACCAACGGGAGAGAGACACACCAACGGGAGAGAGACACACCAACGGGAGAGAGATACACTAACGGGAGAGAGACACACCAACGGGAGAGAGACACACCAACGGGAGAGAGACACACTAACGGGAGAGAGACACACCAACGGGAGAGAGACACACTAATGGGAGAGAGACACACCAACGGGAGAGAGACACACTAACGGGAGAGAGACACACTAACGGGAGAGAGACACACCAACGGGAGAGAGACACACTAATGGGAGAGAGACACACCAACGGGAGAGAGACACACCAACGGGAGAGAGACACACCAACGGGAGAGAGATACACTAACGGGAGAGAGACACACCAACGGGAGAGAGACACACTAACGGGAGAGAGACACACCAACGGGAGAGAGACACACTAACGGGAGAGAGACACACTAACGGGACAGAGACACACTAACGGGAGAGAGACACACCAACGGGAGAGAGACACACTAACGGGACAGAGACACACTAACGGGAGAGAGACACACCAACGGGAGAGAGACACACCAACGGGAGAGAGGCTGCAGTCAAATTGAGAATCAGCCGGATTGGGAACTTCAGGAATTTGGAGCTGAGTGGGTGACGATTGTCAGTACTGATGAATGTTTCTCTGTTTTCTCTTTAGTTGTCTGGTTTAAAACTCAATAGGCACTGACCCAGTTAGCTAGATGGCAGTTATTTGTCAATCAACTGAACCCTGATTAGGGACTCAATAAACTCATGTCATTGGCGTTTAAGAAACTGGTTAGCCCATAGCGTGTGCAAAGTGGCAATCTCTACTGGATAAGAACATAAGAAATAGGAGCAGGAGTAGGCCATCTAGCCCTTCGAGCCTGCCCCGCCATTCAATAAGATCATGGCTGATCTGAAGTGGATCAGTTCCACTTTCCCACCCTCTCCCCATAACCTTTAATTCCCCTGTCTATCAGAAACCTATCTACCCGTGACTTAAATATATTTAGCGAGGCAGCCTCCACCACTTCAACGGGCAGAGAATTCCAGAGATTCACCACCCTTTGAGTGAAGAAGTTCCTCCTCAACTCCGTTCTAAACCGCCCCCCCTTTATCTTGAGGCTGTGCCCCCTAGTCCTACTGTCCTTTCTGAGCGGGAAGAGTCTCTCCACCTCTATCCTATCCATCCCATTCATCATCTTATACGTCTCTATAAGATCCCCCCTCATCCTTCTAAACTCCAACGAGTACAGACCCAGTCTATTCAGCCTCTCCTCATAGCTCAACCCCCTCAACTCCGGTATCAGCCTAGTAAACCACCTCTGCACTCCCTCCAAGGCCAAAATATCCTTGCGTAAGTACAGCGACCAAAACTGCACACAGTACTCCAGCTGCGGCCTCACCAATGCCCTATACAGCCGCAGCAAGACCTCCCTACTTTTATATTCAATCCCCCTCGCTATGAAGGCCAGCATCCCATTCGCCTTCCTGACCACCTGCTGCACCTGCAAGCTGGGTTTTTGCGACTCATGCACAAGGACCCCGAGGTCCCTCTGCACCGTAGCATGCTGCAGTTTTTCGCCACGTAAATAGTAATCCCTCCTACTATTATTCCTGCCAAAATAATAGTAGGATATCCTCGCTAAAACCTCACAATAAAGTGTTCCACTCTCCTCACTGAAATCTCACGCTAATAGTCCCAATGTCTCACTGGAATCCCAAACTAAACAGTCCCACTGCATTCACTGAAAACTCAAACTAAACAGTCCCACTGCATTCACTGAAAACTCAAACTAAACAGTCCCACTGCATTCACTGAAATCCCAAACTATACAGTCCCAATATAATTACTGAAATCTTAGGCTAAGTAGCCTCACTACACTCACTGAAACCACGCACTAAACACCCCCACTATCCTCACTGAAATCTCACACTAAACACCCCCGCTATCTCACTGAAACCCCACACAAGACTGGCCCACGATCTTCGCTCAAATCCACAGTAATCTGTCCAGCTACAGTCACTGAAGTCTCATACATACAACTCCACTATTCTCATTGAAAACCCATACTGAACACCTCGCATTATCCTCACAGAAATACCACACTAGATATCCCCATAATCGTCACTGAAATCCCAAACTGAACAGTCCCACTGCATTCACTGAAATCCCAAACTAAACATTCCCACTGCATTCACTGGAATCCCAAACTAAACATTCCCACTGCATTCACTGGAATCCCAAACTAAACAGTCCCACTGCATTCACTGGAATCCCAAACTAAACAGTCCCACTGCTAAACACCCCCACTATCTCACGTTAAATGGACCCTCTAACATCACTGAAACCTCGTACTAAGCAGCTCCACTCTCCTCACTGAAATCTTGCACTAAACATTCCCACTCTCCTCAATGAAATCGCGCTCTATGTAGTCCCTGCATCCTGACTAAAATCTCACACTAAACAGCCCCACTCTCAAGGAAGGAAATTGTAGGGGGGGCTCTCGCCCAAATTATTCTCAATTCCTCTCTGGCCATGGGGTAGTTGCCAGATGACTGGAGGGCAGCTCATGTGATTCCACTATTTAAGACGGGTTATAGAGATAAAAGAGGGAACTAAAGGCCTTTGAGTCTCTCTTCAGTGGTAGGGAAGGACTGAAGGAGAGCATCGATCTCCACTTGGAGGGTCAAAGCTTGATCTGGAATAGTCAACATGGCTTCGTCAGAGGGGTGCCAATGATGAGCTAATTCGCTGGAAGTTTCTGAGGAAGTGACCAGATGTGTAGACGAGGGTAGTGAAATCCGTGTAGTTTATACGGACTTATTGGTAGAGGGATTGAATTTCGGAGCCGTGAGGTCATGTTACAACTGTACAAAACTCTGGTGCGGCCGCACTTGGAGTATTGCGTACAGTTCTGGTCGCCGCATTATAAGAAAGATGTGGAGGCATTGGACAGGGTGCAGAGGAGGTTTACCAGGATGTTGCCTGGTATGGTGGGAAGGTCTAAGGCTGAGGGACTTGAGGTTATTTTCATTAGAGAGAAGAAGGTTACAAGGTGACGTAATTGAGGCATACAAGATGATCAGATAGGGAGGACAGTGAGAGCCTTTTTCCTCGGATGGCGATGGCTAACACGAGGGGACATAGCTTTAAATTGAGGGGTGGGGAACACTTCAGCAGTCATGGGCATTCGGCCTCTGATCTCTGGGTAAACGCCCTCCAAGGCGGCCTTCATGACACACGACAGCGCAGAGTCGCTGAGCAGAGACTGTTAGCCAAGTCCCGCACACATGAGGACAGCCTCAACCGGGATCTTGGGTTCGTGTCACACTATCTGTAACCCCCACGACTTGCCTGAACTTGCAAAACCTCACTAACTGTCCTGGCTGGAGACAATACACATCTCTATAACCTGTGGAGATGTCGGCGTTGGACTGGGCTAGGCACAGTAAGTAGTCTCACAACACCAGCTTAATAGGTTTAACGTAGCAGCACGAGCTTTTGGAGCACTGCCCCTTCATTGGGTGAGTGCAGGGTTTGCAAGTTGTCGGATTGCTTGAATCTTTGAAATTAATGGAGAGAGTGTGCTGGCAACTGAGATACAGTGTACAGATTGAGATTCAGACCATTCAGCGGAGAGACTGGAATGCCAGAACGCTCGATTTTTTTGACGAGTGAGGTGAGTGTTTAATTGTTCCATTGATTTGTCTCTCTATGAATTGATGAAGCCTCTTAAGTTCCCTGCCCCGGTGCCTGTCTCCCGCACGGAACCCGAGATCGTATTGTATTCCATGTTTTATATTCGTAGGGGGCGGCACGGTGCGTTAGCACTGCTGCTTCACAGCTCCAGGGTCCTGGGTTCGATTCCCGGCTCGGGGTCACTGTCTGTGTGGAGTTTGCACATTCTCCTCGTGTCTGCGTGGGTTTCCTCCCACAGTCCAAAGATGTGCGGGTTAGGGTGGATTGGCCATGCTAAAACATTGCCCCTTAGTGTCCAGGGATGTGTGGATTAGTGGGTATAATATATAGTGGGGTAGGGCCTGGGTGGGATAGTATTCGGTGCAGACTCGACGGGCTGAAGGGCCTCTTTCTACACTGTAGGGGTCTATGATTGCTGTCAAAGGAACATTTTCACTCAGGGCTGTATCTGTGGTTACACGGCCCGACACTAACTTCCACCGTCTGTTGTTTATGACATTTTCCAGTTCCCTGGAGATCAACCTCCCAGACAACCAGAATAACACGTACTTCCCATTGTGTTGTTTGACGAGTCCATTTACCAGATCCTTTGCCGAATTAATATATTTAAACGCACACCGATCCTTCAGGAATCAGATCCCACAGCCAAAAAATTGGTTTTGGAAACCCGGTTTATTTCCTTCCTAAAGGACCAAATATTCTTCCCAAGAAAACAGAAGGACAGGCATTTTCAAGACCCGTATCCTACGTGGAACATGCCGAAACGTGTACAGGATCGAGGCGCTCGCCACTCGAATATTTTAGCTGCTCTCAGACAGCACCCAGGACACGACTTTCTCCAAACATCATCACAGCACTGTGTATTCAATCCCAGAACCGATTATTCTGCTGGGTTTCATAAGAACATAAGAAATAGGAGCAGGAGTAGGCCATCTAGCCCTTCGAGCCTGCCCCGCCATTCAATAAGATCATGGCTGATCTGAAGTGGATCAGTTCCACTTTCCCGCTTTCTCCCCATAACCCTTAATTCCCTTGTCTATCAGAAATCTATCTATCCGTGACTTAAATATATTCAGCGAGGCAGCCTCCACCACTTCAACGGGCAGAGAATTCCAGAGATTCACCACCCTTTGAGTGAAGAAGTTCCTCCTCAACTCCGTTCTAAACTGTCCCCCCCTTATCTTGAGGCTGTGCCCTCTAGTCCTGCTGTCCTTTCTAAGCAGGAAGAATCTCTCTACCTCTACCCTATCCATCCCCTTCATTATCTTATACATCTCTATAAGATCCCCCCTCATCCTTCTAAACTCCAACGAGTACAGACCCAGCCTATTTAGTCTCTCTTCATAGTCCAACCCCCTCATCTCTGGTATCAGCCTAGTGAACCTCCTCTGCACTCCGTCCAAGGCCAATATATCCTTGCGCAAATGCAGGGACCAAAACTGCACACAGTACTCCAGCTGCGGCCTCACCAGTGCCCTGTACAGTTGCAGCAAGACCTCCCTGCTTTTATATTCTATCCCCCTCACTATAAAGGCCAGCATCCCATTCGCCTTCTTGATCACCTGCTGCACCTGCAGGCTGGGTTTTTGCGACTCATGCACAAGGACGCCCAGGTCCCTCTGCACCGTCGCCTGCTGCAGTTTTTCGCCCTGTAAATAGTAATCCCTCCTATTATTATCCCTGCCAAAGTGGATAACCTCACACTTGCAATTAAAAATGTAATACTTCTGATGAAGACTTGGTGTTGGGGTCAGTCAGTGATTGACTTATTGTTTCGCAGTTCTGTTAACTGTTTCAGGAGCACTTTCTGGGCGATACTTCCATTCAATTGTGTTTGTCGAAATGAGAATTTTTTCCCACATTTCTGGACTGGGGCAGCAGTGTCTGCCGCAGCAGTGTTATTGTCTACACAGCTCATTTAAGGGTGTGGTGTTGAGCTGCGTCACTGAACCGCAGCTCTCCACATGATAAGAACCTAAGCACTCGGAGCAGGAGTAGGCCATTTGGCCCCTCGAGCCTGCCCCGCCATTCAATAAGATCATGGCTGGTCTTTTCCGTGCACTCAGCTCCACTTACCCACCCATAACCTTTACTGTTCAAAAATCTATCTATCCTTGTCTTAAAAACAGTCAATGAGGGAGCCTCAACTGTTTCACTGGGTAGGAACTTCCAAAGATTCACAACCCTTTGTGTGAAGACGTTCCTCCTCAACTCAGTCCTAAATCTGCTTCCCCCTTATTTTGAGACCATGCCCCCCTAGTTCTAGTTTCACCCACCGGTGGAAACAACTTCCCTGCTTCTCTCTAATCTATTCCCTTCATAATCTTATAGAACACTCCAGCACAAACAGGCCCTTCGGCCCACAAGTTGCACCGATCCTATCCCTACTTACTAGGCCTATCTATAACCCTCAATCCCATTAAGTCCCATGTACTCATCCAGAAGTCTCTTAAAAGACCCCAGCGGGTTCGCCTCCACCACCACCACTGCCGATTCCACTCACTCACCACCCTCTGAGTGAAAAACTTACCCCTGACATAAGAACATAAGAAATAGGAGCAGGAGTCGGCCATCTAGCCCTTCGAGCCTGCCCCGCCATTCAATAAGATCATGGCTGATCTGTCGCGGCTCAGTTCCACTTTCCCGCCCTCTCCCCATAACCCTTAATCCCCTCTCTTATCAAAAACCCATCAACCCGCGTCTTAAAAATATTTAGCGAGGTAGCCTCCACCACTTCAACGGGCAGAGAATTCCAGAGATTCACCACCCTTTGAGTGAAGAAGTTCCTCCTCAACTCCGTTCTAAACCGCCTCCCCTTTATCTTGAGGCTGTGCCCCCTAGTCCTACTGTCCTTTCTGAGCGGGAAGAGTCTCTCCACCTCTATCCTATCCATCCCATTCATCATCTTATACATCTCAATGAGATCTCCCCTCATTCTTCTAAACTCTAACGAGTACAAGCCCAGTTTATTCAGCCTCTCCTCATAGCTCAACCCCCTCAACTCCGGTATCAGCCTAGTAAACCTCCTCTGCACTCCCTCCAGGGCCAAAATATCCTTGCGCAGGTACGGCGCCCAAAACTGCACACAGTACTCCAGCTGCGGCCTCACCAATGCCCTATACAGCTGCAGCAAGACCTCCCTACTTTTATATTCAATCCCCCTCGCGATGAAGGCCAGCATCCCATTTGCCTTCCTGATCACCTGCTGCACCTGCAGGCTGGGTTTTTGCGACTCATGCACAAGGACCCCGAGGTCCCTCTGCACCGTTGCCTGCTGCAGTTTTTTGCCCCGTAAGTAATAGTCCTTCCTACCATTATTCCTACCAAAGTGGACCACCTCACACTTGCCAACATTAAATTCCATTTGCCATTTCCTGGCCCATTCGCCCAGCCTATCTAGATCCTTCTGCAGACTCTCCACACCCTCCGCACAATTTGCCTTTCCCCCAATCTTGGTGTCATCAGCAAATTTCGACACCCTACACTCGGTTCCCTCCTCCAGATCACATCTCTGTACCTGCTCCCCTGCACCTTAAACCTGTGTCCTCTTGTAGCGACCATTTCAGCCCTGGGGAATAGCCTCCGAGAATCCACTCTATCTACACCTCTCAACATTTTATAAACCTCTATCAGGTCGCCTCTCAACCTTCGTCTCTCCAGGGAGAAGAGTCCCAGCTCCCTCAACCTATCCTCATAAGGCATGCCTCCCAATCCAGGTAACATCCTTGTAAATCTCTGCACCCTCTCAATAGCTTCCACCTCCAATAGCTTCCATGAAAGTGTAATTGTGAATTAATGAAAAGATTGGCTATAGCAAAACGCACGCACCCTCAGTTAGATCGTTGCTGTTAAGGAATCCAACCTTTCGGGAGGATGTGAGTGAGGGTCTTTCCTTCGAGACGGAAGAACTGAACTGCACAGCTAACAACTGCGCAGCTGTATAGGGCATTGGTGAGGCCGCAGCTGGAGTACTGTGTGCAGTTTTGGGCGCCGCACCTGCGCAAGGATATTTTGGCCTTGGAGGGAGTGCAGAGGAGGTTTACTAGGCTGATACCGGAGTTGAGGGGGTTGAGCTATGAGGAGAGGCTGAATAAACTAGGCTTGTACTCGTTAGAGTTTAGAAGAATGAGGGGAGATCTCATTGAGACGTATAAGATGATGAATGGGATGGATAGGATAGAGGTGGAGAGACTCTTCCCGCTCAGAAAGGACAGTAGGACTAGGGGGCACAGCCTCAAGATAAAGGGGAGGCGGTTTAGAACGGAGTTGAGGAGGAACTTCTTCACTCAAAGGGTGGTGAATCTCTGGAATTCTCTGCCCGTTGAAGTGGTGGAGGCTGCCTCGTTAAATATTTTTAAGACGCGGGTTGATGGGTTTTTGATAAGAGAGGGGATTAAGGGTTATGGGGAGAGGGCGGGAATGTGGAACTGAGCCACGACAGATCAGCCATGATCTTATTGAATGGCGGGGCAGGCTCGAAGGGCCAGATGGCCTACTCCTGCTCCTATTTCTTATGTTCTTATGTTCTTATGTTCTAACGACCCCCTAAATACACCCGTCCCCATGTTCCCTCTCTCCTTTCCCCGTCTGTAACTTCACTCTTTCTCCGTCTTCCCCTCTGTGACAACACAATTGAAGGGAGAGCAGCTGGAGAGGGAGACAGCAGGAAAACACACAATAACACCCTGATTTCAACTGGCTGCTGCAGGTTTGACTGAACTATAGAGTTCGTCAAACACTGAGGAAGCAAATGCAACCTCCAGAGATGGGACGGATGCACTGCTGCCCACACCTTATCCCTGGTTAACCTCCCACTCACACACTTATCCCGGTGAAGAGTCACTTTCCGTTTATTACAAGATGCAACACTGGAACAAATTGACGGAACGAGAGAGAAAGCTGGAGAGGCAGAACCGCCTTCTATCCCACCCCAATTCCCAACTCCCAAAAAAATAGCAAATCCATCAAATCGCACCAGTTTATCCAAAACCGTGAACCTGAACTTGGGATTGCGAACAAGCCTTTGCCGAGGACAGGGATTTTTACATTTATTTTAATTCCACAATTATTTCCGCTTCAAGTTAAAGAGTCTTAATTCCAGTTAATCAAGAATTATTTACAGTTGGTGGCGTTATTTTTTTGTGATCTCACTGCTGTTAATGTAGAGACGTATAAGATGATGAATGGGATGGATAGGGTAGAGGTAGAGAGACTCTTCCCGCTCAGAAAGGACAGTAGGACTAGGGGGCACAGCCTCAAGATAAAGGGGGGGCGGTTTAGAACGGAGTTGAGGAGGAACTTCTTCACTCAAAGGGTGGTGAATCTCTGGAATTCTCTGCCCGTTGAAGTGGTGGAGGCTACCTCGCTAAATATTTTTAAGACGCGGGTTGATGGGTTTTTGATAAGAGAGGGGATTAAGGGTTATGGGGAGAGGGCAGGAATGTGGAACTGAGCAGCGACAGATCAGCCATGATCTTATTGAATGGCGGGGCAGGCTCGAAGGGCCAGATGGCCTACTCCTGCTCCTATTTCTTATGTTCTAAATGTAGATGATTGAGTTTCATTCACTTGAGGAGGAAACTATCCGAATGTGTTTTTCTTTTAAACAAATAAACACAGGAACACAAAGTTTCCAGTAATAGGATACTGAGTAAATGCCCAGGGAAACTGAACCGATGAAACATAGAAAAACTGTTGCAATGAGCCATACAGAAGGTGCTGACCGAGTTGCCATCATTAAGTCCAGCAAAGTCAAATTGGTATTTCAAATATTCCTATTTCTTATGTCATTAGAGAATTCTGCAGTAGCGTGTGAACAGTGAGATCCAAAGCACGGTGGCACTTTCAAAATTCAGTCCAGAGCTTCTGATAATCGTTTTCTATCTGTGTTTATTACTGTTATAATTTACAAACTGACCCTGGAACATGGGTCACTGAGTAAGATTCCACAAGGAACAGTGTTCTGAATGTCCCCTCAATCCCCTACAGTCCAACAATGTGCTGGTTAGGTGGATTGGCCATGATAAATTGCCCCTTAGTGTCCAGGGATGTGTAGGTTAGAGGGATTAGTGGGTATAATATGGGGGTAGGGGCTGGGTGGGATAGTGTTCGGTGCCAACTCGATGGACTGAAGGGCCTCTTTCTGCACTGTAGGGTTTCTATGATTCTAGAAAGGGTTCATTTATTCCTGACATGGAGATGCCGGCGTTGGATTGGGGTAAACACAGTAAGACATCTCATGACACCTCATCACTGACCTGATGAAGGGTCAACTCTCCAAGAGTTTGTGCCACCAAATAAACCTGTTGGACTTTAACCTGGCACTGTGAGACGTCTTCCTTCATTTACCCCCTCAGTCCCATCCTTTGTGTTTCAGGGCTTGACGCTCGGGGCCTCCGACCCCAATCTGCAGTCCCTGAGCCAGTTTTAAAGACAGGTCAGTGCGTGCACAGCAAGATCCCACGACCGCGGCACTGTGAAACGAATCAGACGGGACACGGATCTTCCCCTGCCGCCGCCCTCAAACCTGACGTCAGCCCCTTCCCCAACAATCACCCCCGCCCCACGGTGTGTGCTCGTTGCCCCACGTCCGGTGAACTACCCCCCCTCGTAAAACGGAGACGAAAGCAAATTCGACAGCAAGATTCGACAAGGCAGCGATCCGCAGTGTGGGCTGTCTTTTGCGTTTGAGATTAGGGCCGGCACGGTGGCACAGTGGGTTGGCGCTGCTGCTTCACAGCTCCAGGGTCCTGGCGTGGCGAAAAACTGCAGCAGGCGACGGTGCAGAGGGACCTGGGCGTCCTTGTGCATGAGTCGCAAAAACCCAGCCTGCAGGTGCAGCAGGTGGTCAGGAAGGCGAATGGGATGCTGGCCTTCATAGCGAGGGGGATTGAATATAAAAGTAGGGAGGTCTTGCTGCAGCTGTATAGGGCATTGGTGAGGCCGCAGCTGGAGTACTGTGTGCAGTTTTGGGCGCCGCACTTACGCAAAGATATTTTGGCCTTGGAGGGAGTGCAGAGGAGGTTTACTAGGCTGATACCGGAGTTGAGGGGGTTGAGCTATGAGGAGAGGCTGAATAAACTAGGCTTGTACTCGTTAGAGTTCAGAAGAATGAGGGGAGATCTCATTGAGACGTATAAGATGATGAATGGGATGGATAGGATAGAGGTGGAGAGACTCTTCCCGCTCAGAAAGGACAGTAGGACTAGGGGGCACAGCCTCAAGATAAAGGGGGGGCGGTTTAGAACGGAGTTGAGGAGGAACTTCTTCACTCAAAGGGTGGTGAATCTCTGGAATTCTCTGCCCGTTGAAGTGGTGGAGGCTACCTCGCTAAATATTTTTAAGACGCGGGTTGATGGGTTTTTGATAGGAGAGGGGATTAAGGGTTATGGGGAGAGGGCGGGAATGTGGAACTGAGCCACGACAGATCAGCCATGATCTTATTGAATGGCGGGGCAGGCTCGAAGGGCTAGTTGGCCTACTCCTGCTCCTATTTCTTATGTTCTTATGTCACTGTCTGTGTGGAGTTTGCACATTCTCCTCGTGTCTGCGTGGGTTTCCTCCGGTTTCCTCCCACAGTCCAAAGATGTGCGGGTTAGGTTGGTTGGCCATGCTAAGAAATTGTCCCTTAGAGTCCTGGGATGTGTAGGTTAGAGGGATTAGTGGGTATAACATGTAGGGATATGGGGGTAGGTGCAGACTCAATGGGCTGAAGGGCCTCTTCCTGCACTGTCGGGGTCTACGATATGGCAAGAAAACTGCAAAGAGAGGGGAAGGGGGTGATAGGAGTCAAACAAAGAAGAAAAGGAGGCGATGAAGAGAGTGGGAGGTAAGTATGGAAACAGAGACAGACAAAGGAAGTAATCATGAAAATAGAAACACAAAAGCTGGAGGGAGAGATAAAATATGGAAGAAAGTTGGGGACGGGAAGATAGATAGAGTAATTCTGAATTGACATCCAACCCCATCAGCCGTCCAGGGCAGGGAACCCGGGGCGAGTTTTGAAACTTGGGTGCAGGAAGGGATTGCAGATTCCGTTGTAAACGTCTGGTATATTTCTGTCCAGTTTGGGTCTAATTGGGAAATCTGTCCAGTCTGAGTTCATCCTGTAAAATAGATTAGATAAAAAATGCAACCTTTCAGAAAAATTTGAATGATCCGAGTGTGCAGATTTCCTCCATCAATGTGAGATTATGTATAATTCACAGCACTCTGTGTCCCCAGCCTTCATTTAAACAACGGTGATACATTGGCAAATTTCCAGTCTGCGATATTAATCTCGAACGTACCTCCTCCAACAACACTGCCACACCAGGAACCCTTTGCCATTGGATTGATACTGTCGGATCAGACATGGATAATGTTTACTCGTCAATTTCCTGGCTCTTATCCATTTTTCTTGACAGTTAACTCACTGGCAATTGTGATCCTGAGTCAAGAAAAGTGTGGCCTCTCTGCTTCCACCACTCGCTACCTGTGGCCGATCTCCTGTTCATCATTGTTCAACCCATTCCCAACTACATAAATGTTTATTATTCCCCCCAGAATTTCCTGTGGCTCACCCCTGTGTGTAGTGTTCATTCTGTCCTGCAGGCTGCAGCCAGAGACTGTTCTTCACCGTCACTTTCTCCTTTGATCGATTTGTGGCCATTCGCTGTCAGAAATTGAAAACTAAATATTGTACCGGGAAAACTGTGACTGTGGCTCTGGCAACAACTAGCATCCTGCTGTCTGCAAAAAATGTCCCCTATTACTTTATAAGTGAACCTCGATGGATAATTGACAATGCTCTGTTATACAAAGATGAACTTTTATACCAATCCAGGATAGATTGGATTTTCCTGGTTTAATCAGGTCTTAACCCCACTGCTCCCATTCTGCTTAATCCTGTTGATCAATGCTCTAACAGTCAGACACATTTTACTGACAAGTTGAGTCCAGCAGGGACTGAGGGCTCAGAGTAAGGGAGACAATCACAGAGACCCCGAGATAGAGAGCAGAAGGAAGTCAATGATTTTACTCTTCAGCATATCCAGAGCATTCATTCTACTCTGGTCGCTGTCAGTTCTAAAATGTTTCTATTTGGACTTGAGAGGATCAACTAACATCACTTATTCTGATGCTTAGTAAGTGGAACATTGCATTTATCTGAACTGCTGTCTCACTCTCTCTCTCTCTGCAGAGATGCTTAGTAAGTGATTATTTGCACTCATCCGAACTGCCCTCCGATTCTCTTTCTCTCTCTGCAGACATGCTTGGAAAAGGAACAATTTATCCATCAGAACCTCTCCTTCCTTCTGTCTTTTACCTTCCCTGCAGAGATGCTTGGGAAAGGAACATTGCAATAGCCTGAAATGCACTCTCATTCACATGCTCTGCAGAGAAGCTTTGTGAATGTATATTGCATTTCCCTGACCTGCATCCTCATTCTCTCTCTGTCTGCAGAGATGCTTCGTAAATATACATTTCATTTATCTGAACTGCACTCTCATTCTCGCCCTCTGGCGCTCTCTCTCTGCAGAGATGTTTGGCAAATTAACATTACATTTATCTGAACTGCTCTCTCTCAGCAGAAATGATTTGTAAAGGAAGACTGCGTTTGTCTGAACTGCACACTCAGTCTCCCTCTCTCCAGCATTGTTGTACCTTGAAATGTCTAAACATGTTGCTGCTCTGATCTATGGCGATTTATTCAACAATATGCAGACTCGAGAATTTCTGCTCCCTCTCAAAAAAATCGCTCATTTATTCCTCCCCCAGATATGGACGCTTGTGTCTGCTTGGATTCACAAACTCTGCCCATTTTAAACATTAGCTTTTTTAACTAACTCACTCTCCTAGCTCTGAGCAGCTCCTTGTAGTATAATTTCCTCACCCCATGTCCTCTGCCCCACTCCGCACCCTCCATCCCCTCACCCCCACCACCTCCCTGTGTCTATTTCCCCCTCTCTCCTGTCAAAGGTAACAGGAAACAAAATAACAGCTCAGGAACAGACTCCTCAGGGCTCCAAGCCTGTGCTGACCACGAAGCCCAAACTAAACGAAGAATAACTTTACGCCCTTACTCCATCTGTACTCCCCTATTCCCTCCTTATTCATGGATGGATCCGGGTGCCTCTGAAATGCTGTTCTTGTGTCTGCTTCCACAACCTCATCTGACAGCACCGTCCAGGCACCCAACACTCCCTGAAAGTTTCCCCCCTCTTTTTTTTACACCCACAGGTGATTCGGTCCGCCTTGTTGGCCAACAAGGGGCATACACGCGGTGGGTCGTGCGAGGGCTGCTCTTGGATGTTGCTTCGAGAGTTGCCTAGTGCTTCATGTTGTTAGTGTACGCTTAAACTGGACCATCAGACGGGCAACACGACAGCTCAGTGACTATCGCTGTTTGCTGTGCAGATACAGGGATTTGGGTCGGTGTCTGCGGGAGTTTGCACATTCTCCCCATCCTTGCGTGGGTTTTCCCCAGGGACAAAGAGCAGCACAACACAGGAAACAGGCCCTTTGGCCCTACAAGCCCGCACCGCCCATTTTAACACTCGGTGAGTGTCTCATCCAATCCTCCTCAGGTTTCCTCCCACAGTCCAAAGATGTGCGGGTTAGGTTGATTGGCCATGCTAAGAAATTGCCCCTTAGTGTCCAGGGATGTGTAGGTTAGGGGGATTAGTGGGTATAATATGTAGGGATATGGGGGTAGGGCCTGGGTGGGATTGTGTTTGGTACAGACTCGATGGGCCGAAGGGTCTCTTTCTGCACTGTAGGGATTCTATGATTCGTGGGGCAAATATGTGGGGTTGGAGGGGATTGGCCAGGGAGTGGGCTTCAGTGAGATGCTCTGGGTGAGAATCAGTTCAGACTCAGTTTGTGGTTACTGGTGGAGACACAAAGAGACTGAGAGAGTTAACAATGCAGATAAACATAAGAACATAAGAAATAGGAGCAGGAGTAGGCCATCTAGCCCCTCGAGCCTGCCCCGCCATTCAATAAGATCATGGTTGATCTGTCGTGGCTCAGTTCCACATTCCCGCCCTCTCCCCATAACCCTTAATCCCCTCTCTTATCAAAAACCCATCAACCCGCGTCTTAAAAATATTTAGCGAGGCAGCCTCCACCACCTCAACGGGCAGAGAATTCCAGAGATTCACCACCCTTTGAGTGAAGAAGTTCCTCCTCAACTCCGTTCTAAACCGCGCCCCCCTTTATCTTGAGGCTGTGCCCCCTAGTCCTACTGTCCTTTCTGAGCGGGAAGAGTCTCTCCACCTCTATCCTATCCATCCCATTCATCATCTTATACATCTCAATGAGATCTCCCCTCATTCTTCTAAACTCTAACGAGTACAAGCCTAGTTTATTCAGCCTCTCCTCATAGCTCAACCCCCTCAACTCCGGTATCAGCCTAGTAAACCTCCTCTGCACTCCCTCCAGGGCCAAAATATCCTTGCGTAAGTACGGCGCCCAAACACTGAGTGAGAAAGTAGCGTGGCCAATCCACCTAATAAGCACATTTTGCAGATTGTGGGAGGAAACCGGAGCCCCCGGAGGAAACAACACAGACATGGAGAGAACGTGCAGACAGTCAGTGACCCAAGACGGGAATTGAACCCGGGTCCCTGGCGCTGTGAGGCAGCAGTGCTAACCCACTGTGATCAGGTGTGGGTGAGGCTTCTTTGTGAACCATTGTGGTGAAGATGATCCCAAAGTGCTTTTTTTTTAAGGAGTTAGAAGATTTTCACTCAGTGGTGGCATGTGTCCAGATCAACAAAAATGTGTATTTATATAGCACCCTGAATAGAATAACCCCTTATTTTACAGGAATATAATGCTGCAATGTTTAACACTGGGGTGCAGAAGGAGCTATCAGAGGAGATGATCAGAAGCTTGGTCAATGAGATAGTTAACAAGAACTTCTTGTTAACTCCTGTTGAGGCAGGAGTGAAATTAGACAAAGTCTCTGAGGTGGAAATAGGTGCTTTAAGTGCTATGTATTCAGAAGCCCAGCTTGGAGTATAATCTGAGATTGTGAACAGTCTCATCCAGCCTCAAAGCTGTAGGACAGATGGGTGGTACTGACGGTTCGGGAGTGGAGTCTGTAGCGGGGGACTCAAGACTTTACGTAGGGAATATTTTTTGTTAAACTATTCATAGATGTCAGAGAATTCAGGACGGTGTTTGACTTTGAGGGCTATTTGGAGGTGATGCTGTTCAGATACACCTGATACCGTACTTCTTCTAGGTGGTGGGGTTTGAAGGTGTAGGAGATTCTGTCAAAAAATTGTCAGAATTGTAAATTGATACAATTAATCTTCATCCACTGCCACCCCTCCCTATTTTCTATACAGATGCTGGAGTTTTACATAACCACTGATCAGGTTCCCCTTTCCTGAAGGACATTAGTGAGCCAGTTGGGTATTTTCAATAGTTCAGCAGCTTTCGTGGTCACCTTTTCCTAGCGCCAGCCCCACATATCACCAAATTCATTCAGCTCAATGTCACAACCTGCCTTTGATTTTGCACGTTCCGGTTCACTCAGCTTTGTCTGTTTGAAAGAATTTTGATGTGGATGTGCCGGTGTTGGACTGGGGTAAACACAGTAAGAAGTCTGACAACACCAGGCATTCGGCCGCTGACCTTTGGGTAAGCATTCTCCAAGGTGGCCTTCACGACACACGACAGCGCAGAGTCGCTGAGCACAGACTGTTGGCCAAGTTCCACACACGAGGACAGTCTCAACAGGGATCTTGGGTTCATGTCACACTATCTGTAACCCCCGTGACCTGCCTGGGTTTGCTAAACCTCACTTGCTATCCTATCTGGAGACAATACACATCTCTTTAACCTGGGCTTAATGCTCTCTCCACTCACATTGTTGGCCACTTTAAGACTTGAATAGCAGGTTAGGTGTAAAGACTCACATTTTAATCTGTGCTGTTATATGCTCTGTCTGAGGCCAGAACTCTCCATTCACCTGATGAAGGGACAAACCCCGAAAGCTTGCGAGGTTACTATCAAATAAATCGGTTGGACTGAAACCTGGTGTTGTCAGACTTCTTACTGAAAATTTTTCCACGTTGAGAAACTGAAGCCCAACATTTCACCAGATTTTGACAGTCACCCAAGTTGTTATCGACTGAATATCATCAGATTGTAAACGTGGAAGTGAAAAGCAGACTTTGCGATGGAAAGAAATGCCAAATGTCCTCTGTCCATGGATATAGGTTCAGCCAATCATCCGACCAATCAAAACACAATCACTCTGGGGAGAAGCTGTGGAAATGTGATTGTGGGAAAGGTTTCAGTTACCCATCCCGATTGGAAACTCATCGGCGAATTCACACGGAGGAGAGACCGTTTACCTGCTAAAAACGTGGGGAAGGATTCACTCAGTCATCCCATTAGCAGATTCACCGGCCAATTCACACTGCTCAGAATGTGGGATGGGATTCTCTCAGTCTGTTGGTACACCAACGAATCCACACCGTGGACACTCCGTTCACCTGCCCGGAGTGTGGGAAGGGATTCGCTCAGTCATCCACTCTGTTGCGACGCCAACAGATTCACACTGGAAAGAGGCCATTCACCTGCTCCGCGTGTGGGAAGGGATTCATTAGGTTATATCACCTTATGAGACACCAGCGTGTTCATACTGGGGAGAGGCCTGTCACCCATTCAGAGTGTGGGGAAAACTCAGTCTTATGGCTTCCACTACCTCTCCCGACAACGAGTTCCAGGCACCCTCAGTATAAAAAATCTGCCTCGTACATCTCCTTTCAACCTTGTCCCTCACTCCTTAAACCTGTGCCCCCGAGTAATAGACGCTTCTACCCTGGGGAAAAAGGCTTATGACTATCCACTCTGTCCGTGCCCCTCATAAGCTTGTAGACTTCCTATCAGGTCACTCCTCAATGTTTGTCATTCCCGTGACAACAAACCAAGTTTCTCCAGCCTCTCCTCATAGCTAATGCCCTCCATATCAGGCAACATCCTGGTAACGCTTTTCTGTACCCTCTCTAAAGCCTCCACATCCTTCTGGTAGTCTCAGTCGTCCATTCTGCTACAGATTCACACTAGGGAGAAACCATTCACCTGCTCGGAATATGGAAAGGGATTCAATTGCCCACCCAGTCTGCTGAGACACCAGCGAGTTCCCAAGTAATTACAGGAGCTGGAGTTTGTCAGAAACGTGTTCTGATGGTGAATCAACATGTTAACCTGTTTCAGTAAGCAGATTCATTTCTGTAACAGAAATGCTAAAATGCCTGCAAGGTGACAGAAACACTTTCTTGGCTTCATTTCTATCATGAACTTTTACCACTTCTCATCTTGTGGGTTGCTTTTTTCAGTGATGGTCTGAGAATATAAAGAATATGCTGCTGAGATCAATAAATGTAAAGGGATTTTAATCTACTTCACACGAGAAAAACCATTCATCAGGGGCAAGTTTTAAGATTAGCCAAGGTTTCCCAGTTGACTTTTAAATAATGTTTCACTCACTGGGATATTGTGTAAATGCTGCGTGGAGTGATTTGGATAGAATCTACTGACATTTTCCTGAACCTGTGCTCAGTGTATTGGGAGGTTTGACCCAGTATCTTGTATCCCAGGGATGGGCAATAACAAATATTCAACAATAAACATTTATTGAGCTTTTTTCAGTCTGGAACTAAATGCCTTTCACATCGGGTTTTGCCTGGTGTTGAAAGCAGCCAAAGGAATTTCTTTAGAAATGCAAACTGTATCGTCACACTGCATTTCAAGATCTTTGTTTTGCAGCAGTAGAAATTGGGCAGAGTAATGTTGCAGACAAATCTAGCAACAGAATTGTGAAATGTCACAGTTCATTAAGAAGCCCTTTGGCTCTTCATTCCTCTTACACCTTTTTCAAAAAGCTGTTGAGTTAGTCCCCTCTTTCTTCATCACCATGACTTGTGTGTTTCCAATCATTGTCCAATTCCATTGTGAGACTGAGTTAAGAAGAAAAAAACAAAATTGTAAGAGATGCAGAAGCTTCTGCAGTTTTCAGAGAGTGTGTGAAAATGAACAACGTTCCCTTGATGAATGGCATGATGGCACAGTGGTTAGCACTGCTGCCTCACAGCACTAGGGACCTGTGCTCAATTCCTGCCTGAGTCACTGTGTGTGTGTGTGTGTGTGTGTGTGTGTGGACTCTGCATGTTCTCCCCATGTCTGTGGGGGTTTCCTCTGGGAGCTCCAGTTTCCTCCAAAAGACATGCTGGTTTTGCGTATTGGCATGCTAAATTCTCCCTCAGCATACCTGTACGGACACTGGAGTGTGGCCACTCGGGGAATTTCACAGTAACTTCATTGCAGTGCTAGTGTAAGCTGACTTGTGACACTAATAAATGAACTTAAAAAAAAACTTTGAACCAATGACTGGAAAAGCTTTAGTTAAGATTCTTCTACAGTTATTGAAATAAAATGGGTATATATATTACAATAGATTTCCCCTTTCAAATACGTACAGGGAACCTACTCTGTGTAAGAATGTCCTCATTTTTCTCTGTGGATATATACAATATAATTCTACCTGCTGCACACTCTGTTACAGAGGCTGTTAGAGAACAGCAGAAAGGTTTCAACTCCAGCAACAAGTGTGAGCAGTTAATGGAGCCTTCTTGTCATTAAGATTGACAAAGGCGGCACGGTAGCACAGTGGTTAGCACTGCTGCTTCACAGGCCCAGGGTCCTGGGTTCGATTCCCGGCTCGGGTCACTGTCTGTGTGGAGTTTGCACATTCTCCTCGTGTCTGCGTGGGTTTCCTCCGGGTACTCCGGTTTCCTCCCACAGTCCAAAGATGTGCGGGTTAGGTTGGTTGGCCATGCTAAGAAATTGCCCCTTAGTGTGCAGGGATGTATAGGTTAGGGGGATTAGTGGGTATAATATGTAGGGATATGGGGGTAGGGCCTGGGTGGGATTGTGTTCGGTGCAGACTCGATGGGCCGAAGGGCCTCTTTCTGCAGTGTAGGATTCTATGATTGAGACAATTCAATCAGCTGTCTCTGCGACTTCCCACTGTGAAAAAAATGATATCTAATGTTCTCCTGTCTCAAGCTTAAACCCATTTCTTTCTCGACTTACTCTGAACTTCCCTTGGGTGTGTTTCATTTCGTCTCTACAGGTTGAACAATTGTGCAAAGATTCTAGCCTGAGACCTGTGGTTGATGTTGTGGGGGGAGGCGGTAAGAGTAGCGATAGCAAGACAATTTAGAAATGTGAGTCGTGAATGCAGGAGGGTAAATGTTGCAACATCCATTTTCACACTGCACTTCTTGCCAATGAGAGGGTGGCACAGTGCTTAGCAATTGCTGTCTCACAGCACCAGAGACCCGGGTTCAATTCCTGGCTTGGATCACTGTCTGTGTGAAGTCTGCACATTCCCCCCATGTCTGCGTGGGTTTCCTCCGGATGCTCCGGTTTCCTCCCACAGTCTAAAGATATGTGGGTTCAGTTGATTGGCCGTGCTAAATTGCTCCTTTGTGTTGGTTAGAGCAATGAGTGAGGCAAATATGTGGGGTTGTGGGATGGGGCCTGGGTGGGATTGTTGTCAGTGCAGACTCAATGGACCGAATGGCCTCCTTCTTCATTGTCAGGATTCTATCATATGAAATACTCTTTTTCACTTGATTTTGTCCTTCCAAACTTGTGTCAGGTCAGGCAATGTTTAAATTCTGAAATGCCAGAGCAAATTGATGGGCCATAATGAAGGAAATGAGTGAAGCATTCCAATCAAACTAATAAGGAATCAGAATATAAACAGATACGAGCGAGAGTAGCTTTACTATTGAATAATGCTAGACCAGCCTATCAAATACTCCATTACATTGCATGTATTGTAGTGCAGGTTGTTTTGAACCTGTGTTAGTATCCTGTTGCCTGATGTAATTTTCCAACAATGGGACAGGGAAAAGCTAAAATACAACAAAGTCCAACTTTTTTAATGAAAGGCTACAGAGCTGAAATGTAAATTGTGTTTCTCTATCTGCAGACACTGCCAAATCTATTGAAAATTCTGGCCATTTTTGCTTTCAGTCATACAGTCAGCATCTTGATTTCTTTAGCTGCTTAAGTGCTGAGGGTAGGGGACCCATATCCAGAAGCGTATACATAAAAATTCACTCTCTCTCCCCCCACCCCACCCCCCACATTCCCTGACAGTCCTTGTTTGTAAATTATCAACCTCTTATCCAAACAGACCTTCACTCTGTTTCCCACTCCATAGAATCTTTTTTGACCTGCTGAGTGTTTTCAATATGTTGTTTCAGTTGTCATGTTCGACATGTAACACGACATTCTGCACCCTCTCCTTTCCTTCTCTATGAATGGTATGCTTTGTATAGCGCACAAGAAACAGTACTTTTCACTGTATGTTAATACATGTGACAATAATAAATCAAATCAAACTAAACTCAGTTAATTCCTCCTCAGTAACAAATTTGATTCACAAGATTTGCAGTGTGGATTTTTTGTGGGGACTTTCTCCTGTAAAGTTGTGGTGATAATGAGTGTCCTGGGGAAATGAGTGTGAATCCCCCAGCCCCAGGGGAACTGACTATCCATCTCTAGCTCTAACTCCCAAACACAAAATACTGCCAATAATCAGCAACTCAGCCTGAGGCTGTGGCCCCGCCCACCATCTAAAACCGTCACAATGCCCGGCTGATTGACAGAACCTCCTGACCAATAGGAAGAGAAGGGGCAGGGCTGGAGGAGCGAGCGGGAGCGGCTGGTCCTCCAACCAATCGGAGTGAATGAGGGGCAGGGATGGGAGTGGAGCATGCGCAGTGTGGGTAATGGCGATCGGGAGGTGCATCTTTGTTGGATGCGGAATAAGTAAGTGCAGAAAACGACAAGACTGAGGAGGCGGTGGATCCGGTAGGCGAGCGGAAAGGCTTTGTAAACAAATTCTGTAAACCGCAAACCCGGAAAAAGTATTTCCCTGTTGTCAGTTTTTCCGTTTCCATCGAGCGCGGACTCAGATTTTTCCCAGTTTCTGAGCCGGGTTGAGCGCCGCCATCTTTATTGGGGGCAATCCGCTGAGGAGCGCATGAGTGGCTGCCATCTTTGTAGGGGCTATGTGAGAACAACTTGTTCACCAAGGTACTTCACACTCTGATGGGGCAAAACAAAACAACCCTGTATGTACAAGGCAGTGACTATATCTGTATTTATATTGTGTCTTTAACATCGTAAAACTTCACAAATCATTTCACAGAAATGTGACAAAGTAACACATGACACTGATATTAGGGCAGGTGACCAAAACCTTGGTCAAAGAGGGAGGTTTAAAGAAGAATAGTAAAGGAGGAAAGCGAGGTGGAGAGGTTTAGGGAGGAAATTCCAGACCCTGTGCTCCAGGGAAACGAATACATTCACCAACGGTGGAGCAATTCAAATCGGGAAAGTTCAAGAGACCAGAATTAGATGAATGTTGTGATCTCGGAGGGTGTATGTCTGGAGGAGATGACAGAGCTAGGGATGGTTACAAACATGGAGGAAAACAAGGATGAAAATTGTAAACGTTTGGTGTACTCAGCATTTTGTAGGTCAGTGAATGCAGGGATGATAGGTGAACAAGTCTTGGTGCAAATAAACACATGGGCAGCGTAGTTTTGGATAACCTCAGGATTACAGGGAGGTCGTATGTGGGAGTTCAGCTGGGAGTGGGTTAGGATAGTTAACTCTAGAGCTAACAAAGGAATGGATCAGAGTTTCTGTAGCAGGTGAGAGGAGACTGGGGTGGAGTCGGGTGAGATTGCTGAATTGAAAATAAGCTGTCTTGGTGATGATGTGGAAATTCATCTTGCATTAAATAGTGACACTAAAGTTGAAAAGTTTAAGTGTGCTTGCATCACCAGAGAGCAATGGAATTGGTGGCTAGGGAGGGGAGTTTGTAGTGGGGCTTGAAGAGAATGGTTCCAATCTTCCTGATATATGAGTGGAGGAATTTTCTGCTTGTCCAGGACCTGATATCAATGTGTGTCCAGATTGTGTAACAGATTACTTTTCCTGAATGATATTAGGAACCCATTGGGTTTTTACATCAATCCAGCAGCTTTCATTGTCACTTTTTCCTAGTGTCAGCTTCACAAATTACCAGATTCATTCAGGTCAATTTCACCGCCTGTGTTTTTGTGGGTTCTCTCTCACTCCCTTTTTTCTATTTTAATTCAATTTCACAGGATAACAGAAGGGGAGGACTTGCAGTTAGGAAACTGAAACCAAATATTGTATCAGAATCTGTCAAAGCTGCCCAATCTTTTGTAACGTGAATATCATCAGATTTTGAACATGGAAGGAAAAAGCACCGTTCACAGTGTGGAGAAACCGTACACGTGTTCTGTGTGTGGACGAGGCTTCAGCCGACCATCTTACTTGTCAAAACACAAGCGCAACCACACTGAGGAGAAACCGTGGAAGTGTGCGGATTGTGGGAAGGGATTCAATTACCCGTCTGAACTGGAAACACATCGACGGCGGCACTCTGGAGAGAGGCCTTTCTCCTGCTCTACTTGTGGGAAAGGATTCACTGATTCCTCGAACCTCCTGAAACACCAGCGAGTTCACACTGGAGTGAGACCATTCACCTGCTCTGAGTGTACGAAAGCCTTTGCACAACTATCCCACTTGCTGACCCACCAGCGAGTTCACACCGGGGAAAGGCCATTCATCTGCTCTGTGTGTGGTTTGAGATTTGCAGATTCGTCCACCCTGCTGAAACACCAGCGAGTTCACAGTGGGGAGAGAGCTTTTAAATGCCCAGAATGTGGGAAGTGTTATAAAAGTTCTTGGGAACTGATGTCCCATCAACGTGTTCACAGTGATGAGAGACCGTTCAGGTGCTCTCAGTGTGGAAATGGCTTCAGGTGGTCCTCTCAACTCACTGCACATGAGAGAGTTCACACTGGAGAGAAGCCATTCACCTGCTCTCAGTGTGAGAAGGGATTCACTCAGTTATCCCACTTGCTGAGACACCAGCGTGTTCACACTGGGGAGAGGCCATTCACCTGCTCTGACTGCGGGAAGGGATTCACTACCTCATCCAATCTGCAGACACACCAGCGACTTCACAAGAATGCACAGTAATTGGATTTTGCTGTTAACCATATCCAGGATTCAACCATGTTCATTGGGATCTGTTTCTGTGGTGTTAATATTTTGAATAAAGTCAAATAAATCAGCCTTTAAATCACTGTTATCTTTTTTAATATCCCTAATACAAGTTACTTTCTTTTGAAGGTCTCTCCCCTGTCTCCTCCATCCTCGCCTCCAACAAGCGTGAGGAGCTCATGGAGCCTCTTTGTCACTGACGTAGAGACAATCCCATCAGCTGCCTCTGCTATTTCCCCCCCCCTTCCAAATAGCCCACTGGGAAAAAGTATCTCAAAAGTTCGCCCCTTGTCTGAGTCCTGAACCTACATCTTTCTCCAGTTTCTCTCCCATCTCCCCCCATGTCCGCACAGCGCTCATCTTGTCCACGAGACCCACCTCCAGTTTCCGCAACCCTCTTCTCACTGAAATGCTGATCATCCAACTTCTCCGTGTTCACTGAAAATGTTAACGGTTCCCTCCCACTTTTAAATTATCTCTTCTAAAATAAGCAAACCCTTGATTCCACAATCATTGCAAACTACTGTCTCATCTCCAACCTCCCTTCCCTCTCCAAACTCTGTGAAAATGTTATCATCTCCCAAGTCCGTGCCCATCTTTCCCAGACTCCCTCCAATCAGGTTTCTGCCCTGCTACAGTACTGAAACAGCTCTTATCAAATCCACCAATGACATCCTCTGAGAGTGTGACAAAGGTAAACTATCCCTTCTTCTCCTTCTCCACCTATCTGTAGCCTTGGACAAGGTTGACCATCCCATTCTGCTTCAACACCTCTCCATTGTTGTCGAGCTGGGTGGGGCTGCTCTCTCCTGGTTCCGTCTAATCATAGCCAGAGAATCACTTGTAATGTCTTCCCTTCCCACTCTCACTGTTACCTCTGTTGTCCACAAAGCATCCAGCCTTGACTACCCCCCTCTCTCGCCCTCGCTGGACTTGTTTAAGGTTTACTTAGGCACATGAGCGAAACAGGGATGGAGGGTTATAGGAGACGGTTTTAAATAACAATCAGAGCCTCGGGACGTTCCTGGAAATCTAATGCTACATGTGTTGATGTTTTGTCTCTTTTACTTCGCAGGTGCGTCGGTCCACCTTGTCTGATGAGGGGCATGCACATGGTGGGTCGTGCGTGGGCTGCTCTTGGATGTTTCGAGAGTGGCCTAGTACTTTGCATCGTTTGTGTATGCTTAAAACTGGACCAGCAGACGGGCACCACAACAGCTCAGTGACTATCACTGTTTGCTGTGCAGATACATGGATTTGGGCCGGTGTCTGTGGGAGTTTGCGCATTCTCACCGTGCTTGCGTGGGTTTCCTCCAGGTGCTCTGGTTTCCTCCCACACCCCAAAGATGTGCTCTTGGGCTGACTGGTGTAACAAATTGTCCCTAAATTATTCTCCCCTGAATCTGGTTTCCAATGGGGGTACCATAAGCATAGACACAGGTCAAGGGTGGTGTAGGAAAAATACATTGTTAAGATGGCGGCGCAGGTTTGTTGGGCCGAAGGGCCTGTTTCCCGTGCTGTGTTGTTCTTCGTTCCTATTTGTGTGGAGTCTGTGCAGTTTTCAAGTTCTCCCCGTGTCTGCATGGGTTTTCTCCAGGTGCTCCGGTTTCCTCCTGCAGTCTGAAAGGTGTGCTGGTTAAGTGCATTGACCTTGCTAAATTCTCCCTTAGTGTACCCAAACAGGTGCCAGAGTGCGGCAACTAAAGAATTTTCACAGTAACTTCATTACAATGTTGATGTAAGCCTACTTGCAACACTTAATAAATAAACTTTAAACTATTTTTCACCTTCAAATTCAGCATGAGAATCACAGTGCCAGTTTTTACACACTTGATGACACCCAGCTTTATCTCAGCACCATTTCTCAAATTGTTCTTCATCCGTTTTGGTAGGAATAACAGCAAAATGGACTATTATTTAAATGGTAAAACATTGCAGGCTGCTGTGCAGATCTGGGTGTCCTTGTGCATGAATTGTCAAAAGTTGGTTCACATGTGTAGCAGGTAATTAAAAGGCAAATGGAATTTTGTCCTTCATTGCTAGAGGGATGGAGTTTAAAAATAGAGAAGTTATGTTGCAGCTTTATAAGACACTAGTGAGGCCACAGCTGGAGTACTGTGTACAGTTTTGGTCTCCTTACTTAAGAAGGGATATACTGGCACTGGAGGGGGTGCAGAGGAGATTCACGAGGTTGATTCCAGAGTTGAGAGGGTTGGCTTATGAGGAGAGACTGAGTAAACTGGGACTATACTCATTGGAATGCAGAAGAATGAGGGGAGATGTTATAGAAACATATAAAATTATGAAGAGGATAGATAAGGTAGAAGCAGGGAGGTGGTTCCCACTGAAACTAGAATTAGGGGGCATAGCCTCAAAATAAGTGGGAGCAGATTTAGGACTGAGTTGAAGAGGAACTTCTTCACCCAAACGGTTGTGAATCTGGAATTCCCTGCCCAGTGAAGCAGTTGAGGCTATCTCATTGAATGTTTTTAAGGCAAGGATAGATAACATTTTGAACGGTAAAGGAATTAACAGTTACGGTGAGCGGGCAGGTAAGTGGAGCTGAGTTCACAGAAGATCAGCCATGATCTTATTGAATGGCAGAGCAGGCTCGAGGGACTTAGTTCTTATGTTCTCTTGAATTGTACAGACTTTAAGAATGTCTACCCAGTGATAGTCAGCACATTCAGCATGTTATTTGTTCTGTGTCATGAACTTTTACCACTTCTCACTTAGCCAATTATATTTTTAAACTTTCTTTCTATATTTTCAAAGGCCCAGCAGATTCCCTGGTGTTCCAGTAGTTAGGAATCAGTGCTTTCATCTCCATAGCCCGGATCGATTCCTGGTCAGAGAATGAAAATTTTAATTGCTCTCACATGAACTGTGGAAGTGAACCTGAATTTCTTCAAAACACCTCTGCCAGAATCAGGGGAGTGAGAGTTTTAGTTTCCTGCCAGATCTGGAACTAATACAGAGTCTTCACAGGGAAGCCAGTCAAGGACAGCAAAGCACTGACAATCATGGAAGGTAAAATTTGGGTGGTAATGGGTCAGAGTTTGCCATTTACACTGACACAAAACGTCCAGATCTGGGTCCAAATTTTGGACGAAATGAAAGAAAACTGCTCACTGAATTTACTCAGTCCCATGAGGTCACAGGAGCTGAACAGAGGGAAGAAGGTGATTTTGTTGCATTGAAATGTAAGGTAACGGAATTATTGTGAAGGCAGCAGCAGTGAGGATGAAAATGAAATGAATTATATAAAGTTATGCCAACAAGGAATGCTTGAACAGGCTTAGAACGTATTCTGTGAGGAATGGGGGCTGGCCTGATCTAATTGTGGCCTTTCAGATGGGTTACAGGATAACGAGTGAAATGTATTTCAATTTGTGAATGGAGGAGGATCAACATAAGAAACTGGGTTACTTTATCTTGTGATGTGGAGATGCTGGCATTGGATTGGGGTAAACACAGTAAGAAGTCTCACAACACCAGGTTAAAGTTCAACAGGTTTATTTGGTAGTAAACACCACTAGCTTTTGGAGCGCTGCTCCTTCAGGTGAGTGGGGAGTTCTGATCACAAACAGGGCATAGAAAGGCACACACAGTTTACAGAACACTCATTAGAATGTGAGTCTTTACTCCTAATCAAGTCTTAAAGGTGCAGACAATGTGAGTGGAGATAGCATTAAGCGTAGGTAAAAGAGATGTGTATTGTCTCCAGACAGTGCCCAGGCAAGTCATGGGGGTTACAGATAGTGTGACATGAACCCAAGATCCCGGTTGAGGCCATCCTCATGTGTGCAGAACTTGGCTATCAGTCTCTGCTCAGCTATTCTGCGCTGTTGTATGTTGTGAAGGCCGCCTTGGAGAATGTTTACCTGAAGATCAGAGGCCGAATGCCCGTGACTGCTGAAATCTTCACCAACAGGAAGGGAACAGTCTTGCCTGGGGATTATTGACCGGTGTTCATTCATCTGTTGTCGTAGCATCTGCATAGTCTCTCCAATGTACCATACCTCAGGACATCCTTTCCTGCAGCGTATCAGGTAGAAAATGTTGGCCAAGTTGCAAGAGTATGTGCTGTGTACCTGGTGGATGTTCTTCTCATGTGAGATGACAGCATCCATGTTGATGATCTGGCATGTCTTGCAGAGGTTGTTCTCCTGAAGGCTGGGTAGTTTGCTGCAGACAATGGGTCTGTTTGAGGTTGTGCGGTTGTTTGAAGGCAAGAAGTGGGGGTATGGGGATGGCCCTGGCGAGATGTTCATCTTCATCAAAGACATGTTGAAGACTCCGGAGAAGATGTTGTAGCTTCTCCGCTCCAGGGAAGTATTGGACGACGAAGGGTACTCTGTCTGCCATCTCCTGTGTTTGTCTTCTGAGGAGGTCGATGTGGTTTTTCGCTGTGGCACGTTGGAACTGTCGATTGATGAGTGAAGCGCCATATTCTGTTCTTGTGAGGGCATCTTTCAGCATCTGGAGGTGTCTGTCACGATCCTCCTCATCCAAGCAGATCCTGTGTATACGGAGGGCTTGTCCATACGGGATGACTTCTTTAACGTGTTTAGGGTGGAAGCTTGAGGAGAGCACTGTGAGGTTACCCGTGGGCTTGCGGTACAGTGAGGTGCTGAGGTGACGATCCTTAATGCAGATGTGTGTGTCCAAGAATGTAACCGATTTCGGAGAATAGTCCATGGTGAGTCTGATGGTGGGATGGAACTTGTTGATGTCATCATATAGTTGTTTCAGTGATTGTTCACCATGAATCCAAAGGAAGAAAATGTCATTGATGTATCTAGTGTATAGCATCGGTTGAAGGTCCTGTGCATCTTGTTCGAGCCTGTGCATGAAGATGTTGGCATATTGAGGTGCGAATTTGGTCCCCATGACTGTTCCGTGTGTCTGGATGAAGAACTGGTTGTTGAAGGTGAAGACATTGCGGTCCAGGATGAAGCGGATGAGTTGTGAAATTGCATTTGGAAACTGGCAGTTGTCAGTGTTGAGTACTGAGGCTGTTGCAGCAATGCCATCGTCGTGGGGGATGCTGGTGTACGGTGCCGAGACATCCATTGTGACGAGGAGTGCTCCTGATTCAACTGCTCCATGTGTGCTGAGTTTCTATATGAAGTCCGTAGTGTCGCGACAAAAGCTGGGGGTTCTTTGTACAATAGGTTTCAGGATGCCCTCAAGTAGCCAGAGAGGTTCTTGCACAGGGTCCCATTGCCCGATACGATGGGACGGCTGTGTGTGTGTGCCTTGTGTATCTTTTGGGAGGCAGTAGAGATCTCCAATGCAGGGAGTACATGGGATGAGAGCACGGAGGGTGCTCTGAAGGTCTGGATCAAAAGTCTTGATCAGAGTGTTGAGTTGGCAGGTGTGTTCTTTGGTCAGATCTGTGGGTAACTGCCTGTAGTGTTCCTTGTTGTTCAGTTGTCGGTACATTTCTTTGCAGTAATCCGTTCTGTTCAGTTTGACGATGGCCCCTGCTTTGCTGGTTTGATGACAATGTCGTGGTTGGTCTTGAGAGCATGGATGGCATTGCGTTGAGCTTGGGTGATGTTCGGGGCTGTCTTGTGAGTGCGGTTGATGAATCTGGTGTTGACGCACCTCCTGATGGCTTGGGCATACATGTCAAATCGAGGGCAGCGGCCTTCCAGAGGAGTCCAATTGGACTCTTTCCACCATGCTGCCTCACACTTTCCTCTTCGGCTACTGCACTGCAGATCTCTCTGTCAGCTGTTCCAGTTCATCGGCTGTCTCATTGTGTTCACTGTTGGCCTCTTGAGGTTTGTGGAAGAACTCCCGCAGCCTCATTCGCCTGATGAATTCCTCTGTGTTCGTTACAAGACTGATGGGGTCCATTTTGTTGGTGGGGCAGAAATTGAGCCCTCGGCTGATCTTGGGTTGATTTCACACTATCTGTAACCCCCATGACTTGCCTGAACTTGCAACATCTCACTTACTGTCCTGTCTGGAGACAATACACATCTCTTTAACCTATGCTTAATGCTATCTCCGCTCACACTGCACCTTTAAGACTTGATTAGCTGTAAAGACTTGTATTCCAATTAGTATTCTGTAAACTGTGTGTGCCTTTATATGCCCTGTTTGTGATCAGAACTCCCCACTCACCTGACAAAGGAGCAGCGTTCCGAAAGCTAGTGGTGTTTACGACCAAATAAACCTGTTGGACTTTAACCTGGTGTTGTGAGACTTCTCAGCAGGTCTGGTTGTGTTTATCTCCGCACACACAACCAGATCTGCTGTGCATTCGCAGTATTTTCTGCTGTTATTTCAGATATCTAAGATATGCATTATTTCATTTCTTTTGGCCTGAACTGTGTTGTGAATGTGGAACACCTCACGAGTTGTGTAGCGATCCATGAATGAGCTGGTAACCCAGCAGTAAAATCCCACCATGCAAAGAATGTTCACCAGCTGAAAGTGGAAAGGGATTCATTCAGTCATCCCACTTAATGACCCAAGAGACCATTCAGATTCTTGACGCGTGCAAAGGAATTTATTCAGTTTGCCCACCAATTTCCCCACCCGGGGAAGGCACAATCAGGTTATTCAGTTGGATGATCAGTCATGAACATAAAAAATGGTGGAGCAGGCTCGAGGGGGAAAAGGCCTCCTCCTGCTCCCATTATCAATGTTTCTGTGTTAACACTCCAGCTGTAAAAGGGTCAAAGGATTTGATCCATAGTTAGTGCATTCTTATGTGACATGGTTTAATCATAGAGACCCTAAAGTGTAGAAGGAGGCCATTCAGCCCATCGAGCCTGCAGTGACAACAATTCCCCTGACACAAAGGGGCAATTTATCTAGGCCAATTCACTTAAACTATGTTCCATTGCATTCTTTGTCTGGAGTGCCTCTCTGGAAGGAGTGAGGGGTTATTTGGAGCTTTTTGTTGCTTCGATATCTGGCAACAGTTTCCAGGCCAGCAATCTCCATCCAAGCCAACACTAGGCCCCAGTAAATTCTGCCTCCTGGGCTTTCCTTTGATTCCTGTCTGAAGGTCAAAGTGTGTTTCCATCTGTCTTGTTTGGGATTCGTGCAAGAACTTTGGTCCCAGCTGGGACTTGTGAGAGAGGCGACGTTCCAGTCGAGAGTCGTGTGCCCAAAAGGCATAACCAGGAAAGTGTAACTCTGGAAGACCTAACCCGGAAGGTGCAACTCGGAAAGGTGTGACCCCGAAGGCGAAACTCCGGATGATCTGGCCCAGTCGGGTGGAACCTTGGAAGTACATTGATGAGCTATTTGCGATCCCAGAAGGTGAAGCCCCCTCCCCGGACTGTTGCAAGATAACTTGCTTGATAATTCTATTGTTAATTATAATAGACACTATTGTTGGAAAGGGATTTTCTGTTATTGCATTATTAGGTCTTGGTATTGTGTTAGTTTGTTGGTTTATTACTTTCTCTTTTTTGGCATTACTTTTGGCCCAGAGGGCATCCCACCCACCGGCTAGAGTAACCCCAGAGGGTGTAACCTCCAGCAAGGGAAAAATCCAGAAGGCGAAGCTGCGGACAGAGTAACCCCGGAGGGTTGTCTGAGGCAAGATCCGGAAGGTTGTGTCCAGAGTACCCCAGAGGCCCACTTCTCCCCTGCCTCCCACCCTGACCAATAATCTGTAAGGTGTAACTCCCAGAGAACCTCCAGAAGGTTGCCCCCCCACCCCACACCCCCATAGAGTATTAGAGTATTTGTTACACGATACAGTAACAAACAGTTGTTACTGTATTGAGGAGGATATATTATTGTGACTATTGTGTTAATATTAGTTGTTGTTTTATAATTTATCATTGTGGATTGCCTGTAGCCCAGACAGTGTAATCCTTGGATAGAGTAACCCCTCAGATAGAGTTACCCCCAGTTAGAGGTAAGCTGATCCAGCAGGCAAAAATCCGGAAGGCAAAACTCCAAAGGGTGAACCCCGGGTGGGCTGCAGATGACTCACAACAGTAATTTCATTGAAACAGAGATGTTTGTTATTATATTAAGAGGGGTATATTACTTGCTGTACCGTGTTTATATAAGTTTGCTGATGTATTATTTCACAATGTGACTGCAGGAAGGTCTAGCCTCAGAAAGGTGTAGCACAGCCCGGGAGGTGAAACCCTCAGAAGAGGAAAGTACGGAGGGAAAAGCCCTAAAAAGTTGTCGATAACTTACAGTGGACTCCTTTCTTATTGTTATTGGTTAAAGGACAGTGTGTTAGCTGTCAGGATTGTATTTATATTATAGCTGACTGGTTTATTGTCACTGTGAGAGTTATTTGCAACCTTGGAAGGCCTGTTGTGGATAACTCGTAATGCATACTAGCTGTTTGTTACTGTACTATGTTGTTTGTGCTATTGTATTAAAAATGGTATGGTTATTGTTGTAGCAGATGTTACCTCTCAAATTTATTATTGTGAGATGGTATTGTATTCCGGTTTGTAATTTGAAAATGTATTTTGTACTTGTAAACTGTTTGATCAATAAAAAGATTGACTCACACTGATGGCTTTTGGAAACTCCTTTTATAGGGGATTAGAAGGGGTGCATTTACACACACAACACACACTAAGAGAACAGTTGTGTCTTCTAAATTTCTATCCTGCGCTAACAGTGATAACTTAAACATTTTTTTTAAACCAGGATATTAGGTGGTCAGGCTTTGAGGGCTGCAAACTCAAAGCAAACATCAGATCAAAGCCTGACAGTCACTCGATTAATCAGAACATGAATGTAAGTGTGTCTGTGTAATAAGATTCAAACGTCTGTGACTAGAAATAGGGGAAAGCAAATCATGGAGAGATTTGAAGTTAAGAATGCAAGTTTTAAAGTGAGTCATTGTTTAACCACAGCCAGTGTAGGTCAGTGAGGACAGGGTAATAGACGAGTGAATGCGAGTCAGTGCAGAGGACAGGGATTTATATCTGCTGGTCATTTCACCTTCTGATTCTCCAGCATGCATTCGCTGGTGAGAGACCATTCACCTGCTCGGAGTGTGAGAAGGCATTCATTACATCAACAGAATTGCTGACACACCAGCAAGTTCACACTGAGGATAACCCATTCACCTGCTCCAAATGTGGGAAGAAATTCACTTCCCCCTCCAACCTGCTGAATCATCAGCGAGTACACAGCGATGAGAGACCTTTTGAATGTCCAGACTGTGAGAAGTGCTTTAAAAGTTCTAGGGAACTCATGTCCCATCAATGTGTTCACACTGATGAGTGACCTTTCAGGTGCTCTCACTGGGACTGGAATCAGGTGATCATCAGCTCTCACTGACACACCAGTTGTGTATTAATTGCTGAGTCAGTGTTTTGAGATGACATTATTTGGACTATGGTTCAAAATTTAGGGAGAGATGAACTGGGGCTGGTGAGTTGGCCAGACAACGTTTAAAAGTGGCACAGCATGTGATAAATAAAGCCGTGGATAAGCGATCAAAAGTTTCTGGTTTTGCTCATGGGAGATTATTACCAGTGAATCTTTAAAAGCAAGGTCTCGTGGGCCTTATCAAATAGAATGAAAACTGAGTGGGGTGAATTTATAAGAACACCAGATTGACTCAGTGAAGGAAATTAAGAAGCAAATCTGAAGAAGTTTGTGCCAGTTTGCCTCCAGTGTAGTTTTACCCTTCAAATTGTGCCCAGCTCTCTGCAGACATTCCCAGAACGAATTTACATGACAAAATTAAACTCAAGATTGGAATCTAATCAGACTCATGAACTGAAGAAGGCTTTGAAAAAAAAGAGAAAGCAACCTGTCAAGAAAAGAAAGAAGAGAACATGATTGCAGATGCTTTATCACAACTTTAATGAAAGATAGAACGTTCAGTGTTGGAAGAGAAAGATTGAACTGGACTATACTACTGTTATATTTGCAAGTGTAGATTTTATATGATATGGAATGCTAATAGTGTGAAACTAAGAGATTATTGAAAAACAAAGCCATCTTTTCACGTTCATTTTTAAGGCGGGAATGAACAATGATATTGTGTGTTTAAGAAATACATTTCAATCATGGTTCTTGTGAAGAATATATTTATGAGCCCGCTCTGCTTAAATGATGCTAATCTGTCTGCTCCAGGCAGTCCACATGCTGAGAATGTAGGAGAAGAATTGATCCTGGAGATTGTTTTAATGTGAGGTAATGCAGTTTTTTTTTGGGTTGGCCCCTGGGTTCAGAGTAGAATTGACAAGAGAAAAATTTTGTACTAGCGCGAGGAGCTAGGCTTACAAAGACAAGCAGGCAGATTCTGCTTTGGTTTGCAAGAAGTGTTTCTCTCTTTGGAGCCAGCTGTTTGCGCTATGCAATAGGTCTCTTTCTCTCTCCCCCAATACGATTTGGGCGCTTGACGAAGCCCATGTAAGCTTGTGTGTTTTTTCTAACTAGTTTTGAAGAGGAGTTTGGATCAATGAGGAATATTCCTGAAATTAGAACTAACAGTTAATTGACTTTTGTCATGTTTAAGTATTTCAATTGGTAAAAGTTAAGTTCATTAATTCTGTTATTGTTTGTTTTGATAAAAACTTCCTAGTGAGTCAACAGAATCACACCTGGAATGAAACACCTTGTTCTTCACACTAAACTTAAAATAAAAACAAAGTTGGAATCTTCTCTAACTTCATAATACACCTTGGGTTTCTGATCTGGTCCCTAACAAAATATTCATTAACTACATAATGTAGGAAATATCGAATAACAATAGAATGAACAACATTTCAAAAAGATTTATTTGTTACCCAAATCCCCATTGTGAACCTGGAATGTGTGTCAATGAATGCTGGCAGGGAAGCAACAGAGAAAGATCCGTCGCTGGATGTTCTCAAACCAGCGAACTTTCAATTAACAGCTAAACACACTGACCAATTGCCCCACAGAAGCTGATTGAGGATATCTCATGAGCTTATTTTCAATCAGGTTAGCAACAAGTTAAAGCTTCAAGTTGCTACTACTCAGAATAAAATTGATGGAGAACAACTGGTGGCTATTCAAGCCTGCTCCCCCATTCATTATCATAGTTTATTATCCAACTCAATAGTCTGATTCATGGCACCCCTCCCCACCCCATATTATTTGATCTCTTTACCCCAAAAGCTACATCTAACCCTTTCTTGAGAAGATACAATGTTTTGGCTTGTACTTTCTATAATAGTGAATTCTACAGACTAACCACTCGCTGATGAAGACATTTCTCATCATTTCGGTCCTAAAAAGCTTACGCCTTATTTTTAGACTATGACCCATGGTTCTGGACTATTCCTTTAACCACAACCCCTCCCCACCTCTGAATTTTATGACTGCACTGACCCTCATTAAAGGCACTGTGATGTTTTCCCTTAATTCAAGATCTCTGTACAGTAACTCAAAATTAATGAATTTTGAATGGAACATGAAGTGTCAGGTCCTGAAATACTTTGCAGTCATTTCAATGAAACTTTATGAATCAGCATGATATGAATGAACTTTGGAAGTCACTGAGTTCAATCGTTTGACACAGCAGCAGCAACATTTGGTAAAGGTGGAACCCACAAAGACTTGTTTGAGGCTCACTCAGCAAAGATAACATTGGTCATTGAAATAAAATGCAAAAGAGATACCTGATGCACAACACAAATCCAACAGCTGGACTCTGCACACCTTGAAACTAGCCAATGCAGTAGGTGTAGAGGATCAGGAGATAAAGTGTAAATAAATACAGGATCAGCCTATGTCAAGAAATCCAAACTGTCTTTGGCAACCAATATCTACATGCTGTGAATGGCAGGAACAAGAGGGTGTTTGGTGCTACCATCAGTAATGTTACCTCCCTGAGATTGGCAGACGGGTGAATTACTCACCAATAGAAAAGAACAGATGGCCCTCTGGGTTAAACATTGTTATAAGCTTTACTGCTGTGAGACAGACATCTCCCAGTCTCTGACATTCTTCTGCAGTTTCCTGCCTTGGTTAAGTTGGGCGAGGAAGCCTCATCACTTGAGCTGGAAAAGGCCGTTGATCATTGAGTGAGCAGAAAGGCACCCGGCAAAGATGGAATTCCAACTGAACTGCTCCATCCCGGAAAGCCCCCATCTACTGCCACACCTTCATCACCTCCTGCTCCTTCTCTGCTGGAGGGTAGGATCCATTCCTCAGGAGATGTGTGACACAAAAATCATCACACTATAGAAAAAAAGAAAAGTAACAGAGGAGATCGCAACAACCACAGGAACATCTCACTCCTCAGCTGGGAAGTCCTTCGCTAGTAGAGGCAATATTCCATCTACTCACAGCCCGAGTGCATCCAGAAGCACAGTGTGGTTTCTGTGCTGTGTGATCGACAGTGAACATGGTCTGCTCCATAAACCAGCTACAAGAGAAATCTACAATTGGGATTTAATCAAAAATGCTGCCAGCTTCCGTGCTGAGAAAAGTGAAACTGAGTTTAAGTAAAGCTTTCAATTTGAAGTACACTTTATTGGTAAAATTGTAAAAGGCACCAAAAGTTTCATTCCCTGAAGATAAGCTTCAGCCTTGAGGTTACATTTCAGAGCTCCGAAGCTTTGGGGACTCACACTGTCTTGAACATCTCAGGAGGTTGAAGTTTCTGTTTACCAGTGGAAGTTAACTTTTCTCGTCTCATTTTTCTTCAGTTTAAATGCAATGATTCTGAAAGACACCCGAAGAAATCAAAAAAACATTTGGGTAAAGCAGAGAAAAATACCAAAACAAAATTGTTGAAATTTTCTGTTGAGGATGAGAATGGTGCCTGGTCCATCTTTGATCTGAAAATAAAGTTGACACAGTCACATGCATTTGCAAATGTTTGCTTCACCCTTTACAAACAAGCAGAGATGTTAACCCTTCCCACTGATAGCATGGGGACAATTTAAGCTGAAGATTTGGCTTCATCCCATCTGTTATCATTCAAGACAAAACGCCTGAGAATGGCAGAATACTGGATTCAGACTGATTGCAATTATCTCTATTTCTGTCTCTGATCTACAAAGACCATCTTATACACTTGTTTAATTAGACAGGAAAGTGCCTGCATCCTCCTAAAACAAATAGAATGACTCCAACATACATGGATCAGTCTTGTGTTTAATTCATTCCTGGGATGTGGGCATCGCTGGTTAGGACAGCATTCATTGTCCATTACTAATTGCCCTTGGGGAGGTGGTGGTGAGCTGCCTTCTTGAACTGCTGCAGTCCATAAGAACATAAGAAATAGGAGCAGGAGTAGGCCATCTAGCCCTTCGAGCCTGCCCCGCCATTCAATAAGATCATGGCTGATCTGTCGTGGCTCAGTTCCACATTCCCGCCCTCTCCCCATAACCCTTAATCCCTTCTCTTATCAAAAACCCATCAACCCGCTTCTTAAAAATATTTAGCGAGGCAGCCTCCACCACTTCAACGGGCAGAGAATTCCAGAGATTCACCACCCTTTGAGTGAAGAAGTTCCTCCTCAACTCCGTTCTAAACCGCCTCCCCTTTATCTTGAGGCTGTGCCCCCTAGTCCTACTGTCTTTTTTGAGCGGGAAGAGTCTCTCCACCTCTATCCTATCCATCCCATTCATCATCTTATACGTCTCAATGAGATCTCCCCTGGTGTATTCTTGATAATGATTAACAGCAAAATCCAATCAACGTAATTACTTGTGAACTTGATGGCGTCTCAGTTGTGGAAATGACTGAGAGAATCCCCGTCCACACACAGAATGGTCTCTCAGAAGTATGGACGTGATGCTGTTTCAGTTAATGAAATCAATTTTGAGGTAACTGAGCAGCCCGTTCTTTAGTGTGAACTTGCTGGTGTCTCAGTAGGTTGGATGACTGAGTGAAGCCCTTTCCACAAACAGAGCAGGTGAACGGCTTCTCTCCAGTGTGACTGCGCTTGTGTACCAGGAGGTCATTTGATCTCCTGAACCGTGCCTCACAATGAGGGCATCCAAATGGTCTCACATCAGTGTGAATACGTTGATGGGACTTCAGGTCCTGGGAACTTCCATAGGCCTTCCCGCAGTCGGTACATATAAACAAGGTCTTGGCTGCGTGAACATGGTGTCTCAGTAGGTAGGATGACCTAGCGAACCTCTTCCCACACTCGGTGCAGATGAACGGTTTCTCCCCAGTGTGAACTTGCTGGTGTGTCAGCAGGTCAAATGACTGAGTGAATTCTTTCCCACACTTGGAGCAGATAAATGACTTCTCCTGACTGTGCAGTCTCTTGTGTGTCTGAAGATTTGTCAAATTAATGAACCCCATCCCACACTCAGAGCAGGTGAATGGTCTCTCCCCAGTGTGAATTCTCTTGTGTGTCTGCAGATGGGATGACTGAGTGAATCCCTTCCCACAATCAGAGCAGATGAACGGTCTCTCCCCAGAGTGAACTCGCAGGTGTTTCTGCAGAGCAGACGACTGAGTGAATCCCTTCCCACACTTGGAGCAGATGATCGGCCTCTCCCCAGTGTGAGTGCGCCGATGAGTTTTCAGGCCAGAGGGATAATTGAATCCCTTCCCACAGTCTACACATATCCACGGTTTCACCACAATGCGAACAGTGCTGTTTTTTCCCATGTTCAAAATCTACTAATATTCTGGTCCTGATGGATTGAGTGACTCTTGTTAAATATTGATGTGATGTTTAGATTGAGTTTCCAGTCTTCGTTAAATATCCTGGTAAAAGAAAGTCAGTATCAGTCCAGGTTATAAACTGAGAAGACACAAAGATTGCATTTGCTTTGAGTTTTGTGTGTAAATGCTCCCCTAATTCCATGTAAAAGTTGTTTCCATCACTTGGACTGAGAGGGGAAACAGGAGCACATGGAGGAAACCCACACAGACAACTTCAAGTTTTTATGTGTCCAGATCACAAACAACCTGTCCGACTCCCTCCATGCCGACACTATAGTTAGAAAAGCGCACCAACACCACCACTTTCTCAGGAGATGATGGAAATTTGACATGTCCACTTCAACTCTCACCAACTTCCACAGATGCACCACAGAAAGTATTATTTCTGGTTGCATCACAGCTTGGTATGGCTCCTGCTCTGTCCAAGACCACAAAATATTACAAAGGCTTAGAGTCACAGAGGTTTACAGCATGGAAACAAGCCCTTCAGCCCAACATGTCCATGCCGCCATTTTTTTTTTAAAAACGTCGAAGCTTGTTCCGATTCCCCACACTTGGCCCACATCCCTCTATACCCATCTTACTCATGTAACTGTCTAAATGCTTTTTAAAAGGCAGAATTGTACCTGCCTCTACTACTACCTCTGGCACCTTGTTCCAGACACTCACCATCCTGTGTGTGAAGAAATTGCCCCTCTGGACTCTTTTGTATCTCTCCCCTCTCACCTTAAACCTATTCCCTTTAGTTTCGGCCTCCCCTACCTTTGGGAAAAGATATTGACTAACTATGCCCCTCATTATTTTATAGACTTCTATAACATCATCCCTAAGCCTTCTATGCTCCAGAGAAAAAAGTCCCAGTCTATCTATCCTTTCCTTATAATTCAAACCATCAAGTCCTGGTAGGATCCTAGTAAACCTTTTCTGCACTCTTTCTCGTTTAATAATATCCTTTCTATAAAAAGGGTGACCACAACTGTACACAGTATTCCAAATGTGGCCTTACCAATGTTGTGGACATCTTCAACAAGATGTTTCAACTCCTGTATTCAATGTTCTGACCAATGAAACCAAGCATACTGAATGCCTTCTTCACCACTTTATTCACCTGTGACTCCACTTTCAACGTGCTGTGAACACCTACCCCTAGATCTTTGTTCTATAACTCTCCCCAGCGCCCTACCATTAACTGAGTAAGTCCTACCCTGGTTCGACCTACCAAAATGCATCACCTCACATTTATCTAAATTAAACTTCATCTGCCACTCGTCAGCCCACTGGCCCAATTGATCAATGGACTGGGCTTGTGAACAAAGTCCAATCCATCACTCAAACCAGCCTCCCATCCATTGACACCATCTACATTTCCTGCTGCCACGAAGAACAGCCAACATAATCAGCCACTCCATGCACTCCAGACATACTCTCTTCCACCAAAGACACAAATGTCTCTGGACATGTATCATACGACAAAAAAAGGCTTCTTCTCTGCTGCCATCAGACTTTTGAATGGACTTACCTTGCATTAAGTTGATCTTTTTCTATATCCCAGGTATGGCTACAATATTACATTCTACACCCTGTCCTTTCCTTTGCTACATACGATCTGCTTTGTCTGTATAGCTTGCAAGAAACAATACTTTTCACTGTATATTAATAAATGTGACAATAACGAATAAAATCAAAGTCCTGTGCCTGGCGCAGGATGAGGCATCTATGCGCCCTGCTGCCTTTATAAAGATGGTGGTTTTAAGGTATTTTTCATGGCCTCCGCTGGGTGTTTGTGAAGCACCATGTCTGCATAGGTTTGCTTCAGGTGCTCCAGTCTCGCCCCAAAATTCAAGGATGTGCAAGTTAGCTCAATTGGACATGTTAAATTGTCTCTAATGTACAAAGATGTGTAGGTAAGGGAAATTAGTGGGGTAAATATGTGGGGTGACACAGATAGGGTCTGGGAGGCTCGGTGGGCTGAATGACCTCCTTCTGCACAGTGGGGATTCTGTAGTAACTGTTGGTTGACACAGTGCTCAGTCGTACTTCATACAAAACACAACCACACCTATGAGACAATCTCCAAAATCCTCATCACCACCTAAAAGGACCAGCGAAGCAGGTGAATGTGAAAACCATCACCTCAAAGTCAGACTTGGAGAGGAACTGATTGATCTGACATCCAGAATTGGGGGAGCAGAAATGTACTGCATTTAAATTTTGGGAAGACTGAAGTCATTGTCTTCAGTCCCACTGTAAACTCCACTCCCTGAGAACCGTCCGAGGCAGAACCAGACCGTTCATGTGTTGAAGTAGTTTAATTCACAAGCTGCGCCCATTGAAAAGATAGTAAGAAGTCTCACAACACCAGGTTAAAGTCCAACAGGTTTATTTGGTAGCAAAAGCTTTTGGAGCGCTGCCCCTTCATCAGGTGAGTGGGAGTTCTGTTCACAAGCAGGGCATATAAAGACACAAACTCAATTTACAAAATAATGGTTGGAATGCGAGTCTTTACAGCTAATCAAGTCTTAAAGGTATAGACAATGTGAGTGGAGACAGCGTTAAGCACAGGTTAAAGAGATGTGCATTGTCTCTAGACAGGAGAGTTAGTGAGATTTTGCAAGCCCAGGCAAGTCGTGGGGGTTACAGATAGTGTGACATGAACCCAAGATCCCAGTTGAGACCGTTCTCTCGTGTGCAGAACTTGGCTACCAGTCTCTGCTCAGTGACTCTGTGCTGTCATGTGTCGTGAAGGCCGCCTTGGAGAACGCTTACCCGAAGATCAGAGGCTGAATGCCCGTAAGCACTGAAGTATTCCCCAACAGGAAGAGAACAGTTTTGCCTGGTGATTGTCGAGCAGTGTTCATTCATCCATTGTCGTAGTGTCAGCATGGTCTCCCCAATGTACCATGCTTCGGGACATCCTTTCCTGCAGCGTATCAGGTAGACAACGTTGGCCAAGTTGCAAGGCCTCTCATCCGGACCTTCAGAGCACCCTCCGTGCTCTCATCAAAAGTACTCCCCACGTTGGAGATCTCTACTGCCTCCCGAAGGCACACACACCGAGCCGTCCCATCGTATCGGGCAACGGGACCCTATGCAAGAACCTCTCCAGCTACGTCGATGGCATCCTGAAATCCCCCATTTGTACAAAGAACCCCCAGCTTTTGTCGTGACACTACGGACTTCCTACAGAAACTCAGCACACATGGAGCAGTTAAACCAGGAGCACTTCTCATCACAATGGATGTCTCGGCACCGTACACCAGCATCCTCCGCAATGATGACATTGCTGCAACTGCTTCAGTACTCAATGCCGCCAACTGCCAGTCTCCAGATGCAATTTTACAACTCATCCACTTCATCCTGGATGTCTTCATCTTCAACAACCAGTTTTTCATCCAGACACACGGAACAGCCATGTGAACCAAATTTGCACCTCAATATGCCAACATCTTCATGCACAGGCTCGAACAAGACCTCTTCACCGCACAGGACCTTCAACCGATGCTATACACTAGATACATCGATGACATTTTCTTCCTTTGGATTCATGGTGAACAATCACTGAAACAACTATATGATAACATCAACAAGTTCCATCCCACCATCAGACTCATCATGGACTATTCTCCAGAATTGGCTGCATTCTTGGACACGCGCATCTCCATCAAGGACGGTCATCTCAGCACTTCGCTGTACTACAAGCCCACGGATCACCTCACCATGCTCCATTCTCCAGCTTCCACCCTAAACCTGTTGAAGAAGTCATTCCCTACGGACAAGCCCTCCGTATACACAGGATCTGCTCAGATGAGGAGGATCACAACAGACACTTCCAGACGCTGAAAGATGCACTCATAAGAACAGGATATGGTGTTCGACTCATCGATCAACAGTTCAGATGCGCCACAGTGAAAAATCACACCTACCTCCTCAGAAGACAAACACGGGAGACGGTGGACAGAGTACCCTTCGTCATCCAGTATTTCCTTGGAGCGGAAAAGCTACGACACCCTCTCTGGAGCCTTCAACACGTCATTGATGAAGACAAACATCTCGCCAAGGCCATCCCCGCACCCCCAGTTCTTACCTTCAAACAATTGCACAACCTCAAACAGACCATTGTCTGCAGCAAACTACCTAGCCTTCAGGGGAACAGTGACCACAACACCACACAACCCTGCCACAGCAACTTCTGCAAGACGTGCCAGATCATCGACACGGATGCCATCATCCCACATGACAACACCATCCACCAGGTACATGGTACATACTGTTGCAACTTGGCTAACATTGTCGACCTGATATGGGTTCATGTCACACTATTTGTAACCCCCATGACTTGCCTGGGCTTGCAACATTTTACTTACTGTCCTGTCTGGAGACAATACACATCTCATTAACCCATACTTAATGCTATCTCCACTCATATTTTCTGCGCCTTTAAGACTTGATTAGCTGTGAAGACTCGCATTCCAACCATTATTTAAGTTTGTGTCTTTGTGAACAGAACTCCCACTTACCTGAAGAAGGTACAGCGCTCTGAAAGGTAGTGGCTTTGGCTACCAAATAAACCTGTTGGACTTTAACCTGGTGTTATGAGACTTCTTACTGTGTTTACCCCAGTCCAACGACAGCATCTCCACACCCATTGAAAAGAACATTGCCCCTCACACACATAGCGACCACGCATGCGCCAAATCTCACGTTGCCCCTCACAAAGGATCCACGGCGGCGCATGCGTTGTCGGACGCGTAGCCCGCTAGTAAAGTGACGTACGTGAACTCAGGTTTTGGGGAAAAACTACAGCTCTGCTGTGGACAACCGGGAAAAAGATTTTCAGGACTTTGCAACTTACAAAACACGTTTACGAAGCCTTTCCGTCCACCCGCCAGACCTCTCGCTCCTGTTCACAATCATTCACCGAGAGCACATCCCAGAAAAACATCTGGCCATCACCACAACTCGCATTGCGCATACTCAACTCCCGGCCCCGCCCCTCATTCACTCCGATTGGTTAAAGGCGCAGCCCCGCCCCCTCTCTTCCCATTGGCCTGGAGCTGCTGTCAATCAGCCGGGCATTGTGAGGTGTCAGTGAGAGAGGTCAGATGGGTTCAGAGAGTGCAGGCAGAGTGAGATGGATAATTTACCTGAATCACATTCACATTGCATTAAATTTATGACTCTGAGAAGAGCTGTGACAGGGATACAAATCATATTGCAGGATTCAAACATGCACTCCCAGGAAAGATGAGCATGGATTTGGGAGATGACCATGACATGGGAGAGGAAAAGGAAATTGGGATGATAAGGACATTGGGTCAAGTTTGTTTTTTTTTTATTTTCAGAAGGGAATGATGACGGTAGATTTGAAAGAAAGAGGAACAGTACCTGAAAAGAGAGAATGATTAAAAATACCAGCCAACATGGGGACGTTGGGTGATCAGTTCACTGGGCAATGAGCAGCAGGTGGGTGGACACGACGAGCACAGGGAGGGGAGAAACTAAAGAAAGATGTGGGTTCAGGGCTCAGAAACAGAGAAATTTAGAGACACTCAGAGCACGTGAATGGTTTCTGCCCAGTGGGAACTCACTGGTGTAGAGTGAGCACAGATGATCACTTGAATCCAGTCCCTAGAACACCTGAAAGGTTTCTCATCAGTGTGGGCATTTTGATAGGATATCAGGTCCCGGGTACTTTTAAAGCACTTCCAGCAGTTTGGGCATTTAAAAGGTCTCATGTTGGTATGAACTCACCGGTGTTTTAGCAAGCCGGATAAGAAAGTGAATCCCTTGCCATGCTTGGTGCTCATGAATGATCTCTCCCCAGTGTGAAATCGCTGACGTTCTTTGCAATCGTGTTGTTCAAATTAATCCCTTGCCATATTCAGGGTAGGCAATGGCTTCTTCCCAGTGTGAAATCGCTGGTATTGCAGCAGGTTGTATGACTGAGTAAATCCCTTCCGACTAAGCAGGTGGATGGCCTCTCTCCAGTGTGAATTTGGTGATATTTCAGAAGATGGATGACTGAGTGAATCCCTTCCCACACTCTGAGCAAGTGAATGGTCTCTCCCCTGTGTGACCCCGCTGGTGTATCAGCAGGTCAGAATCCATTCTCACATTCACAGCAGGTGAACGACCTCTCTCTGCTGAGAAATCCGCTAGTGTTGCAAAAGATCAGATGAATGAATGAATCCCTTCCTGCATCTGGAGCAGATGAATAGTCTCTCCCTCCTGTGAATTTGCAAGTGTGCCTGCAGGTTGGATGATCCCAAGTAGCAGGTGAATGGCCTCTTCCCAATGTGACTGCACCAATGTGTTTTCAAGTTCAGAAGGGAGTCTGAATCCCTCCTTGCAGTCCCCAAATTTCCATCTTCCTTCTGTGAACAGTGCATTTTCCTTTCATGTTCAAAATCCAACAATATTCAAATTACGAATAAATTGGGCAACTGTGTCTATTCCCTGAATTGATGTTTGGTTTCAATTTCCTGACTGGAAATGCTCCCCTTCTAACACCTTGTGAAATTGTTTTAAAACAAAAAAAAAGGGAGTGAGACAGAACGCACAAAAACACAAAGTAGGTTGTAAAATTGAGCTGAATGGATCTGGTCATCTGTGGTGCTGACACTCGGAAAAAGTGACCATGAAAGCTGCTGGATTGTTGTAAAACCCAACTAAGAACATAAGAAATAGGAGCAGGAGTAGGCCATCTAGCCTTTGAGCCTGCCCCGCCATTCAATAAGATCATGGCTGATCTGCAGTGAATCAGTTCCACTTTCCCGCTTTCTCCCCATAACCCTTAATTCCCCTGTCTATCAGAAATTTATCTACCCGTGACTTAAATATATTCAACGAGGTAGCCTCCACCACTTCAATGGGCAGAGAATTCCAGAGATTCACCACCCTTTGAGTGAAGTTCACTAATGTGAACTGGTTCACTAATGTCTGCAGGAACGGAATCTGTCACCTGATCTGGACTTACATAAGACTCTGTTCTCTATCAAAGCAGATGTCAAGAAAGAGTGAGAGACAGAAAGAGAAACAGCAATATCAGTGTAGCAGGGGATGGAATTGAGGGATTAACTCTCAGATTTAAAACCTGATGAGAATTTTGACAGAATCTCCCAAACTCCACCACCAGGATCAGGGTAGGAGTTGGATGTGAACACCATCGTCTCCAAATCATCCACCATCCTGATTTTGATTTGATTTATTATTGTCACATGTATTAGTGGACAGTGAAAAGTATTATTTTTTTCAGGAAAAGATAGGGATAACCTGATTGAGGTCTTTAAGTTTAAGAAAGAAATCGACAAGATAGACAAGTGGACAATGTTGCCAATTGTGGAGAGATGGAAATCACTCCTAATTTCTTATTAGCGTGGCACAGAGTCCCAGGGACTCAGGTTCAGTTGCCACCTTGGGTCACTGTCTGTGTGGAGTTTGTACATTCTCCGGGTGTCTGTGAGGGTTTCCTCCCAGTCCAAAGATGTGCAGATATGGTTGATTGGCTATGCTAAATTGACCCTAGTGTCGGGGGGATTAGCAGGGTAACTATGTGGGGTTACAGGAGTGGGGACTGGGTGGGATTGCTGTCGGTGCAGACTCAATGGGCTGAATGGTCTCTTTCTGCGCTGTAGGGATTCTATGATTTAGTCACCATTAATTCAAAATGAGCCAAAAACACACAATGCTTCCAATCCACAGAATACCTGCAGCATGTGGGCAGCACAGTGGTTAGCACTGCTGCTTCACAGCTCCAGGGACCTAGGTTCGATTCCCGGCTTGCTTCACTATCTCTGTGGAGTTTGCACATTCCCCTTGTGTCTGCGTGGGTTTCCTTCGGGTGCTCCGGTTTCCTCCCACAGTCCAAAAATGTGCAGGTTAGGTTGATTGGTCATGCTAAAAATTGCCCCTTAGAGTTGTGAGATGTGTAGGTTAGAGAGATTAGCGGGTGGATATGAGGGTAGGTCTTGGGTGGGATTGTGGTCGGTGCAGACTCGATGGGCTGAATGGCCTCCTTCTGCACTGTAGGATTTCTATGATTTGTGGATTGTGAAACAGAGCTAAAATGAAGTGTGCACTGATACAGCGCAGTTCCAATGAAAGGTCGTAGGCCAAATGTGTCCTTTACAAACACTGGCAGAACTACTGTCTATTTTCAGCATGTTTTGTTTCTATTTAGGATCATCTGTGTCCTCAGCATGTTGAAGTGCACATGAAGACTAGTGAGAAATTGAAATTCATTGTCAAAAAAGCTTGTGCGTTCTTACCATAAAGATGTGACCTTGGGGGAACAAAAAAAATCACTTGTTCTTCTCACCTGTTGAGACTCCAATAAGTTCATATCTAATTGTGGGAGGCTTCTTTTGTTGTTAATTACACCCAGGACAGGATTGGACTGGATGGTTCATGCACATTGTTTGTTGTATTAACTCACAGGTTTTGTCTCAAGGGCTCCAGGTGTATTTAGATCACACAACATCATTTTCCATTGAGAAATTTCGCCTTCCAATGGAGGGCAACTTACCCAGCATTCAGAGCTGGCTAGGCAGTTGCTTGTGGTGAGGAGCATGTGCACTGTGGCTGTAAAAAGTCTGACAACACCAGGTTTTAGACCAACCGATTTATTTGATAGTAAACGCACAAGCTTTCGAGGTTTCCCTCTTCGTCAGGTGAATGGCATTCGAAGAGGGAAACCTCGAAAGCTTGTGCGTTTACTATCAAATAAATCGGTTGGACTAAAACCTGGTGTTGTCAGACTTTTTACTGTGTTTACCCCAGTCCAACGCCGGCACATCCACATCATGACCACTGTGGCTGTAGCAGAGAACCGAAGGCGGTCACAACTTGAGAAAAGCGAAGCTTTGTGGGAAGGTAATGGAGGCGGGGGAGAGGGCATGGAGGCTTCGTGAACACCCCATGCAGGACTAAAAACCCGAACATGATGGTACTTTGGTTCGTACCAACTGGGGCCGCTACCTGAGTTGGAGGCCGTGCGTTAATGGCCGCCATATTTCTAGGGGCAATGGACAGTGTGCTCATCCTGCTCCAGGAAAAGAGAATGTTGCTTGGGCAAGAGGTCTTTCAACATGTCTCAATCATTCTGCCTCCAATTGGACCCCCCCACCGGGGCAGCTCCCTGCCCTCGATATTTTATAGAACCCTACAGTGCAGAAACAGGTCCTTCGGCCCAGTGAGTCTACACCGAACACAATCCCACCCAGGCACCTGGAGGAAACCCACGCAGACACGAGGAGAATGTGCAAACTTCACACCGACAGTGACCCGAGCTGGGAATCAAGCCCAGGACCCTGGAGCTGCGAAGCAGCAGTGCTAACCACTGTGCTACCGTGCCACCCCTGATTTGTGAAGGGCAAACTATTTTTAACAAACTTGCAGGAGTTTTTTTGTTGAGGTGACAGAGAGCATAGAAGGGGAATTCTGTTGAAGTAGTCATGTGGATTGACAAAATGACGCAGCTTTAATAGTTTTTTTTCAGCAAAGGTTAGCACTGAAAGAATAAACAGGACAATAGTTACATGTATAGAAAATTAGCCAAATGACTGGAAACAGAATAATTGTTAAGGGTTGCTTATTGAACTGCAGTATGTTTTCTAGTGGAGTTCCCCAGGAGTCAGTTTCAGGACCCCTGATGTTACGTGCAAGCAACACGAAACTTGGAAAAACTGAGAACTGTAAGGAGAAAGATGTGCAGGTTAGGTGGATTGTCCATGCTAAATTGTCCCTTAGTGTCCCAACGTCTATAGGTGAAGGGAATTTATGAGGTAACTACGTGGGGTTACAGGGATAAGGCCTGGATAAAATGCTGTAACATAGAGTTAGTTTAGATAGATGGATCAGATGTCCTCCTTCTGCACTTTGGGGACTCTATGATCCACAAGGACAAGGATAGACTGTGTAACCAAGATGGTTATGCATGCGCTCTGCTCCCTGCTGAACCAGGATGGTGGCCCTTTACCTGGGGCTGTTCCCAGGGAAAAGCCATGATGTGGAGATGCTGGCGTTGGACTGGGGTAAACACAGTAAGAAGTCTCACAACGCTAGGTTAAAGTCCAATAGGTTTATTTGGTAACACAAGCCACTAGCTTTCGGAGCGCTGCTCCTTCATCAGATGAGTCACCAGGGAAAAGCCCTAGAGCTGCAAACATGATGGTGTGAATATGTGATTAGAAGCTCATCTCAATGTCAAATGTGACAGTGACCTCATAGAAATCTGGTTTGATCTCATACTTTTCCAAGCAAGAAAGATGGAGTCAGTAGCCTGGGAATTAGTTTTAATTTTCACAATAATTAAGTTTGAGAAAGGTTCTGCTAATCCATGCTGAATGTTAGATAAGCTGTCTGATATTTTAACAAAAGTGACCAATTAAAGGGGAATGGTGATCAGGTAGAGCTGGGTGTTATCAAGTGTACATGTGAAAACTGGTGCTGTATTTCTGATGCTGAAGCTAAAGAGCAGCTGGTGAGAAAGAGGAAGGGTGAGTCTGGATCCTTTGGGGACACCAAAGGTAACAATGGGAGTGGGAAGGGAAGACATTTGATTGCATTTATTATTGTCACATGTGTTAACATACAGTGAAAGTATTGTTTCTTATGCGCTGTACAGACAAAACATACTGTTCAAAGAGAAGGAGAGAGTGCAGAATGTAGTGTCACAGTCACAGCTAGGGCGTAGAGAAAGATCAACTTAATGCAAGATAAGTCCAAGTCTGACAGCAGCAGAGAAGAAGCTGTTCTTGAGTCGTTTGGTACATGACCTCAGACTTTTGTATCTTTTTCCTGAAGGAAGAAGGTGGAAGAGAGAATGTCCGGGGTGCGTGGGGTCCTTAATTATGCCGGCTGCTTTGCCAAGGCAGCGGGAAGTGTAGACAGAGTTAACGGATGGGAGGTTGGTTTGCGTGATGGATTGGGCTACATTCATGACCTTTTGTTGTTCCTTGCGGTCTTGGGAAGAGCAGGAGCCCATACCAAGCTGTGATACAACCAGGAAGAATGCTTTCTATAGTGATCTGGAAAAGTTGGTGAGAGTCGTAGCTGACATGCCAAATTTCCTGAGAAGTTGATGGGCTTTCTTAACTATAGTGGCAGCATGGGGAGACCAGGACAGGTTGTTGGTGATCTGGACACCAAAAAAACTTGAAGCTCTCCACCCTTTCTACTTTGTCCCCATTGATGTAGACAGGGGCCTGTTCTCCTTTATGCTTCCTTAAGTTGATGACAGTCCCCTTCATTTTGTTGACATTGATGGACAGATTATTGTTGCCGCACCAGTTCACCAGATTCTGTGTCTCGTTCCTGTACTCTGCCTCATCATTGTTTGAGATCCGACCCACTATGGTGGTGTTGTCAGTAAACTTGAAAATCAAATTGGAGGGGAATTTGGCCGCACAGTCATAGGTGTATAAGGAGTATAGTAGGGGGCTGAGAACACAGCCTTGTGGGGCACCGGTGTTGAGGATGATTGTGGAGGAGGTGTTGTTGCCGATCCTTACTGATTGTGGTCTGTGGGTGAGGAAGTTCAGGATCCAGTCACAGAGGGAGGAGCCGAGACCCAGACCACGGAGTTTGGAGATGAGTTTCGTAGGAATGGTGTTGAAGGCTGAGCTGTAGTCAATAAATAGGAGTCTGACAGAGGTGTCCTTGTTATGTAGGTGTTCCAGGGTTGAGTGCAGGGCCAGGGAAATTATGTCTGCTGTGCTCCTGTTGCAGCGGTAGGCAAACTGTATTGGATCCAGGTCATCCGGGAGGCTGGAATTGATTCATGTCATGACTAACTTTTTGAAACACTTCCTAATGATCGATGTCAGAGCCATCGGCCGATAGTCATTAAGGCACTGCTTGGTTTTTAATAGAATCATAGAATCCCTACGGTACAGAAGGAGACCATTCGGCCCATTGAGTCTGCACCAACCACAATCCCACTCAGGCCCTATCCCCATAACCCCACACATTTATCCTGCTAATCCCCCGACACTAAACTGGCAACTTACACGGCCAATCCACCTAACCTACACATCTTGGGACATTAAGGGACAATTTAGCATTGCCAATCCACCTAACCTACACATCTTTGGACACTAAGAGGCAATTCAGCATGGCCAATCCGCCTAACCTGAACATCTTTGGATATTAAGGGTCAATTTAACACGGCCAATCCCCTTAACCTGAACATCTTGGGACACTAAGGGGCAATTTAGCATGGCCAATCCATCTAACCTACACATCTTTGGAGTGCGGGAAGAAACCGGAGCATTCGGAGCAAACCTACGCAGACACCGAGATGATGGTTGTCTTCTTGAAGCAGATAGGGACCTCAGATTGTTGTAAAGAGAGGTTGATGATGTCTGTGAATATCTCCACCAGCTGATCCATGCAGGGTCTCAGTGCATGTCCATCCGGGCCAGTTGCTTTCTGTAGGTTGCTCAAGGAACTTCAAGGAAGTTGCTCTTACAGGTACAGGTTCATCCAGGGTGGAGGGCATGCTCTCGCTGGCTTCTTGCTCAAAACGGGCATAGAATGCACTGAGCTCATCAGAGAGGGGTGCGTTGGAGCCGGTGATTTTACATGCCTTCATCTTGTAGCTTGACATCACACGCAATTCTCTTTCTATGATTAGACAGAGAAGAATGAAACCAGGAGGGAGCAGTCCCACCCAGCTGGACAACAGTGGAGAGGTGTTGGAGCAGAATGGGGTGGTCAACCTTGTCCAAGGCTACAGACAGGTGGAAAAGGATGAGAAAGGATTGTTTACCTTTTGTCACAAAGTTTGCCATTTAGTAAGAGCTGTTTCAGTACAGTGGAAGTAGCAGAAACCTGATTGGAGGGATTCAAACAGGGAGCTCTGGGAAAGATGGGCACAGATTTGGGAGGTGACTACACATTCAAGGAGTTTGGAGAGGAAAGAGACGCTGGAAAGAACCATTAACAATATCAGCGAACATGCTGGGTGATCAATATTGAATGGGAATAAAACAAATGGAGCAAGATGTGGGCCATTGGACAGGATGAGCGCTGAGAGGGCATAAGTAGAGATGGGAAAGAAACTGGAGAAAGATGTGAGGTCAGAGCTGAGACAAGGGGGAGCTTTCGAGACAGTTTTTCCCAGTGAGCTATTTGCAAAGGAGGGGAGGAGCAGAGACAGCTGATGGGATTGTCTCAATCTCAGTGACAAAGAAGCTCCATGATCTCCTCACACTTGTTGTTGGAGGTGAGGATGGAGGAGACAGGGGAGAGGGAGAGCCCTTCAAAGGGAACTAAATTGTGTTGCAGATAATAAAAAGGATCTGACAAAAAGCTGGTTTATTTGAGTTTTATGCAGAAGATAATTCTATAACTGGGCTGGAGTTTATTAACATCAGCAGAAACAAACTCTAATGAACATAGTTCAATCCTGGATGTGATTAACAGCAAAATCCAGTCACTGTGGTTATTTTTGAACTCACTGGTGTCTCGGCAGATGGGATAAGGTAGTGAATTCCTTCCCACACAGTGAACAGATGAACTGTCTCTCCCCAGCATGAATGCACTGAGTGAATCCCTTCCCACACTCTGAGCAAATGAACGGCCTTTCCCTCGTGTGAACCCGCTGGTGTGTCCCCAAGTGAGATGATCGAGTGAAACCCTTCCCACACAGGGTGTAAGTGAATGGCTTCTCCCCAGTGTGAGTTCGCTGGTGTATCAGCAGATCAGTTGAGCGAGTGAATCCCTTCCCACGCTCTGAGCAGGTGAACGGCCTCTCCCCGGTGTGAACTCGCTGGTGTATCAGCAAGTCCGATGTCTGAATGAATCCCTTCCCGCACTCGGGGCAGGTGAATGGCCTCTCCCTACTGTGAAGTCGCTGGTGTCTCCGCAGGTGCGATGAGTTAGTGAAACAGTTTCCACATTCGGGGCAGGTGAACGTCCTCTCCCCAGTGTGAACTCGCTGGAGGTGTGGGCTCCAAACGTGGGTCAGTTACAATCAGGGATGCTCACTAAGTCAGAATGAAATGATCCCAGAAATCTGGGAGCGATGTAGGTTGAAGGATAAAATAAAATTACTGAGGAGAGAGGGTACAGAAGGATTTGAAATAAAGGGTGAGAATTTTAACTTTGAAGTGCTTCTTAAAGGTTTAAAGTTTATTTATTTGTATCACAAGAAGGCTGACATTAACACTGCAATGACATTACTGTGAAAATCTCCTAGTCGTCACACTCTGGTGCCTGATCGGGTACAGAGGGAGAATTTAGCATGGGCCAGTGCACCGAACAAGCACATCTCACAGATTGAGAGAAAACTGGAGCACCCAGAGGAAACCCACGCAGACACGGGAAGAACGTGCAGGCAGTGACCTAAGCCAGGAATCGAACCTGGATCCCTGGCGCTGTGAGGCAGCAGTGCTAACCACTGTGCCACCTGCCATAACCAGGAGCCTTCGCAGGTCAGTGAGCACAGGGTGTTGGATAAATGAGAGTTAGTGTGAGTAAGGATGCAGGAAAGCAGAGTTTTGAATGACACAATCTTTATGTGGGCAGCTGGGAATAGTCCAATTTCGAGGTAACAAAGGAATGGATGAGGCTCAGCAGGAGATGAGCTGAGGCAGGAATGAAGTTAGACAAAGTTATTGAGGCGATGTGTAGTCAGAAGCTCAGCTTGGGGTAAAATCTGATGCCGAGGTTGTGAGCAGTCTGGTTCAGCCTCAAAGCTGTGAGAGATGATCTTGATGGTTAGGGAGTGAAGTTTGTAGCAGGGACTGAAAACAATGACATCGGTCCAATGACATTAGTCTTCCCAATATTTAAATGGTGGAACATTCTATTTATCCATTACTGGATATCAGACATATATCCAGTCGATGTGTGACTTGACCTGATAGCCTGATACTTTTAGGTTGTGGAAGTTGAGGGTTTGGGAGATTCTGTTTCTGTTAGAATTGTAGAAACATAAGAGCTTTTTCACCAACTCCTGCATCTCCCTGTCTATATTTAAAAACCACCACCCCAACCTTTCCCCATACAGCCACACACACACGCTGAGATTTTGCAATCCTGCAGCTTTCATGGTCATCTTTTCTGAGTGCTGGCCCCACTAATTAGCAGATTCACTAAGCTCAATTTCACAACCTGTGTTTGTATACCTGTGGGTCTCTCTTTCTCGTTCACCTTGCTCTGTTTTAAATCATGTTCCCAGAGCCAGAAACTCAGTCTGGCAGAATTGCCCAATCTACCATAACTTGAATATCATTTGATTTTGAACATGGAAAGAAAAAAGCGCCATTCGCAGTGGGGAGAAAGCGTGTACGTGTTCTGTATATGGAATAGGATCATCTGACCTGTCAAAACATAAACGCAGTTACACTGGGGCGAAACCATGGAAATGTGACAATTCTGGGAAGGGATTTAAATACCCATCTGAACTGGAAGCACATGGATGCGGTCACTCTGGGGAAAGGCCTTTCACCTGTTCTGAGTAAGGGAAGTGATTCACTCGGGTATTGCACCTCCTGGTCACACCAGCGATTTCACACTGGGGAAAGACCTTGTACCTGCTCAGAGTGTGGGAAGCCATTCATTCATCACACCTGCTACCACACCAGTGGATTCACACTGGGGAGAAACCACTCACCTGCTCGGAGTGTGGGAAGAGATTCATTTGGTCATCCAACCTGCTGAAACACCAGCTAATTCACACTGGGGAGAGGCCGTTCACCTGCTCGGAGTGGGGAAAGCAATTTTCTCAGTCATGCCAGCTGATGAGACACCAACACATTTACAAGAAACTGGAAGCTGGAGTTTGTGACTAAAGGCTTTTGTGTCTGTGGTATATTCATGACAGACGGGGAATAAATGTTTTACTTTGCTTCAATAAATCTTCTTATTTATATAACAGACTGTAAGAAATATGTCTGCCCAGTAACAGTCAACACATTCATCACTTTATCAGCTCTGTGTCTCATGAATTTTTACCTCTTCACATTTTGTGGACTGTATTTTTTTTTAAAAAGTTTACAAACGTTCTAAGGACATGAAGAATCTGCTGGAGCCATTACCAAATTTAAACGATTTTAGTCCCTGTCGCATGAGAAGGCAGCATGGTGGCACAGTGGTTACCACTGCTGCCACCAGGGACCCAGGTTCAATTCTGGTCAATGTCTGTGTGGAGTTTGCACTTTCTCTCCGTGACTGTGTGTGGGTTTCCTCCCACAGTCAAAGATGTGCAGGTTAGATTGATTGGCCATGCTAAATTGACCCTAGTGTCAAGTGGATTAGCAGGATAAAAGTGCGGGGTTACGGGAAAAGGGTTTGGTTGGGAGTGTGGTCGGTACCGACTTGATGGGCCAAATGGCCTCCTTCTGTACTGTACATCTATTATTCTATGAATGAAGAAACATTCATCAAGAGCAAGTTTCCACAAATTGTATCAGCTAAGGTTTCTCGTTTGACGCTGAAAGAAAGTTTCACTGACTCGGGCATTGTATTAATGAGGTTTAGTGAGTGGATATATTTGCATTTTCTGTCTGCATTTTCCTGTGCTCTGTGTAATGGGAGAACTAACCCAGGTTGGAGCATCTTGTGTCACCAAGGAATGGGCAGTAACAAATATTGATCAATAAACATGAAGTTTTGATCTTTTCCTATGAATTTTACATTTTGAATCATTGTCCAATTCCCTTGTGAAACTGAGTTAAGAGTGCAGGAGCTTCTGCAGCGTCCACGCACAGTGTGTGAAAATTAACAACATTCCTCTGACCTAATGACACGAAGAGCTAAAATCGAGATTGTTGTGCAGTTTTTGAGAATGGGATATAAATTGTCCCATTGGGAAACCGCAGCATGGGTTCATGAAGGGCAGGTCACTTTTGACTAATTTGGTGGAATTCTTTGAGAAAATTACGTGCACAGTGGACAGTGGGGAATCTGTGGATGTCGTGTATCTGGATTTTGAGAAGGCATTGACAAGGTGCTGCATCAAAGGCTGCTGCATAAGATAAAGATGCATGGTGTTAGGGGTAATGTATTAGCATAGATAGAGGATTGGTTAACTAATAGAAAGCAAAGAGTGGGGGTAAATGGGCTTTTTTTCTGGTTGGCAATCAGTGACAAAAAGTTGATTTGCAGGTGCAGCAGATAATTAAGAAGGCAAATGGAATTTTGTCCTTCATTGCTAGAGGGATGGAGTTTAAAAACAGTGAAGTTATGTTACAGCTGTGTAAGGTGCTGGTGAGGCCACACTTGGAGTACTGCGTACAGTTTTGGTCTCCTTATTTGAGAAAGGATCTCCTGGCACTGGAGGGGGTGCAGAGGAGATTCACTGGGTTGATTCTGGAGTTGAAAGGGTTGGCCAATGAGGAGAGACCGAGTAGACTGGCACTCATTGGAATTCAGAAGAATGAGAGGAGATGTTATAGAAACATGTAAGATTATGAAGGGGATAGATAAGATAGCAGGGAAGTTGTTTCCACTGGCGGGTGAAACTAGAACTAGGGGGCATAGCCTTATCTAGGACTGAGTTGAGGAGGAACTTCTTCACACAAAGGGTTGTGAATCTGTGGAATTCCCTGCCCAATAAAGCAGTTGAGGCTACCTCATTGAATGTTTTTTAAGGCAAGAATAGATACATTTTTGAACAGTAAAGGAATTAAAGGTTATGGTGAGCGGGTGGGTAAGTGGAGCTGAGTCCACAAAAAAGATCAGCCATGATCTTACTGAATAACGGAGCAGGCTCGAGGGGCCAGATGGCCTACTCCTGTCTTAATTCTTGTGTTAAAATGGTTACTGCAGAGAATGAGAGCATTTAGCCCTATATATTCCTGGACATTCTACAATTTATACGTCCTCTCATTCTTCCCAGTAAAACAAAGGGTAACATGTCAGCTGCCCCAAGGGCTACCGTAAGTGATTGAAATGATAAAGATGGTGAGATTTGAACACATGCTTCCATAGAGAGACTGCAGCTTTAATCCGGCACCTCAGATCCACAGCCACGCTATTACAATTAAATGCCAATTAATCATTGTCATTACAGAGAATTTCAATTATCATCCACAACCACTTGATAGTTGAACAGACTCCTTGGTGGGGGGGAAAAAACAAATCCAGACAAAGCATTTGCCTCTTGCATAATGCTAACTTGTTCTTTCTCTCTGCACCATTTATAGATGAAACTACACAAATAATGCAAAAACATAACTAAAATTACAGTCAGCAGGAGAGTGGTAGTGAGACAATGCTGGAGCTGTGGGCTGACAAATCCCAGGACCCAATGTTCATATTAGGGTCTTAAAAGTGAATTATGAGAAATGATGCATTGGTTTCAATTTTCTAAATTTCCCTCATCTGGGAAAAGTTTCATGCAACTCCTTCATTGAAGAGAAAAACAGAAAGCTGGAAAGTGCAGGCCAGTTAGCTTACGTGTGTCACTATGAAAATATTGAGTGCTATGGCTAATGTTAGGGTAGGGCACTTAGAAACATTCAAGATATTCAGGTGGAGTCAGCATGCAGGGGAAATCATGTTTAACCAATTTATTTTAGTTCTTTGAAGAAGCAATATGGGCCTGTGGATGAAGGAAAATCATTGTATGTACAATAATTAATTTCCAGCAAGTATTTGATAATTGAAGATTATTAAGACATTGAAGATTATTAAGACATTAAAGATTATTAAGACATTAAAGATTATTGTGGAAAATAAAAGCCTGTGACTTAAGGTAAAATAATAGTGTAGATAGAAGATTAACTGGCTAACAGGAAGCAAAGAGCTGGCTTACCTAAGTCATCCTGTGGTTTGCAAAATGTAATTAGTGTTGTGTCATAGGTCAGAGCCAGGGCCGCAACAGTTTTACAGTTTATGTGAATGACTTAAATTGCAAGAGGAATTCAATTTTTAAAATAGCAGCGAGTTAATGCTTCACATATTGAGGGGATTGGTTAGACACCATCAGAAATACTTTGCACTGACCTCCTTATTTAGGGAAGAGTGCACAAATCAGAGCAGATTTACTGGGCTAATACCTGGAATAGGATAAAATACTGTAGATGCTGGAATCTGAAACAGAAACAAAAAAATGTTGGAAAATTTTCAGCAGATCTAACAGCACCTGTGGAAGGGTCATCCTGATAGAATAGAGCCAATGTTTCACTCTCCACAGATGCTGATAGACCTGCTGAGATTTTCCAGCTTTTTTTTTGTTTTGTTCCTGGAATAGGAGTTGTCTTATGGCAAAAGGTTGGACAGGGTAGGCTTCTATCTCCTGAAGTTCAAAAGAGTGAGATACAACTGGATTGAAAGACATAAGTTCCTGAGGGGCCTTGACAGGGTGGATATTTCCTCGTGGGAGAATCTTGAACGTGGCGACATTGTTTAAAAATGAGTTGTCTGGTCAAAACAAATTTGAGGAGAATTTTTTTTTCCTCTGAGGATTATCAGTCCTTGGAATTCACTTCTGGAAAAGGCAGTGGAAGCAGAGACTTTGAATATTTTTAACTCGCTCTGCCTTAATCAGGAATTTAACAACAGGGTGAAAGATTATCACGGGTAGGTGAGAATGTGCTGTTGAGGTTCTAATCTGGTCAGCCATGATCTTATTGAATAGCAGAGCAGGGTCGAGGGGTCTGCTCCTATTCCTGGTCCTAATTCATATGCAGCTTGTGATATTAAACAGAGTCAACACACTGAGCGTTTTGCACAAAGTTAATTTATTTCACTTTTATGCATAATATTTTCCCTACAACTAGACTGAAGTCTATCAGCAGGAGGAGGCCCCAATGAAAAGAGTTGAGTCCTGGGTATGCTTAAAAACACAGATCAATCAGTGCAGTTACATGTTAACACACTGCTCAGTATGTAGATGGAACAAATGAGTGAATCCATTTGCACCCTTGGACCAGGTAATGGTCTCTCCTGTGTGGCTTGTCTTCAAGTTGGATGAATTAATGAATCCCTTCCCTTACTGGGAATGAGCGAACAGCTTCTCAGAGTGACTATGCTCACTGGGTTGAGATGGCCACAAACTCAGTCCCATAGTGAAAGCACCAGAATGTTCTCTCGCCAGTGCGAACATGTTGATGAGACACAAGGTTCCCAGAACTTCCAAAGTATTGTTCACAATGTGTACATTTAAAAGGTCTCATCAGTGTGAGCTCGCTGGTGTCTCCGCAGGTTGGATGAATCAGTGAATCTCTTCCCGCACTCAGAGCAGATGAACGGTCTCTCTCCAGTATGAGTGCGCCGATGTTTAGTGAGGTCAGATGACCATCTGAACCCACTCCCACACAAGGTGCACCTGAAAGGTCTCTCTTCAGTGTGAATGCGTCGATGTTTGGCGAGGTCAGATGATCGCTTGAACCCAGTCTCACAATGAGAGCACCTGAATGGTCTCTCATCAGTGTGAACACGTTGATGGAACATGAGGCTCTCTGAACTTTTAAACCACTTTCCACAGTCTGGACATTGAAAAGGTCTCAGCTCAGTATGTACTTGCTGATGTCTCAGCAGCTGGAATGAGGTAGTGAATCCTTTCCCACACTTCGAGCAGATGAACAGCCTCTCCCCAGTGTGAACTTGCTGGTGTGACAATAGGGAGCAGAAATGAGTGAATCCCTTCCCACACTGGGAGCAGTTGAATGGTCTCTCTCCAGTGTGAATTCGCTGGTGTGTTAACAGGTTGGATAACTGAGTGAATTCCTTTCCACACTCGATGCAGGTGAATGGTCTCTCCCCAGTGTGAGTGCGCCAATGTCTTTCCAGGTCAGACGGGTAATTGAATCCTTTCCCACAATCCCCACATTTCCACGGTTTCTCCCCATTGCATTTATGTCTTAATAGCCCAGATGATTGGCTGAAGCCTCGTCCACACACAGAACACATGTACGGTTTCTCCCAACTGTGAATGGCGCTTTTTCCTTCCATGTTCTAAATTCAATGATTTCAGGTTACGATGAATTCAGAAACGGTCAGATCCTGCTGTGATGCTTGGTTTCAGTTTCCTGAGTGCAAATCCTCTCGTTCTAATACCCTGGGACATTGACTTGGAACAGAAAAAAAAGCGGGGGTAAGAGAAAACCCAAAAAAAAAACAGAGGCAGATTGTCAGCAACCCAATCCATTCCCACATTTCGAGCAGGTGAACAGTCTCTCCCCAATGTGAACTACCTCGTGCACACTGAGATTCAATAATTGCCTGATCCCAGTCCCACAAAGAACTTAAGGACGTAAGAAATAGGAGCAGGAGTAGGCCATCTAGCCCTTCGAGCCTGCCCCGCCATTCAATAAGATCATGGCTGATCTGTCGCGGCTCAGTTCCACCTTCCCGCCCTCTCCCCATAACCCTTAATCCCCTCGCTTATCAAAAACCCATCAACCCGCTTCTTAAAAATATTTAGCGAGGCAGCCTCCACCACTTCAACGGGCAGAGAATTCCAGAGATTCACCACCCTTTGAGTGAAGAAGTTCCTCCTCAACTCCGTTCTAAACCGCCCCCCCTTTATCTTGAGGCTGTGCCCCCTAGTCCTACTATCCTTTCTGAGCAGGAAGAGTCTCTCCACCTCTATCCTATCCATCCCATTCATCATCTTATACGTCTCAATGAGATCTCCCCTCATTCTTCTAAACTCTAACGAGTACAAGCCTAGTTTATTCAGCCTCTCCTCATAGCTCAACCCCCTCAACTCCGGTATCAGCCTAGTAAACCTCCTCTGCACTCCCTCCAAGGCCAAAATATCTTTGCGCAGGTGCGGCGCCCAAAACTGCACACAGTACTCCAGCTGCGGCCTCACCAATGCCCTATACAGCCGCAGCAAGACCTCCCTACTTTTATATTCAATCCCCCTCGCTATGAAGGCCAGCATCCCATTCGCCTTCCTGACCACCTGCTGCACCTGCAAGCTGGGTTTTTGCGACTCATGCACAAGGACCCCGAGGTCCCTCTGCACCGCTGCCTGCTGCAGTTTTTCGCCCCGTAAGTAATAGTCCTTCCTACCATTATTCCTACCAAAGTGGACCACCTTATACTTGCCAACATTAAATTCCATTTGCCATTTCCTGGCCCATTCGCCCAGCCTATCTAGATCCTTCTGCAGACTCTCCACACCCTCCGCACAATTTGCCGTTCCCCCAATCTTGGTGTCATCAGCAAATTTCGACACCCTACACTCGATTCCCTCCTCCAGATCATCTATATAAATGGTAAAAAGCTGAGGCCCCAGCACCGACCCCTGGGGCACTCCACTAGTCACCATCCGCCAATCCGAATAGCACCCGTTGACCCCCACTCTCTGCCTCCTATTTGACAACCAAACCTCTATCCACGCTAACACCCTACCCCCAACTCCATGTCCCTCGACCTTCTGCAATAACCTCTTGTGAGGTACTTTGTCAAACGCCTTCTGAAAATCTAGAAAGACCACATCCACCGGCTCTCCTCTATCCACCGCACAATGAGAGTACTTGAACGGTCTCTCGTCAGTGCGAACATATTAAACATAGAAAAATATAGAAACCCTCCAAATGCATAAGGAGGCAATTCGGCCTATCAAGCCCATACCAACAACAGTTCCACCTCAGCCCTATCCCATTAATCCCACATTTACCTTATTAATCCCCCTAACCTACGCATCCCAGAACACTGAGTGGCAATTTAGCACGGCCAGTGCACCCAACCCACAAATCATTGGACTATGGGAAGAAACTGGAGCACCTGGAGGAAACCAACGCAGACATGGGGAGAACATGTAAACTCCCCGCAGGCAGTGACCCAAGCCGGGAATCAAATCCAGGTCCCTGGAACGTTGATGGAACATTCATTCCCCAGAATTTTTAAAGTACTTCCCACAGTCTGGGCATTTATAAGATCTCATATTAGCGTGAACCTGTTGGTGTGTCAGCAGTGGGATGATTGAATGAAACCCTTCCTGCAAACGGACTGGATGAACGGCCTTTCCCACTGTGAACTCCTGGTGTTTCAGCAGGTTGGATGACCAAGTAAACCCCTTCCCACACTCCGGGCAAGTGTATGGTCTCTCATTGGTGTGAAATTGCTTGTGTTGTAGTAACCCTGATGATCGTGTGAATCTCTGCCCACACGTGGAGCAGGTGAATGATCTCTCCCCAGTGTGAAATCACTGATGTATCAACAGGTTGAATGATCGAGAGAACCCTTTTCCCCATATGGAGCAGGTGAATGATTTCTCTCCAGTGTGACTGTACCAATGAAATTCCAGATCAGACGGGGTTCCATATCCCTTCCCACAAAGCACATATTTCCATGGTTTCTTCACAGTGTGGACAGTGCCCTCTCCTTCCATGTTTAGAATTTGATGGTATTCAAGTATGATAAATGGGGCGACTATCAAATCCTAATGTGATGTTTGGTTTCAGTTTCTCGACTGCAAATCCTCCCCCTCTAACACCCTGTGAAATTGATTTAAAACACAAAAAGGGGAGTGAGCGGGAACTCACAAATACAACGGCAGAATGTGAAGTTGAGCTGAATGAATCTGGTAATTTTGGAGGAAAAAGTGACAATGAAAGCTGATTGATTGTTTGAAAAAATCCAACGGGTTTACTAACGTCCTTTAGGGAAGGGGACCTGCCATCTCCTCTGAGCTCACGCAACACCCTGGACTCTCTCACAGGGCAGAAAGAGAAAGAAACGGAGAGAGATACACTGATTTAAAGAGGTAAGAGAGACAGAAGTGAAGAGTTTGCATATATCCACAATGAAATCAATTTTTCACAATCACCAAAACTCTCAACCTTCACCACCACCAAGAAGGACCAGTAGGTTCCCCTGTACGTCACACACTGTCCTGACTTCAACTACGGGAGATAAAGAAGTACTGAAATCAAGTACGGGAGAAAAAAGGAGTTTCATCCACCTGTATATTGGGAAGACTGCCTATTTCTGCCTCAGTAACATCGCCTACATCCACCCCAGTCTCACCTCATCTGCTGCTGGAGCTTATCCATTCTTTTGTTCCCTCTAGATTGAACTATCTTAATGAAATCCCAGCCGGATTCCCACATTCAACCTCCCTGTAATATTGAGGTCACCCAAAACTCTGTAGTCCGTGTTTATTCACACCAAGTCTTGTTCACCAATCACCCAGTACTCACTGATATCTAAATACTTGTTTCAGAAGCTCCAACGTTTAAAAATTCTCATCCTTGTTTCCTCCTTGGTTGTGACCATCCCCATCTCTGTAATCTCCTCCAGCCATACAATCTCCGAGCTCTACATTGATCTAATTCTGATGGCTTTAACATTCAAAGGATGTGCAGGTTAGGTTGATTGACCATGCTAAAAATTGCCCCTTAGTCTCCTGAGATGCGTAGGTTAGAGGGATTAGAAGGTAAATATGTAGGGATATGGGGGTAGGGCCTAGGGGGGATTGTGGTTGGTGCAGACTCGATGGGCCAAATGGCCTCTTTCTGCACTGTAGGGTTCTATGATCTCTGATTTGAACTGCTCCACTAGTGTGATCATTCTTTCATTTCCCTGGGTCACAGGCTCTGGAATTTCCTCCTTCAACCTCTTCACCTCACTTTCCTCCTTCAAAGGTTTTCCTGGAAACCTCCTTCTTTGACCAAGCTTTTGGTCACCTGCCCGAATATCTCCTGATATGGCTCAGTGTCATGTGTTACTTTGTCACATTTCTGTGAAATGATTTGTGAAGTTATAGGATGTTAAAGACACAATATAAATACAGATATAGTCACTGCCTTGTACATACAGGGTTGTTTTGTTTTGCCCCATCAGAGCGTGAAGTACCTTGGTGAACAAGTTGTTCTCACATTGCCCCTACAAAGATGGCAGCCGCGCATGCCCTCCTCAGCGGATTGCCCCCACAAAGATGGCAGCCGCGCATGCCCTCCTCAGCGGATTGCCCCCACAAAGATGGCAGCCGCGCATGCCCTCCTCAGCGGATTGCCCCCACAAAGATGGCAGCCGCGCATGCCCTCCTCAGCGGATTGCCCCCAATAAAGATGGCGGCTCTCAAGCCGGCTCAGAAACTGGGAAAAATCTGAGTCCGCGCTCGATGGAAACGGAAAAACTGACAACAGGGAAATACTTTTTTCCGGGTTTGCGGTTTACACAACATTTTTACTAATCCTCTCCACCCACCCGCCGGATCCACCACTCCCTGAGCTTGGTCTTTTTTCTCCACTTACTTATTCTGCATCTGACAAAGAGTCTCCACATCGCCATTACTCACACTGCGCATGCTCCATCGCGTAGCCGCCGTCCTGTCTTGCCGGCTGTCGGGGGCGGAGTCGGGGAGATCCATGGGGGTTACAAGGATGGGACGGGCCTGGGTAAGATGCTGTGTTGGAGACTCGGTGCAGAGTCGACGGGCCGAATGGCGTTCTTCTGCACTGTAGGGATTCTATGAGACTGAGAATCCCAATACATTGGAAGTGATAGCCAGCTTGAATGCTGTGCACAGAAGAGCGTGTTTGGAGATGTCAGTAAATGTCAACAAAAATGGCAGAGGTCAGTCACTTCCTTTTGATCAAGGGGAGATGATGGGGAGAAGGGACTGCACCTGAATGAAGAAAATGGTTAATTTGGGTGATTAACACTGGCGTGAAAATAGGGCCAATTGAGCAGGAGTTGGATCTCATAGATACTATGAAGGCAGGAGGGGAGGTGGGACAGAAGCTAAACAAAGATGTGAGTTCAAGGTTCGGATAAGGGGGATCTTTAGACACAGTTTGTCCTGATGGGTTTGTGGAATGCAGAGAAGCAGCAGAGACCGCTGAATCTTAGTGATAACAAAGCTCTTTGAGTTCCTGACACTTGTTGGAGGAGATGCGGAGGGAGAGACCTTCAAAAGGAACTGACTGAGATATTAAAAAGATCAGTGTATTTAGCACAAAGCTGATTTATATGACTTTGACCAGAATATTAACACCTCTAACTAGACTGGTATTTATTGTCAGCTGAAACAGACCCCAATGAACATGGTTCAGAATTTACTTAACAGCAAAATCCCATCACTCTAGTTAGTTGCAAACTTGTAACACTTGCATGTGTGTCAGAGGTTACATGAGGTAAGAAATCCCTCCCCACCCTCGGAGCAGCTGAATGGCCTCTTCCTGCTGTGATTCCACTGATGTACAGTGAGCTCAAATTATGTATTGAATTCAGACCCGCAATGAGAACACCTGAATAGTTTTTCTTTCACGTAAACACATTGGTGGGTCATCAGACTACCAGAATTTTTAAAAGACTTCTCAGTCTGGGCAGTTAAAAGGTTTTTTTTTGTCAGTGTGAACTAACTGTGTCTCACCAGGGCGGATGAGTGAGTGAATCCCACCCCACATTTGGAGCAGGTGAATGGTTTCTCCCAAGTGTGAACTCGCTGGTATATCAGCAAGTGAGATGATTTAGTGAATGCTTTCCCACACTTGGAGCACTTGAACAGTGTCTTCCCAGTATGAATTTGCAGGTGTACAATGAGCTCAAATGATATCTTGAACCCCAACCCACAGTGAGAGCACCCGAACAGTTTCTCTTCATTGTGAATACATTGATGGCGTTTTAATTCCTGAGAACATTTAAAGCACTCCCTGCAGTCTGGGCTTTGAAAAGGTTTCTCCCTGGTGTGTCACCAGTTGGGATAACTCAGTGAATCTGTTCCCTCACTTGGAGCTGCTGAATGGCCACTCATAAGAACATAAGAAATAGGAGCAGGAGTAGGCCATCTAGCCCTTCGAGCCTGCCCCGCCATTCAATAAGATCATGGCTGATCTGTCGTGGCTCAGTTCCACATTCCCGCCCTCTCCCCATAACCCTTAATCCCCTCGCTTATCAAAAACCCATCAACCCGCTTCTTAAAAATATTTAGCGAGGCAGCCTCCACCACTTCAACGGGCAGAGAATTCCAGAGATTCACTCCCTAGTGTGAACTGGCAAATGTGTGGTGAGTTATGATTGCCTGAATCTGCAATACAGTGAAAACAGCTGAATGGTCTCTCGTCAGTGTGAACTCGCTGGTGTGTCAGCAGGTTGGAAGAATCAATGAATCCCCTCCCACACTCAAAGCAGGTGAACAGTGCGAGTGTGCTGGTGTTTCATAAGGCCTGACGGCTGCCTGAACCCAGCCCCACAGTGAAAGCAGGTTTCTCGTCAATGTGAATACATTAATGGATCAACAATTCCCCGGAACTTTTAAAGCACTTTGCACAGTCTGAACATTTGAAAGATCTCTCATCAGTGTGAGCACGTTGATGGGACATTAGTTCCCAGGAACTTTTAAAGAACCTCCCACAGTCTGAGCATTTAAAAGGTCTCTTGTCAGTGTGAACTCGCTGGTGTTTCAGCAGGCTGGGCAAGGTAATAAATCCTTTCCTGCGTGTGGAGCAGGTAAACGGTTTCTCCCCAGCGTAGCTGTGTTGATGAGCTTTCAGTTCAAATGAGTAATTGAATCCCTTCTCACAATCCCCACATTTACATAAGAACTTAAGAAATAGGAGCAGGAGTAGGCCATCCAGCCCTTCGAGCCTGCCCCGCCATTCAATAAGATCATGGCTGATCTGTTGTGGCTCAGTTCCACATTCCCGCCCTCTCCCCATAACCCTTAATCCCCTCTCTTATCAAAAACCCATCAACCCGCGTCTTAAAAATATTCAGCAAGGCAGCCTCCACCACTTCAACGGGCAGAGAATTCCAGAGATTCACCACCCTTTGAGTGAAGAAGTTCCTCCTCAACTCCGTTCTAAACTGCCCCCCCCTTTATCTTGAGGCTGTGCCCCCTAGTCCTACTGTCCTTTCTGAGTGGTAAGAGCCTCTCCACCTCTATCCTATCCATCCCATTCATCATCTTATACGTCTCAATGAGATCTCCCCTCATTCTTCTAAACTCTAATGAGTACAAGCCTAGTTTATTCAGCCTCTCCTCATAGCTCAACCCCCTCAACTCCGGTATCAGCCTAGTAAACCTCCTCTGCACTCCCTCCAAGGCCAAAATATCCTTGCGTTAAGTGCGGCGACCAAAACTGCACACAGTACTCCAGCTGCGGCCTCACCAATGCCCTATACAGCCGCAGCAAGACCTCCCTACTTTTATATTCAATCCCCCTCGCTATGAAGGCCAGCATCCCATTCGCCTTCCTGACCACCTGCTGCACCTGCAAGCTGGGTTTTTGCGACTCATGCACAAGGACCCCGAGGTCCCTCTGCACCGTCGCCTGCTGCAGTTTTTCTCCACGTAAGTAATAATCCTTCCTACCATTATTCCTACCAAAGTGGACCACCTCGCACTTGCCAACATTAAATTCCATTTGCCAGTTCCTGGCCCATTCACCCAGCCTATCTAGATCCTTCTGCAGACTCTCCACACCCTCTGCACAATTTGCCTTTCCCCCAATCTTGGTGTCATCAACAAATTTCGACACCCTACACTCGGTTCCCTCCTCCAGATCATTTCCACACTTTCTCCCCAGTGTGACCACGTTTTTGCTGTGACAGGTCAGATGATGAGCTGAAGCTTTGACCACACATAGATAGAACATGTGTGTGGTTTCTCCTCACTGTGAACACTGCTTTTTCCTTCCGTGTTCAAAATCTAATGATGTTTCAGGTTATGATAAATTGGGCGACCCTGTTAGATCCTGATGTGATGTTTGTTTTCAGTTTCCTGAATCCTCCCCTTATGATGCCCTGTGAAATGGATTTAAAACAGAAAAAAAAGGGTGTGAGAGACAACCTACAAAAACACAAAGACAGGTTGTTAAGTTAAGCTAAATGAATCTAGTAATTTGTGGGGCTGGCACAAGGAAAAGTGACTGTGAAAGCTGCTGGATTGTTGTTTAAACACAACAGGTTCACTAATGTCCTCCAGGGAAGAAAACCTGCCACCCAGCATGAACACAGCATGCTAGTGTCTGCCACAGGAGCAGAGAGAGACATAGACAGAAATACACCGATAGCGAAGGAGAATAATTTTACAATGCGATCAATTCCTTGCTGGAGTCACCCAAACGTTCCTCATCGCCGAGAAGGACTAGGGTAGTAAAGGTTTCTAAGTCTTACAGTGTCTTAATGTGGGTGAAATCAAGTACTTTTTTTAAAGGGCTTTTAGATATGTACATGGATGGGAAAGGATTAGAGGGATATGGGCCAAATGCGGGCAGTTGGGACTAGCTTGGAATGCACATGGCCGGCATAGACCAGTTGAGCTGAAGGGACAATTTCCATGCTGTATTGCTCTATGACTCTAACATTACTGGAGAAACAGATATTTCCTCTACTTAAATATTACGAAGAGTGAAATAATTGCTTTTGATCCCCGTAACAAACTTGCCTCTCTATCCACTGATTCAATCCCTCTATGCAGGAAATGCCTGATGCGCAAACACCTTGATCATAATTTTGAAATTCCATATCCACATCATTATTAAGATCCCATCTTCCCACCTCAGTAACATCTCATGTCTCTACACCAGTCTCAGCTCATCTGCTGCTGACACTCTTATCCATTCCTTTGTTACCAAATGACTTAACTATTCTCGTGTTCAACCCAAGCTGATTGCCCATAGTCAACCTCCCTGTAACCTTGAGGTCATCCAAAGCCCTATTGCCCATGTGTTTACCCGCACTGAGTCTGGTTCACTCACCACCCCTGTGCTCACTGACCGACAAAGGCTCCTGGTGCAGAAGAACCAAAATTTTAAAATTATCATCCAAGTTTTCCTCCGTGGTTGTGACTATCCCTATTTCTGAAATCTCCTCCAGCCACACACCCTCCAAAATCTTGACACTCATCTAATTCTGACCTCCTGAACATTCCTGATTTTAATCACTCCACCTTTGGTGACCGTTCTTTCATTTGCCTGGGGTACAAGCTCTGGAGTTTCCTCCATAAACTTCTCTGCATTAATGAGACAATCTCATCAGCTAGGGTGGCACAGTGGTTAGCACTGCTAAGAACAAATATGTACAAAGGATAGATGAATTGGCGATGCTAAATGTTGATTTTGACTTGATTTATTATTATTAGAGGAAATAAGGATACTAAATAATGATACTAAAAGACTAATAAAACCAGAGTAGACTAATTCAGAAATGAATATAATGCAGAAAAGGTATGACATACCTAGGATTACAAAGGGACAGATGCATAGAAAGACATATAATCACTGTAGAGATTTTAAATATGTATTTTTGAAAGAATTCTGTACATCTTTGCCAAATATAGTCTGCCCCAAGGCATAATGGGATGAAAGCTAATTGGGATGAACCACATTCTTTAAGAACAATACAGCCACAGAACATCGTTTCTATCAGTATAGTTCCCACATACTAAATGAATGGGACAATTCATTTAATGCTGATGAGGGATGCTTGGCAGACAATGAGAAAGGCAACTCTTGAACTCGATCGAGAGACAGTGAGAAAGTTACCTTTGAACTCTTACTTACATAATAGCAGTTGCTAAGAGACAAGTAGGTGGCAGATTCCAGATTCTCTAGACCAATGTATTTTCATATTGACAGAGAGTAGAATGTAATTGGCCAAGGTAAATATTCCATATTTATATGATTGGTCCATCCTATTAAGATGGACAGTGTAGGTGGGCAGCTGACTTCTGAAGAACTATAATTACAGAATGTCTTAATAATTTAATTAGAGTGATTTGAGCTGTCTTAGATCATTCTCCCTCCATGGTGAAAACCAAGCCTGTGTCAATAAAATAGGTCTTCAACCAGAAACTACTGTCTCCGATGCACTCTTTGTATTTCCTGAACTGAATTAATAAAGAGAAATCTCCTGTGTGAAGCCAGCATAATAATAGCTCTCTGAAATATTCCTACAATTATTGTCACATGTATTAGTATACAGTAAAAAGTATTGTTTCTTGCACACGATACAAAGAAAGGAGAGAGTGCAGAATGTAGTTTTACAGTCATAGTTAGGGTGTAGATAGGGATTTTCCTTTCGAGGCTATGTATTGCTGAAACCTAAACGATACAAAGGCTCATGAAAAGCAGTGTACTGATTTTTAAGATGTGACTTTATTTAACCAAATAATCGAATGGGAGAATGATATAAGAGAGCTCAGCACTTGAGGTATAGAATGTGGCCAGTCCAATGTCACTCTGAAGAACAATGCCCCTGTGAAGGCAATTATACATTTACCAAATCACGTCAGCCGCATTTCCGGTGGTCATAATCCAATAAACATTAATACCAATCAGTCAATAATCATTCTGTCACTAACTCCAGCCAATAAGAGTAGACATCCTGACGTAATGAGATTTAATTTGTTCTTAGTTATGGAGGATACTCTCCTCCTCCTGTTGTCTCACAACATGAGACACTGGACAGTGAAATGGGAGGATGATTCCCGAATTGAGCACACATGACTCTCGTCCAATCCTGAGAAATCCCTTATGTCTGCTCACCACCTGCGTCATCAGCTTGAGTTGTATGACTCGATTCATAAAATTGGCATTGGCAGCCATCTTGTTCCCAACCACTGCTGATAACATAACTGCTATCAGTGGAACTATTATTTCTCAATACTTCTCCCACCAGGGCCTGTTGTATTTAGTCATTGACTGAAGTTTCACAAAAATCCTAAAATAGATTTCATTCATTTCAGAAATTCAAAATACATGTTTTAAAATGGAAAATATTTGTTATTCATAGGGAGCTGTTTTCTATAGCAACAGCCCTTATCATGTTTCTCCCTTATCTAAGCTTATTTACCGTCAAGTCAATGTTGTGTTAGTTTTCCTAAACCTATGGTTGTGTTTTTATTAGGCGAATTAGTCCTCTACATCATTGAGTGTAGAGAAGGATCAATTTAAAATGAGGTAGGTCCATTCAAGAGTCTGATGGCAGCCGGGAAGAAGCTATTCTTGAGTCAGTTGGTACATGACCTCAGAAATTTGTATCTTTTTCCCCGACGCAAGGCACATGGGGTCCTTGATTATGCTGGCTGCTTTTCTGAGGCAGCGGGAAATGTAGACAGAAGTCAATGGATAGGAGGCTGGTTGAACTCGACTTCGTTCAGGACCCTTTGCATTTTTTTGCGGTCTTGAACAGAGCCTGAGCCATACCAAGCAAATTGTTCCTTATTGTTCCAAGATGTGTGGGTTAGGGGGATTAGCGTGGTTAATATATGGGGCTACCAGGTTAGGGTCTAGGTGGGATGCTGTGACAGAGAGCTGCTGGGCCGAATGCCTACCTTAATCTGGAATTCTTATTTCCATATCAGATATAAGTTTGTGAGTGCGAGAGAGAGCTGGGAGAGGAAAGCAGTGAAGAAGAATTATTTCATATTTCTACAATAGATTCAGAACTATTGCAGTTGGAAGACAAACCCAAACTATCCAGTTGTTCCCAACATTGAAGCTGCTGCAGACTTGATGGGCCAAATGGCCCTCCTTCTGCACTGTAGATTATATGATTCTATGAAACTTGCCCTCAACAAACATGGAGACTGGGCAGGTGCTGTTCTCACAATGCCCCTCAAACAGGTGGCGATGGCGCATGAAAAAAACTGTGCAAAAAAACTTTGTTAAGAAGTCTCACAACACCAGGTTAAAGTCCAACAGGTTTATTTGGTAGCAAAAGGCACTAGCTTTCGGAGCACTGCCTGTTCATCAGGCGAGAAAATACTTTGACAAAAGGCCATCCGGACTCGAAACATCAGCTCTTTTCTCTCCTTACAGATGCTGCCAGATCTGCTGAGATTTTCAAGCATTTTCTCTTGTGGAAAACAAATTGGGCTTTGCTCAGTGCAAAGGAGTCGGTGGGTGGGGGGGACAGAGAAATTCTTTTCAGCCTCCCATCCATTGACTTCTGTCTACATTTCCCGCTCTCTTCTGTTTATGAAGCCCCTCTGGATCCATCGCTCCCTCTGGGTCGTTAATTGAGCCACTTACCGATTGGACATCAGTCTCCCTATCACCATTACTCATACTGCGCATGCTCTACTCCAGGCCCCACCCCTCATTCACACCAATTGGTTGCAAGACCAGCCGCCCCCACTTGTCCTCCAGCTCCGCCCCCACTTGTCCTCCAGCCCCAACCCCTCTCTTCCTATTTGTCCGGAGCTGCTATCAATCAGCGGCCATTGTGACAGTTTCAGATGATGAGAGCAGCCACAGAGTCAGGCTGACTTGCTGATTATTGAGAACATAAGAACCAGGAGCAGGAGTCGGCCATCTGGCCCCTCGAGCCTGCTCCACCATTCAATAAGATCACGGCTGATCTTTTTGTGGACTCAGCTCCACTTACCTGCCCGCTCACCATAACCCTTAATTCCTTTACTATTCAAACATCTATCTATCCTTGCCTTAAAAACATTCAATGAGGTAGCCTCAACTGCTTCACTGGGCAGGGAATTCCACAGATTCACAATCCTTTGTGTGAAAAAGTTCCTCCTCAACTCAGTCCTAAATCTGCTCCCCCTTATTTTGAGACCATGCCCCCTACTTCTAGTTTCCAGTGGAAACAACTTCCCTGCTTCTATCTTATCTATTCCCTTCACAATCTTATGTTTCTATAAGATCTCCCCTCATTCTTCTGAATTCCATTGAGTATAGCCCCAGTCTACTCAGTCTCTCCTCATAAACCAAGGAGGAGATGCCGGCGTTGGAATGCATGTCACATTATCTGTAACCCCCACGATTTGCCTGGGCTTGCAAAATCTCACTAACTGTCCTGGCTGGAGACAGTTCACATCTCTTCAGCCTGTGCTTAACCCTCTCTCCACTCACATGGTCTGCAAAGACTTGATAACCTATAAAGACTCGCATTCCAACCATTATCTTGTAAATTGAGTCTGTGTCTATGTATACCCTGTTTGTGAACACAACTCTTCACTCACTTGAAGAAGCGACACTCCGAAAGCTTGTGCTACCAAATAAACCTGTCGGACTTTAACCTGGTGTTGTGAGACTTCTTGCTGATCATTGGCAACATTTTCTGTTTGGGAATTAGAGCTAGAGATTGATGGTCAGTTCCCCTCTGTCCCTAGCCATGATCTGGAGATGCTGGTGTTGGACTGGCGTGGGCACAGTAATAAGTCTCAGAACACCAGGCAACAGTCCAACAGGTTTATTTGGAATCACGAGCTTTTGGATTGCTGCCCCTTCACCAGGAGAGTGGTGAGACCAGCCATCTGATGAAGGAGCAGCACTCCAAATGCTCGTGATTCCAAATAAATCTGTTGGACTGTAACCTTGTACTCTTCTGACCATTTCCCTCGGGTACTAATTATCATCACAAATTTACAGGAGAAAGTCCTTGCTTCAATCCCCACTGCAAACTTTGTGTTTTAAAATTACCCCGACTGGAAGAATTGAGAGGGATAGGAAAATATAAGATAAAATTTACACAGCAAAATATGGTGAAGCATTTCATCAGGTAAAATTGTTTAAATATGGACTAAATGGTTAGCTTGTATAAGTTGCAGAGGAACACAGAGGAAATAGATGGGAGATTCTAGTTAACATCTTGTCTTATTAATTAGCAGGTCCAAGTTAGCAACTTTATTATGAAATATAAACTGAGCAGGGAGGATGGTCACTCAGCACCCCAGTGCTGTCAGAAAGCAACATCATTCAACCCAGCTGGTCCTCTCCCTGTCCCTTTAAGTGGAACTGAGCCACTTCAGATCAGCCATGATCTTATTGAATGGCGGGGCAGGCTCGAAGGGCTAGATGGCCTACTCCTGCTCCTATTTCTTGTGTAAAGGTGGGGAATTGGGACATCCTATCTCCAAACACATTCCACCCTGTTCACACTAAGAATGATGTGGAGATGCCGGCGTTGGACTGAGGCAAACACAGTAAGAAGTCTCTTTAACCTGGTGTTGTGAGACTTCTTACAGTATCCACACGAAGAATCCCAGGGTGGAGAACTGGGACATCCTGTCGCTAAACACATCCCACTGTGTTCACACTGAGAATCCTAGAATACAGAACTGGGCCATCCTGCCTCCAGAGACATCCCACTGTGTTCACACGGAGAATCACAGGATGGAGAACTTGACATTATGTCTACTCTGTTCACACTGTCTGAGAATCCAAATGTTTGAGAGGTGACAGCATTGAAACACTGCGGAGATGAGAGTGAAGTTGGAGATGGGACAGTTCATTATGAATGTGATCGAGAAATGATTTTTTCTGAAGTTGGGTAAAGACAGCAGGTTTCAGGAAGAGATAAATTGGAAGCCTTTGCCGTTCAGAGAGCACAGTGGTGAAGGGTAAATGGGACTGGGTGTGAGAAAGCACATGGAAAGCAGAGTCTTGGATATTTCTGTGTGGAGCAGGGTATGTATTGGAAATGTATTGGAATTGTTGAGTCCAAAGATAACAGGACGGGAATGAGAGTTTGTGCAGATGAGCTGGGGTGAGGACATGTGATGTTATGGAGATTGGAATATCTGCTATTAGAAAATGGCATGGACATGTGGTCAGAAACTCATCGTGGGGTCAAATTCAACACAAACATTGTGAAGAGTGTGGTTCACCATCAGCCAGTTCCTATGGAGAGGGATGGACTCAGTTATTTTGAATTGGGCGGTATGGGGGCACCGTTTTTTTACCAGTTCTGCGTCACGTTGTCAAGGGCCCAGATTCGATTCCAGGCTTGGGTCACTGTCTGTGAATGTTTACCCCGTGTCTGCGTAGGTTTTCTCCGGGTGTTCCGGTTTCCTTCCACACTCAGAAAGAAAGAAAGTATTAGTTCGTTGTATTGGCCATAGGAAAATCTCCCTCACTGTATCAGAACCACCGCGGGAGTGTGCCGACTCGGAGATTTTCACGGTCGAATCATTGCAGTGTCAACGTAAGCCTACTCGTGACACTAATACATAAAATAAATTTCAAATTAACTCATGTGAAAGATAGCATTAGTGTGAGGGAGTGAATTAGTGTGAGGGACTGTATTAGTGTGAGGGACTGTATTAGTGTGAGGGAGTGTATTAGTGTGAGGGACAGTATTAGTGTGAGGGACAGTATTAGTGTGAGGGACAGTATTAGTGTGAGGGACAGTATTAGTGTGAGGGAGTGTATTAGTGTGAGGGAGTGTATTAGTGTGAGGGAGTGTATTAGTGTGAGGGAGTGTATTAGTGTGAGGGAGTGTAGTAGTGTGAGGGAGTGTATTAGTGAGAGGGAGTGTAGTAGTGTGAGGGAGTGTAGTAGTGTGAGGGACAGTATTAGTGTGAGGGAGTGTATTAGTGTGAGGGAGTGTATTAGTGTGAGGGAGTGTATTAGTGAGAGGGACAGTATTAGTGTGAGGGAGTGTATTAGTGTGAGGAAGTGTATTAGTGTGAGGGAGTGTATTAGTGTGAGGGAGTGTAGTAGTGTGAGGGAGTGGATTAGTGTGAGGGAGTGGATTAGTGTGAGGGAGTGTATTAGTGTGAGGGAGTGAATTAGTGTGAGGGAGTGAATTAGTGTGAGGGACTGTATTAGTGTGAGGGAGTGGATTAGTGTGAGGGAGTGTAGTAGTGTGAGGGAGTGTATTAGTGTGAGGGAGTGTATAAGTGTGAGGGACTGTATTAGTGTGAGGGACTGTATTAGTGTGAGGGAGTGGATTAGTGTGAGGGAGTGGATTAGTGTGAGGGAGTGTAGTAGTGAGAGGGACAGTATTAGTGTGAGGGAGTGTATTAGTGTGAGGGAGTGTATTAGTGTGAGGGAGTGTATTAGTGTGAGGGAGTGTAGTAGTGTGAGGGAGTGTAGTAGTGTGAGGGAGTGGATTAGTGTGAGGGAGTGTATTAGTGTGAGGGAGTGTATTAGTGTGAGGGAGTGGATTAGTGTGAGGGAGTGGATTAGTGTGAGGGAGTGGATTAGTGTGAGGGAGTGGATTAGTGTGAGGGAGTTTATTAGTGTGAGGGAGTGTATTAGTGTGAGGGAGTGTATTAGTGTGAGGGAGTGTATTAGTGTGAGGGAGTGGATTAGTGTGAGGGAGTGTAGTAGTGAGAGGGACAGTATTAGTGTGAGGAAGTTTATTAGTGTGAGGAAGTTTATTAGTGTGAGGGAGTGTATTAGTGTGAGGGACAGTATTAGTGTGAGGGAGTGGATTAGTGTGAGGGACTGTATTAGTGTGAGGGACTGTATTAGTGTGAGGGAGTGGATTAGTGTGAGGGAGTGGATTAGTGTGAGGGACTGTATTAGTGTGAGGGAGTGTATTAGTGTGAGGGACTGTATTAGTGTGAGGGAGTGTATTAGTGTGAGGGAGTGGATTAGTGTGAGGGAGTGTATTAGTGAGAGGGACAGTATTAGTGTGAGGGAGTGGATTAGTGTGAGGGAGTGGATTAGTGAGAGGGACAGTATTAGTGTGAGGGAGTGGATTAGTGTGAGGGAGTGGATTAGTGTGAGGGAGTGGATTAGTGTGAGGGAGTGTAGTAGTGAGAGGGACAGTATTAGTGTGAGGAAGTTTATTAGTGTGAGGGAGTGGATTAGTGTGAGGGAGTGGATTAGTGTGAGGGAGTGGATTAGTGTGAGGGAGTGGATTAGTGTGAGGGAGTGTAGTAGTGAGAGGGACAGTATTAGTGTGAGGAAGTTTATTAGTGTGAGGGAGTGTATAAGTGTGAGGGAGTGGATTAGTGTGAGGGAGTGGATTAGTGTGAGGGAGTGGATTAGTGTGAGGGACTGTATTAGTGTGAGGGACTGTATTAGTGTGAGGGACTGTATTAGTGTGAGGGACTGTATTAGTGTGAGGGACTGTATTAGTGTGAGGGAGTGGATTAGTGTGAGGGAGTGGATTAGTGTGAGGGAGTGGATTAGTGTGAGGGAGTGTAGTAGTGAGAGGGACAGTATTAGTGTGAGGGAGTGGATTAGTGTGAGGGAGTGTATTAGTGTGAGGGACAGTATTAGTGTGAGGGAGTGGATTAGTGTGAGGGAGTGTAGTAGTGAGAGGGACAGTATTAGTGTGAGGAAGTTTATTAGTGTGAGGGAGTGGATTAGTGTGAGGGAGTGGATTAGTGTGAGGGAGTGGATTAGTGTGAGGGAGTGTAGTACTGAGAGGGACAGTATTAGTGTGAGGAAGTTTATTAGTGTGAGGGAGTGGATTAGTGTGAGGGAGTGTATAAGTGTGAGGGAGTGTATAAGTGTGAGGGAGTGTATAAGTGTGAGGGAGTGTATTAGTGTGAGGGAGTGTATTAGTGTGAGGGACAGTATTAGTGTGAGGGAGTGGATTAGTGTGAGGGAGTGGATTAGTGTGAGGGAGTGGATTAGTGTGAGGGAGTGGATTAGTGTGAGGGAGTGGATTAGTGTGAGGGACTGTATTAGTGTGAGGGAGTGGATTAGTGTGAGGGAGTGTAGTAGTGAGAGGGACAGTATTAGTGTGAGGAAGTTTATTAGTGTGAGGGAGTGTATTAGTGTGAGGGAGTGTATTAGTGTGAGGAAGTGTAGTAGTGAGAGGGACAGTATTAGTGTGAGGGACTGTATTAGTGTGAGGGAGTGGATTAGTGTGAGGAAGTTTATTAGTGTGAGGGAGTGGATTAGTGTGAGGGAGTGGATTAGTGTGAGGGAGTGGATTAGTGTGAGGGAGTGGATTAGTGTGAGGGAGTGTAGTAGTGAGAGGGACAGTATTAGTGTGAGGAAGTTTATTAGTGTGAGGGAGTGTATTAGTGTGAGGGAGTGGATTAGTGTGAGGGAGTGGATTAGTGTGAGGGAGTGGATTAGTGTGAGGGAGTGGATTAGTGTGAGGGAGTGTAGTAGTGAGAGGGACAGTATTAGTGTGAGGAAGTTTATTAGTGTGAGGGAGTGAATTAGTGTGAGGGAGCGTATAAGTGTGAGGGAGCGTATAAGTGTGAGGGAGCGTATAAGTGTGAGGGAGCGTATAAGTGTGAGGGAGCGTATAAGTGTGAGGGAGCGTATTAGTGTGAGGGACAGTATTAGTGTGAGGGACAGTATTAGTGTGAGGGACAGTATTAGTGTGAGGGACAGTATTAGTGTGAGGGACTGTATTAGTGTGAGGAAGTTTATTAGTGTGAGGGAGTGTAGAAGAGAGGGACAGTATTAGTGTGAGGAAGTTTATTAGTGTGAGGGACTGTATTAGTGTGAGGGACTGTATTAATGTGAGGGACTGTATTAGTGTGAGGAAGTTTATTAGTGTGAGGGACTGTATTAGTGTGAGGGAGTGTATTAGTGTGAGGGAGTGTATTAGTGTGAGGAAGTTTATTAGTGTGAGGGAGTGTTTGAATTTGGGATAATTTAAACATGGGAAAAGTGCGCAAACAGCAAGTTAACTTTCAAATTTCTGCCATTTAAGCTCAGCGATCAACATATGTTACTCCCCAAAATCAAATATACTTGTCTGATTTCTTTTTAAACTGTAATTAAGATATTTTATTGGGCTGAGGCATTTATGAGTAGTGCGGAATAATAACCAGTGGAATGGAGTAAACTAAGTCAGATTGTGTCGTAGAGAGATGAAGATGGAAACCGGAAATGAAACAGCACAGAGAAATTTGGAAATTGTGTGCAGTTCAGGTCAGAGATATTTCAATCCGGCATTGCTCCTACATTCTACTGAATGGAAAGAATAAAAGAGCATCCAAAACGGAACGTCTTCTCTCAGTCATGTTTGTCTCCTTGTCTATGATATTTTTAAGAGAAGAAAATTTAATACATTGGCAGACCCCTGAGACATCTGGATCATCCATGGGGTGACAATGAAATATTTCATTATCATTTGTTATGGTCACCTGAGAGTCAAGAAAGTTTGCATAACATTGTGATACTGGAAACATGAAGCTGTGTAAATGTGAAATATCGAATATACTGGGGGAAAAGTACAAAATAGACCGATTCAAGTGTTTGGAAGGACTTGTAATTATGCATTGAAGAGCAGGTCTCAGATACGTACATTATTTGTCAGAGATCGGGACATAGAACATAGAACACTACAGCATAAACAGGCCCTTCGGCCCACGAGTTGCGCCGATCACATCAACACCTATCTATAACCCCCAATCCCATAAAACTCCATATACTCATCCAGAAGACCCCAGCGAGTTCGCCTCCACCACCACTGACGGCAGCCGATTCCATTCACTCACCACCCTCTGAGTGAGAAACTTACCCCTAACATCACTTCTGTACTTTCCTCCCCGCACCTTAAACCTGTGTCCTCTCGTAGCGACCATTTCAACCCGGGGAAATAGCCTCTGAGAATCCACCCTATCTATTCCTCTCAACATTTTATAAACCTCTATCAGGTCGCCTCTCAACCTACGTCTCTCCAGGGAGAAGAGTCCCAGCTCCCTCAGCGTACCTTCATAAGGCATGCCTCCCAATCCAGGCGACATCATTGTAAATCTGCTCTGCACCCTCTCAACAGCTTCCACATCCTTCGTGTAGTGAGGCGACCAGAACTGCGCACAGTACTCCAAGTGGGGTCTGACACGGGTCTTATAAAGTTGCAGCATTACCTCCCGACTCCTAAACTCGATCCCTCGATTAATGAAGGCCAGTACACCATACGCCTTCCTGACCACATCCTCCACCTGCGAGGCCGATTTAAGAGTCCTATGGACCCGGACCCCAAGATCCTTCTGCTCCTCAACACTGCTAAGACTCCTACCCTTGATATTGTCTTCCTTCATCCCGTTGGTCCTGCCACAATGGACCACTACACATTTATCTGCGTTGAAGTCCATCTGCCACTTCTCCGCCAAGTCTTGCATCTTATCTATGTCCCGCTGCAACTTCTGACATCCCTCTAGACCATCCACAACACCACCAACCTTCGTATCGTCAGCGAACTTACTAACCCATCCCTCCACTTCCTCATCTACGTCATTTATGAAAATGACAAACAGCAAGGGTCCTAGAACACATCCCTGGGGCACTCCAATGGCCACCGACCTCCTATTTTCCCTCTTGAGTATATTCCTGTATCCCCTGTACATCCCGAGGGGATTCCTTGATTCCAGCGGCTTGTACCTGGGCCGTGCCTCTTCTTTTCACTGTCAAAACTCAAGAAGTTTTGTCATCCAAGGTTTCCTGCTTCTGCCAGCCTCGCCCTTCACCCGAGCTGGAAAACATAGACCACGAAGTTCAGCTATTTGACTTTTGAAGTCTTCCCACTTGCCGGAGGTCCGGTTGCCCTCAAACAAACTCTTGCAAGTTCCTGCCGAATTCCAACACAAATGGTTTGGGACCAATTGGAGCTTGCACCTGCTGACCAGTTTACATAACTAATTTATAGTTAATAGGACTATGGTCACTGGTCCCAAAGTGGATCCCCATCGATACTTCACTCACTTTCCGTTCCCTATTTCCAAAGAGTAGGTCAGGTTTTGCCCTTTCCCGAGTCGGACCCTCCACATGCTGCCTGAGGAAACTTCTGTGAACACACTTGTTGTGGTGGAGCTAGTGCCATGCTCAGCCAAAGGAGAAGATTAGAAGTTGTTTGTTGACAGGGAAAGAACGTTCAAAGGTTCAAATCAGACTGTGTGCTTTGATCTGATCCAACACGGTAATTTAAATGGACAATTTACAGCCTGATGATGTGAATGTGGATGGTTATAAAACTACAGATAGTGTGGGGACGTGAAGGAGAGGTACAGGAACAAAGAGTGGGTGAAGAGGACAGAAGAAGAGGACAATACATACTGCAATGGGAATAGAGGGACTTTGTAAGTGGGGTGACTGTCTGAGATAGGGGCTATTCAGATGGTTGGGACTATTTCATAGAACCATAGAATCCCTACAGTGCAGAAAGAGGCCATTTGGATCATTGAGTTTGCACTGTAAACAATCCCACTGAGACCATATCTCCACAACTCCATATATTTACCATGGTAATTTCCCTGATACAAAGCAGCAATTCAGCATGGCCCACCAACCGAACACACACTGTGGGAGGGAACGGGGATACGCAGAGGAAACCCACGGACACGCAAGGAGAACGTGCAAAACCCACTCAACATTCACCCCAGGGCGGAATTGAATCCGGTTTCCTGGCGCTCTGACACAGCAATGCTCAGCACTGTGCCAACATGCTGCCCTCCATTGAGTGTGTATGATACAAAATATTGAGAGGGCAGAGAGAGAGAGACAGGACAGAGAAAGAGAGAGCTGTTATGCCAGAAGGTGGGAAGTAAAGTGACTAATAAGGGGAGGGCTCTTAAGTAGAGGAAAGAATTTCAAAATTGGAAATGGGCCAAAGATTCTGAAGTGGGGAATATCGAGGTCGAGCTCCACAAACTGAGGCGGCTTGGGTGGGGGTGGTTTGTTCGACAGGTCAGCAGGACTGAGGGAAGTGAGTATTGAGGGAGGGCTGTCAAAATTTGAGCGAGAGACCAGGAATTTTGTAGTTTACGAAAATTCGGCTGGAACACGATGAACGAAGGTGTGGGGTGGGGTGGGGGGGCACCCCACCTTGAGGGGGAACAGTTTTGTCAGAAAATAGGCATTAAATGACTCATGAATAAAGGCACAAGAATCTACTGCAGTTGGATTGCATGCACTCATTGGAGTGTCTGTAGCAATCGCTATTTCTTTACAGAATCTTGCAGCGATATCGATTGAGGAGCTAAGGAACAGACACAGGCCATTCAACCCCTCTAACCTGCTCCGCCACTTAATAACATGGTGGCTGTGCTGAAAATAATCTCAAATTTATATTTCGCCTGCGTCCGACAACATATCATTGCCTTGCTTGCCAGGAATCTATCTAAACATGCCATTACCGTGTTGGAAGTGAAGGCAGGTGAGATGTTTTATCGTTGTAATTTAGACTTACTCACCTTTCTGGTCTTCAACACTTGTCTGAAATGCTTCAAACGGATTTACACATTTCCTTAAATGAAGAGCCCAATGTTGAACACACTGCTCCAATAAGTGCTGACCAGTACACAGTATAACTGAAGAGCAACCTTCCTCCGTCTATATTCAATTTCCCACAGAGTAAATGCTAACATTGGAACGATCGATTGGCGACAGTTCATAAAGAGACCATTCAGCTCGTCGAAGCTTCATCAAATTTCCTAAAGAGGATTTTACCCAGGCTCACCACCCACCCTATCACCATAAACCGTGCACTCACCACGGCAAATCCACCAAAGCTACTTTAGATACCAAGCGGCAATTTAACATGACCAATCCACACAATCTGCAAACCTTTGGACTATGGGTGCAAAGCGGAGCACCCGGAGGACACTCACACAAACACGGGGAGAATGCACAAAATCCACACATACAATGAACCGAGGCTGGGAAAGAACCCAGCTCCCTGGCTCTGTGAGGTATCAGTGCTACCCACATAATACTACCTTACTTCATTTCTCACCGTGCCTGCATGCTCGTTTTTGTCATTCCTACTCTTGGAACCCAGACTGATCTGCAACACTGTGTGGACAAATTATATTTTGTTGTTGTCTTTGATACTGTTTTTAAAATGTACCATTCTACTTATCTTTATGCAATCACAACCCTTAATTCCTTCATGTGATTTATTCAATCTCTTGGAGGGTTCTGATTGTTTGAGATTCTTAAGGGGTTTGTGCTGATGCATTGCATTTAGCGTGTAACATATTACATTGCTGTATTAGCTTGAGGTATGGAATCATATTGTGTTGTATTAGATTGTGATGCGGAATCAGATTGTGTTGTATTAGATTGTGATGTAAAATCATATTGTGTTGCATTAGATCGTGATGTGGAATCAGATTGTGTTGCATTAGATTTAGATGTGGAATCAGTTTGTGTTGTATTAGATTGAGATGTGGAATCATATTGTGTTGTTTTAGATTGTGATATGGTATCATATTGTGTTATATTAAATTGAGATGTGGAATCATATTGTGTTGTATCAGATTGTGATGTGGAATTATGTTGTGTTGTAGAAATAAATTAAAATGGAACAAATTGTGTTGTATTAGACTGAGATCTGGAATTATATTGAGTTGGTCTTTTGGGTTGAGATGTGGAATCATATTGCCATGTTGCATTAGATTGAGATGTGGCATGATATTGTGTTGTTAAAGAAGATTGAGATGTGGAAACATGTTGTGTTGTGTTGGATTAAGAAACAGAACTGTGTTGAATTATATTGAGATGCCCAAACATTTTGTATTGTATTAGATTGAGATGTGCAACCATATTGTGCCGTTGTGTTGGACTGAGATGTGGAATCGTATTGTGTGTTATTAGATTGAGGTACATAACCATTTTGTATTGTATTAGATTGAAATGCACAACCATGATGTGTTTTGTATTACATTGAGCTGCAGTATCATATTGTTCTGCTCTATCAGATTGAGATGTGGAGTCATATTGTGTTGTCCTATTAGATTGAGACATGGAACCATTTTGTGTTGTATTTGATTGAAACGTGGAATCATACTGTGTTGCTGCATTATATTGAGATGTGGAATTGTAACGTATTGCTGTATTGGATTGAGATGTGGAATCGGATTCTGAGGTTTTATTCGATTGAGGTGTGGAATAATATTATGATGTATCAGATTGACTTGTGGAAACATATTGTGTGATTGAATTAGATTTCGATGTTGGAGCATACTGTGTTGGATTAGATGGAGATATGGTGTCATATTGTGTTGTATTCGATCTGGAATCCTACTGTGTGTAACATTAGGTCGAGATTTGAAATTATATTCTGATGCATTATATTGAGATGTGCAAAAGATTGTATTGTTGAATTAAATTGCAATGTGGGAAAATATGTTTTATCAGATGGCGATGTGGAATTCTGTATTGCACTGTAAGAGACTGGCATGAGAAATCACATCATATTGTGCTGTTGAAACACAGATACTTTATTATTCGATTCCTGCAATGACGGATCACAGAGAGAAAGCTGTATTTTTCAACTTGATGTTACAGTTAAACAGAGTAAACATATCCCAGGATAGTGCAGAACAGCCCTGAGAAATAAACTCTCTCTTGGAAGTTGAATTATTGATTGGTCACAGCCAGGTGAAGGATAATATTGGAGCAACATGACAGTTAGAGATTTGATGTTTGAGATGATAGCGCCATTGATGGCAAAATGCACTCTCTAACATTATTAGTGAATTAATGTTATCAATACTGCCCAGTCTATGAAACACAACAACTCGAGCTCAGAAACATGCATGTTCCCCAGACTAATCCAATGTTGTCATGTGTTAGTCATTAAAGAAAAGAAAATAAGTTGAGTGATTGTGTAATGCCTGGATCCCAGAGGATACCCAGGGTATATATTAAGGGGATTCCATTACCACAGAGTTAATACAGAAATTGTTTTCAGTTCGAAAAGACACCACGCAGAAAATGGGACTTCTGTTTGAAAGGGCGAAGCAAATATTCTATTCAATCCTGGGTGTTTTTGGAGTTCCTGGTAAGTGATTATATCCATGGTAGCTGTCTGATACAGTGTGTGAACTGAACAAATATTTCACTCTGTGAGTGAACTGATTGTCACCGATATACAAACATCTGGCCAACCATATCATTCCAGTCATCGGGTCAATTGAATTACCGCTGTGGCTTTTCACTATTCCCCCACTATTCTATGCTTGCAAAGCAAAAACTGTATGAGATTGAGATGTGGATTCATGGTGTGTTGATGCATTAGATTGAGATGTGGCATCATATTATATTGGTGTACTCAGTTGAGATGTGAAGTCACACTGTGTTTCATTAGGATTAGATGTGGGATTATAATGTGTTGTTGTATCAGAATGAGATGTAGAAACGTGATGCGATGTATTAGCTTATGATGTGGATTCGCATAAAGTTGTTGAATTAGATTGAGATGTAGAATCATATTATATTGATGATTGAGATGTGGAATCTTATTGTGTTGTATTATGATGAGATAGAACCATAGAATCATAGAACATTACAGCACAGAAACAGACCTTTTGATCCTTCTTGGCTGTGCCGAACCATTTTTCTGTCTAGTCCTATTGTGCTGTCTTAGATAGAGATGTGGAAACATTTTGTGTTGTTTTCGATCATGATAAGGAAATATATTGCATTGTATCAGATTGTGTCCAGAATAATATTGGATTATTCTGTAATGTTGAACCAGCCTTGAGTTACAGCAAGCTCGTTGAAAGACATTGTTCGTGGGAGTTAGGGTAAAATCATACAGAGTGATTTTACACTGACCCACCACCCAGAATGGGAAAGCTGACTCCAGTGAACAAATATACCCAAATATCTGTCATTGTGCATTTGTATTTTGTGAATAACTAACCCGAGTGGAAAAATATCTCCAGTGAACGTGTATAACAAGAGCATCTGTCAGAGTAGCGTTGTACTGAGTGTGGATCACGAACATGAGTGGAAATGCTGATTCCAGGAATCATCGAAATTGGGATAATCTGTCAGTGTAGAATAGTATTGAGTGTTGGTCGCTCACGAGAAACGAAATTCTGACTCCAACGAACATGTATACCGGAGGAATTTAGAGTAGCTAAGAGCAGTGGGCGAGAAGAGGATTGGGAAAGGTTTAAATGTCAACAAAGATTGACAAAGAAGTTGATAAAGGAGGGTAGGAGAAGCTATGAAGCTGGGCTAGCGCTTAATATAAAAAAGGATAGCAAGAGTTTTTATAAATATATAAAAAGGAAGAGGCTGGCTAGGGTGAACGTTGGTCCTTTAGAGGATGAGAAAGGGGAGCTAGTGGTAGGGGATGGGGATATGGCTAAGGTATTGAATAATTTTTTTGTTTCTGTCTTCACGGAGGAGGACGTGAATAATTTGCCGGGTGTTAGCGATGGAAAGGTGGTAGGACTGGAGGGTCTTAATGACATTACTGTTACTAGAGAGGTGGTGCTCGACAGACTGGAGGGGCTGATTGTGGACAAGTCCCCAGGACCGGATGGAATGCATCCGAGGGTTCTGAAAGAAATGGCGGAGGTTATAGTGGATGCCTTGGTGGTTATTTTCCAGACGTCGCTGGATTCCGGGGAAGTGCCGGAAGATTGGAAAACGGCTAATGTTACGCCGTTGTTTAAGAAGGGTGCCAGGCAAAAGGCAGGGAATTATAGGCCGGTTAGTTTAACGTCTGTGGTAGGTAAAATGTTGGAATCCGTCATTAAGGAGGAAATTGCGAGGCATCTTGAAGGGAATTGCTTGATAGGGCAGACGCAACACGGTTTCATTAAAGGGAAGTCGTGTCTGACAAATTTACTGGAGTTCTATGAGGATGTGTCTAGGGCAGTGGATAGAGGAGAGCCGGTGGATGTGGTCTTTCTGGATTTTCAGAAGGCGTTTGACAAGGTACCTCACAAGAGGTTATTGCAGAAGGTCAGGGGACATGGAGTTGGGGGTAGGGTGTTAGCGTGGATAGAGGATTGGTTGTCAAATAGGAGGCAGAGAGTGGGGGTCAATGGGTGCTATTCGGATTGGCGGTTGGTGACTAGTGGGGTGCCCCAGGGGTCGGTGCTGGGGCCTCAGCTATTTACCATTTATATAGATGATCTGGAGGAGGGAACCGAGTGCAGGGTGTCGAAATTTGCTGATGACACCAAGATTGGGGGAAAGGCAAATTGTGCGGAGGGTGTGGAGAGTCTGCAGAAGGATCTAGATAGGCTGGGCGAATGGGCCAGGAAATGGCAAATGGAATTTAATGTTGGCAAGTGTGAGGTGGTCCACTTTGGTAGGAAGAATGGTAGGAAGGACTATTACTTACGTGGCGAAAAACTGCAGCAGGCGACGGTGCAGAGGGACCTCGGGGTCCTTGTGCATGAGTCGCAAAAACCCAGCTTGCAGGTGCAGCAGGTGGTCAGGAAGGCGAATGGGATGCTGGCCTTCATAGCGAGGGGGATTGAATATAAAAGTAGGGAGGTCTTGCTGCAGCTGTATAGGGCATTGGTGAGGCCGCAGCTGGAGTACTGTGTGCAGTTTTGGGCGCCGCACCTGCGCAAGGATATTTTGGCCTTGGAGGGAGTGCAGAGGAGGTTTACTAGGCTGATACCGGAGTTGAGGGGATTGAGCTATGAGGAGAGGCTGAATAAACTAGGCTTGTACTCGTTAGAGTTTAGAAGAATGAGGGGAGATCTCATTGAGACGTATAAGATGATGAATGGGATGGATAGGATAGAGGTGGAGAGACTCTTCCCGCTCAAAAAAGACAGTAGGACTAGGGGGCACAGCCTCAAGATAAAGGGGAGGCGGTTTAGAACGGAGTTGAGGAGGAACTTCTTCACTCAAAGGGTGGTGAATCTCTGGAATTCTCTGCCTGTTGAAGTGGTGGAGGCTGCCTCGCTAAATATTTTTAAGAAGCAGGTTGATGGGTTCTTGATAAGAGAGGGGATTAAGGGTTATGGGGAGAGGGCGGGAAAGTGGAACTGAGCCACGACAGATCAGCCATGATCTTATTGAATGGCGGGGCAGGCTCGAAGGGCTAGATGGCCTACTCCTGCTCCTATTTCTTATGTTCTTATGTTCTTATCTGTCAGTGTTGAAATGCACTGAGTCTTGGTCACTCTCCAGAAACGAAATATTGACTCCAGTGAACATGTATCCCAGGAATATGTGCCAATGTAGAAATGTCCTGAGCGTGAGACACTAACTGGAATGGACTATTCTATAAGGAAATTATTGTTTCCTGCTCAGTGATATCTACATTCAATGGAGCTGTCCCTGTGCTTCCACAATCTGATAGATTTTGCAAGGGGAAATGATTCACTGTGGACTGAATATGTTTGTTGGTGGGTGGAAAGTGAATTGTCTCAATGACTCAATTTACAATTGAACGGCTCCAACATAAACAAATGTCAAAGAGTAACTGGCATTTAAACTCTGAGAGTACTGTGGCAGAATGAAACACATGGTTGTGTTTCTGATTCCCAATTCCACACTTTGAGGAATGAACTCGATTGCAGGTTTTAAAATAAGATATTTTTGTGAACCTGTGTTGCTATTTTAATTGATTGGTAAATCGATTACCCTCAACCACAAAAACCCTTTACCCCATTCAAACCCTTAATTTCCTAGCAGCACATTGAGAAACTTGATTTTCCTATCAGATAGCAGCAATTGTCACACCGAAGGCTTGTAATTAAACACTTATTGAAATGTTTAATGTGCGATTCATCAGTTACTACTAATGATATGTTAATGGAATTCGTTTCCATTGTTCCTCTGCTTTATCTGCTCTCAATTTGGATTTGGCTGGAATAGTTGAAAACACATTTCAGTTTCCCAAGACCACAGCATTTCTTTAAAGTGTGAAGGACCGTGATCCCAGTGCTGACCCCCTGAATTACCACTTCCTACCCACCACCAATCGGAACAACTACTTGCAAATACATTTCCCTGTTTAGTGATATTGTTGCCAGCTTGCTGACCATTCTGCTGCTTGTCCCCAAACTCCACTTGTTCTGAGATTCTTCATGACTCTGGGTTTTCTAACTTGCCATCAAGACCTTGGAAAATTAAATTGTTTTGCACCTATAAATTTACTCTAATTTTCAAATTCAGAGAGTTACTCATATATAAAAAACAGAAATGTGTCCAAATATGACCGTGAATGTCATATTATTTTATATAATCTTGAGATGTGTCCATCGTTGACAAGACCAGAATTTATTGCCCAGCTGCAATTCACCCTGAGATGGTGGTGAAGGCCTGCTTTCTGGAACTGGTGCAGTCCCGGGTGTGCAGTTATACCCACAGTGCTATGAGAGATGGAGCTCCATGATTTTGATGCAGTGACAGTGAAGGAACGCTGATATAGCCCCAAGTCTGGATGTTGTGTTCTTTTGAGGGGAACTTCTCTCTGCTTGGGTTCCCTTGTATTCCTTGCCCTTGTTCTTCAGGATGATAGAGCTTGTGGAATGAAAGGTTCTGTCCCACAAAGTTTTGTGAGATATTTCTGTGCGTCTTTTAGTTGGAACACACCGGTGCTCATGTCCATTGGTGGTGAATGTTGTGAATGTGTTATTAAGAACATAAGAACATAAGAAATAGGAGCAGGAGTAGGCCATCTAGCCCTTCGAGCCTGCCCCGCCATTCAATAAGATCATGGCTGATCTGTTGTGGCTCAGTTCCACTTTCCCGCCCTCTCCCCATAACCCTTAATCCCCTCTCTTATCAAGAACCCATCAACCCGCTTCTTAAAAATATTTAGCGAGGCAGCCTCCACCACTTCAACGGGCAGAGAATTCCAGAGATTCACCACCCTTTGAGTGAAGAAGTTCCTCCTCAACTCCGTTCTAAACCGCCTCCCCTTTATCTTGAGGCTGTGCCCCCTAGTCCTACTGTCTTTTTTGAGCGGGAAGAGTCTCTCCACCTCTATCCTATCCATCCCATTCATCATCTTATACGTCTCAATGAGATCTCCCCTCATTCTTCTAAACTCTAACGAGTACAAGCCTAGTTTATTCAGCCTCTCCTCATAGCTCAACCCCCTCAACTCCGGTATCAGCCTAGTAAACCTCCTCTGCACTCCCTCCAGGGCCAAAATATCCTTGCGCAGGTGCGGCGCCCAAAACTGCACACAGTACTCCAGCTGCGGCCTCACCAATGCCCTATACAGCTGCAGCAAGACCTCCCTACTTTTATATTCAATCCCCCTTGCTATGAAGGCCAGCATCCCATTTGCCTTCCTGACCACCTGCTGCACCTGCAAGCTGGGTTTTTGCGACTCATGCACAAGGACCCCGAGGTCCCTCTGCACTGTCGCCTGCTGCAGTTTTTCGCCACGTAAGTAATAGTCCTTCCTACCATTCTTCCTACCAAAGTGGACCACCTCACACTTGCCAACATTAAATTCCATTTGCCATTTCCTGGCCCATTCGCCCAGCCTATCTAGATCCTTCTGCAGACTCTCCACACCCTCCGCACAATTTGCCTTTCCCCCAATCTTGGTGTCATCAGCAAATTTCGACACCCTGCACTCGGTTCCCTCCTCCAGATCATCTATATAAATGGTAAATAGCTGAGGCCCCAGCACCGACCCCTGGGGCACCCCACTAGTCACCAACCGCCAATCCGAATAGCACCCATTGACCCCCACTCTCTGCCTCCTATTTGACAACCAATCCTCTATCCACGCTAACACCCTACCCCCAACTCCATGTCCCCTGACCTTCTGCAATAACCTCTTGTGAGGTACCTTGTCAAACGCCTTCTGAAAATCCAGAAAGACCACATCCACCGGCTCTCCTCTATCCACTGCCCTAGACACATCCTCATAGAACTCCAGTAAATTTGTCAGACACGACTTCCCTTTAATGAAACCGTGTTGCGTCCGCCCTATCAAGCAATTCCCTTCAAGATGCCTCGCAATTTCCTCCTTAATGACGGATTCTAACATTTTACCTACCACAGACGTTAAACTAACCGGCCTATAATTCCCTGCCTTTTGCCTGGCACCCTTCTTAAACAACGGCGTAACATTAGCCGTTTTCCAATCTTCCGGCACTTCCCCGGAATCCAGCGACGTCTGGAAAATAACCACCAAGGCATCCACTATCACCTCCGCCATTTCTTTCAGAACCCTCGGATGCATTCCATCCGGTCCTGGGGACTTGTCCACAATCAGCCCCTCCAGTCTGTCGAGCACCACCTCTCTAGTAACAGTAATGTCATTAAGACCCTCCATTCCTACCACCTTTCCATCGCTAACACCCGGCAAATTATTCACGTCCTCCTCCGTGAAGACCGAAACATGTTGCATGGAAACCAATAAAACAGGCTGTTCTGTCCTCGATGGTGTTGAGCAGTTATTGAGGGGCTCACCCCCAGCCCTCCCAACCTCAGTCCTGAGAAATATCCCTAGTGCAGCACCCACAACCCACCTAAACCACAAAAATACCAAAATGCCCTACATCCTCTATTACCTGGCATTTTCCATAAAAAAAGCAAATGGAGTTCTCCACCCCTGATTCTTATACTCACAGCAACTCTGAAATCACGAGGCCACGGGCACCCACTAACTTGGGACACTGCAATGCCTCCTGCACCTCATCCCAGCCTGATCCCCCAAGACCTCAACCTCCACACAACACACCCACCCCGCTATTTCTAATTTGGAAACAGTCCTCACTGAGTTACTTCCATGACAGAATCCTGCCCTTCCTCTCCACAGGTAGAATGAGTGAGCAGTCAATGCCCAGTTTACATTGCTATCTCTCTATTGCAGTTAATTTGCTGGCGATTGTGATCTTAATCCAGGGAAAGTGTGGCCTCTCCACCTGCACCACTCGCTACCTGACGGCTATGGCGATGGCGGATCTGTTGCTCCTAATCTCTAATGTTCTACTTTGGAGGATGGTTTATTATTATTTTGGAACAACTTTCCTGGACATCACGCCTGTGTGCACTGTTCTGAATGCAATAATTTTTACAGCCACTGGTTGTTCTGTCTGGTTCACCACCGCTTTCTCATTTGATCGATTTGTGGCCATTTGTTGCCAGAAGATGAAAGCAAAGTATTGCACTGGGAAAACTGCGACTGTGGTTCTCGCAACAACTGGCACCTTCTTCTGTTTGAAAACCATACCCACGTACTTTCTCGTGGAACCTGGACAGATCGTCGAAAATGTGCCATGGTTCTGTGTTGTAAAAATGAGTTATTATACAGACCAGAGATGGGTGGCTTTTTCTTGGTTTCAGTTAGTTTTAAATTCATTGGTGCCATTTGTTTTAATTCCATTCATCAATGCTCTGACAGTGAGACACATTTTAGTGACCAGTCGAGTCCGGAAGGGACTGAGGGGTCAGATTCAGGAGGAAAGCTGCCGTGACCCAGAGCTGGAGAGCAGGAAGAGGTCTATAATACTACTCTTCAGTATATCCGGCTGCTTTATTCTCCTGTGGTTGGGGGATGTAATGCATTTTTTATATTCTCAAATTGCAGGAACGGATCCAAGCCTTGATGCAGATTCTGAATATATATTTCAACAAGTTGCAGTTATGTTGCGGAACTTGAATTGCGGCACAAACACATTGATTTATGTGGTGACTCAGCCCAAGTTCAGAAAACAGATCAGGATCACAGTAAAATATCCACTCACATCAATTATTGAATTAGTAAAGAAAGAAATCAACTGACAGCATCACACTTCTCTTCTCAGCCAATCAGGGAGACACGGCTGATTATTGTTGACCCACCTCCATCAATTGTAATGATTTGTCCGCCCACTGTCCGCTACTTTAGGCTTTCAGGAAGATCTACCCAGTGACTCAATGTTGCCAGAGGTAATCAGATTGCTCTCAGCCTGACAGCCATGTCTGCCAAACACAGACTGGCTGACAGATTCTGTAGCCAACCAGGATGTATCAGCTTGTTATCATTCTAAACAAGCAGGAATGCAAGTCAACCAAATTCATGAAAAGCTGCCACCTCAGCCAATCATTAACAATCAAGCTTGGTTTCAGTGCAGTCTTCACTAATCAACTGGACCGTCCCGCTGGCAGAATGAAGCATTTGTCTATCCTGGACTCTGCCCTGACAACAGGATGAGCCGATCTCCAAACTTTATCTGATGATCCAAACAGCACCCGGCCCAATCAGGGAGCTCTCAGATGGATTGATATTTTCCCAATGAATCAGATGATTCCATTCTAAGATCTAAAGGGAAGGCATCCAAGGAGAGTGATCCAGTGAGAACTCCACACATGAGGAGACTCCCGGCAATTTTGTCAACGAAATGAGCCTGCCAATCACGAATTCAGACAGACACATCAGCCAATAAGGGAGCGTTGCTGCTGTTGGACACTTGCTGTTGTTGGACACAGCCAATCAGAATTCAGACATTAGTTTCCCCCACACCATCCTCACCCCCTCCAGCTCCCACACCCCGAGATATGTAACCAAACGGGGCCTCAATATGTGATCGCCAACCAATGGGAAGACTCCAACATTTGATCAAAGCCTGCCCTTTGTATTGGAACGTTTACTTCTCAGGGCGACATCAGTATGAACCAATCAGTGAGACCTGGGATGTGTCAGAGGGGGCCCCTCCTGAACTGCTCTGGGGCCGTTCCATCTCTGCTTGAATTAACCATAAACTATTGTAACCTGTAGCAGAGTCTCCTGTGATTTGTTGGAAGAACTTCATCACAACAGACTGCATCGAACTAAGTGTTTACATTTTCAATTCCCAAATATACATTTTCCAAAGATTTAAAAAATGATTTCATTAATAATTGTAAATTATTAATTGTTAATTACAGATAACTGGAGACTGCAATTTTGATAACACTGGCAGCAGCTTGCATGGACTGATTTGTCTGAAAGATTTAATGCTACTTTCTAACTTCAAATGATGTCCATGCAATGCTTATGCATCAGGAAACATACTGACAATATCACTGAGTCCTGAACCAGGGGAACATTCAAGTCTGATTGTGTGATAAAGATAGAGCCAATTTGCTTTTGCAGTAGCTGAATTGTTTCACGTATCCAGATAGCATTCTGCAATAACAATAACTCAAAACATCCAACAAAGAGATATATCAACTGTGTGAGATTACAATTATGAGTTGATGGGAATCAGTTAAATGTGAGCATTTCAAACACAGTCTGGAGGAGTTCAAAATCCCTTTGGGAATGTTATTGCATGGTCATAGCAACACCAGATAAAGAAGAAAGATTTAGCAGGAGATAATGTGTTTGGGAGATTGAATCAACAAATAAGCGGTGTTTACTACTGGTGTTGCATTGGAGAGTTTTGGGTGGTGTGTTTCAACTTTTCAGGTTTTCTGTCTGATATTGTGATCATTGTGATTAAAGACGAACAGATAAAGAAGAGAAATTCTATTTCATAAAGTTTCATTTTCAAAAGTCATTAATCTTGTACCATGGTTATAGGCCAGCAGCATGATTCCAAGGTATTTTGCTGAACATGTGAGAATTTCAATTCGGACTCAAATACACATCTGAGAATTAGATGGTTTAATTGGTAATGGTGACTTAAAATTTGGGATATTTGAAATGTTAATGACAAATCTTGTGTTGGGTGGCTCTTGGATGACACTTTAGATCAGAACTTCCCAATTAGCGGTGGAAATCCATGGACAACAAAAAACAGTAGAACTTGTTTCCAATTTCAGTGAGTTGAAAAATCGAGAGACAGCTCCCATTTGGAGCATCAGTCTTCAGCTTTCAGCAGGAACCAACACGACGCAGGTTCACTCCAGCCTTGACCATTTGTGATGGGGTAGATTGGGAATGTCCAAGCTCGAGCTTTGAAACAGCAGTTTTAATGTCAAAGCACAGAGATCAAACAGTTTCGCTGCTATTATAAAGGTATGCTGTTTTTGCGTCTATTTCTATTCAGCAGTTATTGCCTTTGTTAATGTTTCCAGTCAAATGTAATTCCAAATGATTCATGACGAGTATCTTAATATGTATAAATTAACAAAGGTTTCGTTGTTTGATTGAGATCTCTGGAAATTATTTAAATATGGTCAGGGGAAGGGTGGCGAGTGATCGTCATGTCCATTGTAGATTTTGCATTTTGTTGACTCTTCGCTCATGATCTCTGCATCAATGTTGCAACATTTAAATAACTTCTTTTATTTTAAGAAGCCAAGCCAAAGGTGTGAAGCCCCATCAGCGGTGGAAGATGATCGCAAGTTTTCAGCCTGCACTGGATTCTGCAATACCTATCAGATAGATCGCTCACATCAGTTCACAGGAGGCTTGCAGACGTCATCATGAGGGGTACATTTTACTAAAGCATTTGAAATAGCTGTGTTGCATAATTCACACTCCAAATGTAGAACTCATTTCACTCCAAGTCTTCACTCCAAGACCCTCTCTTTGGAGGGCCGAATGGCCTGTTTCCTGTGCTGTATTGTTAAGAGACTTCTCATCATCAACATTGCATAAAAGAGACTCATAAACTTGGGAGAAACAACTCTGCTTAAAATAAAGAACAAAATCCCAAATGGCTTCAGCTGAAACTTATTACAAACACTGCAAATCCACTTTGTTATATATAAACGTTTGTTTGATGGAATTAACTGTACATCATGACAATATTGTAAAACATCAAATATCTTCCTTTAAATTTCTGTGCATTGCATATCTGCTGTCAGAGAGCAATACAGTGTGGAATCAGGCCCTTCGACCCAACTTTTCCATGCTGACCATGGTGTCCTCCCAGTTGGTCCCAGTTGCCCACGTCTGGCCCACATCCCTCTAATCTTTTCCATCTGATTACATATCCATTCTTTAAAAAAATGTGTTGCTGTCCTACCTGCCTCAACCAGTTGTTTGGCCAACTGATTCCACATAATCATCACCCTCTGTGTGCAGAAGTTGCCTGTTAGGCCCCCTTTAATTCTTTCCCCTTTCACCTTTTACCTGTGCCCTGTTATTTTCAATTCCCCTTCCCTGTTTCCATCCTATCTATGTCCGTCATGATTTTATTCATCGCAATAAGGTCACCTCATTTTCCTACGTTCCAAGGAATAAAGTGTTGGCCTCGCCAACCGTTCTCTGTAACACAGGGCAATGAGTGCTGACTCCTAAATTGTCCGTGCACTCTTTCCAGTTTTTATTGAAAGACATTTGCAGAAAAAAATCCACTCGAAGAAAGTCTGATGCTTATATTCACTGCAACTAGAATGGAATAAAATTGTGTAAATAAATAAACCTTCGTATCCACCTACTGATTGGGGCAAGTACCCAAATTTGGGTTTTCCTTTGAGGTAATTCAAGACTGTGTATCAATCCCGACAGATTGAAAACACAGAAACTGAAGTTTGTACTTGGAGCGCCTTTCCATGCATCAGGACTTCCATATTGCCTGGACGTGTGTGTGTGTGTGTGTGTGTGTGTGTGTCGTACAGTCTCCATAAGGATTTAGGTCAGAGGTTATGGGCATCCTTGTCTAGCCCTTTCATTACCTTATTTGTCTCTACAAGATGTCCCCTGAGCCTTCTCAACTCCCATGAGTACAGGCCCAATCTACTCAATCTCTCCTTAAGCTCACCCCCTAATCTCCGGAATCAACCTGGTGAACCTTCTCTGCACTCCCTCCAAAGCCAAAATCTCATTTCACAAATAAGGGGGCCAAAATTACACACAGTTCTCCAGTTGCGGCATCACCAGTACCTTCTGCAATTGCAGCAAGACCTCCCTGCTTTTGGGCTAGACAGGGTAGAGGCAGAGAGATAATTTCCACTTAGAAAGGAAACAAGAACGAGAGGGCACAGCCTCAAAATAAGGGGCAGTCAATTTAGAACAGAGTTGAGGAGGAACTTCTTCTCCCAGAGGGTAGTGAATCTTTGGAATTCTCTGCCCATTGAAGCAGTGGAGGCTACCTCATTAAATGTGTTTCAGTCACAGGTAGATAGATTTCTGACCAATAAGGGAATTAATGGCTTTGGGGAGCAGGCGGGTAAGTGGAACTGAACCACTATCAGATCTGCCATGATCTTGTTGAATGGTGGGGCAGTCTCGAGGTGCTAGATGGCCTACTCCTGCTCTTTTTCCTTGTGTTCTTATGTTCTCATACTCCATCCCCACCTCGTGATAAAGGTCAACACTCCATTTGCCTTCTTGATCACCTGCTACACCTGCAAGCTGAGTTTTTGTGATTCATGCACAAGGACTCCCAGATCCCTCTGCACAGTAGCATGTTGTAATTTTTCACCATTCCAATAATAGTCCATTTTACAATTATTCCTTCCAAAGTGGATAACATCACTCTTGCTAACGTTATAGTCCATCTGCCAGATCCTCGCCCACTCTCTTAGCCTATCCAAATCTTTCTGCAGACTTTCCACGTCCTCCATGCAATTAACTTTCCCTCTCATCTTTGTGTCATCCGCAAACTTTGTTACCCTACATTCAGTCCCCTCCTCCAGGTCGTCTATATATATGGTCAACAGTTGAGACCCCAGCACCGATCCCTGCGGCACACCACCAGTCACCAACTGCCAACCGGAAAAGCACCCATTTGTTCCAACTCTCTACTTCCTGTTAGATAGCCAGCCTCAATGCATGCTACCACTTTACCCCCAACTCCATGTAACTTAATCTTCTGCAGCAATCTACTCCACGTCATGTTCTCTCAGCTTGCAGCCTGAACAGATTTCATTATTGCAGAGTTCTGTTATTGCTTCTTACGTGGCTAAAATTGGGTTGTTTATTTTTACTTTGTGTTGTTTTATTGCCCTGCATTGTTTGGAGGAACGTCATGGGTTCTCATCTCTCTCTCCCTGTCTCTCTGTCTCTTTCCCTGTTTTATTTGGAAATTATACTTGTTATCTGAATGTAAGGTCTTGCCTTCCTGGCGTGGAAAATCCTGTTGTCGGTGGCTTGACCTGGTGTTCTGAGAAGCTGTTCTGACTTCAAAGTGTTCTGAGTTTATGAAGAGAACTGCAGAATTCACCAACATGACTCCCTTCCATTATCACATGAGCATCAGACTTTGCTGTGTTGAACTTGTTCAAAGGTTTTTGTTCATGGAAGGGTTTTTTTTTTGTTTGGAGCAACTGAGACATATTTGTTAAACGTTGTATATTGTTGTTATTATTCCTGTTGTTGCTTTGTTTTTGTGTGTAATTGGTGAAGTTGTTGCTGACGTTTTTTCCATACATGTTAAGGATAAGCCACCTTCAGCTGTTTGGTCTCCACATCAATCAGCAGGGTTGACCAATTGCACCCAAGCTCTGGACTGTGCAGCACAGGCAGTCAAAGTTATTGAACTGATGGCAATGCAGGAGGAAGTAACCCCACACGCTGAGCACACTGAACTACCAATTCAGAATGTATTAGTGTGAGGGAGTGTATTAGAGTGAGGGACTATATTAGTGTAAGGGATTTTATTAGTGTCAGGCATTGTAATACTGTGAGTTCCTTCACTGAAGTGGAGAGAGTGGACAAGGGTCCTGAGCCATTTGTACACCCTGACAGATAGTTATATATTTCAGAACATTCCATATACCCTATCACATGAATTCTGTAATTAATGTTGAGAACCTTCCACTTAATCACTATACCAAATGCCATGGTGTGGAGATGCCTGCGTTGGACCTGTTTGGGCAAAATAAGAAGTCTCCCAACACCAGGTTAAGCTTCAACAGGTTTATTTGGAATCACGAGCTTTCGGAGCGCTGACCCTTCATCGGGTAAATGAAGAAGCCACTCACCTGATAAAGGAGCAGTGCCCCGAAAGCTCGTGATTCCAAATAAACCTGTCGCACTTTAACCTGGTGTTGTGAGACTTTATACACACACTTTCAATGTACACACTTGAAAAGGCCAACTACAGCTCAGGGGGCAAAACAACCAGGCTGAGGCAGACACTCGGATATGTTGAGTTTCATTCCTGAATGATCAGAGTCAAGTGACGGAATTAAATGTGGAATTGATATCATGCTGATTATTTTTGAGTAGAAATGCTGGGGGAGAGCGAATTCCAATTTTATTCGTTCATCAATTTGACCAGGATATTTTTCACTTTGCATTTGATGTACCCATGTGCAAAATTAAATTAATTAATGTCTCAACCTATTTGTTCAAACCAAAGAAAAAAAAACAACACAACTGAAATATCTTGCAACCTCGTTATCTCTAAGGCGATTCCACAGGGTATAAATTAAAGGCACATTGAATATATCACTCAGAGCTTAACACGGGCAGTTTCCCAACTGCACAAAGGGAGAGATCAGCTCGCAATTAAAATGCACGAACCATCAATTGGCATCGGAAAAATATTCTACACAATCCTTGCCATCATTGGTGTTCCAGGTATGTGACCAGATCCATTGAAATAATATCTGTGTTGTTTCCTGTCATTATTCTGAGATTAATCACATTTTTAAACACAAACTCTCAGTGATAACATGTTCTTTGAACGATTATCTGTCAATTGATTCAATAATCTTTTTGTTTGAAAAACGAACGCTGATTTTTTTCACAAATTCCACCAATTAACATCTTACTGATTCAACAGGAACATGCTGCAGGTGTCACACAAATCGGGGTGTCGGTGTTCACTCGGGGAAAGCTTTCAAGGTTGTCTTTTTATCAGGGTGGAATTGTATTGTCTTTGTATGTTGGGAGGGGGGGAATGTGTGGGTGTGTGTGGGTGTGTATGTGTGGGTGTGTGTGTGTGTGTTTGTGGGTGTGTGTGTGTTTGTGGGTGTGTGTGGGTGTGTGTGTGTGTTTGTGTGGGTGTGGGTGTGTGGGTCTGTGTGTGTGGGTGGGTGTGTGGGTGTGGGTGTGTGTGTGTTTGTGTGTCTGTGTGTGGGTGTGTGGGTCTGTGTGTGTGGGGGTGTGTGTGGGTGTGTGTGTGTGTGTGTGTGTTTGTGTGTCTGTGTGTGGGTGTGTGGGTCTGTGTGTGTGGGGGTGTGTGTGTGTGTGGGTGTTGGCAATCCCAAATCAAATTAGAGTATACGTTGCCAGCGACCATTTATTATTGGTTCCTCTTAACATTACATTGAGTGTTTGGTCCCTATCTCGAATGGAATAGTTTGTCGCTACACTGAAATCAGGCTTGTTTGGCGAACAGTCTCTCCATTCCATGTTGAGCCATACAAGATGATCAAAGGATTGGATAGGATGGACAGTGAGAGCCTTTCTCCTCGGATGGTGATGGCTAACACGAGGGGACACAGCTTTAAATTGAGAGGTGGTAATTTATGGGAATCAGTACAAGTTTGACTGTCTTTGGAAGTCATTGTGTTATCACTGTATCAAGAGAAAGATCTCAAAATTACGATTGAAGGAAACTAGTCTGTGTTAAAACGAGGGATAAACTGCATTACCGTGATGGTGTTTTATTCGTGTGAGGGACGGCATTAGTGAGGGGGATTGTAAAATTTTGAGGCATTGTATCAGTGGGAGGGACTGTATTAGTGTGAGGGATTGTTTTGGGGAAGGCATTGTGAAAGTGCGGGGGATTGTATTAGCGTGAGGGCTTGTATTAGTGTCAGGGATGCTGTTCGTGTCAAACATTGTATCAGTGTGAGTTCCTTCACTGGAATGGAGAGAGAGGACAAGGGCACTGAGACATTCGATCATCAAGAAGGATGGTTTCATATTACATCACTTTCCAGATACTCCATCACTTGAATTCTACAATTAATATTCCAAGACGTTCCTCTTCAATCACTATTGTGATGGTAATCTGCAGAACCATGAGGCGGATGTCAGAATGTGGGATTAGAAGGGCATGGACAAAGGGGGCTGAATGGCCTCCTGCGTTGTTACGTTTCTCTGGTTCCATGCCTCTCTGAAGGGTTGCGATACTGGGCAGTCTTTATGACACTGAGGGGTTTTGATTCATTGTGGGTTTGATCCAGTTAGGGACATATGTTCCTGGGGTGTCCGATACTGTGGGAGGCCTTATCTGCAGCGGGTTATTCCTTCCTGGAAGGAGCGAGAGATCATTCTGAACCTTGAGGGGGATGGGGAGAGATCTCCTGGATCATTGCCTCACACTATGAGCTGTTCGCTTCCAGAAAGGTGGGTCTGAATCTGAGGGAGTCTCACACCGCCCAAGACTCTGAGCCTGAGAGGTTCCCAGGGTGGAAGATCTGCTCCTGCTTTTTCACCACACTCGGAGAGTCCCAAACCAGGGATGGTGTGCCTGATACAGCCCTCGCTGGGGGGCTTTCTCTGAGGTTGGCCAGTGGAGTCACCTAATCCTGAGAGTTGTCTCCTCTCCAGGGGGGTTTAAGCCTGGGGTGGGGGGTGTCAAATCCTGCATTTATCCTGAGATTTATGTCACACTTTGCCAGGTTTGTGATGCCGAGTGTGTGATTATGCTGTGGAGGGATTACTGTAATTCAAAAAATACAAATTAATTTGTGTGTATGTCAGATTCTATCAATTAACAAGGGATTTAATTTTAAAATAATGCAGCAGACGCACTTACACCTGCAACAAGATATATTTTAGTTTCTTCAAAGCACTGTGGCTGAAAGATATTAATGTACAATAAATGATAAAGTTATTCAGAAGCTGTCTATTCAACTGTGTGAAGATTGTTTTTGAGTTAAGCAACGTTTGAAAACGAATTAAAAGCTATTTTTGTGGCTCCTCTCCATATTGTACTGGAAGATTACCTGGTTTCTGGTTTTAGACAAACGCTCATCCTTCATACCTCTTTACAGCCAGCTGACAGGAATCTCAGGATCACAAATATACGTTACACCAACGCTGTCGGCTGTTAAAATCTCTCAAACAAATTCACAAAGTGGCAAAGTGAAGGTTCACCAGGCTGATACCGGAGATGAGGGGGTTAGCTTATGAGGAGAGATTGAATAGGCTGGGTCTGTACTCGTTGGAGTTTAGAAGGATGAGGGGGGGCGGGATCTCATAGAGACATACAAGATAATGAAGGGGATGGATAGGGTAGAGAGAGAGAGATTCTTTTCACGTAGAAAGGATAGCAGAACGAGAGGGTACAACCTCAAAATAAGAGGCAGTTTAGAATGGAGTTGAGGAGGAACTTCTTCACTCAAAGGGTGGTGAATCTCTGGAATTCTCTGCCCGTTGAAGTGGTGGAGGCTGCCTCGCTAAATATAATTAAGTCACGGGTAGATAGGTTTCTGATAGACAGGGGATTAAGGGTTATGGGGAGAAAGCGGGAAAGTGGAACTGATCCCCTTCAGATCAGCCATGATCTTATTGAATGGCGGGGCAGGCTCGAAGGGCTAGATGGCCGACTCCTGCTCCTATTTCTTATGTGCTTATGTTACTGATGTGAGGGGTAAGAACAGGCTAGAATAAAGTTACTGCTGGCAGTGGGCTCCTCAGGGGGCGCTGTGCTGAGTGGCTGTATTCCAAGGAATTCACTCAATCCAGGCTTGTCCCTGGTTCTGGACAGTTGTACCTGATGCTGAACAGTGCTTGAATATTGCAAAGTCTGATTTGGGTTTGTTAAAATCCCATAAGGCAGATGTCACCCCGAAGAGACAAAAACAAAAGTAGAAAATGTTGGAAAGTCTCAGTTGGTCGGAGGGAGAGAGAATAGGGCCAATTTTTCAGTCTGGGTGACCCTTCATCAGAGGTTTTACTTTTTGTTTCTGAGATGGATGTGATACATTCATCAGGCCTACCCAATCCAACCACAGCCAGCTCCTATTCAGTGACCTGAGCTGATATGGAAGGTGGTCAATAATTGGGAATGGCCAACGCTGGAATGGGTCAACTCCTTGGGGGGCCAGGGTCTTTGGGCAAGAAATGTGTTTACGAAAGCGTGAACAATGTTCATTACTTGGGATAAGTCAAAGTGGAAAACATGAGTATTATTTGAAAGAGCGTGCACTCTGGAGGAGGGGGCCATCATACTGTTTTCTTTTCCTATCAGAATGGATTTCGTCAAGCTGTGTCTGAGTCAGCTAACGGCCAGTCCTAGGGAAAGTGCTATTACTGGTGGGGTCTGATAACTGGGATGGAAAGGGCAATAATTCTGACCTCAAAGCCACAGTGTCTGTGTGTTCTAAGGGCTCCAGTGGGCAGGCATCTGATGGGTGATTCACAATCTCCTTTCTCTTCCTATAGCCAATGTGTTTGGAATCGTGATTCTCTCCCGGGGAAAATGTGACCTCTCCAAATGCACCACCCTTTATCTTGTATCTATGGCAATGGCGGATCTACTGGTCATTATTACTCAGGTCATACTGACTCAGATCAATTATTATTACTTCCCATCATCTTTCCTGGACATCACCCCTCTGTGTCGTGCCCGCATTGTCTTGATCAATGTGGCCACAGACTGTTCAGTCTGGTTCACCGTCATTTTCTCGTTTGATCGATTTGTGGCCATCTGTTGCCAGGATCTGAAAAGGAATTTTTGCACCAGGAAAACCGCGACTTTGATTCTTGAAACAACATGCATCCTGCTCTGTTTACAGAACATCCCTTTTTATTTTGCATATGAGCCTGGAGCGATAATCAACAATGTGTTGTGGAATTGTAATATAAAGCCAAACTTTTTCACTGATCCGATTTGGGTGGGATTAGACTGGTTTGATACAATTTTAACGCCATTGGTTCCATTTGCCTTAGTTCTGCTGCTCAACTCTCTGACAGTCAGACACATTTTAGTGGTCAGTCGAGTCCGTAAAGGTTTGAGGTCTCAGAGCAACACAGGGAATTACACTGACCCGGAAATGGAGAGCAGAAGGAAGTCTGTGATATTACTCTTCACTATATCTGGCAGCTTCATACTTCTGTGGTTGGTGACTGTTATAGAGTTCTTCTATTACATCATTGCTGGAAAAAACACAAGAGTTTACACCAATCCTGAATTGATTTTTCAGCAAGTTGGATTCATGCTGCAAAATTTGAGCTGCTGCACAAACACATTTATTTATGGACTGACCCAATCCAAATTCAGGGAGCAGCTCTGGAATGCAGTGAAATATCCGGTTACAATTGTTCAGTTAATGACTAAACATAACAACTGAGAATGACACACAGGTGATCCCAGTATTTTTAGTGGAAGAGTGAAAAAAAACACTCAAAGACCCAATCTGCAAACGGAAAAGAACAGCGCCATTTCAGGCCGGACCGGACTTCAACCTTATCCTCCATTTGTTTCAGGCTCAACCCACGAGGGAGCCACACATTGACTGAACGTCATTTCAGAGACAGCATGCAATTTTTTGCAATCCCAGTGAAACATAGAAGCGGGAGAAGGCCACTAGACCCTATGAGTCTGTTCCACTATGCATCACGATCATGCCTGAACATCCAACTTAATAGCCTAATCTTGCTTTTCCCCATAACCTTTGATCCCATGTGCCCCAAGTGCTATATCCAGACGCCTCTTAAATTCAAAGTTTTGGCATCAGTTACTTCCTGTGGCAATGAATCCCACAGGCTCACCACAATTGGGTAAAAAGAAAATGCCTCTTCACCTCTGCCCTAGATGGCCTACTCTGGATCCTGAGACTGTGCCCCTTGGTTCTGGACTCTCCCACTATGGAGAATATCCTTCCTGCATCTACCTTGTATGCCCTGTTAGAATTTTATCAGTCAAAGAACAAACAACAACACAGCACGGGGAGCAGGCCCTTCGGCCCAACGAGCCTGTGCTGCCATCTTAACAATGTGATTTTCCTCCTCCACCCTTGACCCCGTGTCTATGCTCATGGTACCCCCATTGGAAACCAGATTAAGGGGAGAATAATTTAGGGACAATTTGGTACACCAATCAGCCTAACAGCACATCTTTGGGGTGTGGGAGGAAACCGGAGCACCCGGAGGAAACACACGCAAGCATGGGGAGAACGTGCAAACTCCCACACAGACACTGGCCCAAATCCATGTGTCTGTACAGCAAACAGTGATAGTCACTGAGCTGTCGTGGTGCCCATCTGCTGGTCCAGTTTTAAGCGTACACAAACGACGTGAAGTACTAGGCTACTCTCGAAACACCCAAGAGCAGCCCACGCACGACCCACCGTGTCTCTACGTGATCCCCCCATATTTGTCTGAACTCCAGCAAAAATTAATCTGAACATATCTGACAATTCAAAATATTAATGTTTGTCTTTTCCACGTCCTACAAAAAATAAATATCGTTTCATCTGGCATGAGCTGTTGCTGTTCAAGGAATATAATTAATTTTCTGCTGTTTTGAAAACGGGTGGATTAAAACTTCTCAGACGAACGTCATTACATTACAACCCTTCTTGTATTTAAATTTAACAAGCTCGAGACTCACGTCTATTTCACAATCTCTTGTTCTAAACTCTATTTGCCAGCACCACATTCGTTTTCCTCATGCCAATTTGGTCAGGAATACATTTTTGGAACAGACAATATCGCCCTTAACATCTGCCCCCAAATTCTGATGGAAACACTGCGCCATACACCCGTTTCTGGGCAATATCTCAGTCCCATTTCATGGAGAGGCGTGCTGAATGTGTGCCAAGAATAGACATCTGCTTCTGCTTCTGTTTCTTCTCTGAATCCCACATGGATGATAGGTTTTGCACTTTAAGTTGGCTCGGGTGAGCATGAGATTCTTAAATACAGGTATAATTCAAATGACCCACAAAGGGGATATTATCAAATAAAATTTAATTAAGTATACAGTCAACATGTACAGAAAGATATTAACAATATTCTACTCTGCTGGAGCTGGAGCTGATGTTACAAGTTACACATCCGAGTCTTTTGAGTCCAGGAGACTCAGGCAAACCTCGTTCGCTTTGAACATCACCGCCGTCGCCCCATCTTACGCCGCTGTCTACTTCTGCACTTGTAGTGTGGCACAGCGTTTGAGAAAGCAGGTGGACAGCGACAAAAACTTCCAGGTTATAAAATCGCCTGCCCCGGATTCATTCTCAGACGCGAGGTGGCAGCAATGGATTAGGATAAATGCGAAATACCGCGGGTGCTGGAATCTGAGACAGAAACTAGAAAATCTCAACTGACAGCATCTGTGGAGACAGAATAGAGCCGGTGTTTCGAGTTTGGTTGACCCTTCCTCAGAGCTTTGGGGGCGGCACGGTGGCACAGTGGGTTAGCACTGCTGCTTCACAACTCCAGGGAGGTGGGTTCAATTCCCGGCTCGGGTCACTGTCTGTCTGGAGTTTGCACATCCTCCTCGTGTCTGCGTGGGTTTCCTCCGGGTGCTCCGGTTTCCTCCCACAGTCCAAAGATGTGCAGATTATGTTGATTGGCCATGCTGAAAATGGCCCCTTAGTGTCCTGCGATGTGTAGGTTAGAGGGATTAGTGGGTAAATGCGTAGGGATATCGGGGTAAGGTCTGGGTGGGATTGGGGTCAGTGTAGGCTCGATGCGCCGAATGGCCTCTTTCCGTACTGTTTCCGTACGGAAACTTCTGTGAACACACTTGTTGTGGTGGAGCTAGTGCCATGCTCAGCCAAAGGAGAAGATTAGAAGTTGTTTGTTGACAGGGAAAGAACGTTGAAAGGTTCAAATCAGACTGTGTGCTTTGATCTGATCCAACACGGTAATTTAAATGAACAATTTACAGCCTGATGATGTGAGTGTGGATGGCTATAAAACTACAGATAGTGTGGGGACGTGAAGGAGAGGTACAGGAACAAAGAGTAGGTGAAGAGGACAGAAGAAGAGGACAATACATCCCGCAATGGGAATAGAGGGACTTTGTAATTGGGGTGATTGTCTGAGATAGGGGCTATTCAGATGGTTGGGACTATTTCATAGAACCATAGAATCCCTACAGTGCAGAAAGAGGCCATTTGGCTCATTGAGTTTGCACTGTAAACAATCCCACTGAGACCATATCTCCACAACTCCATATATTTACCATGGTAATTTCCCTGATACAAAGCAGCAATTCAGCATGGCCCACCCACCGAACACACACTGTGGGAGGGAACGGGGATACGCGGAGGAAACCCACGGACACGCAAGGAGAACGTTCAAAACCCACTCAACATTCACCCCAGGGCGGAATTCAATCCGAGTTCCTGGCGCTCTGACACAGCAATGCTCAGCACTGTGCCAACATGCTGCCCTCCATTGAGTGTGTATGATACAAATTATTGAGAGGACAGAGAGAGAGAGACAGGAGAGAGAGAGAGAGAGCTGTTATGCCAGAAGGTGGGAAGTAAAGTGACTAATAAGGGGGGGCTTTTAAGTAGAGGAAAGAATTTCAAAATTGGAAAAGGGCCAAAGATTCTGAATTGGGGAATATCGAGGTGGAGATCCACAAACTGAGGCGGCTTGGGTGGGGGTGGTTTGTTCGACAGGCCAGCAGGACTGAGGGAAGTGAGTATTGAGGGAGGGCTGTCAAAATTTGAGCGAAAGACCAGAAGTTTCCAAAAATTCGTTTGGAACACGATGAACGAAGGTGTGGGGGGGGGGGGGGGGGTGGTGGCACCCCACCTTGAGGGGGAGCAGTTTTGTCAGAAAATAGGCATTAAATGACTCATGAATAAAGGCACAAGAATCTACTGCAGTTGGATTGCATGTACTCATTGGAGTGTCTGTAGCAATCGCTATTTCTTTACAGAATCTTGCAGCAATATCGATTGTGGAGCTAAGGAACAGACGCAGGCCATTCAACCCCTCTAACCTGCTCCGCCATTTAATAACATGGTGGCTGTGCTGAAAATAATCTCAAATTTATATTTCACCTGCGCCCGGCAACATATCATTGCCTTGCTTGCCAGGAATCTATCTAAACATGCCATTACCGTGTTGGAAGTGGAGGCAGGCGAGATGTTTTATCGTTGTAATTTAGACTTACTCACCTTTCTGGTCTTCAACACTTGTCTGAAATGCTTCAAACGGATTTACACGTTTCCTTAAATGAAGAGCCCAATGTTGAACACACTGCTCCAATAAGTGCTGACCAGTACACAGTACAACTGAAGAGCAACCTTCCTCCGTCTCTATTCAATTTCCCACAGAGTAAATGCTAACATTGGAACGATCGATTGGCCACAGTTCATAAAGAGACCATTCAGCTCGTCGAAGCTTCATCAAATTTCCTAAAGAGGATTTTACCCAGGCTCACCACCCACCCTATCACCATAAACCATGCACTCACCACGGCAAATCCACCAAAACTACTTTAGATACCAAGCGGCAATTTAACATGACCAATCCACACAATCTGCAAACCTTTGGACTATGGGTACAAAGAGGAGCACCCGGAGGACACTCACACAAACACGGGGAGAATGCACAAAATCCACACAGACAATGAACCGAGGCTGGGAATGAACCCAGCTCCCTGGCTCTGTGAGGTATCAGTGCTACCCACATAATACTACCTTACTTAATTTCTCACTGTGCCTGCATGCTCGCTTTTGTCATTCCTACTCTTGGAACCCAGACTGATCTGCACCACTGTGTGGAGAAATTATATTTTGTTGTTGCCTCTTATATTGTTTTTAAAATGTACCATTCTATTTATCTTTATGCCATCACAACCCTTAATTCCTTCATGTAATTTATTCAATCTCTTGGAGAGTCCTGATTGTTTGAGATTCTTAAGGGGTTTGTGCTGATGCATTGCATTTAGCGTGTAAGATGTTACATTGCTGTATTAGCTTGAGGTACTGAATCATATTGTGTTGTATTAGATTGAGATGTGGAATCATATTGTGTTGTATCAGATTGTGACGTGGAATTATGTTGCGTTGTGGAAATAAGTTGAAATGTTGGAACAAATTGTGTTGTATTAGACTGAGACCTGGAATCATATTGATTGGTCTTTTGGATTGAGATGTGTAATCATATTGCCATGTTGCATTAGATTGAGATGTTGCATGATATTGTGTTGTTAAAGAAGATTGAGATGTGGAAACATGTTGTGTTGTGTTAGATTAAGAAACAGAACTGTGTTGAATGATATTGAGATGTGCAACATTTTGTATTGTATTAGATTGAGATGTGCAACCATGTTGAGCCGTTGTATTGGACTGAGGTGTGGAATCATATTGAGTTTTATTAGATTGAGGTACATAACCATTTTGTGTTGTATTTGATTGAAATGCAGTCATGAAGTGTTTTGTATTTCATTGAGCTGCAGTGTCATATTCTATCAGATTGAGATGTGGAGTCATATTGTGTTCTTCTATTGGATTGAGACACGGAACCATTTTGTGTTGTATTTGATTGAAACGTGGATTCATCCTGTGTTGCTGTATTATATTGAGATGTGGAATTGTAAGGTATTGTTGTACTGGATTGAGACGTGGAATCGGATTCTGAGGTTTTATTAGATTGAGGTGTGGAATAATATTATGATGCATCAGATTGACTTGTGGAAACATATTGCGTGATTGAATTAGATTTCGATGTCGGAGCACATAGTGTTGGATTAGATTGAGATATGGTCGCATATTGTGTTGTATTAGATCTGGAATCCTACTGTTTGTAACATTAAGTCGGGATTTGAAATTATATTCTGATGCATTGTACTGAGATGTGCAAAAGATTGTGTTGTTGAATTAAATTACAATGTGGGAAAATATGTTCTATCAGATGGCGATTTAGAATTCTGTATTGCACTGTATTAGACTGGCATGAGAAATCACACATCTGTTGAAACACAGATACTTTATTATTCGATTCCTGCAATGACGGATCACAGAGAGAAAGCTGTATTTTTCAACTTGATGTTACAGTTAAACAGAGTAAACATATCCCACGATAGTGCAGAACAGCCCTGAGAAATAAACTCTCTCTTGGAAGTTGAATTATTGATTCGTCACAGCCAGGTGAAGGATAATATTGGAGCAACTTGACAGTTAGAAATTTGATGTTTGAGATGATAGCACCATTGATGGGAAAATGTACTCTCTAACATTATTAGTGAATTAATGTTATCAATACTGCCCAGTCTATGAAACACAACAACTCGAGCTCAGAAACATGCATATTCCCCAGACTAATCCAATGTTATAATGTGTTGGTCATTAATGAAAAGAAAATAAGTTGAGTGATTGTGTAACGCCTGGATCCCAGAGGATACCCAGGGTATATATTAAGGGGATTCCATTACCACAGAGTTAATACATAAATTGTTTGCAGTTCGAAAAGACACCACGCAGAAAATGGGACTTCTATTTGAAAAGGCAAAGCAAATATTTTATTCATTCCTGGGTGTTTTTGGAGTTCCTGGTAAGTGATTATATCCATGGTAGCTGTCTGATATGGTGTGTGACCTGCACAAATATTTCACTCTGTGAGTGAACTGATTGTCACCGATATACAAACATCTGGTCAACCATATCATTCCAGTCATCGGGTGAATTGAATTACCGCTGTGGCTTTTCACTATTCCCCCACTATTCTCTGCTTGCAAAGCAAAAACTGTATGAGATTGAGATGTGGAATCATGGTGCGTTGATGCATTAGATTGAGATGTGGCATCATATTATATTGATATATTCCGTTGAGATGTGAAGTCTTATTGTGTTGCATTAGGATTAGATGTGGAATTATAATGTGTTGTTGTATCAGATTGAGATGTAGAAACGTGATGTGATGTATTAGCTTATGATGTGGATTTACATTATGATGTTGAATAGACTGAGATGTAGAATCATATTATATTGATGATTGAGATGTGGAATCTTATTGTGTTGTATTATGATGAGATAGAACCATAGAATCATAGAACATTACAGCACAGAAACAGACCTTTTGATCCTTCTTGGCTGTGCCGAACCATTTTTCTGTCTAGTCCTATTGTGCTGTCTTAGATAGAGATGTGGAAACATTTTGTGTTGTTTTAGATCATGATGAGGAAATAGATGGCATTGTATCAGATTGTACATTTACTGGATTATTCTGTAATGTTGAACCAGCCCTGAGTTACAACAAACTCATTGAAAGATGTTGTTCGTGGGAGTTGGTGTAAAATCATACAGAGTGATTTTACACTGAGTCACCAACCAGAATGGGAAAGCTGACTCCAGTGAACAAATATACCAAAATATCTGTCATTGTGGATTTGTACAGTGTGAATAACTAACCCGAGTGGGAAAATATCTCCAGTGAACATGTATAACAAGAGCATCTGTCAGTGTAGAGTTGCACTGAGTGTGGATCACGAACATGATTGGAAATGCTGATTCCAGTAATCATCGAAATTGGGATAATCTGTCAGTGTAGAATAGTATTGAGTGTTGGTCACTCACTAGAAAGGAAATTCTGACTCCACCGAACATGTATACTGGGATCTGTCAGTGTTGAAATGCACTGAGTCTGGGTCACTCACGAGAAAGGAAATACTGAGTCCAGTGAACATGTATACCAGGAATATGTGCCAATGTAGAAATGTCCTGAGCGTGAGGCACTGACTGGAGTGGACTATTCTATAAGGAAATTATTGTTTCCTGCTCAGTGATATCTCCATTCAATGGAGCTGTCCCTGTGCTTCCACAATCTGATAGATTTTGCAAGGGGAAATGATTCGCTCTGGACTGAATATGTTTGTTGGTGAGTGTAAAGTGAATTGTCTCAATGACTCAATTTACAATTGAACGGCTCCAACATAAACAAATGTCAAAGAGTAACTGGCATTTAAACTCTGAGAGGACTGTGGCAGAATGAAACACATGGTTGTGTTTTTGATTCCCAATTCCACACTTCGAGAAATGAACTCGACTGCAGGTTTTAAAATAAGATATTTTTATTCACCTGTGTTGCTATTTTAATTGATTGGTAAATCGATTACCCTCAACCACAAAAACCCTTTACCCAATTCAAACCCTTAATTTCCCAGCAGCATATTGAGAATCTTGATTTTCCTATCAGATAGCAGCAATTGTCACATCGAAGGCTTGTCCCCAAATTCCACTTGTTCTGAGGTTCTTCATGAGTCTGGGTTTTCTAACTTGCCAGCAGGACCTTGGAAAATTAAAGTGTCTTCCACCTATCAATTTACTCTAATTTTCAAATTTGGAGATTTGCTCATATGTAAAAAAGAAATGTGGACAAATATGACCTTGATTGTCATATTGTTTCATATAATCTTGAGATTTGTCCATCGTTGACAAGACCAGAATTTCTTGCCCAGCTGCAATTCACCCTGAGATGGTGGTGAAGGCCTGCTTTCTGGAACTGGTGCAGTCCCGGGTGTGCAGTTACACCCACAGTGCTATGAGAGATGGAGTTCCATGATTTTGACGCAGTGACAGTGAAGGAACGCTGATATAACCCCAAGTCAGGATGCTGTGTTCTTTTGAGGGGAACTTCTCTCTGCTTGGGTTCCCTTGTATTCCTTGCCCTTGTTCTTCAGGATGATAGAGCTTGTGGATTGAAAGGTTCTGCCCCACGAAGTTTTGTGAGATATTTCTGTGCATCTTTTAGAACATAGAACATAGAACACTACAGCACGACCAGGCGCTTTGGCCCATAAGTTGTGCTGATCACATCCATACCTACTAAGCCATAGACCTATCTATAACACCCAATCCTGTAGATCCCATATACTCATCCAGATGTCTTTTAAAAGACCCCGGCGAGTTCACCTCCACCACCACTGATGGCAGCCGATTCCATTCACTCACCACCCTCTGAGTGAAAAACTTACCCCTAACATCTCCTCTGTACTTGCTTCCCAGCACCTTAAACCTGTGTCCTCTCGTAGCGACCATTTCAGCCCTGGGAAATAGCCTCCGAGAATCCACCCTGTCTATTCCTCTCAACATTTTATAAACCTCTATCAGGTCGCCTCTCAACCTTCGCCTCTCCAGGGAGAAGAGTCCCAGCTCCCTGATCCTATCTTCATAAGGCACGCCTCCCAATCCAGGCAACATCCTTGTAAATGTCCTCTGCACCCTCTCAATAGCTTCCACATCCTTCCTGTAGTGAGGCAACCAGAACTGCGCACAGTACTCCAAGTGGGGTCTGACAAGGGTCTTATAAAGTTCCAGCATTACCTCCCGACTCCTAAACTCAATCCCTCGATTAATGAAGTCCAGTACACCATATGCCTTCTTGACCACATCCTCCACCTGCGAGGCCGATTTAAGAGTCCTATGGACCTGGACCCCAAGAACCTTCTGCTCTTCAACCCAGCTAAGACTCCTACCCTTCCTTCATCCCATTGGACCTGCCAAAATGGACCACTACACATTTATCCGCGTTGAAGTCCATCTGCCACTTCTCCGCCCAGTCTTGCATCCTATCTATGTCCCACTGCAACTTCTGACATCCCTCCAGACCATCCACAACACCACCAACCTTCGTATCGTCGGCGAACTTACTAACCCATCCCTCCACTTCCTCATCCAGGTCATTTATGAAAATGACAAACAGCAAGGGTCCTAGAACAGATCCCTGGGGCACTCCACTGGTGACTGACCTCCATGCAGAAAAAGACCCATCCACAACCACTCTCTGCCTTCTGCAGGCAAGCCAGTACTGGATCCACAAGGCCAAAGGCCCTTGGATCCCATGCCCTCTCACCTTCTCAAGAAGTCTTGCATGGGGGATCTTATCAAACGCCTTGCTGACGTTCATGTAAAGCACGTCTACCGCTCTTCCTTCGTCAATGTGTTCAGTCACATTCTCAAAGAACACAACGAGGCTCATAAGGCACAATCTGCCCTCGACAAAACCATGTTGACTATTTCTGATCATTCTAAAGTTCTCCAAATGCTCATAAATCTTGTCTCTGAGAAGCCTCTCCATCAACTTACCAACCACTGAGGTCAGACTCACCGGTCGGTAATTTCCCGGGCTATCCCTGTTCCCTTTCTTGAAATTAGGAACCACATCCGCAATCCTCCAATCCTCTGGAACCTCTCCCGTCTCCATCGACGACGCAAAGATCATTGCCAGGGGCTCTGCAATCACTTCCCTCACCTCCCACAGTAACCTGGGGTACATCCCATCCGGTCCCGGCGACTTATCTATCTTGATAGAATTTAAAAGTTCTAACACATCCTCTTCCTTAACATCCACATACTCAATCTTTTCAGACTGCCACAAACCTGTAGAACAACCTCCCAGATCAGTTTCCACCGTGAACACCGCGGCAAAGTACTCATTAAGCACCTCTGCCATTTCTTCTGGTTCCACACAGACTTTTCCCCCTTCACCTTTTATAGGTCCTATCCCTTCTCATCCTTTTACTTTTCACATATTTGTAGAAGGCCTTGAGATTCTCCTTAATCTTACCCGCCAAGACCTTCTCATGACCCCTTCTGGCTCTCCTAATTTCCTTTTTAAGCTCCTTTCCACAAGCCTTATACTCCTCTAGATCCTTAACATCTCTTAGCTCTCTGAACCTTTCACACACCTTTCTTTTCTTCCTGACCAGGTTCACCACAGCCTTCGTGCACCACAGTTATTGGAAGACACAGGTGCTCACGTCCATTGGAGGTGAATGTTGTGAATGTGTTATTGTTGCACGGAAGCCAATAAAACAGACTGTTATGTCCTCGATGGTGTTGAGCAGTTTGTGAGGGGCTCACCCCCAGCCATGCAAACCTCAGTCCCGACCAATATCCCGAGTGCAGAGCACCCACAATCCACCTAAACCACAATAATACCAAAATGCCCTACACCCATTATTATCTGGCAATTTCCACACAAAAAAACAAATTGAATGCTCCACCCATCATTCTTAAACTCACATCAACTCCGAAATCACGAGGCCACGGGCACCCACTAACTTGGGACACTGCAATGCCTCCTGCACCTCATCCCAGCCTGATCCCCCAAGCCCTCAACCTCCACACAACACACCCACCCCACTATTTCTAATTTGGAAACAGTCCTCACTGAGTTACTTCCATGACAGAATCCTGCCCTTCCTCCCCACAGGTAGAATGAGTGAGCAGTCAATGCCCAGTTTACATTGCTATCTCTCTATTGCAGTTAATTTGCTGGCGATTGTGATCTTAATCCAGGGAAAGTGTGGCCTCTCCACCTGCACCACTCGGTACCTGACGGCTATGGCGATGGCTGATCTGTTGCTCGTAATCTCTAACGTCGTACTTTGGAGGATGGTTTATTATTATTTTGGAATGACTTTCCTGGACATCACCCCTGTGTGCACCGTTCTGAATGCAATGATTTTTACAGCCATTGATTGTTCTGTCTGGTTCACCACCGCTTTCTCATTTGATCGATTTGTGGCCATTTGTTGCCAGAAGATGAAAGCAAAATATTGCACTGGGAAAACTGCGACTGTGGTTCTAGCAACAACTAGCATCTTATTCTGTCTGAAATCCATAGCCTCGTACTTTGTCATAGAACCTGGGCAGATCATCGAAAATGTGCCATGGTTCTGTGTTGAAAAGACAAGTTATTATACAGACCATGGGTGGGTGGCTTTTGCTTGGTTTGAAAAAGTTTTAAATCCATTGCTGCCATTTGTTTTAATTCCATTCATCAATGCTCTGACAGTGAGACATATTTTAGTGACCAGTCGAGTACGGAAGGGACTGAGGGGTCAGATTCAGGGGGAAAGCTGCCGTGACCCAGAGCTGGAGAGCAGGAAGAAGTCTATAGCACTACTCTTCAGCATATCCGGCTGCTTTATTCTCCTGTGGTTGGGGGATGTAATGTATTTTTTATATTCTAAAATTGCAGGAACATATCCAAGCCTTGATGCACATGCTATATATATATTTAGAGATGTTGCAGTTATGTTGCGGAACCTGAATTGTGGCACAAACACATTGATTTATGTGGTGACTCAGCCCAAGTTCAGAGAACGGATCAGGATCACAGTGAAATATCCACTCACATCTATTATTGAACTAGTAAAGAAACAAATCAACTGACAGCATCACACTTCTCTTCTCAGCCTATCAGGAAGACAAAGCTGATTATTGGTGACCACCTCCACCAATTGCAATGATTTGCCCGCTGATTCTCAACTACTTCAGGCTTTCAGGAAGATCTACCCAGTGACTCAATGTTGCCACAGGTAATCAGATTGCTCTCAGCCTGACAGCCATGTCTGCCAAACACAGACTGGCTGACAGATTCTGTAGCCAACCAGGATGTATCAGCTTGTTATCATTCTAAACAAGCAGGAATGCAAGTCAACCAAATTCATGAAAAGCTGCCACCTCAGCCAATCATTACCAATCAAGCTTTGCTTCAGTGCAGTCTTCACTAATCAACTGGACCGTCCCACTGGCAGAATGAAGCATTTGTCTATCCTGGACTCTGCCCTGACAACAGGATGAGCCAATCTCCAATCTTTATCTGATGATACAAACAGCACTCGGCCCAATCAGGAAGCTCTCAGATGGATTGATATTTTCCCAATGAATCAGATGATTCCATTCTAAGACCTAAAGTGAAGGCATCCAAAGAGAGTGATCCAGTGAGAACTCCACACATGAGGAGACTCCCAGCAATTTTGTAAACAAAATGAGCCTGCCAATCACAAATTCAGATTGACACGTCAGCCAATAAGTGAGTGTATTACACTTGTTGCTGTTGGACACAGCCAATCAGGATTCAGACATGAGCTTCCCCCACACCATCCTCACCCCTCCAGCTCCCACACCCCTAGATGTGGAACCAAAAGCGGTTTCAACTTGAGACTGCCAACCAATGGGAAGACTCCAACATTTCATCAAAGCCTGCCCTTTGTATTGGAACATTTACTTCTCAGAGCGACATCAGTATGAACCAATCAGTGAGACCTGGGATGTGTCAGAGGGGGCCCCTCCTGAACTGCTCTGGGGCCGTTCCATCTCTGCTTGAATTAACCATAAACTATTGTAACCTGTAGCAGAGTCTCCTGTGATTTGTTGGAAGAACTTCATCACAACAGACTGCATCGAACTAAGTGTTTACATTTCCAACTCTCAAATATAGTTTTTCCAAAGATTCTATTGTTGCAAACGACAGATAATTGGAGACTGCAATTTTGATAGCACTGGAAGCAGCTTGCATGGACTTGTATGAAAAATTTAATGGTACTTCCTAACCTCAAATGATATCCATGCAATGCTTATGCATCAGGAAACATACTGACAATATCACTGAGTCCTGAAGCAGGGGAACATTCAAGTCTGACTGTGTGGTAAAGTTAGACCCAATTTGCTTTTGCAATAGCTGAATTGTTCCACATATCCAGATGGCATTCTGGAATAACGATAACTGAAAACATCCAATACAGAAATATATCAACTGTGTGAGATTACAATTATGAGTTGAATGGAATCAGTTCAATGTGAACATTTCAAACACAGTCTGGAGGAGTTCAAAATCCCTTTGGGAATGTTATTGCATGGACATAGCAACACCAGATAAAGAAGAAAGATTTAGCAGTAGATAATGTGTTTGGGAGATTGAATCAACAGATAAGAGGTGTTTACTATTGGTGTTGCATTGGAGAGTTTTGGGTGGTGTGTTTCAACTTTTCAAGTTTTCTGTCTGATACTGTGATCAGTGTGATTTCAGATAAACAGATAAAGAAGAGAAATTGTATTTCATAAAGCTTCATTTTCAAAAGTCATTAATCTTGCACCATGGTTATGGGCCAGCAGCATGATTCCAAGATATTTTGCTGAACATGTGAGAATTTCAATTCGGACTCAAATTCACATGTGAGAATTAGATGGTTTTAATTGGTAATGGTGACTTAAAATTTGGGAAATTTGAAATGTTAATGACAAATCTTGTGTTGGGTGGCTCTTGGACGAAACTTTGGCCCATAACTTCTCAATTAGTGGTGGAAATCCATGCTCAGCGAAAAAAAGTAGAACTTGTTGCCAATTTCACTGAGTTGAAAAGTCGAGAGACAGCTCCCATTTGGAGCATCAGTCTTCAGCTTTCAGCAGGCCCCAACACAACGCAGGTTCACTCTAGCCTTGACCACTTGTGATGGGGTAGATTGGAACTGCCCAAGGTCTCGCTTTGAAACAGCAGTTTTAATGTCAAAGCACAGAGATCAAACGGTTTCCCTGCTATTATAAAGGTATGCTGTTTTTGTGTCTATTTCTGTTCAGTGATTACTGCCTCTGTTAATGTCTCCTGTCAAATGTAATTCCAAATGATTAATGAGGAATATCTTAATATGTATAAATTAACAAAGGTTTCGTTGTTTGATTGAGATCTCTGTAAATTATTTAAATATGGTAAGGGGAAGGGCGGCGAGTGTTCGTCATGTCCATTGTAGATTTTGCATGTTGCTGACTCTTCGCTCATGATCTCTGCATCAATGTTGCAACATTTAAAAAACTTCTTTTATTTTAAGAAGCCAAGACAAAGGTGTGATGTCCCATCAGCAGTGGAAGATGATCCCAAGTTTTCAGCCTGCACTGGATTCTGCAATACCTATCAGATAGATCGCTCACATCAGTTCACAGGAGGCTTGCAGACGTCATCATGAGGGGTACATTTTACTAAAGCATTTGAAATAGCTGTGTTGCATAATTCCCACTCCAAATGTAGAACTCATTTCACTCCAATTCTTCACTCCAAGACCCTCTTTTTGGAGGGCCGAATGGCCTGTTTCCTGTGCTGTATTGTTAAGAGACTTCTCATCATCAACATTGCATAAAAGAGACTCATAAACTTGGGAGAAACAACTCTGCTTAAAATAAAGAACAAAATCCCAAATGGCTTCAGCTGAAACTTCAATGGGCAGAGAATTCCAAAGATTCATATTATGACTATTGTTGCTTTGCTTTTGTGTGTAATTGGTGAAGTTGTTGCTGACGTTTTTTCCATACATGTTAAGGATAAGCCACCTTCAGCTGTTTGGTCTCCACATCAATCAGCAGGGTTGACCAATTGCACCCAAGCTCTGGACTGTGCAGCACAGGCGGTCAAAGTTATTGAACTGATGGCAATGCAGGAGGAAGTAACCCCACACACTGAGCACACTGAACTACCAATTCAGAATGTGGGAAGGCTGCAGACCGCGTCTGATGCCAAAGAGGCTCAATGGGAGTGCTGACAACTCGCCCAAAATAGACGGATTTCCATTTGGGAAGAGGGAAGTAACCCAGTGGGATGTTTGGACGTTAATGGTGTTACAGCGCGTAGCACAGTTGCCCCACAGTGCCAAGACGCTGGTTCAATTCAGGCCTTGGGTAACTGTCTGTGTGGAGTTTGCACATCCTCCCCGTGTCTGCAGGGGTTTCCGCCAAGTGGTCCCGAATCCCCCCTGACTCAAAGGATGTGTGGTTTAGGTGGATTAGCCATGCTACGTTGCCCCTTAATTTTGCTGGGTGTAGAGGTGAGGTTGATGATGATATGGGAGGGGGGCGTCCTGGGTGAAATGCTTTTCTGGAGATTTGGTGCGCGCCTGTTACTCTGAATGGTCTTTCTCTGCAATGGGGGATCCTATTCATTCTGTGGATCATGGATGTGATGTGCAGGATAGTGACAAGACAGTGAGCAGACTGAGCAAGAGCTGTAAAGCCACCAAAACTGCACATCCTTTGAGTCAGGGGGGAAATAGGACCACCTGGAGGAAACCCCTGCAGACACGGGGAGGATGTGCAAACTCCACACAGAAAGTTACCCAAGGCATGAATTGAGCCAGTGTCTTGGCGCTGTGGGGCAACTGTGCTAAGCGCTGAGTTACTTCCATATCCCACTGGGTTACGTCCTTCTTCCGAGGTGTGGGTTGTGATGTGACTCTGTCCACGGGTTACAGTGGAGTGAATGGAGAGCCAAGAACAGGGCGGGGGATAGCTGGACAAGACAGGGTGCAATTAAAGGTGGAAATTATTTGATGGTGCAGTTGAGAATTCCGATTAATTCTAAATACCCAACTTGAGGATAATTAGTGTCTAATGTGATAATATGCATTTTGAGATCAATGCAAAATATGTATGTTGCATCTTACTAATGTCTCGAAGAAATATTTTTAACATGCCATTCAAATGAAAGCTGAATTCATGAATATATCAGCACAATTCAGGCACAAATCATGCAAAAAAAGTAAATTGCCAATGCATAACTAAGCCGGGGGAACAGGTCCAATAGATAAATGTTCCTTCAATAGAACCGGATTAAATTGGTTCGAGAAATGCTGAATCATAAGAAACCATTTTTGAGAGAGAACTTCCATAAAACGGACAGGCGAATGACAGGTCAATATTTGAAGGTTCAAAATATGTTTGATTAAAGGACATGCCATTGTTAGACTTACAGAACAGCGAATGAATGAAATCGCTTTTAACTAAGTGTGAGCTATATAATCTGATAACAAAAACTAGAACCAATTCTGCTGTTTGGCATGAAATCTGAGATCTTTTGTGAAAGCCTGCGAGCACATTAGCTGTTTTGGTGGAAGCATTGATCTCCCATTTTGGGACAAAATGAGATTTGTCTTGTCCGAATTGTATGTTTGTCTGAATATTGTTAATTTGTGATGTTTTTGTTTCAAACATTTGAATGTGTTAATGAAAAAAATCTCGTTTAATTGAAGAATTTAGTTGAACTGAATAAACGTTTTTCTCTTTCTGAAATGAAATGTTGAATAAAGTCTTTAAATTAATCAGACCACCTAAAATAATTTCCCACATCAGATGGGTAGTGAAAATGACGACAATTGTCAAAAGAAAGAGACATTCAAAGGATTTCAAATGAGACAAAGAAGTGATACACAAAGTGATTTATTTGGATATAAAAGACAAAATCGATTTCGGAGAAAGATTAACTGACGTTAATGGACATTTGAAAACCAACAACACCATTGTTTGAATTAGGGAGAATTTAAAGGTGGGAATAGTGCGCTAACAGCAAGTTAACTTTCAAAATTCTGCCATTTAAGCTCAGCGATCAACATATGTTACTCCCCAAAATCAAATCTACATGTCTGATTTCCTTTTAAACTGTAATTAAGATATTTTATTGGGCTGCAGCTTTTATGATTTGTGTGGGATAATAACCAGTGGAATGCAGTAAACTAAGTTGGGTTGTGTAGTGAAGAGATGAAGATGGAAACCGGAAATCAAACAGCACAGGGAAATTTGGAAATTGTGTGCAATTCAGGTCAGAGACATTTCAATCCGGCATTGCTCCTACATTCTACTGAATGGAAAGAATAAAAGAGCATCCAAAATGGAACGTCTTCTCTCAGTCATGTTTGTGTCCTTGTCTATGATATTTTTCAGAGAAGAAAATTTAATACATTGGCAGACCCCTGAGGCATCTGGATCATGGGGTGACAATGAAATATTTCATTATCAGTTGTTTTGGTCGTCTGAGAGTCAGGAACGTTTGCATAACATTGTGATACTGGAAACATATGAAGCTGTGTAACTGTGAAATACCGAATATACTGGGGGAAATGTACAAAATAGACCGATTCAAGTGTTTGGAAGGACTTATGATTCTGCATTGAAGAGCAGGTCTCAGATATGTACATTATTTGTCAGAGATCGGGACATGTAATGATTAATTGGGTGGTGGGGGGAGGTGTCAGTAGAGTGGAGAAAATTCATTCCTTTTGTCCTCAGTATCTCAATATCTCATCCAGTGAATTTCTGCTGTCTGGTTCATGCATTAATTTACATCAAAGAAATAAAGTTGATGAAACATAACTCTCGGTGTGGTTCCACTTGAAGAATTGTTGGCAGATAGACCGTGTAACAATCTAATAGGAGGGCCAAATTATGATTGGTTAATGAGCTGCAATTAACTCACTGATTAGCTCCATATTGTGTCAATTAGGCTCTGTGTCGGGATTAGCTGGGGGCTGATTGGCTGAGGCACCAGTCAGAGAGAGATGGTTGGCTCATGTAGCTCTGAATGACCTCGTTCAGCACCTTGATAGGTTGAAGTATTTGTGGTTCACAGATCGAGCTCTCCTATTGGTTGCTCATTCTGTGTGCCAGTGCTCCCTGATTTGCTACCGTGACTGAAGCTCTGAAATCAGTGTCTGATTGGCTGGGGATTCTTTTAGTCAGTGTTCCAATTTACTTGATTGGTGGAAGCGTCTATCGATTGGTGCGATGAATTCCCTGATTGGTTCCAGAGATTGTCAGTAAGCATCTAGAGTTCCTGATTGATTAATTGAAACGGCCATTCAGTAAACCCCGGCTCTGATTGGCTGTCAGTCATTTCTGTTTTTTCATCAGTTGAATAACTGATGTGACCGAATATTTTATCGCGATCTTGATCTGTTCCCTTAATTTGGACTGAGTCACAGCATAAATAAATGTGTTTGTGCAGCAATTTAAATTTAGCAGCATAACTCCAACAGTTAGAAATGTGTATTCAGGATCAGTGAGGTAGATTAATCCTCTCACATCCGCATCGAAGAATTTTATAACACTCGCTGACCAGAGAAGTATAAAAGTTCCATTTATGGCGAAGAGTAGAATTATCGACTTCCTTCTGCTCTCCATCTCTGGATCACTACGATTATCTGCCTTATTCTGAACTCTCAGCCCCTTACAGACTTGACTGGCCACTAAAATGTGCCTGACTGTGAGAGCATTGATCAACAGAATTAAACAAAATGGGAGCAATGGGGTTAAAATCTTATCAAACCAGGAAAACGCAACCCATCCAGGATCAGTCCATGCACTTGCCTTTGTGTCACAGAACCAAGGAACATTGTCAATTATCTTTCTTGGTTGATACGTAAAGTACCCAGGGATGATTTTCAGACAGAGCAGGATGCTGGTTGTTGCCAGGACCACAGTCGCAGTTTTCCCAGTGCAATATGTGGCTTTCAGCTTCTGGCAGGTGATGGCCACAAATCAATCAAAGGAGAATGTGACGGTGAACCAGACAGAACAATCTTGGGCGGCAGCTCTGAGGACGTGTTTAACACTGCACACGGGTGTAAGTGATAGGAAACTCGAGGGGAAATAATAGTAATTGACCTGGTTCAGTATCGGGTCAGTGATAACGAACAGTAGATCCGCTGTTGCCATAGCCACCAGGTAGCGAGTGGTACACGTGGACAGTCCACAGTTCTGCCGACACAGAATTAAAATTCCCAGTAAATTAACTGTAAGAGAGAGAAAAAGAGAGAAGAACCTGGAAATTACTGATGGGACATTCTCTTTCTCTGTACCAAACTGGAAGGAAAAGGTTTTAGAATAAATGAAACGTGTAGGAAGTTACTATGTTAGTGGTGAAGTTGTGTTAGGGATTTAATTGCAGAATGGGAAGAAGCAGATTGAAATATAAAAACATAAAAACTCAGAGCAGGAGCAGATCATGAGAGAGAAGGGAGACGAGACGGGAAATTTCTCAACATTCTCCATTTTCACTGATTTCTGAATTCCTCCACGCTAACAATGTCACACTGACAGATCTCAGTGAAAAGGGCAAGAACGGGAAGGAGGCCAAAGGGTCAGGTGTAGGTTGAAGGAGGATACTGGAGGCAGTTTGGAACAAAAACAGAAAATGCTGGAAAAACCGAACAGGTTCGATTTCACATTCAAATATTCACAAATTAACTATGATAAACAGCAGAGACAAGAACATCTATTGATTCATCACTAACAAATTAACTATGATAAACAGCAGAGACAAGAACATCTATTGATTAATAACTAACAAATTAACTATGATAAACAGCAGATACAAGAACATCTATTGATTAATAACTAACAAATTAACTATGATAAACAGCAGAGACAAGAACATCTGTTGATTAATAACTAACAAATTAACTATGATAAACAGCAGAGACAAGAATATCTATTGATTAATAACTAACAAATTAACTATGATAAACAGCAGAGACAAGAACATCTATTGATTAATAACTAACAAATTAACTATGATAAACAGCAGAGACAAGAATATCTATTGATTAAGAACTAACAAATTAACTATGATAAACAGCAGAGACAAGAACATCTATTGATTAATAACTAACAAATTAACTATGATAAACAGCAGAGACAAGAACATCTATTGATTAATAACGAACAGAACATTTCTTGAGGACCGAGAGACAGCGGAGAATGTCACCCAGGTTTCCATATCACTGTCCACACTATTGTCATTCCAAAATAGATTGTCCAATGGCTCAGACATTATTACAAGTGCTCATCAAAAGATTTCTTAAATGCCTTGAAGGATCCTCAGAGTTCCAGATTCCCACCACTCTCTGGGTGGAAAATGTTTCCTCAATGAACTTCCAATCTCCAGCTTCTTACCTTAAATCTGTGTCCCCCCGCCACCCCCCCCCCCCCCCCGGCTTCAGGTGATCATTTCCCCAATCGCTCCTAGGGAAACAAATGTTTGAATGCTTTTGGGGAGTTTAGTCAGGGGAAAGTTCATAAATCATTTAAAGCAGCAACACAGCTGAACAATATCCAATAACATCAAAGGAAACATCAGGGTTCATTTTTAGATTAGTAGAAATGAATAAAAACCGTCCAAAAGATAATTAAAATGTTGTCCGTTAAAGTTAAATATTAAAATTCTGGGGTCATTAAATGTTAGGAACTAGTTGATTTTTTTTTCTCTCTTGGAACAGTTCAAACAGATGTCGAGACATGTCACTGCATAGACTCAATAACAGAAGTATTCAAAACACAGCCAAACTCTTCCTGTTATCAATCTCTTCCAACCCTAATACAAACAGAAAGCTGCAGAGAGAGCAGGGATCAATCCCACGTAAAAAAAAAACCTGAATTGAAGACCTGAACCGACTAATTTCATTGCAGTTCCCGTCTCACACACAACACAATTCCACATGCACAGACAGCTCCAGTAAGAGGTGGATTAGATTATACCACCTGGTGACAGACCCACGTTCAGTAAGATCCTACACTGAAATAAGCTTCCAGTAATACTTGTTCACTGATATCAGATACTCCACTCTGGTTGCTGATCTGCACAATGTGATTTTACTCTTCCTTCCACTCAACCTTCATTCAGGGAAATTGCCTTTTTGGTGGCAGAGTGGCGCAGTGGTTAGCACTGCTGCCTCACAGCGCCAGGGAGCCGACTTTCATTCCTGGCTTAGGTCACTGTCTGTGCGGAGTCCGCACATTCTCCCCGTGTCTGCGTGAGTTTCCATCGTGTGTTTCGGTTTCCTCCCACAGTTGGAAAGACGTGTTGGTTGGGTCCATTGGCCGTGCTAAATTCTCCCACAGTGTAACCAAACAGATGCCAGAGTGCGGCGACTGGGGGATTTTTTTGACAGTAACTTCATTGTCCTGTTAATTTAAGCCTATTTGTGACTAATAAATCCACTTTACTTGAAGTCCAATCTAACATTAGAAACTATTGCACTGAGAACAATAACTTCATCATTCAGAGACGCCGTTAGTGAAGGACAGAAGTTTACTGTCGGCTGATGACGGGGAACAAAAACATAGAAATATTTCCAGATATTTACGGGAATTAGATCGTTGAGCAGGTATTTGTATAACCGTGAGTGTGAGATCAAAGTGGAATGTTTTCAGTCGCAGCTTCAATTCAGAGACATATTTACACAATTTCAATGGTTATAATCACTGACCAGGAACACCAATAACAGCAAGAATTGGGTAGAATATTTTCTCAACCATATCAATTGGAAGATGCATGGTTAGTTGGAAATGACGAGTCCCTTTGTGATTCTGACAGTCTCTCAGTCTTAAACTCTGAGGTTATATATTCCAGAATTCTTTAATTTATACCTTGCAGAATTACCGTAGGGATATTGAAGTTGCAACATCATTCACCTGTAAAAACATACGTGAAAAACAGATTGAGACGCTGAGTTCGGTGATGGAAAGTATTTATTTTTAGAGGGAGTGAATTTTTTTTCAAACTCTGCACTGTGCTGATCACATTGACCAACTAATAACAACCAATGATATCCTGTCCACTCAAAAAAACCATGAATCACATCATTACATTTCAGATTGTTGCACTGATATCTGGCAGTTGACTGCGACCAAAACTGTCGTTCTGTTGACTGAAGAATCCGGCCAACTGAGTGTAAAATTCATTTTATTATGGGGAAGGGTTTGAATGTTCTCTCTTCAATAATCTTTTGGTTCAGTTGTTTTTTTCTCATATATGATAGCTGATGTGCACAATCTAAATAAGCAGTTGCATACTTGTGTAAATATTATAAAGATGAAACTGTCCCAAAAACAATGCACACTTCAAAACATTGACGCTTAGAATCAAGTAAATCTTAAAACAAAATAAAGTAAATGTTAACCAAATGCTCCCCCCACCCCTTCTATAACGGTCCAGGACAAGAGGCGATAGTTGAAGAGTAAAGGGGGGAGGGGGACGGTTAAAGACAGATTTTAAACACAGAACCTTACAGTGAAGAAAGAGGCCCTTCAAGTCTGCACCGAACACAATCCCACCGAGGCCCTATCCCCATATCCCTACATATTATACCCACTAATCCCTCTAACCTCCACTACTCTGGACACTAAGGGACAATTTCTTAGCATGGCTAATCACCCTAACAATCTTTGGACTGTGGGAGGAAACCGGAGTACCTGGAGGAAACCCACACAGACACAAGGAGAATGTGCAAACTCCACACAGACAGTGACCCAAGCTGGGAATCGAACCCAGGACCTTGGAGCTGTGAAGCAGCAGTGCTAACCCACTGTACTACCGTGCCGCCTGGCAGGTACCAAGCAGGTACTTCTCACTGCCGATTCTGAATATATGGAACACGCTGTCTCAGAGTGCAGTGGATGCAAAATCAATCAATTAACTCAACAAAGAGGGAGATAAATATTTGATTAAAAGCAGGATAAAGGGCGATGGAGAAATGTCAGCAGAGTGGAGTTAAGATGACATGGAGATGAGCCATAACCATATATAATGGCGAAGCAGGCTCGAAGGGCAATATTGCTGACTCTCGCTCCTAATTCATATGTTTCTGGAATACCATTATTATTAAAAATGCTGATGATCAGAACTCAGGCAGAGGTTACAGCAATAAAATACTGGAATGTTTGCAGACAGGAAGACCTCAGAAAAAAGGCAAAGAATGAACGAGGAAAGGTAGAGAGAAATAAGGTGGACCAGCAGAGACGCAGAGAGCCAGAGATTAATTCGGGAGATTAACCTCAATACAATGTCCTCTCATCCTCAAAATATAATTCACTGCCTGGTGTGTCGAGGTTTTAGTACAAAGAACAAAGAAAAGCACAGGACAGGAAACAGGCCCTTTGGCCCTACAAGCCCACGCCGCCCACTTTAACACTCTGAGTGCCTTATTCAAGTCTTTCGTCGATGGTCGACGTTTTTGTCTACCTCTAGTGGACTCTACAATACAGGAGGTGCGCCAGGTTAAGGGAGGTCCATTTGAAGAAGCTTTAATTTATACACTGGGATCTCCAGGTGGATGCCAATATTGCAACACCATTTAAACTGGTTTTGAAAAGTTGGAATAAACACATTACGACATTATGCTCAGTTCACTTTGCGAGAGGATAGATTTACTTTGAGATGGACTTGAAAAGTTCCAAAAACAAGCCAGCTCGATCACATGAATGAACTGACGAAGTTATATCAGTAAAATGTGGTTCATTCTGACACTATCAGTCCCATCTCTAGATATTATATCGTTTAATACATTCAATCTTTCATTCGTTTGTGAGTATTTTAATTCCAGTGGTAGTGGGTCTGAACAAGGACGGGTTATGGGCACTCATTTACATGATTAAAATGGGCTGGAATTTAGAGTTGTGTTGCTGACAGGAGGAGACCAGGCTGTAGAGAGTGGGCGGAGACGGTGTCGCTGGGAAAGAATAGCCGATTGAACAAGTTAGACTCTTATTTGTGTTTATTAACATCTTGATACAAATTGGTTTCAAATATTAGATATAGGTCTTTGGTGATAGAGTCACTGCGCCACCCAGTGGCCTATCCCTGTAAATACACCTTGATCCCTGCCTTTTTCTGATTAAACCCACAGACAGAATGAGTGAACAGTAAGGAGAACCTCAGTGATTTCAGAGGTAAACTAGTCTGTCACTGACCGAGTTTCAGCTCATTCTAAACAACAAAGGCTCTGCTTCATCAGAGGCCGGTACAGGGCAGTGTGTGACAGAAGATAACTTCCTTTACACTGCCCCTTAATAAAAAAACCCCATCAGGATGGCTGCAGTGTGGGTTAACAGTCTCTCTATACATCATCCGATGAAATACTTACAAGGGAGGCAAACCACAAGCAAGATAGAGAACACAGACAGAACAGAGGTGCAAACTGTGAGGCGAAACCAAGAGACTGAGGTGAATTTCATATAAGCATGAAGCTGCAATGTGAAATCAGACCAGAGGAGGCGGTAAACACTCAGAATGGTGCTGATGCTGCAATGTCAAAGCAGACCAGAGGAGGCAGTAAACACTCAGAATGGTGCTGACGCTGCAATGTGAAATGAGGCCAGAGGTGGCAGTAAACACTCAGAACGGTGCTGATGCTGCAATGTGAAATCAGACCAGAGGAGGCGGTAAACACTCAGAACGGTGCTGATGCTGCAATGTGAAATCAGACCAGAGGAGGGGGTAAACACTCAGAATGGTGCTGAAGCTGCAATGTGAAATCAGACCAGAGGTGGCAGTAAACACTCAGAATGGTGCTGATGCTGCAATGTGAAATCAGACCAGAGGAGGCAGTAAACACTCAGAACGGTGCTGATGCTGCAATGTGAAATCAGACCAGAGGAGGCGGTAAACACGCAGAATGGTGCTGATGCTGCAATGTGAAATCAGACCAGAGGAGGCGGTAAACACTCAGAATGGTGCTGAAGCTGTAATGTCAAAGCCGACCAGAGGAGGCGGTAAACACTCAGAATGGTGCTGAAGCTGTAATGTCAAAGCCGACCAGAGGAGGCGGTAAACACTCAGAATGGTGCTGATGCTGCAATGTGAAATCAGACCAGAGGAGGCGGTAAACACTCAGAATGGTGCTGAAGCTGCAATGTCAAAGCCGACCAGAGAAGGGGGTAAACACTCAGAATGGTGCTGATGCTGCAATGTCAAAGCCGACCAGAGAAGGGGGTAAACACTCAGAATGGTGCTGATGCTGCAATGTCAAAGCAGGCCAGAGAAGGGAGTAAACACTCAGAATGGTGCTGAAGCTGCAATGTCAAAGCCGACCAGAGGAGGGGGTAAACACTCAGAATGGTGCTGAAGCTGCAATGTCAAAGCCGACCAGAGGAGGGGGTAAACACTCAGAATGGTGCTGATGCTGAAATGTGAAATCAGACCAGAGGAGGCAGTAAACACTCAGAATGGTGCTGATGCTGCAGTGTCAAAGCAGGCCAGAGGAGGCGGTAAACACTCAGAATGGTGTTGATGCTGCAATGTGAAATCAGACCAGAGGAGGCAGTAAACACTCAGAATGGTGCTGATGCTGCAATGTGAAATCAGACCAGAGGAGGCGGTAAACACTCAGAATGGTGCTGATGCTGCAATGTGAAATCAGACCAGAGGAGGCGGTAAACACTCAGAATGGTGCTGATGCTGCAATGTCAAAGCCGACCAGACGAGGGGGTAAACACTCAGAATGGTGCTGATGCTGCAATGTCAAAGACGTCCAGAGGAGGGGGTAATCACTCAGAATGGGACTGATGCTGCAATGTCAAAGCCGACCAGACGAGCCGTCTTCATCTCGAACATCTCGCCAGGGCTAACCCCACACCCCCACTTCTTGCTTTCAGACAACCACACAACCTCAAACAGACCATTGTTCGCAGCAAACTACCCAGCCTTCAGGAGAACAGTGACCACAATACCACACAACCCTGCCACAGCAGCCTCTGCAAGACATGCCGGATCATCGACATGGATACCATCATCACACGTGAGAACACCATCCACCAGGTACATGGATGTCCCGAAGCATGGTACATTGGGGAGACCATGCAGATGCTACGACAACGGATGAATGAACATCGCTCGACAGTCACCAGGCAAGACTGTTCCCTTCCTGTTGGCGAACACTTCAGTGGTCACGGGCACTCAGCCTCTGACCTTCGGGTTAGCATTCTCCAAGGCGGCCTTCACGACACACGACAGCGCAGAGTCGCTGAACAGAGACTGATAGCCAAGTTCCGCACACATGAGGACGGTCTCAACAGGGATCTTGGGTTCATGTCGCACTATCTGTAACCCCCGTGACTTGCCTGGGTTTGCAAAACCTCACTTACTGTACTGTCTGGAGACAATACACATCTCTTTAAACTGTGATCAGTGCTCCTTCCACTCACATTATCAGCCACTTCAGGTCTTGAACAGCAGGTTAGGTGTAAGGATTCGCATTCTAATCAGTAATCTCTAAACTGTCTGTGCTTTATATGCTCTGTCTGAGGCCAGAACTCTCCATTCACCTGACGAAGGGACTAACCCCGAAAGCTTGTGAGTATATTATCAAATAAATAGGTTGGACTAAAACCTGGTGTTGTCAGACTTTTTACTGTGTTTACACCAGTCCAACGCCGGCATACCCACATCATGTGAAATCAGACCAGAGGAGGGGGTAAACACACAGAATGGTGCTGATGCTGCAATGTGAAATCAGACCAGAGGAGGCAGTAAACACTCAGAATGGTGCTGATGCTGCAATGTGAAATCAGACCAGAGGAGGCAGTAAACACTCAGAATGTTGTTGATGCTGCAATGTAAAATCAGACCAGAGGAGGCAGTAAACACTCAGAATGGTGCTGAAGCCGCAATGTGAAATCAGACCAGAGGAGGCGGCAAACACTCAGAATGGTGCTGATGCTGCAATATCAAAGCAGACCAGAGGAGGCGGTAAAAACTCAGAATGGTGCTGATGCTGCAATGTCAAAGCCGACCAGACGAGGGGGTAAACACTCAGAATGGTGCTGATGCTGCAATGTGAAATCAGACCAGAGGAGGCAGTAAACACTCAGAATGGTGCTGATGCTGCAGTGTCAAAGCAGACCAGAGGAGGCGGTAAACACTCAGAATGGTGCTGATACTGCAATGTGAAATCAGACCAGAGGAGGCAGTAAACACTCAGAATGGTGCTGATGCTGCAATGCGAAATCAGACCAGAGGAGGCGGTAAACACGCAGAATGGTGCTGATGCTGCAATGTGAAATCAGACCAGAGGAGACGGTAAACACTCAGAATGGTGCTGAAGCTGTAATGTCAAAGCCGACCAGAGGAGGCAGTAAAAACTCAGAATGGTGCTGAAGCTGTAATGTCAAAGCAGGCCAGAGAAGGGAGTAAACACTCAGAATGGTGCTGATGCTGCAATGTCAAATCAGACCAGAGGAGGCGGTAAACATTCAGAATGGTGCTGGAGCTGCAATGTCAAAGCAGACCAGAGGAGGCGGCAAACACTCAGAATGGTGCTGATGCTGCAATGTGAAATCAGACCAGAGGAGGCAGTAAACACTCAGAATGGTGCTGATACTGCAATGTGAAATCAGACCAGAGGAGGCAGTAAACACTCAGAATGGTGCTGATACTGCAATGTGAAATCAGACCAGAGGAGGCAGTAAACACTCAGAATGGTGCTGATGCTGCAATGTCAAAGCAGACCAGAGGAGGTGGTAAAAGCTCGTTTTCCCACAGCACCTTTAAAGGAGCTATTTTGGGATGTAAAGTCTGTGTTATATCTGGTTCTGAGTATGGGTCGATATAAAATGCCTGCAAGTGTTTATTTCAGTAAACCCATCTGCTGTACCCGAATGAAAGGAACGTTAGATGAGAGATGAAATTGAGCCGACATGGGGAAAGAACACAGACACATGTCATCAACGGAGAAATGAACCGCATTTGTATCCAGCACAAGAGGTCAGTATCACATCAAGGAGGCCGACTCGAAGGATTATTGATTGGATATCAGGATGATTTTTGTCTCTTTTCATTGTATAGTCATGGCTGAGTGGTTAAGGTGATGGATTAGAAATCCATTGGGGTTTCCCCGCGCAGGTTCGAGTCCTGCTGACTACGTCTTTCTCATTTAAGTTTCACTCGCTCTCCTTGGAAAGGATGGTGCATCCAATCACCATCCCATGTGGATGATTGTAGATCCCAGCAAATTTGCATGAGGTTGCTGCCTGTCCTCCTGAGATGCTTTCTCATCAAATTTGCATCTGAGAACTTGAGTTATTCACCTGTGTGCAGAGTGAATATTTTCCCTGTTACGCTGTCGAAATCCTGAAATGGAGCCAGTGAAAGGGTAACTGAATGCACTGAGAAAGAGACACCAGCAGATGGAGACAGTGAAGGGGTAACCGGGTGCAGTGAGACAGCGACACCAGCAGATGGAGACAGCGAAGGGGGTAACCGGGTGCACTGAGAAAGAGACACCAGCAGATGGAGACAGTGAAGGGGTAACTGGGTGCAGTGAGACAGCGACACCAGCAGATGGAGACAGTGAAGGGGTAACCGGGTGCACTGAGAAAGAGACACCAGCAGATGGAGACAGTGAAGGGGTAACTGGGTGCAGTGAGACAGCGACACCAGCAGATGGAGACAGTGAAGGGGTAACTGGGTGCACTGAGACAGCGACACCAGCAGATGGAGACAGTGAGGGTATAACTGAGTGTAGTCAGGCAGTGACACCAGCAGATGGAGACAGCAAAGGGGTAACTGGGTGCAGTGAGAAAGCAACACCAACAGATGGAGACAGCAAAGGGGTAACTGGGTGCAGTGAGAAAGCAACACCAACAGATGGAGACAGTGAAGGGGTAACTGGGTGCACTGAGACAGTGACACCAACAGATGGAGACAGTGAAGGGGTAACTGGGTGCACTGAGACAGCGACACCAGCAGATGGAGACAGTGAAGGGGTAACTGGGTGCACTGAGACAGTGACACCAGCAGATGGAGACAGTGAGGGGGTAACTGGGTGCACTGAGACAGCAACACCAGCAGATGGAGACAGTGAGGGGATAACCAAATGTAGTGAGGCAGTGACACCAGCAGATGGAGACAGTGAAGGGGTAACTGGATGCAGTGAGACAGCGACACCAGCAGATGGAGACAGCGAAGGGGTAACTGGGTGCAGTGAGACAGTGACACCAGCAGATGGAGACAGTGAAGGGGTAACTGGATGCAGTGAGACAGCGACACCAGCAGATGGAGACAGTGAGGGGATAACCGAATGTAGTGAGGCAGTGACACCAGCAGATGGAGACAGTGAAAGGGTAACTGGATGCAGTGAGACAGTGACACCAGCAGATGGAGACAGTGAAGGGGTAACTGGGTGCAGTGAGACAGTGACACCAGCAGATGGCGACAATGAAGGGGTAACTGGGTGCAGTGAGACAGCGACACCAGCAGATGGAGACAGTGAAGGGGCAACTGGGTGCAGTGAGACAGTGACACCAGCAGTTGGCGCCAGTGAAGTACAAAGAACAAAGAACAGCACAGGACAGGAAACAGGCCCTTCGGCCCGACAAGCCCGCGCCGCCCATTTTAACACTCAGCGAGCGTCTTATTCAAGTCTTTCATCGATGGTCAACGTTTTTGTCTACCTCTAGTGGACTCTACAATACAGGAGGTGCGCCAGGTTAAGGGAGATCCAATTCAGGGACAATTTATTGACACCAATCAGCCTAAAAAACGCGTTTTTGGGATGTGGGAGGGAACCAGAGAAAACCCACGCAAGCACGGGGAGAATGTGCCAACTCCCACAGACATTGATCCAAGCTGGAGATCCGACCCGGGTCCCTGTATCTGCACAGCAGACAGTGATAGTCTCTGAGCTGTCGTGTTGCCCGTCAGTCGGTCCAGTTTAAGCGTACACTAACGACATGAAGCACTAGGCAACTCTCGAAGCAACATCCAAGAGCAGCCCTCGCACGACCCACCGCATGTATACCCCTCGTTGGCCAACAAGGCAGACCGAATCACCTGTGGAAGAAGAGGATAATACATAACGCAATGGGAGTAGAGGGACTTTGTAAGTGGGGTGACTGTCTGAGATAGGGGCTATTCAGATGGTTGGGACTATTTCGTATTTTGTATTGTTTGTTAAGCCAATATAGTAACATAGAATGCCAACCCAAGCCCATTTAATTTTGAACATATTAAAGCAAATCCCCAGTCTACCAACAAACTTTTATGGATTCCAACCGCTGATCAAAAAGAAAAGCTAAATCGAAAACTGAAATAAAGAACAAAGAACGACACAGCACGGGAAACAGGCTCTTTGGCCCAATGAGCCCGCGCCGCCATTTTAACATTGTGAGTCCCCTCTCCACCCATGTCTACGCTTATGGAACTCCACATTGGAAACCAGATTCAGGGGAGACTAATTTAGGGACAATTTGTTCCACCAATCAGCCTTAGAGCACATCTTTGGGGTGTGGGAGGAAACTGGAGCACCTGGCGGAAACCCATGCAAGCACAGGGAGAATGTGCAAACTCCCACAGACACCGGCCCAAATCCATGTATCTGCACAGCAAACAGTGATAGTCACTGAGCTGTCGTGTTGCCCAGCATCTGGTCCAGTTTAAGCGCACACTAACGACGTGAAGCACTAGGTCAATCTTGAACATTCAAGAGCAGCCCTCGTACGACCCATCGCGTGTATGACCCTTGTTGGACAACAAAGCGGACCGCAAGCACCAGTGGATTAAAAGAGAAAAACATCAATACCATTCACATCTTATACAAACATTCAAGGGAATCCCCAGAAGCTCAAAAGTAAAACAAGTGAGCCAGAAAATATGTTGGAAGGTCCACAGCAATCAATTGATTCCCAGGAAATCCTAGAGAATTTTCAAATGGTGTTGTCAGAATAAAATGCTCCATTGGATAAGGTCACAGGTTCAACAGATAGGGCATGGACTACAGATGGCAGCCAGCACATATTTTGAAATGCATTTATTAGTGTCACAAGTATGCTTATGTTAACTCTACAATGAAGTTACTGTGAAAATCCCCTGGTCACCACACTCCAGTGCCTCTTCGGGTACACCGAAAGAGAATTTAGCGCGGCCAATCTATCTAACCAGCACGTCTTTTAGACTGTGGGAGTAAACTCTCACAGACATGGGGAAGAACATGCAGGCTCCACACAGACAGTGATCCAAGCCAGGAATTGAACCCATGTCCCTAGTGGTGTGAGGCAGCAGTGCTGACCACTGTGCTACAGCACATCACCTGGTGGGAAGCAGCAACAATGTGAAGGTTTTGAACATTTTCATTACAAAAACAGGTTCAAATGCTAAATACAGATCAGTAACATGGGTTGAGGATTTCTAGCAGATTAATGCTAGGTTCACCAATAGAAATATCATACCTAACTGCATGATACATATATTTGTACATGAATAGAAAATAAGTATTTACCATTTTAGAGAAGAAAAGCAATACACTGGGCATTAATGATCATCCACATTACAAAGTAATGTGTGTAGATGAAGTGTGTGGATGAAGGTAGAGCAGTTGATGTCGTATACATGGATTTTAGTAAGGCGTTTGATAAGGTTCCCCATGGTAGGCTCATGAAGAAAGTAAGGAGGTGTGAGATAGAAGGAAATTTGGCCAATTGGATAAGTAACTGGCTGTCTCATAGAAGACAGAGGGTGGTGATGGAGGGAAAATTTTCAGACTGGAGGCCAGTTACCAGCGGTGTACCACAGGGACCAGTGCTGGGTCCTCTGCTATTTGTCATTCTTATCAAAGAGGAGGGGGCTGAAGGGTGGGTTAGTAAATTTGCTGATGACACCAAGATTGGTGGAGTAGTGGATGAGGTGGAGGGCTCTTGTAGGCTGCAAAGAGACATTGATAGGATGCAGAGCTGGGCAGAAAAGTGGCAGATGGAGTTTAACCCTGATAAGTGCGAGGTGATTCATTTTGGTAGGACAAACTTGAATGCGGATTACAGGGTCAATGGCAGGGTTCTGAAGAATGTGGAGGAACAGAGAGATCTTAGGGTTCATATTCAGAGATCTCTGAAGGTGGCCACTCCAGTGGATAGAGCCGTGAAGAAAGCTTATAGTGTGTTAGCGTTTATTAACAGGGGGTTTGAGTTTAAGAGCCGTGGGGTTATTCTGCAACTATACCGGACATTGGTGAGACCACATTTGGAATATTGTGTGCAGTTCTGGTCACCTCACTATAAGAAGGATGTGGAAGCATTGGAGAGAGTGCAGAGGAGATTTACCAGGAGGCTGCCTGGTTTGGAGGGTAGGTCTTATGAGGAAAGGTTGAGGGAGCTGGGGCTTTTCTCTTTAGACTGGAGGAGGATGAGAGGCGACTTAATAGAGGTTTATAAGATGATGAGGGGGATAGATAGAGTGGACGTGCACAGACTATATCCTCGGGTGCTGTCACTCTGTCTGTGATCAGTGAGGGGGAAGGGGAGGGTCCGCTGTCACTCTGTCTGTGATCAGTGAGGGGGAAGGGGGGGGTCCGCTGTCACTCTGTCTGTGATCAGTGAGGGGGGGGTCCGCTGTCACTCTGTCTGTGATCAGTGAGGGGGGAAGGGGGGGGTCCGCTGTCACTCTGTCTGTGATCAGTGAGGGGGGAAGGGGGGGGTCCGCTGTCACTCTGTCTGTGATCAGTGAGGGGGGAAGGGGGGGGTCCGCTGTCACTCTGTCTGTGATCAGTGAGGGGGGAAGGGGGGGGTCCGCTGTCACTCTGTCTGTGATCAGTGAGGGGGAAGGGGGGGGTCCGCTGTCACTCTGTCTGTGATCAGTGAGGGGGAAGGGGGGGGTCCGCTGTCACTCTGTCTGTGATCAGTGAGGGGGAAGGGGGGGTCCGCTGTCACTCTGTCTGTGATCAGTGAGGGGGAAGGGGGGGGTCCGCTGCCACTCTGTCTGTGATCAGTGAGGGGGAAGGGGGGGTCCGCTGTCACTCTGTCTGTGATCAGTGAGGGGGAAGGGGGGGGTCCGCTGTCACTCTGTCTGTGATCAGTGAGGGGGAAGGGGGGGGTCCGCTGTCACTCTGTCTGTGATCAGTGAGGGGGAAGGGGGGGGTCCGCTGTCACTCTGTCTGTGATCAGGGAGGGGGAAGGGGGGGGGGGTCCGCTGTCACTCTGTCTGTGATCAGTGAGGGGGGAAGGGGGGGGGTCCGCTGTCACTCTGTCTGTGATCAGTGAGGGGGGGGTCCGCTGTCACTCTGTCTGTGATCAGTGAGGGGGAAGGGGGGGGTCCGCTGTCACTCTGTCTGTGATCAGTGAGGGGGAAGGGGGGGGGGGTCCGCTGTCACTCTGTCTGTGATCAGTGAGGGGGGGGTCCGCTGTCACTCTGTCTGTGATCAGTGCGGGGGGGGGGGGGTCCGCTGTCACTCTGCCTGAGATCAGTGCGGGGGGGGGGGGGGTCCGCTGTCACTCTGTCTGAGATCAGTGAGGGGGTAAGGGGGGGGGGTCCGCTGTCACTCTGCCTGAGATCAGTGAGGGGGAAGGGGGGGGTCCGCTGTCACTCTGTCTGTGATCAGTGAGGGGGGGGGTCCGCTGTCACTCTGTCTGTGATCAGTGAGGGGGGGGTCCGCTGTCACTCTGTCTGTGATCAGTGAGGGGGGGGTCTGCTGTCACTCTGTCTGTGATCAGTGAGGGGGAAGGGGGGGGTCCGCTGCCACTCTGTCTGTGATCAGTGAGGGGGAAGGGGGGGGTCCGCTGTCACTCTGTCTGTGATCAGTGAGGGGGAAGGGGGGGGTCCGCTGCCACTCTGTCTGTGATCAGTGAGGGGGAAGGGGGGGGTCCGCTGTCACTCTGTCTGTGATCAGTGAGGGGGAAGGGGGGGTCCGCTGCCACTCTGTCTGTGATCAGTGAGGGGGAAGGGGGGGGTCCGCTGCCACTCTGTCTGTGATCAGTGAGGGGGAAGGGGGGGGTCCGCTGTCACTCTGTCTGTGATCAGTGAGGGGGAAGGGGGGGGTCCGCTGTCACTCTGTCTGTGATCAGTGAGGGGGAAGGGGGGGGTCCGCTGTCACTCTGTCTGTGATCAGTGAGGGGGAAGGGGGGGGTCCGCTGTCACTCTGTCTGTGATCAGGGAGGGGGAAGGGGGGGGGGGTCCGCTGTCACTCTGTCTGTGATCAGTGAGGGGGGAAGGGGGGGGGGTCCGCTGTCACTCTGTCTGTGATCAGTGAGGGGGGGGTCCGCTGTCACTCTGTCTGTGATCAGTGAGGGGGAAGGGGGGGGTCCGCTGTCACTCTGTCTGTGATCAGTGAGGGGGAAGGGGGGGGGGGTCCGCTGTCACTCTGTGTGATCAGTGAGGGGGGGGTCCGCTGTCACTCTGTCTGTGATCAGTGCGGGGGGGGGGGGTCCGCTGTCACTCTGCCTGAGATCAGTGCGGGGGGGGGGGGGGTCCGCTGTCACTCTGTCTGAGATCAGTGAGGGGGTAAGGGGGGGGGTCCGCTGTCACTCTGCCTGAGATCAGTGAGGGGGAAGGGGGGGGTCCGCTGTCACTCTGTCTGTGATCAGTGAGGGGGGGGGTCCGCTGTCACTCTGTCTGTGATCAGTGAGGGGGGGGTCCGCTGTCACTCTGTCTGTGATCAGTGAGGGGGGGGTCCGCTGTCACTCTGTCTGTGATCAGTGAGGGGGGGGTCCGCTGTCACTCTGTCTGTGATCAGTGAGGGGGGGGGTCCGCTGTCACTCTGTCTGTGATCAGTGAGGGGGGGGTCCGCTGTCACTCTGTCTGTGATCAGTGGGATGGGGGGGAGGAGGATGAGGGGCCCCTGATTGATCTGGGTAGTGGAGGGGGTGGGGAGGGATAAGGGGGTCAGTAATGTTGCGGGGGGGGGGGGGGGGGGAACGGGACAATGCCTGTGGGGGCCATGGGGAGAGGCATTATTCAGGCTGGGGAGCGTTGCGGCAGGGTAGCAGTATTGTATCACGTCTTTCCCTCGCATGCGCAGTTGGAGGTGCCGATCGGAGGTGCAGGATTTCGGGTTTGTTTAGCCCAGCCCACAGGCTTGTGCAGCGCAATTTGGAATCGCTGCTATTTTCCCAGGCAGAGTGCGTATGGGGGCGCCTGAGAGCGGGGCTGAAACACTCGAGGTTTCACGTCCCGCCCAGCACTTAGAATTAAAATGGGTCAGTGTGATCTGAGCCAGGGATCCCTGGCGCTGTGAGGCTGCAGTACTCAGCTACTGTGCCCATGGAACCACCCACACCAAGCGGTGACAGAGCAACTTGGAACAGGCAAACACTTGGAAAAACGAGAAGCATTTCTCACCTTGCAGTGCGTGCACTCTTTCAGAAAGAATATTTCATTCGATCCGGGCGTGTAAGGTGAGGTGATGGTCACTCCTGATAAGAACATAAGAACATAAGAAATAGGAGCAGGAGTAGGCCATCTAGCCCTTCGAGCCTGCCCCGCCATTCAATAAGATCATGGCTGATCTGTCGTGGCTCAGTTCCACATTCCCGCTTTCTCCCCATAACCCTTAATCCCCTCTCTTATCAAAAACCCATCAACCTGCGTCTTAAAAATATTTAGCGAGGCAGCCTCCACCACTTCAACGGGCAGAGAATTTCAGAGATTCACCACCCTTTGAGTGAAGAAGTTCCTCCTCAACTCCGTTCTAAACCGCCTCCCCTTTATCTTGAGGCTGTGCCCTCTAGTCCTACTGTCCTTTCTGAGCGGGAAGAGCCTCTCCACCTCTATCCTATCCATCCCATTCATCATCTTATACGTCTCAATGAGATCTCCCCTCATTCTTCTAAACTCTAACGAGTACAAGCCTAGTTTATTCAGCCTCTCCTCATAGCTCAACCCCCTCAACTCCGGTATCAGCCTAGTAAACCTCCTCTGCACTCCCTCCAAGGCCAAAATATCCTTGCGTAAGTACGGCGACCAAAACTGCACACAGTACTCCAGCTGCAGCCTCACCAATGCCCTATACAGCTGCAGCAAGACCTCCCTACTTTTATATTCAATCCCCCTCGCTATGAAGGCCAGCATCCCATTCGCCTTCCTGACCACCTGCTGCACCTGCAAGCTGGGTTTTTGCGATTCACGCACAAGGACCCCGAGGTCCCTCTGCACCGTCGCCTGCTGCAGTTTTTCGCCCCGTAAGTAATAGTCCTTCCTACCATTATTCCTACCAAAGTGGACCACCTCACACTTGCCAACATTAAATTCCATTTGCCATTTCCTGGCCCATTCTCCCAGCCTATCTAGATCCTTCTGCAGACTCTCCACACCCTCCGCACAATTTGCCTTTCCTCCAATCTTGGTGTCATCAGCAAATTTCGACACCCTACACTCGATTCCCTCCTCCAGATCATCGATATAAATGGTAAATAGCTGATTGTTTGCCTCCCGTGATTGTACCAGCAGTGGATGTCCAGCAGGACCAGCCTCACACCATTTCTGGCTGAATAATGTATTCAAAATCAATTTCAATATAATTTACATGGTATTAGCAAGCCCAGGAGTCCATAGAACCCTACAGTGCAGAAAGAGGCCATTCGGCCCATCGAGTATGCACCGAACACAATCCCACCCAGGACCTATCCCCATATCCCTACATATTATACCCACTAATCCCCTCTAACCTACGCATCCCTAGACACTAAGGGGCAATTTCTTATCAAGGCCAATCAACCTAACCTGCACATCTTTGGAGGAAACCCACGCAGACACGAGGAGAATGTGCAAACTCCACACAGACAGCGACCCGAACCAGGAATCGAACCCTGGAGCTGTGAAGCAGCAGTGCTAACCCACTGTGCTACCATGCAACCCCGACCTGTCAGATTTGAACCCCGACCTGTCTCTCGCTTGTTCAGCGACAGAGACCAGTTGTGATGGCCTTGGCAGTAGAACCGGAAGCCATCGAGGCTGTCTGGGGAGGTAAGCAGCAAGAAGGGGGTGCCTCTTGGGCAGTGCCAGCCTGGCACACTGGCAGTGCCCACTGGGCACTGTGGCATTAGTGTACCTTTAAGAAAGGGTTTTTTTTTAAAATCAAGATTCCTGCAGCTCTCAAAACTTCACTGGTTTCTTAGCTCACTATTTCAGTGTTGCCATTTTGAGTGGAAATGAGTGCTTTTCTTGCACCTTAAGTAGTAAATGGGGGTGTTTGTGTTTAGTCTGGAATTAGCTTTACGATCCTGCATTGTTTGGAAAAAAGGTCATGTGTTTTGGGACAGGTTTGTTCCCAATGAGTTTAAGGTTTCATTTTCATTTCTGAGCTGCAGTTGGGTTTTAACAGGACTGAACTCTTTCCCTGTTTTATTTGGAAATTCTGCTGGTGATCTTAAAGCAAGGTTTTGTCTTCCTGAAAGGAAAAACAAGTCTGTTATTGGGGAATTGGGCCAGAGTTTCTCTGGGATTTCAGGAAGCTGTCTTGTCTTCAAACTGTTCAGAGCGAATCCAGAGAGTTGCAGCCTTCAGCCAAAACACTCAATTTCCATTATCACGTGAGCAGTAGACATTGCTGTATTAAACCTGTTTAAAGGGTTTTCTCTATGGCAAGAGATGTTTATGGAGATTGGTTTGATTGGAACACATTAGATACCTTTGCTAAGGGTGTATACATTACAGTGGATATTCTGTTTCTTGTTTGCACATAGAACATAGAACACTACAGCACAAACAGGCCCTTCAGCCCACAAGTTGCGCCGATCATATCCATACCTACCAAGCCATAGAACTATCTGTAACTCCCAATGCCATGAAATCCCACATACTCATCCAGAAGTCTTTTAAAAGACGCCAGCGAGTTCGCCTCCACCACCACCGACAGCAGCCGATTCCATTCACTCACCACCCTCTGAGTGAAAAACTTACCCCTAACATCTCCTCTGTACTTGCTTCCCAGCACCTTAAACCTGTGTCCTCTCGTAGCGACCATTTCAGCCCTGGGAAATAGCCTCCGAGAATCCACCCTATTGTGAGAAACACAGCTCACAGTTAAACAATTTAGTCAAGTCAAGTTCTGAAGGAGCAAGATTTTATTTGTCGTTCTTGCAAGACCGGGTGTCTAGTCAAAATAGGCACACTTTACATAGATTTGCAGCACATTTTATACTGTTTTTCAAACATTGTGATGGCCTGTATTGTGTTATTCCCCCTTATTTGGCTGTTAACCTTGTTAACTTTAAACACTGTAAATGGCTTGTATTGTGTCATTCCTTCAATTAACACTCTCTCAACTCCCATTTTGCGCTTAATCTCATCACTGCGGTTATCTGTTTCGTGTAACCTAGTTAACTGTCTGTCATGTGCCTCCCCCTTTCTGTATGCTGCTGAACTCGTCCATCACTGCTGATTGTACTGTTAGCTCTTGCAGCCTTAAAAATTACACTACTTCTCACAATCCCCCCTTTTCTTTTTACTGTCTGTAATTTTTCACTAGCATCCCTTTTTCCAGGTTTAGTCCAGATATGCGCGAGTAGGTTGTTCCAGTTTGGCTAACATACTATTCACATGCTCGTCCCAATCTTATATAATTTATCCAATCTACGTTCTTATTTATTGTTACCCACCAAAACAAGGATTCAAACCCAGCTGTAATCTGATTTCGAGCTTTAAATTCATCTGGAACTCCCCGAGGCACTCCTATGGGATCTAGATATATCTTTTCATCAAAAGAAATTCCTATCACTGATCTCTTGTTTTTCCTGATCCTTTTGATTTTTCAAATGCCAGGGTAAATGGTATAGCCAATTGGACAATTGCACATGTACCTTTCCACTGAGGGGGTAGAGTTGGCCTCAGTACCCTTCCTCCACAATACCACCATATATCTGCTCTGGGGATTTTCAATGATGAATAGTTCCCTCCCATTCCGTTCTCTGTAATGCTCCTGACCTCTGAGCATGATTCTAACTCCCCCATATTATGAGTTAACTCTGCCCTTTGTCGGTTCACACATGAAGTGTGATTCACAACGGCAGTGAGAAACTGAGGGGGAGTTTTTAAGTTCTTTGCTTCCACAGGAGGGAACATCAGGGATAGGGATGTGCAGTTCGGGTTACCCCATGCTTCCTTTTCTTGATACAGGGCTAACATGCACTCCATACCTCTTCTGTCGCGTTTCCATCCCAGAGGGAAGGGTACTATTTGGGCCACTGGCTTCCCAGACGCACAGGCATAGCAATTGCTTTTATTTAAGCTTTTTACAGTGTATTTGACCCATTCTACCCAGGCATTAGTCTCCTCATACCCAGTCTCTATTTCAAGGATTTGTTTTAGGTTGTTTACTTCGACCACTCTTACTGCCCTTGGGTCGTTTTGGGGAACCTTATCATTCTAGTCAGGTGTTTTCAAATTTTTATCTACATAGATTCGGAAACAACATTTCAATTTGCTATCTTTTCCTCCCTCCTTTACCCTAATTCCAAATACTGCCTGGTGCAATTGTTGGTCCCTGGTCCAGTTACCTGTAAAGAAGGGCCCACCAGCTATGGAGTACCGGGAGAGGTTCTTAGGATCTAAGACTGGACCGCTTATTTTTTTTTCAGTCCATTTGGTCCCTATAAGATTGTATTCCTTATCTAGGCATTCTGATCTTGGCTGCATATGTTTCTGATGAAGGGATATTATGGAAGGGAGTTTACCCCAAGGATACTTTCCGTCGGCATAAAATTGTAAGGATTCTACCGAATATTTTTGCTGGCTCACCAGATCCCCACATATTACCAAAGAACACAGGTCTGTCTCTACTACCTGTGTTGTAGTGAGATCCAGAACCGTAACTGAGCTCATAGTGTTTCCCTTGTCCTCTTCTAACTTATCTGAATTATATCCCATACTTTTAAGTACTGTCTTGGACAAGAGGAAGGAAAGCATTATCCAGGTTACCCCTTCCATTCTATCCCTTTCTCGTTACCTTTTAGGAGAGAACTTAATTCAAAACAGTTCCTTTCCCGCGCTCACGCCGCAACTAAAAATTGATTATTTAGAGTCTTTTAAATTTCAGCTTCAAAGGTTCTTCAGTCAGTTTGACCATCCACGTGTTGGAATTATCTGGAGGTTTTACCAGTCCCTTGATTATAGTATGATGTGTCCACCCCTTTTCAGCAGTCCTGATTACTGTCTCAGTTGTTAGGAGTGCTTGATATGGTTCCTCCCATTCCGGTTGCAGCTTAGTTTCTTTCCATGACTTTACCAGGACCCGATCTCCTGGTTGAATTGTATGTACCGTGAAGTCGAGGGCTGGAGTCTGCGACAATAATCCTTGTTTCCTAAGGGAAGATATCGAGGAGGACAGGCCCAGTATATATTTCTTTACAAATTGATCATTCATTTCAGGAACCGGTAACTCCCCGACTGCCCCCATATAAGGTAGTCCAAATAGCATTTCATAGGGGGATAAACCCAAATCCTTTCGAGGAGCTGTACAAATACGCAAAAGTGCTTTTGGTAAGCACTTAGTCCAAGGGAGTTTCGTTTCTATTATCAGCTTAGATCCTCTGTCCACTTTAAAACATTAGGTTCTTCTTCTAACAGTTTCAAATATAGTTGTTTAGTTTTCTGTGCGTACCCTTTGATCCACAATCTACAGTATCCTACTAATCCCAAGAACCTCCTAAGTTCCTTTTTGGTCCATAGTATATTTAGATCTAGGATTCCTTGTATTCTTTCTGGATCTATTCTTCTCCTTCCCTCACTGATTAGGTGTCCAAGGTATTTAACTTCCTTCTCTACGTACTGCAGCTTTTTCTTTGACACCCTGAATCCCTGTTGTCCCAGATAATTCAATAAGCTATTTGTGGCTTCTATTACCTTTTCCTTTCCTCCTCCTGTTACTAGTAGGTCATCTACATATTGTAGTAACGTGATTTCATCAGGCTTTTTAAATCTTTCTAACACCTGCTCTAAGACTTGACTGAAAAGATTTGGGGACTCTGTGAACCCCTGTGGGAGCACTGTCCACCTGAACTGCTGTTTCCGTCCTGTGATAGGATTTTCCCACTCAAAAGCAAATAAGTCTCGACTTTCTTCCACCAGTGGGCATGTCCAAAATGCATCTTTTAGGTCCACTACACTGAACCATCCGTGATCAGGAGGAATCTTGCTTAATAAAATATAAGGATTAGGGACAATGGGGTGTCGCATCGTCACTATCTGGTTCAGGGCCCTTAGGTCCTGTACCAGGCGGTACGTTCCCTCAGGCTTCTTTACAGGCAATATAGGGGTATTATAAGGGGACATGCAGGGTTCTAACAGTCCATCTCTAACCAATCCTTCAATTACTGGCTGTAATCCTTTTTTTCCTTGCAAAGGTATAGGGTATTGCTTAACACACACCGTCTCTCCTTTTTTTAAAATTTATTTGCAGAGGAGGAGCGTCTAATCCCCCTCGGTTTCCTTCCCCTGCCCAGACTATCGGGTCTATTTGCTGTTCCTGTCCGTCTGTTAATACTGCCATGGTTACTGTTAATTGGTTCTTTTCTACTCCAATTGCCAAACCCAATTTAATTATTAAGTCTCTGCCTAATAAATTACTGCCAACTGCTGGTATGTATAAGAGTTGACCCTCTATCCGCTCAGTCTGGTATTTAAGCATAATCGGTTCAAACATGGGGACTGTAAAACCTTCCCCTTTTACCCCGATACCATTAATTTCTTATCGATTAACTTTATTCCTCTCGGTATAAAATTCAGAGAGGATCTAGTGGCCCCCGTATCCACCAGAAACACCGCATCATCTTGTTGGGGACCCACCTGCAGATTTATCAAGGATTCCCGGTGGATCCCCGGGGGTAGGAACCCCTGACCTCCCTAATCTTCATCCATACTCATGAGAGGGACTACCCTCTCTTCTCTTTGTAATTCAGGGCACTGTCTTCTAAAATGTCCAACCATTCCACAGTGATAACACCCCTTTTGTTGGGTTCTTTATGTTACCCCACCTTTTAGTGCCCCACCTTTTCTACTTCCTCGTTCCTTCCTTTCAACATACTGATGCCCTCGTGTCTTTCCCTCAGTTATTGGTTCCACCCTCTTCCTCACAATCTCATCTACGGCCGCTACCATTATCTTTGCCTTCTGTTTCTCTGTCTCATCTCAGTCAGCTCCTCTTTTTTTTCCTTTTCTATAAAGATTGGATTCAATCCACGGGGCATTAGGGAAATAAGGGCCTGCATCCTAATTGGTTGTGGGTTTAGGGTTGCTTCTTTTGCTATTTCATTGGCTAGCCTGTCCACGGGCATCTCCTTGATCCTTTGGAATATTAAATGTCCCAAATATAACACCTGTGCTTATCGTCTACTATAAAGAAAAACTTATCCTGTGAGTTCAAGTTCAAAGCTATATCTAATACTATAAATACTTCCTGGGACAATGATAATACCAAAATTTGGCCTTTGAACTCCAGGGCTGGAGTTTTCCCAGTGACACTAGGATCTGATGTCTTTCCCTGGTGTGAAGTATTTAAATTGGTCAATGGATTATTCACTGTTCCTCTCCTCGTTACCGGAGCAAGGTTAAAGACCTTCTCCTCAGTATTAAAGTCACCCCCAGGCGCTGTGAGTTTCATGGTCATACTGCCGGGGTAGGGAGGTGATGTCCCTCTGCAGTAGTCTTCTAACACTTGGTTTTGTTTCTCCAGTTCCCTTACTCTGAATTCTAATTCCTTAATCTTTTTTATCCCCACTCCACTTCTTAGTGGAAGTGACTACTTGTTCAATTAGTCCAGCTAACTGATGCATTAACAATACTGCTATTTTCTTTGTTTGGTTTCTCTTTTCTAACTCTCTAATCTGTGATTCTGACGTTTTAATTTTCTCCTTGTCGTCAGCCCAATATTTTTTTACCCAAGACTGAGATGTGTTCAATTAATCTGGTTTAAACCTGTTCAATTAATTCAAACTAAGAGAATTCCAATTTTCTTAGTTCTGTCCTTTTTTTTTCAATCATTTCCATTGTTGATCTAGTGGGTGAAATGGATCCCACCCCTAGGTCGCTCTTATCACAGTCCGGTGATACCTATCAGGGGTGATCAGTCCCCTCCGTACCACCGCTTACACTTGTGAGCTTACACCTTTAAGCTCACACTATTAAGCCGGCTTTCTTTCTTACTCACGTCTGAACATCACATCCCAGGCATCCTTCTCTAGCCTTTACACCCACTTCAAACTCCTGAGCTTTGCGTAGGGGGCTACCCCTCTTAACAACTGGTCTAGGGCTAGGTGTAAAGACAGATGCCTCCTTGTCTGTACGTGCTCAGCTCAGACCTCTCACACACACTCACACTTTTTCATCACAGATGAGCACCTACTGTACTTTGATTCACTCCCTTAAATTTGGTAATCTGTTCCGGAGCTCCAGTTGTGGCCATTCAACCGGACCCGTAAACAGATCCCTGAGCTTGACTTCAGTTATAGGCAAGCTAATGGAGAGGATCCTCAAGGATAGGATGTATGAACATCTGGAGCGCTGCAATCTGATCAGGGATACGCAGCATGGCTTCGTTACAGGGAGGTCATGCCTTACGAATCTAGTGGAATTTTTTGAAGAGGTGACAAAAACGGTTGACGAAGGACAAGCCGTTGATGTTGTCTATATGGATTTCAGTAAGGCGTTTGACAAGGTCCCTCATGGTAGGCTGATAGAAAAGGTGAAGGCTCATGGGATACAAGGCCAGGTATGTAGATGGGTGGAGAACTGGCTTGGGAGGAGGAGACAGCGAGTAGTAGTGGAAGGCTCCTTTTCCAATTGGAGGCCTGTCACCAGTGGTGTGCCGCAGGGCTCGGTACTTGGACCTCTTCTATTTGTGGTATATATTAATGACTTGGAAGAGGGGGTAGGTGGTGTGATCAGCAAATTTGCTGATGACACCAAGATGGTTGGATTGGCGGGTACTGAGGAGCAGTGCCTGGCAATGCAACAGGACATAGACAGGCTGGTAGATTGGGCAGATAGATGGCAAATGGAATTTAATCCGGAGAAATGCGAGGTGATGCACCTTGGCCGGAATAATGTGGAGGGGAGTTATACGATAAAAGGTAGAACTATCCGGAGTATAGATACGCAGAGAGACCTGGGGGTGCAAGTGCATAAGTCCCTGAAGGTGTCGGTACAGGTGCAGAATGTGATGAGGAAAGCGTATGGTATGTTAGCCTTCATAGGAAGAGGTATAGAATATAAGAGTAGGAGTCTGATGTTGCAGTTGTATAGAACGTTGGTTAGGCCTCACTTGGAGTACTGCGTCCAGTTCTGGTCGCCGTACTACCGGAAGGATGTAGAGATCCTGGAGAGAGTGCAGAGGAGATTTACCAGGATGTTGCCTGGTATGGAAGGGCTGTCTTACGAGGAAAGATTGGATGAACTTGGGCTGTTTTCCCTTGAGAGACGTCGGCTGAGGGGGGATCTAATAGAGGTTTATAAGATTATGAAGGGGATAGATAGAGTAAATGGTGGTAAGCTTTTTCCGCTACAAGAAATGGATAGAACGAGGGGTCACGGGCTTAGGGTGAGGGGGGCTAGGTATAAGACAAATATTAGAGGGCAGTTTTTCACGCAAAGGGTAGTTGGGGTGTGGAATGCACTGCCGAGTAAGGTGGTGGAAGCAGGCACGCTAGGGTTGTTTAAGAGTCACTTGGACAGCCATATGAGCGGGCTACATATAGGGGGATATAGTAGGCCTTACTGAACATTGTAGGCTTGGGAATATGTTTTGCCTCAGGAATGTTAGTCTTTGCCTGTTTAATAATGAATTTTTTTGTCTCCACAGGCATTTAAGTCCAGCAAGGGGCATGCAGGCGGCAGGTTGTGGTGGGCTGCTCTTGGATGTTGCTTCGGGAGTTGCCTATTGCTTCATGTCGTTAGTGTGCTTAAACTGGACCATCTCGAGGGCAACATGACAGCTCAGAGACTATCTCTGTTGCTGTGCGGACACATGGATTTGGGCCTGTGTCTGTGGGAGTTTGCACGTTCTCCCCGTGGTTGCGTGGGTTTCCTCCGGGTGCTCCGGTTTCCTCCCACATCCCCCAAAGATGTGCTTTTAGGCTGATTGATTGGGTACTAAAATTGTCCCTAAATTGGACCTCCCTGATCCTCGCACGTTAGGCGTAGACTAAAATCATGAATAGGTCACTGAGATAGTAGGACGGCGGCGCGGGCTCGTTGGGCCGAAGGGCCTGTTTCCTGTGCTGTGTTGTTCTTTGTTCTTTATCCCAGGTTTCAGCACCAATCCTTGTAGGTAAAGATACCTCTGAGACTAATTGTGAGTCAAAGTACAGCAGTTTAATTAACTAAAGCCTGATTCAGAAAATCCAAAATAAGATTTATTTTTATCACCATTAAATATCCTCACTAAATCAAGACCCTTGCACCTTCTTACAATTCTGGTACAATAAAACAAAACATCACTTGGAGCACAGATGCACGAAGAAATACTGAAAGCATTCTAATGTGCAATCTATATGTTTAATTATTTCTACAGCTCTGCCTTTGTAACCAACACAGGCAAGTACAAAATCAAATCTACTGTGTGCCTAACTGGTTATCTCTCCTCACAACTTTAAGATGCAATATAATGCCACCTTTCCCACTTGGCAGAATTCAAATCTCTGTCCGATCCCTACATAATTTAGTAAACTTAAAAACTTAAAGCAATTCACTTTGATTGGCTATATCTATTACATCACATGAGGGTCTCAATTACACAGTTACACCATCTCTCTCTCTCTCTCTGTACCATACAGAGTCAGCCTGCTTGTCTCTTTTTAACCCTTTACTGATGGGAGCTCACTGGCCTCTAATAAATTTGACCATGTTTGATTCGGGTGCCTCATGTCGTGACAAATCCCTTTCTCTCTCAAACAGTCATATAGTCATGCACAATTCCAAATACATAACCACTATTAGCGCTCTCCCCGCACCTCAGTAAAAGCCCATGTCAGGGTTCCCAGTTCCACTGACATACTTCTCTCTACCTCTTTCTGCTCAGACCAATTGTAGGTCCATCCCGTTCATGCTGATCCATCTATATACTTCGTGACCCATCCACAAACTCCAGTGCCTCTAGGGGCACCTCCCTTATTCGACTTTCCTCTGCTCCCTCATCACATAACCTCCCCCGCAGCCCCTAAATTAACATTATCCAGCAACTTGCATGATCAATTCCTTCCTGGGTCGCCGGCTGCTTCTGTCTCACATATTTATTAAGAATCTGACAAACCCAATCCTCAACTGAACCGTACTTTGGCCAGAAGACGAACAGACTCCTGATTGGTTCCTTCACCCAAACAAAACACAATATTTCATCATTGTCGTCTTGTTTTTATCCCTAGTACAAGTACTAGTGCCCAAACCTTCCAACATCCTTCCCAACGGACTTTCTGGAGGGATGTTCCCTGGGGCCCCACCCTTTCTCCGCGGATTCCCAGCACCTTTCCCGGGGGATTTTGTCCTACTACCCCCACTTCCCATGGTTTACCTACCACGACCCGGTCGCCAAGGCAATACTTAAAAGTCACTTTTCTTACCTTGGTCCGCAGCGTTGCCCGACCACACGACGGTGCCTATCGTTTCCCACTTACTCGTTCAGAACAACTTTCCTAGGATTCTCAACAGTCAGTGGCAGAGAAGTCCACCGATGAACACCTGGGACCATTCAATTTGGAAAGGGACGCGTCTTCCCAGTTGTCACCGGCAACCTCCCTACCAGGGATGTTAGGATCCCGGACGAGCCCCCAATTGTGAGAAACACAGCTCACAGTTAAACAATTTAGTCAAGTCAAGTTCTGAAGGAGCAAGATTTTATTTGTCGTTCTTGCAAGACCGGGTGTCTAGTCAAAATAGGCACACTTTACATAGATTTGCAGCACATTTTATACTGTTTTTCAAACATTGTGATGGCTTGTATTGTGTTATTCCCCCTTATTTGGCTGTTAACCTTGTTAACTTTAAACACAGTAAATGGCTTGTATTGTGTCATTCCTTCAATTAACACTCTCTCAACTCCCATTTTGCGCTTAATCTCATCACTGCGGTTGTCTGCTTCGTGTAACCTAGTTAACTGTCTGTCATGTGCCTCCCCCTTTCTGTATGCTGCTGAACTCGTCCATCACTGCTGATTGTACTGTTAGCTCTTGCAGCCTTAAAAATTACACTACTTCTCACAGCTGGAAACAGAGGGGCAGAAACAGGAGGCTGGAAACAGAGGGGCAGAAACAGGAGGCTGGAAACAGAGGGGCAGAAACAGGAGGCTGGAAACAGAGGGGCAGAAACAGGAGGCTGGAAACAGAGGGGCAGAAACAGGAGGCTGGAAACAGAGGGGCAGAAACAGGAGGCTGGAAACAGAGGGGCAGAAACAGGAGTCTGGAAACAGAGGGGGAGAAACAGGAGGCTGGAAACAGGGGGGCAGAAACAGGATGCTGGAAACAGAGGGGGAGAGACAAGAGGCTGGAAACAGAGTGGCAGAAACAGGAGGCTGGAAACAGAGGGGGAGAAACAGGAGGCTGGAAACAGAGGGGCAGATACAGGAGGCTGGAAACAGAGGGGCAGATACAGGAGGCTGGAAACAGAGGGGCAGATACAGGAGGCTGGAAACAGAGGGGCAGATACAGGAGGCTGGAAACAGAGGGGCAGATACAGGAGGCTGGAAACAGAGGGGGAGAAACAGGAGGCTGGAAACAGAGGGGGAGAAACAGGAGGCTGGAAACAGAGGGGCAGATACAGGAGGCTGGAAACAGAGGGGCAGATACAGGAGGCTGGAAACAGAGGGGCAGATACAGGAGGCTGGAAACAGGAGGCTGGAAACAGAGGGGGAGAAACAGGAGGCTGGAAACAGAGGGGCAGAAACAGGAGGCTGGAAACAGAGGGGCAGAAACAGCAAGCTGGAAACAGAGGGGGAGAAACAGGAGGCTGGAAACAGAGGCTGGGAAACAGGAGGCTGGAAACAGAAGGGGAGAAACAGGAGGCTGGAAACAGAGGGACAGAAACAAGAGGCTGGAAACAGAGGGACAGAAACAAGAGGCTGGAAACAGAGGGACAGAAACAAGAGGCTGGAAACAGAGGGACAGAAACAAGAGGCTGGAAACAGAGGGACAGAAACAAGAGGCTGGAAACAGAGGGACAGAAACAAGAGGCTGGAAACAGAGGGGGAGAAACGGGAGGCTGGAAACAGAGGGGGAGAAACGGGAGGCTGGAAACAGAGGGGGAGAAACGGGAGGCTGGAAACAGAGGGGGAGAAACGGGAGGCTGGAAACAGAGGGGGAGAAACGGGAGGCTGGAAACAGAGGGGGAGAAACGGGAGGCTGGAAACAGAGGGGGAGAAACGGGAGGCTGGAAACAGAGGGGGAGAAACGGGAGGCTGGAAACAGAGCGGGAGAAACGGGAGGCTGGAAACAGAGCGGGAGAAACGGGAGGCTGGAAACAGAGCGGGAGAAACAGGAGGCTGGAAACAGAGCGGGAGAAACAGGAGGCTGGAAACAGAGGGGGAGAAACAGGAGGCTGGAAACAGAGGGGGAGAATCAGGAGGCTGGAAACAGAGGGGCAGAAACAGGACGCTGGAAACAGAGGTGGAGAAACAGGAGGCTGGAAACAGAGGGGCAGAAACAGGAGGCTGGAAACAGAGGGGCAGAAACAGGAGGCTGGAAACAGAGGGGCAGAAACAGGAGGCTGGAAACAGAGGGGCAGAAACAGGAGGCTGGAAACAGAGGGGGAGATACAGAAGGCTGGAAACAGAGGGGCAGATACAAGAGGCTGGAAACAGAGGGGGAGAAACAGGAGGCTGGAAACAGAGGGGCAGAAACAGGAGGCTGGAAACAGAGGGGCAGAAACAGGAGGCAGGAAACAGAGGGGCAGAAACAGAAGGCTAGATACAGAGGCTGGGAAACAGGAGGCTGGAAACAGAGGGGCAGAAACAGGAGGCTGGAAACAGAGGGGCAGAAACAGGAGGCTGGAAACAGAGGGGCAGAAACAGGAGGCTGGAAACAGAGGGGCAGAAACAGGAGGCTGGAAACAGAGGGGCAGAAACAGGAGGCTGGAAACAGAGGGGCAGAAACAGGAGGCTGGAAACAGAGGGGCAGAAACAGGAGGCTGGAAACAGAGGGGCAGAAACAGGAGGCTGGAAACAGAGGGGCAGAAACAGGAGGCTGGAAACAGAGGGGCAGAAACAGGAGGCTGGAAACAGAGGGGCAGAAACAGGAGGCTGGAAACAGAGGGGCAGAAACAGGAGGCTGGAAACAGAGGGGCAGAAACAGGAGGCTGGAAACATAGGGGGAGAAATCGAAGTCTGGAAACAGTGGGGCAGAAACAGGAGGCTGGACAAAGAGGGGCAGAAACAGGAGGCTGGAAACAGAGGGGGAGCAACAGGAGGCTGGAAACAGAGGGGGAGAAACAGGAGGCTGGAAACAGAGGGGGAGAAACAGGAGTCTGGAATCAGAGGGGCAGAAACAGGAGGCTGGAAACAGAGGGGCAGAAACAGGAGGCTGGAAACAGAGGGGCAGAAACAGGAGGCTGGAAACAGAGGGGCAGAAACAGAGGGCCCTGTTTCCAGCCTCCTATTTCTCCCCCTCTGTTTTCAGCCTCCTGTTTCCCAGCCTCCTGTTTCCCAGCCTCCTGTTTCTGCCCCTCTGTTTCCAGCCGCCTGTTTCTGACCCTCTGTTTCCAGCCTCCTGTTTCTGCCCCTCTGTTTCCAGCCTCCTGTTTCTGCCCCTCTGTTTCCAGCCTCCTGTTTCTGACCCTCTGTTTCCAGCCTCCTGTTTCTGACCCTCTGTTTCCAGCCTCCTGTTTCTGACCCTCTGTTTCCAGCCTCCTGTTTCTGACCCTCTGTTTCCAGCCTCCTGTTTCTGACCCTCTGTTTCCAGCCTCCTGTTTCTGACCCTCTGTTTCCAGCCTCCTGTTTCTGACCCTCTGTTTCCAGCCTCCTGTTTCTGACCCTCTGTTTCCAGCCTCCTGTTTCTGACCCTCTGTTTCCAGCCTCCTGTTTCTGACCCTCTGTTTCCAGCCTCCTGTTTCTGACCCTCTGTTTCCAGCCTCCTGTTTCTGACCCTCTGTTTCCAGCCTCCTGTTTCTGACCCTCTGTTTCCAGCCTCCTGTTTCTGACCCTCTGTTTCCAGCCTCCTGTTTCTGACCCTCTGTTTCCAGCCTCCTGTTTCTGCCCCTCTGTTTCCAGCCTCCTGTTTCTGCCCCTCTGTTTCCAGCCTCCTGATTCTCCCCCTCTGTTTCCAGCCTCCTGTTTCTCCCCCTCTGTTTCCAGCCTCCTGTTTCTGCCAGGTCCCAGAGGACTGGAGGATAGCGAACGTGGTACCGTTGTTTAAAAAGGGTAGGAGTGATAGCCCGGGTAACTATAGGCCGGTGAGCTTAACGTCAGTGGTAGCTAAGTTGATGGAGAGGATTCTTAGGGATAGGATGTATGCGCAGTTGGAGCATTGCGATCTGATTAAGGATACGCAGCATGGCTTCGTCAAGGGGAAGTCTTGCCTTACAAATCTGGTAGAATTCTTTGAGGAGGTGACAAAAATGGTTGACGAAGGACGAGCCATTGATGTCATCTATATGGATTTCAGTAAGGCGTTTGACAAAGTCCCTCATGGTACGTTGGTACAGAAGATTAAAGCTCATGGGATATGTGGTCAGGTATCTAGATGGGTAGAGAACTGGCTTGCAAAGAGGAGTCAGAGAGTAGTTGTGGAGGGGTCTTTTTCTAGTTGGAGGTCTGTCACTAGTGGTGTGCCGCAGGGCTCGGTACTGGGCCCTCTTCTCTTTGTAGTGTATATAAATGATTTGGAAGAGGGAGTAGGTGGTGTGATCAGCAAATTTGCTGATGATACCAAGATGGCTGGATTGGCAGGCAGTGAGGAGCAGTGTCTGGCAATACAGCTGGATATTGATAGGCTGGTATATTGGGCAGATACATGGCAAATGGTGTTTAATCCGGATAATTGTGAGATGATGCATTTTGGCCGGAATAATGTAGTGGGGAGTTATATGATAAAGGGTAAGCCTGTAAGGAGTATAGAGTCGCAGCGAGACCTGGGGGTGCAAATGCACAAGTCTTTGAAGGTGGCAGTGCAAGTGGAGAGTGTGCTGAAGAAAGCCTATGGTATGTTAGCCTTTATAGGAAGGGGTATAGAATATAAGAGCTGGAGTCTAATGTTGCAGGTGTACAGAACGTTAGTTAGGCCGCATTTGGAGTACTGCGTACAGTTCTGGTCGCCTTACTACCGGAAGGACGTGTAGACTCTGGAGAGAGTGCAGAGGAGGTTTACCAGGATGTTGCCTGGTATGGAAGGACTGGGGTATGAGGAAAGATTGAAGAAATTGGGGCTCTTTTCCCTTGAAAGACGTTGACTGAGGGGGGGATCTAATAGAGATATATCAGATTATGAAGGGTATAGATAGAGTAAACAGATGTAAGCTATTTCCTATAATAGGGACACGTAGGATAAGGGGCCATGGACTTAAGGTGAGGGGGGAGCGGTACAACACAGATATTAGAAGAAGGTTTTTCACACAGAGGGTAGTGGGGGTATGGAATGCTCTGCCAGGTAAGAACATAAGAAATAGGAGCAGGAGTAGGCCATCCAGCCCTTCGAGCCTGCCCCGCCATTCAATAAGATCATGGCTGATCTGTCGCTGCTCAGTTCCACTTTCCCGCCCTCTCCCCATAACCCTTAATCCCCTCTCCTATCAAAAACCCATCAACCCGCGTCTTAAAAATATTTAGCGAGGCAGCCTCCACCACTTCAATGGGCAGAGAATTCCAGAGATTCACCACCCTTTGAGTGAAGAAGTTCCTCCTCAACTCCGTTCTAAACCGCCCCCCTTTTATCTTGAGGCTGTGCCCCCGAGTCCTATTGTCTTTTTTGAGCGGGAAGAGTCTCTCCACCTCTATCCTATCCATCCCATTCATCATCTTATACGTCTCAATGAGATCTCCTCTCATTCTTCTAAACTCTAACGAGTACAAGCCCAGTTTATTCAGCCTCTCCTCATAGCTCAACCCCCTCAACTCCGGTATCAGCCTAGTAAACCTCCTCTGCACTCCCTCCAAGGCCAAAATATCTTTGCGCAGGTGCGGCGCCCAAAACTGCACACAGTACTCCAGTTGCGGCCTCACCAATGCCCTATACAGCTGCAGCAAGACCTCCCTACTTTTATATTCAATCCCCCTCGCTATGAAGGCCAGCATCCCATTCGCCTTCCTGACCACCTGCTGCACCTGCAAGCTGGGTTTTTGCGACTCATGCACAAGGACCCCGAGGTCCCTCTGCACCGTCGCCTGCTGCAGTTTTTCACCCCGTAAGTAATAGTCCTTCCGACCATTCTTCCTACCAAAGTGGACCACCTCACACTTGCCAATATTAAATTCCATTTGCCATTTCCTGGCCCATTCGCCCAGCCTATCTAGATCCTTCTGCAGACTCTCTACACTCTCCGCACAATTTGCCGTTCCCCCAATCTTGGTGTCATCAGCAAATTTCGACACTCTACACTCGGTTCCCTCCTCCAGATCATCTATATAAATGGTAAAAAGCTGAGGCCCCAGCACCGGCCCCTGGGGCACTCCACTAGTCACCATCCGCCAATCCGAATAGCACCCGTTGACCCCCACTCTCTGCCTCCTATTTGACAACCAATCCTCTATCCACGCTAACACCCTACCCCCAACTCCATGTCCCTCGACCTTCTGCAATAACCTCTTGTGAGGCACTTTGTCAAACGCCTTCTGAAAATCTAGAAAGACCACATCCACCGGCTCTCCTCTATCCACCACCCTAGACACATCCTCATAGAACTCCAGTAAATTTGTCAGACACAACTTCCCTTTAATGAAACCGTGCTGCGTCTGCTCTATCAAGCAATTCCCTTCAAGATGCTTTGCAATTTCCTCCTTAATGACAGATTCTAACATTTTACCTACCACAGACGTTAAACTAACCGGCCTATAATTCCCCGCTTTTTGCCTGGCACCCTTCTTAAACAACGGCGTAACATTAGCCGTTTTCCAATCATCCGGCACTTCCCCGGAATCCAGCGACGTTTGGAAATTAACCACCAAGGCATCCACTATAACCTCCGCCATTTCTTTCAGAACCCTCGGATGCATTCCATCCGGTCCTGGGGACTTGTCCACAATCAGCCCCTCCAGTCTGTCGAGCACCGCCTTTCAAGTAACAGTAATGTCATTAAGACCTTCCAGTCCTACCACCTTTCCATCGCTAACACCCGGCAAATTATTCACGTCCTCCTCCGTGAAGACAGAAACAAAAAAGTTATTCAATACCTTAGCCATATCCCCATCCCCTACCACTAGGTCCCCTTTCTCATCCTCTAAAGGACCAACATTCACCCTAGCCAGCCTCTTCCTTTTTATATATTTATAAAAACTCTTGCTATCCTTTTTTATATTAAGCGCTAGCCCAGCTTCATAGTTTCTCCTACCCTTCCTTATCAACTTCTTTGTCAATCTTTGTTGACATTTAAACCTCTCCCAATCCTCTTCTCGCCCACTACTCTTAGCTACTCTAAATTCCTCCGCTTTTAGTTTAACACTTTCCTTCACCTCCTTCGTTATCCACGGCTTATTACCTCTCCTCCTACTATCCTTTTTGACCATCGGAATAAATTTCCGTTGAGCACCAAGAAAGATCTCCTTAAAGATCCTCCACTGCTCCTCAACAGACCCTCCCTCCAACGCGCTCTCCCAGCCCACATTCGCCAATTCTTCTCTCATCCTACCATACTCCCCTCTATTCAAACAAAGGACGCGTGTCCGGGAACCCACTTCTCCTCCATCTGCACCAGAAACTCCACCATACAATGATCACTCTCCCCAAGAGGATCCTTCACCACAAGGTCCCTAATTCTACCCGCTTCATTACATAGCACCAGATCCAAGATAGCTCGCTCCCTCGTCGGCTCCAACACACACTGTTCGAGGAAACTATCCCGGCAGCATTCCAAGAACTCTTCCTCAAGCCCCCCACGTCCAACATGGGTCAACCAATCAATATGCAGATTGAAATCCCCCATAACTACGGCCGTCCCATTCCTGCACGCCGCACTTATTTGCGCGTTAACAGCCCGCCCCATCTCCAGATCATTATTCGGGGGCCTATAGACGACACCCACCAGCGTCTTCCTCCCTTTGCTGTTCCTAATCTCCACCCACAACGATTCCACCCTCTGCTCCTTGGCTCCAATATCATCCCTTGCTACCACCGTGATGCTATCCTTAATCAGCAGAGCTACACCCCCCCCTTTTCCCTCCTGCCTATCCTTCCTAAACACTTGATAGCCCTGTACATTCAGTTCCCATTCCCTGTCACCCTGCAGCCACGTCTCTGTAATGGCCACCAGATCGTATCCATTTGTGTCGATCTGCGCCACCAGCTCATCCACTTTATTCCGAATGCTTCGTGCATTCAGATAAAGCGCTTTCATCCCAGCCTTCACCTGGACCCTATTTGCCGGAACGCCACCAACTATACTCACGCCCCCTACTCCCTCTATTATTGGGACATCCTCGGCCTCGACCCTTACCTGTACCGTCTCCTTAACTTTAGACCTCGTAAGGTCACCTACCCTCACACCCTCCCCCCCACTAATTAGTTTAAAGCCCTGTCTACAGTCCTCTTTACTCGATTCGCCAGCACTCTGGTCCCAGCACAGTTCAGACCAACCCCATCCCGCCCAAACAGGTCCCACCTACCCCAATACTGGTGCCAATGCCCCATAAAGTCAAACCCATTCCTCCCACACCAATCCCTGAGCCACCCATTCACTTCCTTAATCCTGTCAACCCTACGCCCATCTGCACACGGTTCAGGCAGTAGCCCAGAGATAACCACCTTGTCGGTTCTACTTTTTAATTCCATTCCCAGCTTTTCATACTCCCTCCCCAGATCCTCAGTCCGCACTTTGCCTACGTCGCCGGCACCCACATGAACCACAACGACCGGATTCTCACCCTCCCACTCCAGGTTCCTCTGCAGCCCAGCTGCGACATCCTGTACCCGAGCACCAGGCAGACAACACACCCTTCTGTGCACTTTGTCACTGTGACAAAGGACAGTGTCAATACCCTTCACCCCACTATCCCCAATCACTACTACGTTCCTTTTCCCTTTCTCTTTGCCTATGTCCTGCTGCAGCACTGTACCGTGTGCAGCTTGCTCACCAACCTCACCTGCCTCGTCCTCTTCCAGCCTGGAAGCAAGAACCTCAAACCTGTTATGCAGATTAAGAGGCTGAGGCCTCCGCTCCTCACCCCCCTTCCTCCTCCCAGCAGCCCCCTCTTGTCCCTGACCCTTAGAGTTAGCCAGTCTAGGGGGGGTGGATGTCACTTGCACCCCATTGACAATGGCACCCTCTCTCCCCTTGATGAGCCTCAGTGTCTGTAAGGTGGTGGAGGCAAACACGTTAGAGTCCTTTAAGAGTAACTTAGACAGGCACATGACTGAGTTGGAGATGGGTGGATATAGGAGAACCTTTTAAATAAGGGTCATTAGCATTGGGGCGTCCCTGGAAATGTAAATGCGTATAGTATGATAATAATGTTTTTTCTCTTTTCATTCACAGGTTTTAAGTCGGTCCACCTCGTGTCCAACGAGGGGCATACACACGATGGGTCGTACTGGGGCTGCTCTTGGTTGTTCAAGATTGGCCTAGTGCTTCATGTCGTTAGTGTGTGCCTAAACTGGACAAGATACTGGGTAAGACGACAGCTCAGTGACTATCACTGATTGCTGTGCAGACACATGGATTTGGGCCGGTGTCTGTGGGAGTTTGCGCATTCTCCCCGTGCTTGTGTGGGTTTTCTCCGGGTGCTCCGGTTTTCTCCCACACCCCAAAGATGTGCTGTTAGGCTGATTGGCAGGAATAAATTGTCCCTGAATCAGTTTCCCTCAATCTGGATGGCCATAAAACATTAGATAGGGGTCATGGGTAGAGAGGTGGACTGATGGTGTTGAGATGGCAGCACGGGCTCGTTGGGCCGAAGGGCCTGTTTCCCGGGCTGATTTTGTTCTTTTAAAATGATTCAACACTTGAACATGAAGCTGATTTGTTTAACTTTTAAGAAGAATATTAGCACCTATTAACTGGTCTGGGGTTTAAGAACATTAGCAGATAGAGATCTCACCGAACGCACTTCAGTTCTGGATTTAGTTAACTGTAAATCGAGTTATTGTAGTTACTTGTGAATTTTCTGCTGTGTCAGCAGGTGGGATGACTGAATGAATGCCTTTCACTCAGTGCAGGTGTATGGTTTCTCTCCAGCGTGAACTCGCTGGTGTGTCCACAGACTGGATGACCGAATGAAACCTTTCCCACAGTCAGTGCAGATGAATGGCTTCTCCCCAGTGTGAATTCTCTGGTACACAATGAATTGAGATGACTGCCTGAATCCAGTCCCACACTGAGAATCCCAGGGTGGGGAACTGGGACATCCTGTCTCCAAACACATCTCACCCTGCTCACACTCAGAATCCTCAGGTGGAGGACTGGGTCATCCTGGGTTACCACCGATGTCTCACAGCACCAGGGACCCAGGTTCAGTTCCTGCCCCAGGTCACTGTCTGTATGGAGTCTGCATGTTCTCCCTGTGTCTCTGTGGATTTCTTTTGGGTGCTGTGCTTTCCTCCCACAGTCCAAACATGTGGGGGTTAGATTGATTTGCCATGCTAAATTAACCCTTACTACCAGGAGTGGGGTCTTGGGGATGGGTGGAATTGTCATCAGTGCAGGCTCAATGCACTGAATGGCCTCCTCCTGCACTGTAGGGGTTCTATGGCTCTGTGGGAACTGGGTAATTTTGTCTCCAAACACATCTCACCCTGTTCACAGTGAGAATCCCAGGATGGTGAACTTGACATTATGTCTGTTGTGTTCACACTGTCTGAGAAATTGGAGGAAATTACTGTTAATCCAGTATTGGGTGTGGGAGAAGCAATTTGATAATTTAGTAACAGTGGAGGAATGGAGAGAGATGGGGGTGAGGTAGAGCTGGGTGTTGTCAGCATACATGTGAATGCTAACACAGTACTGTTGAGTGATGTCAGCTCGTGGCAGTGTGTAGATGAGAAATAAAAGGGACCAAGGATAGATGCTGGGGGAAAAGAAGTGCAAGGACTGGAGAGGAAAGGAAGTTTAGAGATGGGATGCTCATTTGAAAAGATGGTTGAGTCACGACACTGGATGTAAAGGTGAGGGGGACAGTGTCAGACAAGCAAATCGACGGATGACACAAAGATGAGTGGGAAAGCAAATTGCACGGAGGATGTGGAAAGTCTGCAGAGAGATTTGGATAGGCTGAATGGGTGGGTGTGGATATGGCAGATGGAGCATAACGTTGGCAAGTGTGAGGTTATCCACTGTGGAAGGAATAATAGTAAAATGGACTATTATTTAAATGGTGAAAAATTACAACATGCTACGGTGCAGAGGGACCTGGGGGTCCTTGTGCACAAATCACAAAAACCCAGTCTGCAGGTGCAGCAGGTGATCAAGAAGGCGAATGGGATGCTGGCTTTTATAGCGAGGGGGATAGAATATAAAAGCAGGGAGGTCTTGCTGCAACTGTACAGGGCACTGGTGAGGCCGCAGCTGGAGTATTGTGCGCAGTTTTGGTCCCCTTATTTGCGAAAGTATATCTTGGCCTTGGAGTGAGTACAGAGAAGGTTCACCAGACTGATACTAGAGATGAGGGGGTTAGCTTATGAGGAGAGATTGAGTAGATTGGGCCTGCGCTCGTTGGAGTTTAGAGGGGAAATATTATAGAGAAATATAAGGTAATGAAGGGGTTAGACAGGGTAGAAGCAGAGAGATTATTTCCACCTAGAAAGGAAACAAAAACTAGAGGGCACAGCCTCAAAATAAGGGGGAGTCAATTCAGAACAGAGTTGAGGAGGAACTTCAGTTTGTCTCAGTATGCTAGTGGAAGGGAGGGCTGAAGGAGCAGATGCAGCTGGTGGGATTGTCTCAAACCCAGAGGGTAGTGAATCTTTGGAATTCTCTGCCCATTGAAGCAGTGGAGGCTACCTCGTTAAATGTGTTTAAGTCACAGGTAGATAGATCAATAAGGGAATTAAGGGTTATGGGGAGCAGGCGGGTAAGTGGAACTGAACCACCTTCAGATCAGCCATGATCTTATTGAATGGCGGGGCAGGCTCGAGGGGCTAGATGGCCTACTCCTGCTCCTGTTTCTTATGTTGTTATGTAACATGAACAATATCAGCTAACAAGGGGAAATTGGATGGTTCTCAGTTTAGTGAGAATAGGCTCATGGGAGCAGAAGCTGGGTCTCAGACAAGGTGAGCACTGAAACGACATAAGTGGAGATAGGACAGAAACTGGAGAAAGATGGGGTAATGTTAGAACCAGTTTGTCTCAGTATGCTAGTGGAAGGGAGGGCTGAAGGAGCAGATGCAGCTGGTGGGATTGTCTCAATCTTAGTAACAAAGAAGCTCCAGGAGCTCCTCACACTTGTTGGAGATGAGAATGGAGGTGACAGGGAAGAGGGAGAACCCTTCACGTGGAGCTAACTTGGGCGAGAGATAATAAAAAGATTGAACAGACTGTATTTTACATAATGCTGATTTATGTGACTTATTCCAGAATGTTAGCACCTGTAACTGAACTGGAGTTTATCATCAACAGAAACAGACCTCAATGAACATGGTTCAGTCCTGTGTGACTGGCAGAAAAATCCAAACACTATAGTTATTTGTGAATTCGCTGGTGTTTCAGCAGGTTGTACGAGGTAATGAATCCCTTTCCACACTCACAGCAGGTGAAAGGCCTCTCCCCGGTGTGAAATCGCTGGTGTCTTAGCAGAGTGGATGAATGAGCAAATCCTTTCCCACACATGGAGCAGGTGAATGGCCTCACCCCAGTGTGTATACGCTGGTGTGCCACCAGGACAGATGAGGTAGAAAATCTCTTCCCACACTCGGAGCAGGTGAATGGCCTCTCTCCAGTGTGACTGCGCTGATGAACAGTGAGGCTATGTGATGTCTTAAAACCAGCCCCACAGTGAGAGCAACTGAATGGTCTCTCATCAGAGTGAACATGCTGATGGCGTGTTAGTTCCCCAGAACTTTTAAAACACTTCCCACAGTCTGGACATTTGAAAGGTTTCTCATCAGTGTGAACTCGTTGGTGCTGCAGCAGGCGAGCTGACTGTGTGAACCCCTTCCCACACTCAGAGCAGATAAAGGGTCTTTCCCCGTCATGAATTCTCTGGTGTTCCAGCAGGTGGGATGAAGTAATGAATCCTTTCCCACACACAGAGCAGGTGAATGGTTTCTCCCCAGTGTGAGTATGCTGATGATTTACCAGCCTGAACTTTTCATAGAACCCTTTCCCACAGTCCTCACATTTCCACAGTTTCTCCCCGGTGTGTCTGCGCCTGTGTTTCGACAGGCCAGACAATCGGCTGAATCCTTGTCCACACACAGAACACGTGTATGGTTTTTCTCTATTGTGAATGGTGCTTTTTCCTTCCATTTTCATAATCCAATGATATTCAGGTCATAGTAAAGTGGGTGAGTCTGTCAGATCCTGTTTGGTTTCAGTTTCTCGACTGCAGATCCTCCCCTTCTAACACCCTGTAAAGTTGATTTAAAGCAGAAAGGGGGAAGTGAGAGAGAAACCACAAAAACAGAAAGGCAGGATTGTGAAATGAATGAATAAATGATCTGTGACATTAAGAAAAACACCATCACCTCCAAGTCACATACCATCCTGTCCTGTCTGACATCCAGTACCGGATAAAGAAAAAAAATCCTCTTTTTGAATATTGAGAAGACTGAAGCCGTTGTCTTCAGTCCACGCTGCAATCCCCACCCCCATGGACACTGACTCCATCCCGCTCCCTGACAACTATCTGAGGCTAAACCAGACTGTTCAAAGCCATGGTGAAAATGTTAAATCCAAGATGAGCTTCCAACCCCATACCCACATCAAACCAAGACCACCTATTTCCACTTCAGAAACATTCGCCGACTCCACCCCAGTTCCAGCTCATCTGCTGCGGAAACTCTCATCCATTCCTTTGTTACCTCGAGAGTTAACTATCCTAACACACTCCCGACCAGCCTCCCACATTCAATCTCCCTGTATTCTTGAGGTCATCCAAAACTCACTAACCCGCATCAAGCTTTGTTCAGCCTCTGAGCTCACTGACCGACAAAGGCTCCAGGTTCAGAAATGTTCAAATTCTCATCCTCCTTTCCAAACTCCTGAACTTCCCTGATTTTAACTGTTTCACCTTTGCTGGCCACATCTTTGGGTGTCAAAACTCTAAACTTTACAACGTCCTCCCTGAGACAAGATAGACAACAAGAAGTTAGATCATCAAAAGATTATGAGTCACAAATTTAAGATTTTGGGCAAATTAAGTGGATATGAAGAGGAAATTTTACACAGAGTGAAAATGACCAGTAACTTATAGTCAAAGGGCAGATAAAATCCAGGTTCTGATGAATTGAGTGACTCTGTACGCTTTTGAAGCGATGTTCGAGTTTCTTGTTTATTATCTAATATCCTGCAAAAGTAGTATACGGAATTCACTGTCACCCCAGTACAGAAATTAAGGCGCAGACATTTCCTTTGGTTAAGTTTTGTGTGTGTAAGTCTTCCCCTCCTTATCCCCTGAAAAAGGAGTTTCCAAAAGCCACCAGTGCGAGTCAATCTTTTTGGCTCAACTGAATATACTAAATCAAATGAATTAAGGGATAAATTAAAAGGGGCAGCTCCCAAAAGGAGGGGATCTGCCCAAAACAAGAAACATAGAGGAAAGGAAACTTAAAACATCAAATTAAAATGTGATTAAAGGGGTTGATAACACACCCCAGCTCCTGCGGTGCCCAACAGGCATGGAAAGCCTCCACAATGCCCTTGGACATCACATATTCCCTCTCCAGGGACAACTGGTTTCAATGTGAGTCAATATTTTTATCAAACGGTTTACGAATACAAAATACATTACACTTTCAAATTACAAACCAGAACCATCTCACAATAATAAATTATGGAGATAACACCCAATATAAAACAATAAACATGCAATCTTTAACATAATAACACAGTAACAAACAGCTAGTATACATCGTGAGTTACCCACAACCGGCTTTCCAAGGTTGCAAACAACTCACAATGATGATAAACCAGCAAGCTAGAATATAAACACAATACCGACAGCTAACACACCGTCCTTTAACCAATAACAAACTCCCTTACAATAAGAAAAGGGAATCCCCTTTTATCTACAACTTTCCAGGACTTTACCCTCTGTATTTTCCTCTTCTGAGGGTTTCACCTCAGGGGCTAGAGACAATCCACAATTGTAACACAATAACTAATATTAACACAATAATATACCCTCCTCATAGAGCAACAAACAACTCTATTACACTAAAAGTGTAATCTGCAACCCTCCAGTGCCTTGCCTCTTGGATTTTCCCCTTCCGGCGGGGAGGCAACACTGCGGAGGTACTCTGTCCACAGCACAAGTGCTGCGCCAAGACTCTGCCTTGGAGAACGCTTACCTGAAGATCAGAGGCCAAAAACCCGTGACCGCTGAAGTGTTCCCCAAAACTGTCCTCTGCTATTTGTGACTTTTATCAATGACTTGGAAGAGGGGGCTGAAGGGTGGGTTAGTAAATTTGCTGATGACACCAAGATTGGTGGAGTAGTGGATGAGGTGGAGGGCTCTTGTAGGCTGCAAAGAGACATTGATAGGATGCAGAGCTGGGCCGAAAAGTGGCAGATGGAGTTTAGCCCTGATAAGTGAGAGGTGATTCATTTTGGTAGGACAAACTTGAACACGGATTACAGGGTTAATGGCAGGGTTCTGAGGAACGTGGAGGAACAGAGAGATCTTAGGGTTCATATCCACAGATCTCTGAAGGTTGCCACTCAAGTGGATAGAGCTGTGAAGAAGGTTTATAGTGTGTTAGCGTTTATTAACACAGGAGGTTTGAGTTTAAGAGCCGTGGGGTTATGCTGCAACTATACCAGACCTTAGTGAGGCCACATTTGGAATAGTGTGCAGTTCTGGTCACCTCACTTTTGGAAGGATGTGGAAGCATTGGAGAGAGTGCAGAGGAGATTTACCAGGATGCTGCCTGGTTTGGAGGGTAGATCTTATGAGGAAAGGTTGAGGGAGCTGGGGCTTTTCTCGTTAGAGCGGAGAAGGATGAGAGGCAACTTAATACAGGTTTATAAGATGATGAGGGGGATAGATACAGTGGACATTCAGAGACTATTTTCTCGGGTGGATGTAGCTATTATTAGGGGGCATAACTTTAAGGTTCATGGTGGGAGATATAGGAGGGATGTCCGAGGTAGATTCTTTACTCAACGTGTGACTGGGGTGTGGAATGCACTGCCTGCTGTGATAGTGGAGTCAGACACTTTAGGAACTTGCAAGTGGTTACTGGATAGGCACGTGGAACACACCAGAATGATAGGGAGTGGGATAGCTTGATCTTGGGTTTGGACAAAGCTCAGCACAACACTGAGGGCCGAAGGGCCTGGACTGCGCTGTTCTATGTTCAGATATCAAAGCAACAAACAGCTCCAACTAACACCAGTACTGGGAACTAAACTCTCACTCCTTCCAGTGAGATAGGCACAGAATGCAATGGAAACAGAGATAGAAACATAGACCAAGCAGCACCCAACGGTATCAGAGTTCAGGAGCAGAATGAGCGCGCATGCGCCCTGCCTAACATTGACCCTATAAAGATGGCGGCCGGTAACCTGGGTTTGAAGCCATCATCTCGTGGCTTTTAACATGGGACAGAAAGCTCCTTACCAGAGTTTCTACCCCCAGCACTGGGTGTTTACGAAGGCTCTCCAACCGCTCCGCTGCGTCTATCACCTCCCTAAATGCGCAGTTTCTCTCCAATATTGGAGCCAACGTGACGTCCAACCGCCATCTAGTGTGTTGCAACGGCGCATGCGCTGCTCTCCACTCATTACCGCGTCTGCGCAGGTCTGTGTGGGGAGGATTGAGTCGATTCCCATTCGCCCTGAATGCTGGGTAAAAGCCCTGCCATTGACAGTGAAAACACCTTCAATAGTTTATTAGGCTGTATGATCCTATTATGATCGGAGCCAGCGGGCAATGCAATCGAAATGTATCCGCCAGAGTTATGTCCTGGATGTAATTAACGGCAGAACAAACACCAACATATATTAATAATTTGGATGATGGAACAAAATGTAACATCTCAAAGTTTGCAGATGATACCGAGCTGCGTGGGAGGCTGAGCTGTCACAAGGATGCAGAGATCCTTCAGCATGATCTGGACAAGTTGGGTGAGTGGGCAAATCAATGGCAGATGCAGTAACATTTGGATAAATGTGAGGTTATTCAATTTAGAAGCAAAAAGAAGGCAGATTGCTACCTGAATGGTTGCAAATTGGGAGAGGGGAGTGTGCAGAGGGGCCTGCATGTCCTTGTGCACCAGTTGCTGAAGGTGAGCATGCAGGTGCAAGAAGGCAAATGGTATGTTGGCCTTGCCTCCTATTTGACAGCCAATCCTCGATCCACGCTAACACCCTACCCCCAACTCCATGCCCCCTTACCTTCTGCAATAACCTCTTGTGAGGTACCTTGTCAAACGCCTTCTGAAAATCAAGAAAGACCACATCCACCGGCTCTCCTCTATCCACCGCCCGAGACACATCCTCATAGAACTCCAATAAATTTGTCAGACACGACTTCCCCTTAACGAAACCGTGCTGCGTCTGCTCTATCAAGCAAGTCCCCTCAAGATGCCTCACTATTTCCTCCTTGATGACGGATTCTAACATTTTACCTACAACAGACATTAAACTAACCGGCCTATAATTCCCTGCCTTTTGCCTGGCACCCTTCTTAAACAACGGCGTAACATTAGCCGTTTTCCAATCTTCCGGCACTTCCCCGGAATCCAGCGACGTTTGGAAAATAACCACCAAGGCATCCACTATCACCTCCGCCATTTCTTTCAGAACCCTTGGATGCATTCCATCCGGTCCTAGGGACTTGTCCATAATCAGTCCCTCCAGTCTGTCGAGCACCGCCTCTCTAGTAACAATAATGTCATTGAGACCCTCCTGTCCTACCACCTTTCCATCGCTAACACCCGGCAAATTATTCACGTCCTCCTCCGTGAAGACCGAAACAAAAAAGTTATTCAAGGCCTCAGCCATTTCCCCATCCCCTACCACTAAGTCCCCCCTCTCATCCTCTAAGGGTCCAACGTTCACCCTAGCCAGCCTCTTCCTTTTTATATATTTATAAAAACTCTTGCTATCCTTTTTTATATTAAGCGCTAGCCCAGCTTCATAGTTTATCCTACCATTCTTTATCAACTTCTTTGTCAATCTTTGTTGACTTTTAAACCTCTCCCAATCCTTTTCTCGCCCACTACTCTTAGCTACTCTAAACGCCTCCGCTTTTAATTTAACACTTTCCTTCACCTCCTTCGTTATCCACGGCTTATTACCTCTCCTCCTACGGTCCTTTTTAACCATCGGAATAAATTTCTGCTGAGCACCAAGAAAGATCTCCTTAAAGATCCTCCACTGCTCCTCAGCAGACCTACCTTCCAACGCGCTCCCCCAGTCAACATTCGCCAATTCTTCTCTCATCCTTCCGTACTCCCCTCTGTTCAAACAAAGGACGCGTGTCCGGGAACCCACTTTCTCCTCCTCCATCTGCACCAGAAACTCCACCATACAATGATCACTCTCCCCAAGAGGATCCTTCACCACAAGGTCCCTAATTCTACCCGCCTCGTTACATAACACCAGATCCAAGATAGCTCGCTCCCTCGTTGGCTCCAACACACACTGTTCAAGGAAACTATCCCGGCAGCATTCCAAGAACTCCTCCTCGAGCCCACCGCGTCCAACATGGGTCGACCAATCAATATGTAGATTGAAATCCCCCATAACTACGGCCGTCCCATTCCTGCACGCCGCACTTATTTGCGCGTTAACAGCCCGCCCCACCTCCAGATCATTATTCAGGGGCCTATAGACGACACCCACCAGCGTCTTCCTCCCTTTGCTGTTCCTAATCTCCACCCACAACGATTCCACTTTCTGCTCTTTGGTTCCTATATCATCCCTTGCTACCACCCTGATGCTATCCTTAATCAGCTGAGCTACGCTCCCCCCTTTTCCCTCCTGCCTATCCTTCCTAAACAGTTGATACCCCTGGACATTCAGCTCCCAGTCCCTGTCACCTTGCAGCCACGTCTCTGTAATGGCCACCAGATCATATCCATTTGTGCTGATCTGCGCCACCAGCTCATCCACTTTATTCCAAATGCTTCGTGCATTCAGATAAAGTGCCTTCATCCCAGTCTTCACCTGGACCTTATTTGCCAGAACACCACCAACCATACTCACGCCCCCTACTCCCTTTATTATTGGGACATCCTCGGCCTCTTCCCTTACCTGTACCCTCTCCTTAACTTTAGACCCCGTAATGTCACCTACCCTCGCACCCTCCCCCCCACTAATTAGTTTAAAGCCCTGTCTACAGTCCTATTTACACGATTCGCCAGGACTCTGGTCCCAGCACGGTTCAGACCAACCCCATCCCACCCGAACAGGTCCCACCTACCCCAATACTGATGCCAATGCCCCATAAATTCAAACCCATTCCTCCCACACCAATCCCTGAGCCACCCATTCACTTCCTTAATCTTATCAACCTTACGCCCATCTGCACTCGGTTCAGGCAGTAGCCCAGAGATAACCACCTTGTCGGTTCTACTTTTTAATTCCATTCCCAGCTTTTCATACTCCCTCCCCAGACCCTCAGTTTGCATTTTGCCTATGTCGTTGGCACCCACATGTACTACAACGACCGGATTCTCACCCTCCCACTCCAGGTTCCTCTGCAGCCCAGATGTGACATCCTGGACCCGAGCACCAGGCAAACAACACACCCTTCTGTGCACTTTGTCATTGTGACAAAGGACAGTGTCAATACCCTTAACCCCACTATCCCCAATTACTACTACGTTCCTTTTCACCTTCTCTTTGCCTATGTCCTGCTTCTGCATCACTGTACTGTGTGCAGTTTGCTCACCAACCTCACCTCCCTCGTTCTCGTCCACACTGGAAGCAAGAACCTCAAACCTGTTATGCAGATTGAGAGGCTGAGGCATCCGGTCCCCACCCTCCTTCCTCCGGTCCCCACCCTCCTTCCTCCTCTCAGCAGCCCCCTCTTGTTCCTGACCCTTAGAGTTAGCCAGTCTTGGGGGGGGGGGGGGGGGGGGGGGGGGTGGATGTCTCTTGCACCCCATTGACAATGGCACCCTCTCTCCCCCTGATGAGCCTCAGTGTCTGAAGCTCAGAGGCCAGCTCATCTACCTTGAGCTGGAGCTCCTCCAGCAACCTGCACTTACTGCAGACATGGTCACTGGGAAGGACCCTGGGGTCCACCAGCTCCCACATCATACAGAAACAGCACATCACATGCCCCTCCATTATTCACTGTAGTAGTAATGAAAATTTCCACACTAACTTACCTGGCCCTTTTTCTCCCCAGCCCTTTGATCCTAAGCCCTAATAGCTCACTCTGCTTCCCTCTCACTCCGCTGCCCGCTCCGACGCTACCCGCTGTCTACACCAGGCCTCCTTTTAAAGCTGGCGCTGTTTTAAAGCCTGCTCACCCACAAATTCCTGCTATCCACTCCCTTAGAATTCTTAAAGCGGTAAATACAAAAAGCCCGTAAAAATGCTTTTAAATGATTTAAACAGTTCTACAAGGTAAGTTCTTACCACGAAAGTGCTTTAAACTTATTTAAACAGGTTTTTCACAGGTAATTTCTTATCTAACTCTCTGCTCCAGCAAACAATGGAAAGCTTCACCATGTGAGTACATGATAATTAAAGCCTGCTCACCCACAAATCCCTGCTAACCACTCCCTCAGAATTCTTAAAGCGGTAAATACAAAAAGCCCGCAAAAATGCTTTTAAATGATTTAAACAGTTCTACAAGGTAAGTTCTTACCACAAAAGTGCTTTAAACTTATTTAAACAGGTTTTTCACAGGTAATTTCTTATCTGACTCTCTGCTCCCTCACTCGTCTGCTCCAGCAAACAATGGAAGGCTTCACCATGTGAGTACCTGATAATTAATGGCGGTTGGTGACTAGTGGAGTGCCCCAGGGGTCGGTGCTGGGGCCTCAGCTATTCACCATTTATATAGATGATCTGGAGGAGGGAACCGAGTGTACGGTGTCGAAATTTGCTGATGACACCAAGATTGGTGGAACGGCAAATTGCGCGGAGGGTGTGGAGAGTCTGCAGAAGGATCTAGATAGGCTGGGCGAATGGGCCAGGAACTGGCAAATGGAATTTAATGTTGGCAAGTGCGAGGTGGTCCACTTTGGTAGGAATAATGGTAGGAAGGACTGTTACTTACGTGGCGAAAAACTGCAGCAGGCGACGGTGCAGAGGGACCTCGGGGTCCTTTTGCATGAGTTGCAAAAACATACAGGAGCAGGGATGTGTTGCTGCAACTATGCAGGGCCTTGGTGAGGCAACACCTAGAATAGTGTGTGCAGTTTTGGTCTCCTTTTCTGAAGAGGGATGTTCTTGCTCTCGAGGGAGTGCAGTGAAGGTTTACCAGGCTGATTCTGGGGATGGCGGGACTGATGTATGAGGAGGGATTGACTAGGTTAGGATTGTTTTCTCTTGACTTCAGATGAATGAGGGAGAAATCTCATAGAGATTTATAAATTTCAAACAGGACTAGACAGGGTAGATGTAGGAAGGATGATCCCGATGGTGGGGATGCCCAGACCCAGGGGTCACAATCTGAAGATACAAGGTAGACCATTTAAGACAGAGATGAGGAGACATTTCTTCACCCAAAGACTGGTGAGCCTGTGAAATTCATTACCACAGGAAATAGTTGATGCCAAAACATTGAATGTATTCAAGAGGCGGCTGGATGTAGCAGTTGGGGCAAATGGGATCAAAGGTTATGGGGAAAAAGCAGGATTAGGCTGTTGGAGGATTAACCATGATCATGATAAATGGTGGAGCAGGCTTGGAGGGTCGAATGTCCTCCTCCTCCTATGTTTCTATAAAGGTCAAATATTGCAGATGCTGGATTCTGAAACAAAAACAGAAGATGCTGGAAACCCTTAGCAGGTCTGACAGCATCTGTGGAGAGAGGCTTGAAACATTTGCTCCACTACCTCTCCACCAGTTGCTGTCAGACTTGCTGAGATCTTCCAACATTCTCTGCTTTTGTACCTACAGTAAAATGTGAATTTAATGCAGTCGCAGCAGTGAGCGTGAACTAGTGACTTCCCCCCCCCCATATACCAAACGCTTAAACCATGATTTGCCAGTAAGAAAGTGCTGATTGTAAATCAAATCCTTTGAACTTTTTTTAAAAATTTGATTTTTAACACATGGGCAAAACTGAGGAATTGGCTTTGCACACGTGTAGAATCTGAATTGTCTTCCTCTAGTATGATTGTGCCACTGTTTCAGTACTTTGGACAACCCAGTGATTCCTTTTGCACTTTCAGCAATGAATGGTGTTTTCAAGATGGGATTTACTCCTGGGTTTCCAGCTCAGACAGGAATCTTGGATGCTCCTGGTAATGAGTTCCACATTCTCCAGGTAAATGGGAGCAAAATACCCTCTAAAGTATATCTGAAATTAAAACAAAAAATTTTGGGAGTGCACAGACTAGCTGTGAGGTAATACACTGATATTGCCAGATATGCTGAGTATTTTAAACATTTTTTTTAGATTTTTACCTTCAGTTAATGAAGTTGCTCCTGAAATGCATATTAAACGTGAGGATAGGACTGTTGTTGGTGCAGGCTTGATGGACCCAATGGCCTCTTTATGCACTAGTGATTCTATTCAAAACGTCTCTGTGACTACGCCGTATTTATTCTTGTCCATCCACGCAAATGTAAGTATCTCATTGATCCTCCTGTCAAACCCTTTCCTAATCTTTAAGCCCTCAATCAAATTAATGTTCACTTTTTTCTTTTCAGAGGAAACATATTTGGCACATCCAATCTTTCTTTATAAAAATATAATTCCAATTCTGGCATCATTTTAGTAAATCTCCATTCAGACACAACAGATACAGCACCTTCTCTTTCATTTCCTTACTTTGCACATTCCAGTGCCCCAAACGCACTTTCCAGACGACACGGTACAATGTTGTTTCTACACAGGAGAATAAATTTACATTGGGTGACTGGTTATGTTCCACAAAACATCCAGTCTTCAGACAAGATCCTAAGTCATTTGTCTTTTCGATTTATATGGCCCCGTCTCAGTCTGACCCCTCTATTCTTGAAATTCTGCTTTGTTCCAACAAACTTCATTGGAAACCAATGGAACAGCATCTCATTTGTGGAGTAAGCATTTTATGATTTCAACATTTCACTAATTTCAGATCGTAACCACTGGTCTCATTTTGTTCAAACAGTTGGTGCTGGTAATGCTTCCATTGTTACCATTTATTCCTCCTCAGGATGTGTCTTTTGCTTAGATCGGAGTTGAGGAGGAACTTCTTCACTCAAAGGGTGGTGAATCTCTGCCCATTGAAGTGGTGGAGGCTACCTCGTTGAATATATTTAAGTCACGGGTAGATAGATTTCTGATCAATAAGGGAATTAAGGGTTATGGGGAACAGGAGGATAAGTGGAACTGATCCACTTCAGATCAGCCATGATCTTATTGAATGGCGGGGCAGGCTCAAAGAGCTAGATGGCCTACTCCTGCTCCTAATTCTTATGTTCTTAATATATTCTTTCATGCAATGTGGGTATCAATTTCAAACCATCATTTGTTAACCATCCCAATTTGACCTTGAATTGAGTAGCTTGCTAGATCATTTGAGAGAGCAGTTGAGAGTTAATCAAATTGCTGTGAGGCTGGAGTCCCAGATAGGCTACACCGGTAAAGGACAGCAGATTTCCAAAGCTGTCTAGATGGTGTAATAACTGAGCTATTAACACCAATATATTACCTTACCCCCCACCATCTCTCTTTGCAGCCTATCTCATTCTGCCTCTATTTGTTCCTGACCTGTTACAGATGTGACATTTTCATGTGAAACCACTAATCTCATTCCATTGATTCTGATAAGTCTGTTTTCTGAATTGGATCGGGATGTAATTTAAGTTTGTTTCAACAGGATGCAGAAGAGCCACAAGTCTTCATTCCATGACCTCGGAATGGAACGGACCATGGCAGTGAAAACACCAAAATCTAACCACTACACCACTATGGGAGCTGTATGTGAGCTTCTTATCCTGGCTTATCCAAGATGCTTGTGACTCTCTCTTTTCTTTCAATTCAGACATTTTCCGCCGGAGAATAATATCTCCCACAAAACGTTATGTGTAGATGGAACACAACTTACTTCTTCAGCTGGAACATTAAATTAACAGTGAGCTGAAATAGTCCCATCAAACTAATCACTGTGGTTCCTCTGAAACGTGCAACGTAACACAGGGCAAATGTTCATCGCCGAAAGAACCGAGATGAGGAGGAATTTCTTCAGCCAGAGGATGGTGAATCTATGGAATTCATTGCCACAGAAGGCTGTGGAGGGCTGGATCATTGAGTGTATTTAAGACAGAGATTTTTGACTGGTAAAGGGATCAAAGGTTATGGGGAAAAGGGAGGAGAATGGGGTTGAAAACTGTATCAGCCACGATTGAATGGCGGACGAGATTCGATGGGCTGAGTAACTTAATTCTGATCCTATACCTTATGATCACATGGCAATTTTAAAACAACTGACACATTCAGAACTACATTGATATTATGATGGAGAGTCAACCTTGCTTTTTTGTGTTAAGTGGCTGATGTGGGACTTGAACTCACAATCTTCTGGGTCAGTGGTGACAGCTCCTTACTAATGCATGACTCACAGTAGCATTCTACCACACTGACACTCTCATCAATTGCAGCGTTTCATTACAAACATTTATTGAATGGATTCCAAATTGAACCAGGTTTACAGCTGTGATGTTCAGTTCATACATTGAGGATGAGAAATGCTGTGGGATGGACACTGAGTCCAGCAGCTGAGAGCGATGAACAGGCTGGGTTTAGTGATCCCAGCCGTATTCCCGATACTTTCCCTGGGTCCCAAGGCTTAGAGCGCCATTCTGGAATATGGGGAGAGTTGAAATTGTTCATCAGAGTAACTGAAGATATGAAAAAGGAAATAATCTAGAGTTAGGAAGGAGATAGGGGTGGCACAATGGTTAACACTGCTGCCTCATAGCATCAGGGACCCAAGTTCGATTCCTGGCTTGCTTGGGACACTGTGTGAAGTTTGCACGTTCTCCCTGTGTCTGTGTGGGTTTCCTCCAGTGCTCTGGTTTCCCCCCACAATCCAAAGATGTGCAGCTTAGGTGCACTGGCCATGCTAAATTCTCATTCAGTGTACCCAAACAGGCGCTGGAACGTGGCGACTAGGGGATTTTCACAGTAACTTCATTGCAGTGCAAATGTAAGCCTACTTGTGACTAATAAATAAACGTTACTTTAGAAAAGATTCAGTCCTGAATATGGTTTTCAGCAGCAATTGAATCTATGTTTTCCGGTACAGCGTGACTTCACTGGTGTCTCAGCAGGTGATGTGGACAAGTAAATCTCTTCTCACACATGCAGCAGGTGAACGGTCACTCCCCAGTGTGAGTGCTCTGGTGTCTCACCAAATCGAATGAGTGGGTGAATCTCTTCCCACACTCAGAACAGGGGAATGGCCTCACCCCTGTGTGAATGTGCTGGTGTTTCAGCAGATCAGATGAATGGGTGAATCTTTTCCCACACTCTGTGCAGGGGAATGGCCTCTCTCCAGTGTGAGTGCGCTGGTGTCTCACCAGATCATATCTTCTCTTAAAGGTCTTCTCACATTCAGAGCATTGAAAGGGTCTCCAATCAGAGTGAACACGTTGGTGTTCAGTGCACTGGGAGGATTGACTGAATCCCTTGCCGCACACATAGCAGGTGAACGGCCTCTCCCCAGTGTGGGTGCGTTGGTGTTTCTTGAGGTCGGATGACTGAGTGAAACTTTTCCCACACTCAGAGCAGGTGAATGCCTTCTCCCCAGTGTGAACAGACCGGTGTACCTGCAGGTGATGTGGACAAGTAAATCCCTTCCCACACGTGGGGCAAATGTATGGTTTCTCCCCGGTGTGAAGACGCCTATGAATCAAAAGGTTGCACGACCGAGAGAACGTCTTCCCACACTCGGAACAGATGAATGGCCTCTCCCCAGTGTGAACCTGTCGGTGTGTCAGCAGGTGGGATGACAGAGTGAATCCCTTCCCACACTCTGAGCAGATAAATGGCCTCTCCCCAGTGTGAATTCGCTGGTGTTTCAGAAGATCGGATGAACAAATGAAAGCCTTGCTACACATGGAGCAGGTGAATGGTCTCTTCCCGGTGTGAATGCGCTTGTGTGTAAGAAGGTGGATTGAAAGAATGAATCTCTTCCCACACTCAGTGCACGGGAACGGCCTCTCCCTTGTGTGAGTGTACTGGTGCCTCAATAGGTCACTGCTTCTTTTAAAGGCCTTCTCACATTTGATGCATTTAAAATGTCTCTTATCTGAGTGAATTAGTTGGGGGTCAGTGTACTGGGAGGACTGCGTGAATCTCTTCCCACATGGTGAGCTGCTGCATGGCTTGTCCTTGGTGTGAACTCTCTGGTGCTCAGCGAGATGCTCTGACTCACTGAACCCCTCCCCACACACAGAGCAGGTGAATGGCCTGTTGCTATTGCAAGCTCGCTGGCGTGTCAGCATGTTTATCGGCAGTCAATCCCTCCAACAGGAGGAGCTGGTGAACGGCCTCGCACCAGTTTCCAACTCAGTGTGTCTGTCTCAGCGCTGTCCCAATCACACTGATATTTAAATTGTTTCCCGCAGGCAAATATTTTCCCTAACACAGTCAAAGGACGATGATATCCTGGAGATTGTTTTTAGTGTCAGATCTTGATGTGATGTTTGATTTGATTTTCCTGTCTGTAAATTCTCCCATTCTAATATCCTGTAAAACAAATCGAAAACAATCTCACTAAGGACAGATCTGAATTCAGAACAATTATCATTTCTGTGGAACATTATTTCCCCAGAATTCAGTCTTTTGCTCTCATTGGTTGAGGAAAATAACAATGAAACAACCTTTTTTCATGCCCCTTTCTACAGGGTTGCATACAGCAATGTCCTGCAGACTAATCAATGCCTAGAGTCTCCAGATTTGGCACAGCGTTTAGCACTACTTCCTTGTAGCAGTTTAAGGAACCCAGGGTCCATTCCTGGCTTGGGTCACTGTTTGTGCAGAGTCTGCACATTCTCCCCGTGAATTTCCACCGGGTTTCCTCCCATAGTTTCAAAGATGTGTTGGTTAGGTGCACCGGCTGTGCTAAATTCTCCCTGGGTGTACCACGAATGTGACGACCAGGTCAGTTTCACAGTATCTTCATTGCAGTGTTAATGTAAGCCTACTTGTGACAAAAAATACATAAACTTAAAACTTGCCCCAAGATGTGTAGATGAGGGGGATTTGCGAGGTGAATACATCTGTATAAGGGGGTAAACCTGGTTAACAGTTGGTGCAGAGTCCATTAACCGAATGGCCTCCTTCTGCACTGTAGGGATTCTATGAAGTCCGGGAGTGGTTGGGAACAGCAGCCTGCCTTGGGAGAGACTTGAACCATCCAGGCTCAACCCCGCCCCTCATTCACTCCGATTGGCTGGAGGACCAGCCGCGCTCACACAGTCCTCCTGCCTCGCTCCCGCTTCCTATTGGTCTGGAGCTGCCGTCAATCACCGGACCATTGTGAACATCGGCATGCGCAGTGCTGTTCCTCAGCGAAAGGGAGATAGACCCGGGAGAACTGATTGGGATGGGAGAAGTCGAGCGAGTGAATTGGAGGCTTCATAAACACCCTACGGAGTCCCCAACTCGCAAACACCGACCAAGCCGGCGCTGGAAGCGACGCCATTTTCTCGCCTTTCTCGGCGTAGCTTCACCTGCGCCATTTTGAGAGCGGGCTGTGTGTGGTACAGCGCATGCGCAACCGGTGAAGCCAATCACGACTAAGGCCCGCCCCTCTTCCACTCCGATTGGTTGGAGGACCAGCCGGGTCCCCATTCCCTCCTTCCTATTGGCCCCACTAGGCTGTCCATCACATTCCGGGTTTGGTCAGGTCGATGGAGGGAGAAAGCTTTGATTGCAGGAAATAAATCTTGGAGCTGTTGTGATGGGTTTGGAAATTAGCGCAGGAAATGGGAGAATGTGTGGAATGGGGCATGACCAGTTTTAGAAAAAGATAAAATAAATTCCATGCAAATTACAATTCGTATTATGGGCTGTAATTATGTTCATAAACTTTTACAGGCCCCAGAAATGAAGGGTTTGGAGATGTAGCTGGTCAATAATCTGTTTGCTGTGTGAGTTTAACTCTGCAGTTTTAGGCCAAACACAGATCTCAAACTGACCTGGGAATGGCTTCCACACTCCTAGCACTTTTCTGCTAGACCCACTGCTCCATTCCCGAGGAATTGGGATGGTGAGCTTCAAGACAGCAACAGATTTCAAGCAGAGTCCCAGCTGGGACAGTCCTGCCACCGGGTTAGAGGCTCCGAGCCGTGTTTATTTTCTTTTTGATGGTTTGGGAGTCGAGAGGATGAGATTTGAACATAGAACACTACAGCACAAACAGGCCCTTCGACCCACAAGTTGCACCGATCGTATCCCTACCCACCAGGCCTATCTATAACCCTCAATCCCATTAAATCCCATGTACAAGGGATTTGGGGCCTCATCACTGACTCCTTTGTATAGGTTAGTGAGCAATGACCCCACCTCCCTTATTCTGGCTGTCACAACTCTGCACCTCCAACCCCCTCACAATTCTTAACCCCTCTTGATCCTTAAAACTCTTACATCCTCAGCGATCCCAGAACTTACCTAGTCTCAGTCTGGGTTCTGTGTTGTGTGCTTCGATTTATCTTCTACTCTGGGGAAACCTGCCCAAAGGAAGACAACAGAGTAACTGAAAATAGATGCGAGTTTCTGGCCTAAAACAGGAGAACATTAGAGACAGTTTCCCAGTGGGCTAATGGAAGAGAAGGAAGCAACAGAGGCAGTTGATGGGATTGTCTTAATCTTATTGACAAAGAAGCTCTATGAGCTCCTCATACTTGTTGGAGGAGACGGAGGGGATGGAGAGACCGAGGAACTGACTGAGATATTAAAGAGATCAGACACTATATTTAACACAAAGCTGATTTATGTGACTTTGACCTAAGTCACTGTGTGGCCAAATTCCTCACCAACTCAATTTTCAAATTTGCTGACGACACCACCGTAGTAAGTTGGACTTCAAACTCTGATAAGACAGTACAGGAATGAGATAGAGAATCTGGTGAACTGGTGCGGTGACAATAATCTCACCCTCCATGTCAACAAAATGAGGGAGACTGTCATTGACTTCAGGAAGTGTAGAGGAGAACATGCCCGTCTTTAGTGTGAACGTATTTGTAGGCCATCAGGCTACCAGAATGTTTAAAACACTTCTCACAGTCTGGGCATTTGAAAGGTTTCTTATCAGTGTGAACGTACCAGCACGGATGACTGAGTAAATGCCACCCCACACTTGGAGCAGGTGAACGGTCTCTCCCTGGTGTGAACTTGCTGGTATATCAGCAAGTGAGATGACTGAGTGAAACACTGTGGCACAGTGGTTAGCACTGCTTTCTCTCAGCGCCAGGGACCTGGGTTCAATTCTCAGCTTGGGTCACTGTGCGGAGTCTGCACATTCTCCCTGTGTGTGCATGGGTTTCCTCTGGATGCTCTAGTTTTCTTCCACAGTCCAAAGGTTGGGTGGATGTGAAATTATCCTTTAGTGTCAGGGGGACTAGCTAGGATAAATCCTTAGGGTTATGGAGATAGGGCCGGGGTGAGATAGTGGTCGGTGCAGATTCAATGGGCTGAATGGTCTCCTACTGTACTGTCGGGTTTGATGATTCTATGAATGCTTTCCCACACTTGCATCAGGTGAAGTCTCTCTCTGTATCAGTAAGTGAGCTGACTGAGGGAATGCTTTCCCAATCTCGGAGCATTTGAACGGTCTCTCCCCTGTATGAACTCACTGGTGTACAATGAGCTCAAATGATATCTTGAAGCTCGACCCACAGTGAGAGCACCTGAATAGTTTCTCTTCATTGTGAATACATTGATGGCGTTTTAATCCCTGAGAACATTTAAAGCACTCCCTGCAGTCTGGGCATTGAAAAGGTTTCTCCCTGGTGTGAATGTGTCACCAGTTGGGATAACTCAGTGAATCTGTTCCCACACTTGGAATAGCTGAATGGTCACTCCCCAGTGTGAACTGGCAAATGTGCAGTGAGTTGTGATGATCATCTGGACCCAGCCCCACAGTGAGTTCACCTGAATGGTCTCTCTCCAGTGCGAGTGAGCTGGTGTTTAATGAGGTCTGATGACTGCCGGAACCCAGGCAAGGAGCACTTGAATCGTTTCTTGTCAGTGTGACCACGGTGATGGATCATCATGTCAGTGTGACATCGCTGGTATTTCACCAGGCTGTGTGAGGTAATAAATCCTTTCCTACATGTGGAGCAGGTGAATGGCCTCTCTCCAGTGTGGCTATATCAATAAGCTTCCAGTTCAAATGAATAATTGAACCCCTTCCCCACAGTGTTCACATTTCATCGGTTTCTCCCTGTTCACATTCTGACAGGTCAGATGTTCAGCTGAAATCTCGTCCACACGCAGAACAGGGGTACAGTTTCTCCCCACTGTGAATGGTGCTTTTTCCTTCCATGTTCAAAACCTGATGGTATTTAGTTTACGATAAATTGGGCAAACCTTTCAGTTCCTGATGTGATGTTTGGTCCCAGTTTCCTGACTGCAATACCCTATGAAACTGGTTTGAGACAAAAAAAACGAGTGAGAGAAACCACAAAGGCAGGTTGTGAAGTTGAACTGAATGAATCTGATAATTTGTGAGGCCGGCACGAGGTAAAAGTGACAATGAAAGCTGCTGGACTGTTGTAAAAACCCAACTGGGTCACTAATGTCCTTCAGGGAAGGGAAGCTACCACCTGGTCTGAGCCTACATGAGATTCTGGTGTCTGCCACACTAGCCCGAACCAGAGAAACATAGATAGAGATTAGCGAAGGACAAAGATTTCATGTATTTAAAACTCAATAAAATCTTTGGTAGAATCTCCCAAACATCCCCCCCCAGTCTTCACCACCCAGGACCAAGCGAGCAGTCTTAACATGTTTGAAATTAAGTGATGAAGAAGCAGACATTTCCTGTATTTAATATTAGGAAGACTGAACCCATTGCCTTCAGTGCCCACGACAAACTCAGCTCCCTAGCCACCGACTCCAGCCCTCTGTGCAGGAAATTTCTGTTGTGCAAACATGCTATTCACAACTTTTAAAATCCTACATCCACATCATCATGAAAATGCCACCCTCCCGTCTCAACATCATCTCTGCCCTGTAGTCTCGGATCACCTGCTGCCGAAACTCTAATCCATTCTATTGTTACCTCTAGATTTACCTATCCTCATACCCTCCTGGCCGGCCTGCTACATTCAACCTTCCTGTCATCTTGAGGGTATCCAAAACTCTGCTGTCTGTGTGCTTACTCACACCAAGTCTAGTACACCCATCATCTCTGACCTACAAAGACACATCAAAACATTAAAATTCCCATCTATTTCATCCACTGTCCTAACCAGCTCTATCTTGGAAACTCCTGCAGACACACACCCTCCGAGATCTCTGCACTCATCTAATCCTACAACATTCCTGATTTTAATCACCCTACCATTGGTGAATGTTTTCATTCGCCTGGGGCACGAGCTCTGGAATTTCCTCCTTAAGTCTTTCCACTTCATTTTCCTCCTTTTAAGATTCTCCTTCAAACCTCCCTCTTTGACCAACCTGCCTGGATATATCCTTATGAGTCACACACAATCCTGACTTGTCTGACATCCAGCAGTGGACGAACAGAAATTTCCTTTATTTAAAAATCGGGAAGGCTGAAATGATTGTCTTCAATCCCACTACAAACTCCTCTCTCTAACCATCAACATCACCCATCTCTCTTACAAATTTAAGGCTGAACCAAGCTGTTCATTGTCTTGGTGTCATATTTTTAAGTAAAAAGTTTATTTATTAGTCACAAGTAAGGCTTACATTAGCACAGCAATGAACTTACTGTGAAATTCCCTGAGTCGCCACAATCTGACGCCTGTTTGGGTCAATGCACCTAACTAGCACGTCTTTCACTGTGGGAGGAAACCGGAGCACCTGGAGGAAGCCCAGACAGACACAGGGAGAACATGCAGACAACCACACAGACAGTGACCCAAGCCAGGAATCGAACCCAGATCCCTAGCACTGTGAGGCAGCAGTGCTAACCACTATGCCACTGTGGCATCCATCTAATGTAAGTCATATTTCACCCCAAGCTGAGGTTCTGACTACATATCACAAAGACCAACTATTTCCACCTTTGTCTAACTTCACTCCAGCATCAGCTCATCTGTTGCTGAAACTTTGTTCCCTTGCAACTGGAACATTCACAGCTGCCCACGTAAAGATGGTGTAGTCGGGCTAACTGAGGGAGTGTGGGCTGCAGCAAAAGAGGGATGAATGGAAAGGGTTAAACAGACAGCACTGTGGTATCCACACTCACAGCAGGCAGACAAGACAAAACACAAGTAACTACATCTCAAATGGCATTAAAATAGTCACACACCAGGTGGTATCGCTCCAAGGTTACAGCAACCATTAGAGAATTGATATCAATTATCAAGGCTCCAAAAGGACTGAGGGAACCATTGCGCCTCTGAAAACCTATCTTGGAGATGGGACAATTAACACTGCATCAAAATCAGTATGACAAACACAACACTTTGATATTGTGGACAGGAGATGCCCACAAAGCGATTAAAGCTGAATCACCCCCAAAACAATGGAACCACAGAATGTAATCAAAAACAGAACTGTAACCAATTCAAAGTAACAATCTGATGACCTAATTGAAATGTAACGCGTTGTAATGTAAAGAAAAGGGGTATTAAGAATGTGTAAGACTCAATGCTCAGTAGAGTAGCTCAGAACAAGCTGTAGTTACAGCCACGAGTTCTTGATGCACGTTGAATAAAGCCGTTTTTGTTGAAGTTCTGCACGGTCTCTGAAGACTCAATTCATTCATTCCCTCCTCCAGATGGGATCATTCAAAACTCTGCTTCCTGTGCCTTTCTCATTCATCCAACAGCCCTGTGCTCACTGGCCTCCACAGGCTCCTGGTTAAGCAGCAACTCAATGTCAAAATTATTATGCTTGTTTCCAAATCCTACGGTCACCTCTCCCCTCACTACCTCTATAATTTCTTCCAATCTACATTCCCCCCAGATACTTGAGCTCATCAAATGCTGGCCGATTGATGCTCTCTGATTTTAATTTGTCCAATGTTTGTGACCATGCGTTTAGCTGCCCAAGCCAAAAGCTCTGTAATTCCTTCCTTCGACCTCTCTGTCTCTCTCACTTATTCATCTTCCAGATTGTCCATAATACCTCCCTCTTCGACCAAGCTTTTGGTCACCTGCCCTCATGTCTCCTTATGTGGCTCAGTGACAAACGTTACTTCATCACATTTCTGTTAACTGCCTTAGAATGTGGCATGGTGGGACTGTGATTAGCATGACTGTCTAACAACACCAGGGACTCAGGTTCAATTCCAGCCTCAGGTGACTGTGTGGAGTTTGAAAAGATTGAAGAATATTGGGCGGCACGGTGGCCCAGTGGTTAGCACTGCTGCCTCACAGCACCAGGGACCCGGGTCCGACTCCCGGCTCGGGTCACTGTCTGTGTAGAGGCTGCACATTCTCCCCGTGTCTGCGTGGGTTTCCTGCGGGTGCTCTGGTTTCCTCCCACAGTCCAAAGATGTGCACTTTGATGTGCAAGTTGATTGGCTATGCTAAATTGATCCTAATGGCAGGGTGATTAGCAGGGTAAATATGTCGGGTTACAGGAATAGGTCCTGGGATTGTGGTCGGTACAGACTCGATGGGCCGAATGGTCTTCTGTGCTGTCGGGTTGCTACGATTGCCACCAATAAATATGGCGACCGCGCACGCGTTACACTGTACAATGCCCTTCACAAAGATGGCTGCCACGCATTAGCCCCGCAACATATTCCCCTCATAAAAATGGCTGCCGTTAACTCGAGTTTAAGTCGGGGCAAACTGCGACCCGATTCGGGGCAAATGAAGGACCGGGGAGTCTTTTTTCGGGGTTAGCTGTTTTCACAACATGTTCACGAAGCCTCTCCTCCCACCCGCCAGATCCATAGCTCTCTCCTTTTTTTTGCATTCGCGCATCAGCAATCCGAAGCAGCAGCATGGCTATTGTTTATACTACGCATGCTCCACTCCCAGACCCGCCCCGATCCTCATTCATTCCGGTTGGAGGGCCAGCCGCCGAGCTCCGCCTTCCAGCCCCGCCTCCTCTGTTCCTATTGGCCCGCAGCTGCCGTCAATCAGCCAGAAGCAACTGATCGGATTGCCTCATTCTTAGTGAGAAAGAAGCTCCAAGAGCTCCTCACACTTGTTAGAGGTAAGGATGGAGGAGGCAAGGGAGAGACCTTCAAAAGAAACTAACTTGTGTTAGAGATAAAGTTAAAGTTTATTTATTAGCCACAAGTAAACCTTACATTAACAGTGCAATGAAGTTACTGTGAAATTCCCCTAGTCACCACACTCCAGTGCCTGTTCGGGTCAATGCACCTAATCAGTACGTCTTTCAGTCTGTGGGAGGAAACCAGAGCACCCAGAGGAAACCCAAGCAGGCACAGGGAGAATGTGCAAACTGCATACAGACAGTGACCCAAGCCAGGAATCGAATCCAGGTGTCTGGTGCTGTGAGGCTGCTGTGCTAACCACTGTGCCATCATGCGATATTTTAAAAATTCAACACACTGTATTTAGCCAACATCTGATTTATTTAATTTATCCAGAACATTAAAGCCTATTTAGGCTGGAATGTATTTACGTCAACAAGAGGCTGACCAATAAACATGGTTCTGTGCTGGGTGTGATTCACTGCAAAATCCAATTATTGTAGTTAAATGTGAACTCGCTGGTGTCTCAGTAGACGTGGTGGGTGACTGAATCCCTTCCCAGACTCGGAACAGGTGAAGGGTCACTCCACAGTGTGAATTCGCTGGTGTACAATGAGGTCTGATGATGTTTTGAACCCATTCCCGCAGCGAGAGCACCTGAACGGTCTCTCGTCTGTGTGAACTAATTGATGGGATATTAAGTTCCCAGAACTTTTAAAACACTTCCCACAGTTTAGGCATTTAAAAGGTCTTTCATCACTGTGAACTCGCTGGTGTTTCCGCAGGCTAGATGAATGACTGAATCTCTTCCCACACTTGAAGCAGGTGAGCGGTCTCTCCCCTGTGTGAGTGCGCTGATGTACACTGAGGTCAGATGACCATCTGAACCCAGTCCCGCAGACAGAGCATCTGAATGGTCTCTCATCAGTGTGAATACGTTGATGGAGCATCAGTTCCCCGGAACTTTTATAACACTTCCCACAGTCTGAACATTTAAAAGGTCTCTCATCAGTGTGGACTCGCTGATGCGTTTGCAGGTGGGATGACTTAGTGAATCCTCTCCCACACGTGGAGCAGGTGAAAGGTTTCTCCCCAGTGTGACTGCGCCGATGAGCTTCCAGCTCAAATGGATATTTGAATCCCTTCCCACAGTCCTTACATTTACACGGTTTCTCCTCAGTGTGACTGTATTTGTGTTTTGACAGGCCAGATGATCGGCTGAATCCTTGTCCACATATGGAACACGTGTACGCTTTCTCCTCACTGTGAACGGTGCTTTTTCCTTCCATGTTCAAAATCCGGTGACAAGCAGATTACGATAAATGGGGCGGCTCTGTCAGATCCTGATGTGATCATTGATTTCAGTTTCCTGACTGCAGATCCTCCCTTCTAATACCCTGTGAATTTGATTTAAAACAGGAAAAAAAAGGAGTGAGAGTGAACCCACAACAAAAAAGGCAGTTATGAAACTGAGTTGAGTGAATCTATAATTTGTGGGGTTGACACTCACTGTCACCCACTCTGGACCAACACAAGACCCTGGCCTCTCTGGGAGAACTAGAGTGTGCTGAGGGAGTGGCAGGGGTTGGAGGAGAGGGATCTACATCTCAGCCAGAATCATAGAATCCTTACAGTGCAGAAGGAGGCCATTCAGCCCACTGAGTCTGCACTGACCCACCAATAGACCATCCCATCCAGGCCCTTTCCTGTAATCCCATGTATTTACCCTGCAAATCCCCCTAACCGACACACCTTGAAATGCTAAGGGGCATCTTTGGACTGTGGGAGGAAACCGGAGCACCCGGAGGAAACCCATGCAGACATGGGGAGGACAGGCAAACTCCACACAGACAGTTATCAAGGCCAAAATTGAATCTGGGTCCTTCGCGCTGTCAGGCAGCAGTGCTCACCACTGTGCCACCATTTGACATAATCTCTGAAACTCTCAACCTCCACCCCAAGAAGGAGCAGATGTCAACTGTATCAACTCCAAGTTCTACTTCAAGTCACAGACTGTCCTGCTCTCATTATGAAATTGACCTGAATGACTTTGGTATATTGTGGGAGCAGCATGACAGAAAATCGTCCATGCAAACTGCCAGATTGTTCCAACAGTCACAAAAACAGAGAATGCTGGAAACAGATCTGGCAGAGTCTGCAGAGAGAGGAGACAGATGGCCCAGTGTGGGAGGAGCAGGGGAAGGGAAATATTTTGTGTTTTGACAATGAATATATGGGATATAAAATAAAGATTTAAGATGGAGGAGAAATGTCACTGTCTGGAGTTGTTGAACTTAATGTTAATTCCTGAGAGCTGTCACATGCCCAATCAGAAGATGTGATGCTACTCCTCCAGTTTGCATTGGGCTTCACTGGCCCAAGATGGACAAATGGGCATGAGACCAAGGTACTGAGTTAAAATGACAAGTAAAAGGAAGTCTGGGTTCATGTTTGTGGACTGAATGAAGATGATGTGCAAAGTGAAATGCTGCTTAACCTGAAAGGTGCATTTGGGGCATTGAAATGTGAAGAGGAAGGAGATAAAGCAGTAGGTGTTACACCTTCTGTCATTCCATGGGAAGGTGATGGGGATTTGGGTGTGACAGTGGAGTGCACCAAGGTGTCACAGAGAGTGTGGATCCTGCAGAATGCTGACAGGGGGAGCGAGGGGAAGATGTGTTTAGTGGTGGTATCATGCTGGAGTCAGTGGAAATGGAGAAGAATGATCCGTTGAATGCAGAGGCTAGTGGTGTGGCAAATGAGGACAAGGGGGAACCCTATCCTGCTACTGGAAAGGAGGAAAGGGTGAGGGCAGAATTGTGGAAAATAGGTCGGACCCAGTAGAATACCCTGTCAACCAGAGGGGATGGGAGTGGAATCATAGTTAAGGGAAAATGCAGACACGTCGGAGGTGCCATTTTCAAAGTTGGCATCATCACAACAGATTTGACAGAGGTGGCAAATCTGCGAGAATTGGATGAAGTGATTACAGGGAGTGGGAGGTAGGCGGGTGAGCTGTCACTGAGTTAGTTGTGGGCATTGGTGGGTTTGAAACGAACGTTAGTGGTCAGTCTGCCACTGGAAATGGAGACAGAGAGGTAAACGAAGGGAAGTGTTGGAGATGGACGATGTGAAGATGACAGAGGTATGGAAATCAAAAGCAAAATCAATATTTTGTTTTCCAGATCCAGGTAAGGGTTGTTGTAAGAAGTGAAATGGTTCACTCATGACCTTCAGGAAAGGAACTGTTATCTTGTCTGGACTGGAACAAGATTCTGGCCTCGACTGAAGGGGGGGGCGGGGGAGAGAGCAGGAGGGAGGGAGGGAGAGCAGGAGGGAGGGAGGGAGGGAGAGCAGGAGGGAGGGAGGGAGGGAGAGCAGGAGGGAGGGAGGGAGGGCTGGGAGAGGTAGAGGGTGTTGGATTCTAAATCTCTACAACAAAACAAAACATTGACAGAATTTCCAAAAACCTCTCATTACACAGCCAAAAAACAACAGGGTAACAGTTGTACATGAACATCATCAGCTTCAAGTTCTCCTTGTATTCAGTCCCCAGACCAAACTCCACTCGCCAGACACCCACCCATTCTACCCCTGATCCCTGCCTAAGGCTGGACCTGAATGTTTGAACTGATGGGGTCACATTTGACCCTGAGATCAGTTTCCATCCAAATATCCACATCATCACCAAATCCATCCAATTCAACCTCAGTCACATCACCCGACTCTCAGCTCTATCCATTCCTTTGTTTCCTCTAGATTTGATCATCCAAACCACTCCTGCCCAGCCTCCTATATTCAATCTCCTTGTCATCTTGAAGTCATCCAAAACTTTGCTGCCCATATGCTTGTTCACACCAAATCTTGTTCACCTCTCACCCTTGTGCTTACTGATCCACAAAGGTTCCTGGTTAAGAGTCACCCAACTTTTAAAATTCTCATCCTTAGTTGGTTGTGACCATCCTTATCTCTGAAAACTCCACTAGCCACACACCCACCTGAAATCTCTACACTTACTTAATTCCAGCCTCTTGAACATTCCTGATATGGAACTCTTCTCCATTGGTGACTGTTCTTTCATTTGCCTGGACCACAAACTCAGGAATTTATTTCTTAAATCCTCTCCAGCTCATTTTCATCCTTTAAGATTCTCCTTGAAACCTCCCTCTTTGACCAAGCTTTTGGTCAACTGTCCTAATGTCTCCTTATGTCTCTGTCGAATGTTACTTTGTAAAAGTTGTGAGAAATTATTTGGAAAGTATTATTACAATATAAATTACTGTCACTGACTTGAAAATATCAATATTGTGCCTTATCAATAAGTCATTGTAACTCAATGTGAAACAGTTTAACGGACAAATTATTTCATTTTGTCATTGAAAAGATTGAAGCACTTTGCCCCCAATAAACATGGCGGCTGCGCATGCACTCTGTTGAACATTGCCCATTGGAAACACAAAGATGGCTACCGCACATGCGCTCTCTGGCTCATTGCGCCTTACAAAGATGGCGGCCGTTAATTGGGCCTATTCCTGGTGACCTGAGGGGCGGGCTCCGAAGCTCATTCCCCTTTTACTGCTAAAGTGGGAATCGGTAGTTTTGTTATCCCGGTTTAGAAATGTCCACGGGATGTTTATGAAACTTTCCCGCCCACTCTACTGGCCCTGTTCTCCCGCTCCCCCACTCACCGGCTCCTTTACTCGACCGCTCTCCATTGTTTCTGGTCCGCTCCTCGCAGCTCGCGACTGCTCGTAACACGCATGCTCCACTCACAGCCGGGTACTGCGCCTGCGCCAGGAGCTCCTGCAGTGAGAACAGGGCACTCCCAGTGTTTCTGCTCAGTCAAGACAGTTCATTCTTCATTCTCCTCTGATTCTGGTTCCCAAGGAGTTTCTAAAGATTTACAAAGCTGGAAACTGGACTTTCTGGTTTGGTTCATTCTCCATCTTCCCCACCTGATAATATTTTCCAAAATCTCCTCTCAGCCCTGCACCTTGCATCAGAGTCGTTGAGCAGAGACTGATAACCAAGTTCTGCACACATGAGGACGACCTCAACCTGGATCTTGGGTTCATGTCACACTATCTTGGCAGAAATAATAGTAGGAGGGATTACTATTTAAAGGGCGAAAAGCTGCAGCATGCTATGGTGCAGAGGGACTTGGGGGTCATTGTGCATGAGTCGCAAAAACTCAGTTTGCAGGTGCAGCAGGTGATCAAGAAGGCGAATGGAATGTTGGCCTTTATAGCAAGGGGGATAGAATATAAAAGCAGGGAGGTCTTGCTGCAACTGTACAGGGCACTGGTGAGGCCATGACTGGAGTACTGTGTGCAGTTTTGGTCCCCTTATTTGTGAAAGGATATATTGGCCTTGGAGGGAGTACAGAGAAGGTTCACCAGGCTGATACCGGAGATGAGGGGGTTAGCCTATGAAGAGAGATTGAATAGACTGGGCCTGTACTCAGTTTAGAAGGCTGAGGGGGGGGGATGTTATAGAGACATATAAGATAACAAAGGGGCTAGATAGGGTAGAGGTAGAGAGATTCTTTCCGCTTAGAAAGGAAAACAGAACTAGAGGGCACAGCCTCAAAATAAGGGGGGGGACAGTTTAGAACAGAGTTGAAGAGGAACTTCTTCAGTCAAAAGGTGGTGAATCTCTGGAATTCTCTGCCCATTGAAGTGGTGGAGGCTACCTCATTGAATATATTTAAGTCATGGGTAGATAGATTTCTGATAGACAAGGGAATTAAGGGCTATGGGGGGGAAAGTGGAACTGATCCACTTCAGATCAGCCATGATCTTATTGAATGGCAGGGCAGGCTCGAAGGGCTAGATGGCCTACTCCTGCTCCTATTTCTTACGTTCTTATCTAAATGGAGAGACTGCAGGTGAGTGAAATCCAGAGGGATCGTGGTGTTCTAGTGCATGAATCACAAAAAGTTAGCAGGCTGATCCGATAAGGCATTAAGAAGGAAAATGGCATTTTGACCTTCATTGCAAAGGGGTTGCAGTTTAAAAATAAGGAGGTTTTGTTGCAACTGTACAGGGTGATGGTGAGGCCCCTCACCTGGAATATTGCATTCAGTTTTGATCCCCTTACCTAAACAAGGGTATAGGAACATTGGAGTCAGTCCAAAGGAGATTCACCAGGCTAATTCCTTGGATGAGACAGTTGTCCTATTGAGTGACAAAATAGAATCATAGAAACCCTGTGGTGTAAGAGGAGGAAATAGTCTGGCCTTTATTTCTTGGAGTTTAGAAGAGCAATGGATGACCTTATTTAAACATATAAGATCCTGAGGGAACTTGACAGGGTAGATGGTGAGATATTTTCACTAATGAAGAAGCTCAAACAAGATAAAGAACCCATCATTTAAAACTGAAGTGCGCAGAGGATTGTGAATCGCTGGAATTCTCTGCTCCACAGGGTGTTGGAGGTTGGCCCATTAGAAATATATAAAGTGGAGGTGGATAAATATTTGATAAATTGAGGAATAGAGGGCTGTGAGGAAATGGCACAGGAGCTGAGGCCGGCATTGAACTGCCATGATCGGACCGAATGGCGCAGCAAGCTTGAAGGGCTTAGTGGCCACTCCTACATCCATTTCTTGTCATCAGTTCCTGTAAGTCCCCAATTTCCCTAGAAAGTTTTACATTTGGACATAAATGATTGGACTAATCATGTATATAATACACTGTATTAGCTGGTTAGAGGTACATGAAACATGTGAGAAGGATTTTTATTTAGGCAGCGAGTGGTGACCTGGAAGTTAAAAATTTAACTCCGGAATGGAAAGGGGGAAAAAAGAAAGTGTTTTACTCATGGAAGTTTGAGACTGTCTGCAGCTCCATCTTCATTCAGAGCGAGAGAAGGAGTAGCTTTGCTGGGCAGGAATGAACAGGGGAGCAAGCTCATTGTCTAAGTTCCGCATTCAGACAATGGGAAGTTCTGATTGGCTGGAGGAGCAGAATCCTTCCGGTCGTCTAGAGTTCCCATTGGTTAATCCTCCGCAGACGGACAATGAGGGGCGGAGCCCCACGTGGGGATGGGCGGGACTTTGCCCTCAAGCCGCGCTGAGCTGTTGTCCAATAGAAAAGAGCAGGACAGACAATGGTTGGCGCGCTGGCTTTGTCCCGGGATCCGCCGCACATGCGCATTCCACCAGAAATTCTACACATGCGCATTCCACGCGCAATGCGACTCAGGGTCTCGCTGGCTGCAACCAATGGGAACAGTTGGAGGACCGGAAGGACTCTGGTCCTCCAGCCAATCAGAGCGCGGGCTTTGTGTGACTGACGATTGAGCTACAGAGAGACTCACACTTCCTGTCTGCAACATTTGTGAGTAAAACCCTTTTTTTTTCTCTTCCTTTCCATTTCTTTTCTCATTCTGGGGGAAACTGGGGACCTGCAGCAACTGAAGGGAAAAGAAGTGAATCCAGGGAGGGTGCAGACTCTGGGAGGTTGGTGCAGACTCTGGGAGGTTGGCCCAGGTCTCTCAAAGACATTGACATCCTTTGCTCCCTCAGCTTAACACATTTATTTGTCTGGCTAAAAGGATGGTCTCTTTCCCAATGTTCAGAATTAAAGCCATCTCCTGTTCCTCAGGAGATGGCTGACATTTAGGGGGAACAGAGTGTCTGGTATTGCTATATGGTACAGATTTGGTATTATTTACGGTTCTGTAATAAAGTACTTTTATTATTTCTAGTTCTGTTATATATTACTGTAGCTATGTTATACATTTCCAGTCACTGAATGAAAACAACACGGGGTACATTGGGTCATTGGAGTCCATGCCAACTGTCTAGAACAATCAAGATGTGGATATGCCGGCGTTGGACTGGGGTAAACGCAGTAAAAAGTCTGACAACACCAGGTTTTAGTCCAACCGATTTATTTGATAGTAAACTCACTAGCTTTCGAGGGGATTCCCTCTTCTTCAGGTGAATCTAGAACAATCAAGTCAGCCCCATTTCGTTGACATATCACTGCTCCCCTGCACCTTTATTTCCTTCGACTGCTCACCCCAAACTTATCTGATATTGCTGCTTCCGCTAGTGAGTTCCAGACCAGAAACACTCACCATGTAACTAAAGTTTCACCTCACGTCCAGTCTGCCTGCCTATGTATAGATGTGGATGTTTAGGTTACTAGCATGTCTGAAGGTTTTTTTCGGAACAGGACAACAGAAGTAGGGATCTTTCAACCAGCTTGGACTGGTATCTTGTGGAGAATTGGGAGGGTGAATATTAGATACAGCAGAGTGAGAATGGAGGCAGAGTGTGTGGGATGGCGATTTACAGCTTTTGGGGAATGAGAGAGGAAAGAATGTCCTACAGAAACTAGAATTGTCTGTTCTGAATTTCTATCCTGTGCTTGCTATGATGATTTCTGTAAATTCCTTTTTCAGGGTATCAAAAGTGAAGAGACAAAACAATTTTCACTTCAAGATCTGTCACAATCTGTTGATAATTTGGGACTTGAACGCTATCAGCTTTTTGAATCTAGAAGGAGAAATGTTTGTCTGGGGTGTTTGCTTCAAAAGATTTTAAACATTGGTGTGACTAGAAAAAGACCGAGAGACAGACAAACAGACAAACAGACACACACACACACACACACACACACACACACACACACACACACACACACACACACACACACCCCGAGTGAGTGTGGAAAGAACTTTAACCAGTTACACAGCCTAATATCTCACCGCAGCATTCACAGCAAGGAGAGAGCGTAGCTGTGTGTGGATGAGCTTTTAACTGATCATTGAACCTGGATAGTCACGAGGACACCCGCACCATGGAGAAACCGTGGAAATGTGGGGACTGTGGGAAGGGATACAAAGCCCCATCGGAGCTGGAGATTCATCGGCGCAGTCACACGGGGGAGAGGCCATTTACTTGCCCCAACTGTGGGAAGGGATTCAGTGATTCATCCAACCTGCTGATGCATCAGCGAATTCACACCGGGGAGAAGCCATTCACCTGCTCTCAGTGCGGGAAGGGATTCAGTCGGTTATCCAACCTGCAGACTCACCAGCGAGTTCACACCGGGGAGAAGCCCTTCAACTGCTCTGAATGTGGGAAGGCTTTCACTCTGTTATCCCATTTGCAGATACACCAGCGAGTTCACAGCGGGGAGAAGCCCTTCACCTGCTCCCAGTGCGGGAAGGGATTCACAAATTCGTCCAATCTACAGAAACACCAGCGGATTCACACCGGGGAGAGGCCGTTCACCTGTTCTCTGTGCGGGAAAGGATTCACTCAGTTATCCCACTTGCTCACACACCAGCCAGTTCACACTGGGGTGAAGCCGTTCACCTGCCCTGACTGCGGGAAGGGCTTTGCTCAGTTATCCAAGTTGCTGATACACCAGCGAGTTCACACTGGGACGAGGCCGTTCACCTGCTCTGTGTGTGGGAAGGGATTCACGCAGTCGTCTACCCTGCTCTCTCACCAGCGGGTTCACAGCGAGGAGAAACCATGCGTCTGCTCTCAGTGCGGGAAGGGGTTCAGGGATGTATCCACCCTGCTCAAACACCAGCGAGTTCACACCGGCGAGAGGCCGTTCCTTTGCTCTCAGTGTGGGAAGGGATTCACCCAGTCATCCAGCCTGCTTACACACAAGAGAGTTCACACTGGGGAAAGGCCATTCACCTGCTCTGTGTGTGGGAAAGGATTCACTCAGTCAGGCAACCTGCAGACACACCAGCGAGTTCACGCTCGGTTACAGGGTTCAGATTCTGCTGTCCATCCATTCCCTGACACTCTTGAGAGCAAATCAGTCAGTCCCAATACCCCATTCTAATCCCAAACCTTTGCAAGTTTAGTTTCCCGAAATTTCCTTTGGTAACCCTTCGTTGTATGAACATCCAACCCCTTCGCAGACAACGAGTTCCAGATTATTCCCACTCGCTGTGTAAAATATTCACGTTCCCAGCATCACCTGCCCAAAATCTGTGTCCCCCTCATCCTCGTTCCATCAGGTAATGGGAACTGCTTTTCTTTGTCCATCTTACCTAAACCTGTCAAAACCTTGTCCGCCTCGATCAAATCTCCCGTCAGCTTTGCCCCACAGCGCGAAACCCCAGCCTAATATTGACAATAAAGAACAAACTAACAAATACGTTAATACCTCAAATCAAATGGGAATGTTTAATTTAAAGACTTGGACTGTAAGAGTGAATTAATGGATTGGTAAATGGGTGGGGGCAGGGGGGTAGATTTAACACCCCCAGCCCCCCCCCCTTCATTAGAGTAAAATCACAAGCTGGTCAAATGCTGACACCTCAAGGTGCGGACTTTAGCAGGACTTGCCAGCAGGGTTGTTTACTTTCTAGAAGAACAGAACATTTTCTAACAAGCTTTTGAGTGAAGGTTTAATTACAAACCTACGTAGATAAGATTGGAATTTGAAACCAATGTTCTGGGGTGGCACAGTGGTTAGCACTGCTGCCTCACAGCGCTAGGGACCCGGGTTCAATTCCCAGCTTGGGTCTGTGCGGAGTCTCCATGTTCTCCCCGTGTCTGTATGGATTTCCTCCGGCTGCTCCGGTTTCCTCCCACAGTCTGAAAGACATGCTGGTTAGGTGCATTGGCCATGCAAAGTTCTCCCTCAGTGTATCTGAACAGGTGCTGGAGTGTGGCGCCTAGGGGATTTTCACAGTAACATCATTGCAATGTTAATGTAAGCCTACTTGTGACATTAATGAGTAAACTAACTAAACTGTGTATTGAATAACTAACTGTGTAAGCTATCTATATCTATGACTTGGAGCTGAGAGTTGTATTAGAATGCTGTCTCTGTGATTACTGTGTTAGAGAGCTATGTCAGAGTGTGACTTTGTGCTGTGAGAACTGTATCACAGGAGGGTGCTCCTCCAGAGGTTCCTCTGGGGTAGACCCCTCCAGACTTGAATCATGAATAAACTACTTTAACCTGTTTCTGGATCTCCTGTGGTTAGTTGGAAGAAATACCACACCATAGGACAATAAATAATTGGAATAACTCCCCTTGGATGTGGTTGAATGAAATATATCAATCTACTATCCACCCACCTTCTAGCAAAAGTCTGGAATGTGTTAATGGGATGTGTAAGTTGATTGCTTTCTCTTGGGAAATATTTATGTCCTCGTGCATGAAATTTGTTTTAAAGAACTCCAAATTTGAAAGCCTGTTCCTACATGAAATATCAGCACCAAAACAGAGGCAGATAAGAAAGACAGACACTCACTTTGATCTTTTCATCAGCACATTTGAGAGTTAAGAATGTGTGACATGATTTTGGGATACAGGATTGAGTGTGTAGATGTGATTTGTTACATGTGAAAAATAGCAAGCCTGAACTCATGGTGAGATGGAGTGAAGAGCGGGTCCCAAACACACACAGCTACTCGAGATGGTTAATGTGGACACGGGAATGAGACAACATTGTGACGCCATCAAGGCACTGACACACACTCCAGAGAGAAACTGAGTTCAAAACAATCAGGATCCAATTGAACACACTGCACATGGACACAAACTGAAGGAAACTAATGTAAAATGGATAATATTAGAGATTGGAACAATTAAGGGCTTGGGAGAAATAATACACTCTTACCTCCTCCTCCTTTAATCTGGGTTTTAGAACATAGAAAACGACAGCACAAACAGGCCCTTCGGCCCACAAGTTGCACCGATCATATCCCTATCTGCTAGGCCTATCTATAACCTTCAATCCCATTAAATCCCATGTACTCATCCAGAAGTCTCTTAAAAGACCCCAATGAGTTTGCCTCCACCACCACCGACGGCAGCCGATTCCACTCACTCACCACCCTCTGAGTGAAAAACTTACCCCTGACATCTCCTCTGTACCTACTCCCCAGCACCTTAAACCTGTGTCCTCTCGTAGCGACCATTTCAGCCCTGGGAAATAGCCTCTGAGAATCCACCCTATCTATACCTCTCAACATCTTATAAACCTCTGTTAGGTCGTCTCTCATCCTTCGTCTCTCCAGGAAGAAAAGACAGCTCCCTCAACCTATCCTCATAAGGCATGCCACCCAATCCAGGCAACATCCTTGTAAATCTCCTCTGCACCCTTTCAATAGCTTCCACATCCTTCTTGTAATGAGGCGACCAGAACTGTGCACAGTACTCCAAGTGGGGTCTGACAAGGGTCTTATAAAGCTGCAGCATTATCTCCCGACTCCGAAACTCAATCCCGCGATTAATGAAGGCTAGCACACCAAAGGTGGGGGGTGCTGAAGTTCTGCAGAATTTCAATGTTCTTTGGTCGTCGTTCTCTAGTGATGTCCGTGGACGTTTGATGTGGACCTGTCTATTGAGGTAGTATGGGCTGAGATTAGAAACAGGAAAGGAGAGGTCACACCGCTGGGAGTTTTTTATAGGCCTCCAAAAAGTTCCAGAGATGTAGAGGAAAGGATTGCAAAAATGATCCTCGATAGGAGTGAAAGTAACAGGGTAGTTGTTATGGGGGACTTTAACTTTTCAAATATCGATTGGAAAAGCTATAGTTCAAGCACGTTAGAGGGGTCAGTTTTTGTCCAATGTGTGCAGGAAGGTTTCCTGACACAGTATGTAGATAGGCCAACAAGAGGTGAGGCCATATTGGATTTGGTACTGGGTAATGAACCAGGCCAGGTGTTAGACTTGGAGGTAGGTGAGCACTTTGGTGATAGCGACCACAATTCAGTTACGTTTACCTTAGTGATGGAAAGGGATAGGTATATACCGAAGGGCAGAAGTTATAGCTGGGGGAAAGGTAATTATGAGGCTATTAGGCTGAGATTTAGGATACGTAGGTTGGAGTAGGAAACCGCAGGGGCTGGGAACAACTGAAATGTGGAGCTTATTCAAGGAGCAGCTACTGCGAGTCCTTGATAAATATGTACCTGTCAGGCAGGGAGGAAGTGGTCGAGCGAGGGAACCGTGTTGTACTAAAGAAGTTGAATCTCTGGTGAAGAGGAAGAAGGAGGCTTATGTAAAAATGAGACGTGAAGGCTCAGTTAGGGCACTGGAGACTTACACATTAGCCATGAAGGAGCTAAAGAGAGAGTTAAGAAGAGCTAGAAGAGGACACGAGAAGATTTTGGCGGGTAGGATCAAGGAGAACCCTAAAGCTTTCTATAGGTATGTCAAGAATAAAAAATTGGTTCGGGCAAGATTAGGGCCAGTCAGAGACAGTAGTGGGAAGTTGTGCGTGGAGCCTGAAGAGATAGGAGAGGCACTAAATGAATATTTTTCGTCAGTATTCACGCAGGAAAAAGTCAATGTAGTTGAGGAGAATACTGAGATACAGGCTTTTAGACTAGACGGGATTGAGGTACATAAGGAGGAGGTGTTAGCAATTCTTGAGAGTATGAAAATAGATAAGTCCCCTGGGCCAGATGGGATTTACCCTAGGATTCTATGGGAGGCTAGGGAGGAGATTGCAGAGCCTTTGGCTTTGATCTTCATGTCGTCATTGGCTACAGGTATAGTGGCGGAAGACTGGAGGATAGCAAATGTTGTCCCCTTGTTCAAGAAGGGGAGTAGAGACCATCCTGGGAATTATAGACCAGTGAGCCTTACTTCTGTTGTGGGCAAAGTTTTGGAAAGAATTATAAGGGATAGGATTTATAATTATCTAGAGAGAAATAATTTGATTAGGGATAGTCAACACGGTTTTGTGAAGGGTAGGTTGTGCCTCACAAACCTTTTCGAGTTCTTTGAAAAGGTGACCAAAGAGGTGGATAAGGGTAAGGCAGTTGACGTGGTGTATATGGATTTTAGCAAAGCGTTTGATACGGTTCCCCATGGTAGGCTACTGCAGAAAATGCAGATGCATGGGATTGAGGGTGATTTAGCAGTTTGGATCAGGAATTGGCTAGCCGATAGAAGACAGAGGGTGGTGGTTGATGGGAAATATTCAACCTGGAGTTCAGTTACAAGTGGTGTACCTCAGGGATCTGTTTTGGGGCCACTGCTGTTTGTCATTTTTATAAATGACCTAGATGAGGGTGTAGAAGGATGAGTTAGTAAATTTGCTGACAACACCAAAGTTGGAGGAGTTGTAGACAGTGAGGATGGATGTCACAGTTTGCAGAGGGACATAGATAAGCTGCAGAGCTGGGCTGAGAGGTGGCAAATGGAGTTTAATGCAGAAAAGTGTGAGGTGATTCACTTTGGTAAGAGTAACATGAGTACAGAATATAGGGCTAATGGAAGGACTCTTGGTAGTGTCGATGAGCAGAGAGATCTCGGTGTACATGTGCATAGCTCCCTGAAAGTTGGCACCCAGGTTGATAAGATTGTTAAGAAGGTGTATGGTGTGTTAGCTTTTATTGGTAGAGGGACTGAATTTCGGAGCCGTGAGATCATGTTGCAACTGTACAAAACTCTGGTGCGGCCGCACTTGGAGTACTGCGTACAGTTCTGGTCGCCGCATTATAAGAAGGATGTGGAGGCATTGGAAAGGTGCAGAGGAGGTTTACCAGGATGTTGCCTGGTATGGTGGGATGGTCTTATGAGGTTATTTTCATTAGAGAGAAGAAGGTTAAGAGGTGATCTAATTGAGGCATACAAGATGATCATAGGGTTAGATAGGGTGGACAGTGAGAGCCTTTTTCCTCGGATGGTGACGGCTAACACGAGGGGACATAGCTTTAAATTAAGGGGTGATAATTATAGGATGGATGTCAGAGGTAGGTTCTTTACTCAGAGGGTAGTAAGGGCGTGGAATGCCCTGCCTGCAGCAGTTGTGGACTCGCCAACTTTAAGGGCGTTCAAATGATCAGTGGATAGGCATATGGATAACATTGGAATAGTTTAGGTTAGAGGGTCATTAGATTGGTTCCACTGGTCGGCGCAACATCGAGGGCCGAAGGGCCTGTACTGCGCTGTAATGTTCTAAAAGCTGCAAATCCCCGCTTGAAGCCTCGAAAGAAAATATTGCCAGAGGCAATTGGTTTAGCAAAGCCTCCACTGAAGCTCCAGGCCTCGTCGCTGTGGTTACCAGAGGGTGGTTGTGGATTTAGAAGGCAATGCTGGAGTAGGATTCCATCTGAGCAGCAATGTTTCCAGGCCTGAAGGTGTGTTTCTCTAGCTGGGAACTGATGATGGGTGTCGAAACCAGCGCTTGAGTTGGATTAAAGCGAGGGAGAGTCGTGCAGCGTCAGCCTCGCTCTCTCTTCCCACCTGGATCCAGCGGCAAGACAAGAGTGGAGACGGGACTCAGCGCCGTGCATGACCAGGACGTCTTAATAACATAAGAACATAAGAAATAGGAGCAGGAGTAGGCCATCTGGCCCTTCGAGCCTGCCCCGCCATTCAATAAGATCATGGCTGATCTGTCGTGGCTGATCTGTCGTGGCTCAGTTCCACTTTCCCGCCCTCTCCCCATAACCCTTAATCCCCTCTCTTATCAAAAACCCATCAACCCGCTTCTTAAAAATATTTAGCGAGGCAGCCTCCACCACTTCAACGGGCAGAGAATTCCAGAGATTCACCACCCTTTGAGTGAAGAAGTTCCTCCTCAACTCCGTTCTGAACCGCCCCCCCTTTATCTTGAGGCTGTGCCCCCTAGTCCTACTGTCTTTTTTGAGCGGGAAGAGTCTTTCCACCTCTATCCTATCCATCCCATTCATCATCTTATACGTCTCAATGAGATCTCCCCTCATTCTTCTAAACTCTAACGAGTACAAGCCTAGTTTATTCAGCCTCTCCTCATAGCTCAACCCCCTCAACTCCGGTATCAGCCTAGTAAACCTCCTCTGCACTCCCTCCAAGGCCAAAATATCCTTGCGCAGGTGCGGCGCCCAAAACTGCACACAGTACTCCAGCTGCGGCCTCACCAATGCCCTATACAGCTGCAGCAAGACCTGCGTCTTGTCCTGTTCTTCGCGTTCCACGACGCTTGCAGAGACTGCCTTCTTGACCGTTGGACCTTCCTTTGGTTTCATCTGCTCAATCGTGCCATGACTAACCTTCCAAAGCACTTTACAGTGATGGATGCCAGAGCCACCAGACAATAATTGCCTGACTTTTCTTTGGTACTGGGATGATGGTTGCTGAGCCTATTGTAAAGGTATGATTTTTAAGTCTCTTTTCATCAACTCTACAGTGGGCGAGACAGGAAATAGCAGCGATATTTCCAGTCCCACAATCTCCAAACGCCTGCTACCAGCAGAAAGCGTTTGAGATTTTGCTGAGTGTCTTTTCTCAGATGGTGAAGAGCAGATGACAATAATAAACCTGAATTGGGGGGGGACTTCAGAACATTGAGTTTTGATGATGTTGCTGCCCTATTTTGAACCCGCAACCTGCTCACATCAACTGAAACCAGACAAGAGACATTTTTACTAAAATAAAGGCAAAATACTGTTGGAATCTGAAATACAGATTCAACGCTGGAAAATCTCACCAGATCTGACAGCATCTGTGGAGAGAGAATAGAACCCACGATTCGAATCTGAAAAGTCACACGGACTGGAAATATTGACTCTATTCACTCCCCACAGATCCTGTCAGAATTGCTGAGATTTTCCAGCATCTGATGTTACAGAACGTTGGTTAGGCCACATTTGGAGTACTGCGTCCAGTTCTGGTTGCCACGCTACCAGAAATGGGCTTTGGAGAGAGTACAGAAAAGGTTTACCAGGATGTTGCCTGGTATGGAGGGTCTTGGCTATGAGGAGAGATTGGGTAAACTGGGGTTGTTCTCCCTGGAAAGACAGAGGATGAGGGGAGGCCTAATAGAGGTGTATAAAATTATGAAGGGCATAGATAGGGGGAAGCTTTTTCCCAGGTCGCAGGTGACAACCACGAGGGGTCACAGGTTCAAGGTGAGGGGGGCGAGGTTTAACTCAGATATCAGAGGGACGTATTTTACACAGAGGGTGGTGGGGGCCTGGAATGCACGGCCAAGCAGGGTGGTGGAGGCGGACACGCTGGGATCGTTTAAGACTTATCTGGATAGTCACATGAGCAGACTGGGAATGGAGGGATACAAACGAATGGTCTAGTTGGACCAATGAGCAGCACAGGCTTGGAGGGCCGAAGGGCCTGTTTCCTGTGCTGTATTATTCTTTGTTCACTGTCTTAGAAACACTTGTATGCAGTTTTAGTCTGAGAAGGGATAAGTAATACACCTTTGTTGTTGAATATTAACTGAATACAGTGTCTTACACTGTTACATTTTGGTAACAAAATTTGCTGATGACACGAAGATGAGTGGAAAAGCAAATTGCGTGGAGGGTGTGGAAAGTCTGCAGAGGGATCTAGATAGGCTGAGCGAGTGGGCGAGGACCTGGCAGATGGAGTATAATGTTAGCAAATGTGAGGTTATCCACTTTGGCAGAAATAATAGTAGGAGGGATTACTATTTAAAGGGTGAAAAGCTGCAGCATGCTACGGTGCAGAGGGACCTGGGCGTCCTTGTGTATGAGTCGCAAAAACCCAGTCTGCAGGTGCAGCAGGAGATCAAGAAGGCGAATGGAATGTTGGCCTTTATAGCGAGAGGGATAGAATATAAAAGCAGGGAAGTCTTGCTGCAACTGTACAGGGCACTGGTGAGGCCGCAACTGGAGTACTGTGTGCAGTTTTGGTCCCCTTATTTGTGAAAGGATATATTGGCCTTGGAGGGAGTACAGAGAAGGTTCACCAGGCTGATACCGGAGATGAGGGGGTTAGCTTATGAGGAGAGCTTGAATAGACTGGGTCTGTACTCGTTAGAGTTTAGAAGGCTGAGGGGGGATCTTATAGAGACATATAAGATAATGAAGGGGTTAGATAGGGTAGAGGTCAAGAGATTCTTCCCGCTTAGAAAGGAAAACAGAACTAGAGGGCACTGTCTCAAAATAAGGGGGTGGGGGCACTTTAGAACAGAATTGAGGAGGAACTTCTTCACTCAAAGGGTGGTGAATCTCTGGAATTCTCTACTCATTCAAGTGGTGGAGGCTACCTCATTGAATATATTTAAGTCACGGGTAAATAGATTTCTGATAGACAGGGGAATTAAGGGTTATGGGGAGAAAGCAGGAAAGTGGAACTGATCCACTTCAGATCAGCCATGATCTTATTGAATGGCGGGGCAGGCTCGAAGGGCTGGATGGCCCACTCCTGCTGCTATTTCTTATGTTCCCCCTTCCCTCAGCAGTTCTGAACATACTCAAATCCAACACAATTCACTTACTCTCGTTTCCAGCTCTAATGGTTCAGAAAGCTTCTCCCAAACATGCACATTCCGGTCGATTTATGTTGTCTTTGGCTGAGAACGTTGAACTGTCTACCAGAAGTTTTAGAGATCCAAGACTGAGCTGAACCCTCCATAGTGAAATCACACTCTGAAAAGATCATTCACCAGCTGAATGTGCCAACAGATTCACTCGGTCACATGAATGGTTGACACAACACCAGTCATATAGAACACTACAGCACAGAAAGAGGCCCTTTGGCCCTTCTTGTTTGTGCTGAACCATTTTTCTGCCTAGTCCCACTGACCTACACCTGGACCATATCCCTCCACACCCCTCTCATCCATGTACCTGTCCAAGTTTTTCTTAAATGTTAAAAGTGAACCCACATTTACCACTTCATTTGGCAGCTCATTCCACACTTCCACCACTCTCTGTGTGAAGACCCCTAATATTCCCTTTAAACTTTTCCCCCTTCACCCATAACCCATGTCCTCTAGTTTTTTTTTTCTCCCCTAGCCTCAGTGGAAAAAGCCTGCTTGCATTCACTCTATCTATACCCATCATAATTTTCTACACCTCTATCAAATCACCCCTCATTCTTCTACGCTCCAGGGAATAAAGTCCTAACCTATTCAACCTTTCTCTGTAACTCCAGTTTCTCAAGTCCCGGCAACATCCTTGTAAACCTTCTCTGCACTCTTTCAACCTTATGAATATCGTTCCTATAATTAGGTGACCAAAACTGAACACAATACTCGAAATGACAGGGAAAAAAAACAGATATTTCATGTTTGCGAAGGGACTCAGTTTGATCACCTGCTATCAGTCCAGCTTTAAATGGTTAAAGGATTTAATCCCATGTTCTTACTGACACGACACAGTTTAGGACGTCTGTGTACAGAAGGAGAAACTAACTTCACTTTACCTGCTAAGTTACCATGAATTCAAATCTAACAATGTGGACTATTTTGTTCCTGCTTCAACCCTGGACAAACTGGTAGAGACACGTGCACCTTGTTATATTAATTGAATTCTTAATTTTATATTTTTCCCTACGGCTGCAATCAGTATAAGATATAATAACAGCCCTAACAGTGTAGGTTTCCAATGGGGGATCCCTGACCCAGCATTCACAGCGAGGCAGAATGTAGCCAAAGCAGAATTGCACATGCGCATTACGGGAGTGTGCTTTGGGCATGCGCAGTGCTCCGGAGCTGTGGAAAGCGGGTGAGAAATTGGCGGCTGCAGCGGAAGGACACTTAGCGGTTGAGCGGGAGAAATGGAGCCGATGGAGTGGGCAGGGAGGGTTCATAAGCACTTGGTGCAGGCCGCAGGCCCGGTATTAGAAACTCGCAGCCCCGCGTTTGCAGCGAACAGACCGGCGACGGCCCGGGGAGGGGCTATGTAGCAGGGCGCATGCGCGCTCATCCTGCTCCAGGCAGCAGGAGGAGAGAATGTTGTGAGTTTCTGTCCTGGCCTCATTGATGGGTTTGGGAAACTCCTTTTACAGGGGATTAGAAGGGCAGTATTTACATACAGAAAACTCAAAACGAGAGAACTATTTGTCTCTTAGTTTCTATTCTGGACTGATAGTGATAGACTATAGGTGGCACAGTGGTTAGCACTGCTGCCTCTCAGCGTCAGGTCTCAGGTTCAATTACAGTCTTGGGTGACTACCTGTGTGGAGTTTGCACGTTTTCCCCGTGTCTGTGTGGGTTTCCTCTGGGTGCTCTGTTTCCCTCCCGTAGTCCAAAGATGTGCAGCTTAGGTGCATTGGCCATGCTAAATTGCCCCTTAGTGTCCAAAGATGTGCAGGTTAGGGGTATTGGCCATGCTGAAATGTAAATTAGGGGATAAATAGGATTGTGGGGATAGGGCCTGGAGTGCTCTGTTGGAGAGGCTGTGCCGAATGGCCTCCTTCTGCACTGTAAGAATTCTATGACATTTTGGAATTGACTTTTTACAGGATATTACATGACCATTTGCAAACTGGAAACTCAAACCAAACATCACATCTAACAGAGTCACTCAATTCATCAGGCCCACAATATTATTAGTCTCTGAGTGTAAGTATCGAATTCCAGTTTATTTACAATCATGTAAAATTTATTCCCTACGTTCTGCTGTACATCTTGTCGAAAATCATGTCTATTTCCTTTAATCCTTTTATGAACAGCTAATTGGAACAGCTTTTTTAATCTGCCTTACTGTCATCAACTTGTATACCTCTACCAAATATCTGCTCAATCTCCTTTGCTTCAGGCAGAGCAACCCCAACATCACCTAACAATTAAAATCATTCTGTTAAATGTCCTCTGCACTCTCTCACTCTCTTCCTTTTGGGGAGCTGCCCCTTTTACTTTGTCCTGATTTAACTTGAGTTCATTTTATTTGGCTTGACCTTAAGAGGCCAAAAGCTTGGTCAAAGAGAGAGAAAATCTTAGAGAAAAGTGAGGGAGAGAGGTGGAGAGGTTTATGGAGATTCCAGAGGTTAGAGCCTTGGAATCTGACAGAATTGAGCGATTTAAATACAATTTGGTAAAGCGACTGGAATTTAAGGAGCAGGGGATTGTAGGCTGGAGGAGATGATAGAGATAGGGAGGGGTGAGCTCAGTGAGGCATTTGGAAACAAGGATCAGAAAATTTAAAATTGTATTGCTTTTTAACCTGAAGCCTTTGTAAGTCAGTGAGCACAGGGGTGAGGGCTGAACAAAACTTGGTGTGGGTAAACACACAGGGAGGGGATCAGCTGGGTTGAATGACGCTGCTTACTGACAGCACTGCTGTGCCTAGTAACCTTCCACCCTGCTCAGTTTATATGTGGAGAGGTGATGGCCTAGTGGTATTATCGCTAGACTATTAATCCAGAAACTCAGCTAATGTTTTGGAGACCCGGATTCAGATCTCGCAATGGCAGATGGTGGTATTTGTATTCAATTTAAAAAAAATCTGGAATTAAGAATCTACTGATGACCATGAAAGCATTGTGGATTGTTGGAAAAAACCATTTGGTTCACTAATGTCCTTTAGGGAAGGAAATCTGCCGTCCATACCTGGTCTGGCCTACATGTGACTCCAGATCCACAGCAATGTGGTTGACTCTTAACTGCAACTAGGTATGGCCAGTGATGCCCATACCCCACAAATGAATTTTTAAAACATATTTCTTAATAAAGTTTGAGACTGGAGTGTTGATCCTGCTGATCAATAAGGTATTAACTAGAATTTTCCATCTCTTTCCTCTTTTGTTCCTCTGCAACATATAAGCCTTCACCATTTAATCTGGATTTAAACTATTCTGGGCGGAATGGTAGCACAGTGGTTAGCACTGCTGCTTCACAGTGGCAGGGATCTGGGTTCGATTCCTGGCTTGGGTGAATTTGCACATTCTCCCTGTGTCTGCATGGGTTTCTTCCAGATGCTCCAGTTTCCTCCCACATCCTGAAAGACATGTTGGTTAGGTGCATTGACCTGAACGAATGCTGGACTGTGGCAGTTAGGGGAATTTCACAGTAACTTCATTGCTGTGTTAATGTCACAGCCTACTTGTGACAAATAAATGAACTTTTACTTTTAAACTTTATTCTAACCTATGAATTGCATCATCTCATACTTTTTTGTATTATTTTTCTGACATACTGCTGCCTATTTAATATCTAAATTCTTCCAGTTTGGATAAATTTGAAACACCAGATTTGCAGTGGGGATTGAAGCAGGGACTTTCTCCTGTAAAGTTGCGATGGTAATGTGTGAATCCCCCAGTCCCAGGGGAACTGACCATCCATCTCTAGCTCTAATCCCCAAACACAAAATGCTGCCAATAATCAGCAACTCAGCCTGAGGCTGTGGCCCCGCCCACCATCTGAAACCGTCACAATACCCGGCTGATAGACAGCAGCTCCAGACCAATTGGAGGGGGGGGCGGGGCTGGAGGACCGAGCGGGAGCGGGTGGTCTTCCAACCAATCGGAGTGACTGAGAGGCGGGGCTGGCACTGGAGCATGCGCAGTATTAATGGCGATGGGGAGCAGGTGGTCTGATATCCAGTCGGTAAGTGGGTGAAATGGTGGCTTGGAGGGAGCGATGGATTCGGCGGGTGGGGAAAGAGGCTTCATATACATGTTGTGTAAACCGCAAACCCAGAAAAATAATTTCCCGTTTGCATGGAGCGGAGCCTAGTTTTTACTCCCTCGTTTCTGACCCGAGTTCACGGCCGCCATGTCGCCCGCGTCCAATGTGCAGTTGTACGCTTGCGTTATCGCCATCTTTGTGAGGAGCAATGCAAGGACGGTGCCTGTCCAGTGCCCATGTTTGTTGGGGGCAATGTGAGGACAGCGCATGTTCAGTTTCCGCGTTTGTTGGGGGTAATGTTTTTCAATTTTGGGAACTGGATAATCTGGGTTTCTTTCCCATGGAGCAGAGGAGGCCAAGGGGGGAATCTAATCGAGACGGACAAAATAAATAGGCTCTAAAACTAGAGGGCGTAGAAATCAGTGCATCGAGTCTGCATCGACCACAATCCCACCCAGGCCTTATTCCCTACATATTTTACTGGCTAATCCCTTTAACCTCTCCAACCTATGCATCCTGGGACACTAAGGGGAAATTTAGCATGGACAATCAACCTAATCCACACATCTTTGGACTGTGGGAGGAAACCGGAGCACCCAGAGGAAACCCACGCAAGCACAGGGAGAACGTGCAAGTTGCACACACAATGACCCAAGCCAGGAATCGAACCTGGGTCCCTGGAGCTGTGAAGAAGCAGTACTAACCACTGTGCCACCCAAAAAATTCCTGAACGGGAATTGAACCTGGGCCGCGGCAGTGGAAGTGCCAAATCCTAATCACTAAGACCACCAGGGAATGTAGGTTCAAGAGGAGAGATACAAAAGGGTCCAAAGGGACAATTTTTTCACACAGGGTACGAGTATTTGGAACAAGCTGCCAGAGATAGTAGTAGAGGCAGGTACAATTTTGTTTTTTTAAAAAGCGTTTAGACAGTTGTATGGGTATGATGGCTATAGCAGGGTATGGGCCAAACGCAGGCAACGGGACTAGCTTAGCGGTTAAAAATAAAGGGGGGCATGGACAAATTGGGCCAAAGGACCTGCTCCCATGCTGTAATCCCTTGAGACTCTGAGATAGGGTAGATCGTAAGAATATTTTCCCTATGGTAGATCAAAGGTCTACGGTGAGGAGTGTTTTAGAGGGGATGTGAGGAAAGAATTTTCAATTGGAGAGTGATGAAATGTGCTGCCTGAGTCGGTGGTAGAGGCAGGAACTCTCTCAATATTTCAGAAGCATCTGCACAAGCACTTATATCGCTGAGGTACAGTAGACGATAATCCAATTCAAGTAGATTGGATTAGTATAGATTTAATGGTATTTATTGGGTGGCACTGCTGCTTCACAGTGCCAGGGACTCGGGTTTGATTCCCAGCTTGGGTCACTGTCCGTGTGGAGTCTGCACGTTCTCCCCATGTCTGTCGGGTTTCCTCCGGGTGCTCCGGTTTCCTCCCACAGTCTGAAAGACGTGCTGGTTAGGTACATTGACCCGAACAGGCGCCGGACTGTGGCGACTTGGGGAATTTCGCAGTAATTTCATTTGCAGTGTTAATATAAGCCTTACTTGTGAGTAATAAATAAACTTTAAAGGTCGGTGTAGATATGCTGGGCTTGTTTCTGTGCAGTATGATACAGTGAGGGATGGGATGAGGGGGGTGGTGGAAGGAGTATTCAAAACCTGAATAAGAAGCGCTCGGTGCTGCGTTTGCACCAATTGTGCCACAGCAGCAACTGTCTGAGTTGGAGGCCTGAGTTAATGGCCACCATCTTTAAAGGAGTAGTGGGCAGCAGGGTGTATGCGTGCTCATCCTGCTTCAGGCATCTGGAGGGGAGAATGTTTTGATTTGATTTATTGTCACGTGTATTAGTATACAGGGAAAAGTATTGTTTCTTGCATGCTATACAAAGTATACGTTCATAGAGAAAGGTAGGAGGCAGGGCAGAATGTAATCTTACAGTCATAGCTAGGGTGTAGAAGTGAGTTTCTCTATGCTGGACACACACTGGCTTTTGGGAACTCTTTTTACAGGAGATTAGGAGGGGAGCATTCACCTACTCCAAACTCATGTTTCTCTCTCCTGAATTTATATTGTTGAGATTAAGTACAGACTTTCTTCTTGCAGAATATTAAAATTGGAATTTCAGAGGAGAAACTCAATTCAAACATCACATTAAAGGTGGACAAAATCATTCGATTCAGCAGGGCCTGGATATTATCAGCTTTTGTGTGTAAGTATTGCGTTCCAGGTCATTACCACTCAGCTACTGAGAAATTTCTTCCTCGCACACTCCTGCATCTCTTGCACCAATTGATGCATATGTGTCTTGTAGTCCTTTTATAATCAGTTATTGCAAATTCCTTTTCTTCGTGTACCTCATGTACACCGATCATTAACTTTTACACCTCTATCATATTTCCATTCAATCTGATGAAGAGTCATCAAGATTTGAACAAAGAAAATTACAGTGTAGGAACAGGCCCTTGGGCCCCCCCAAGCCAGCACTGACCATGCTGCCCAACTGAACTAAAACCCCTTACCCTCCCGGGGACCATATCCCTCCATTCCCATCCTATTCATGCATTTGTCCAGACGCCCCTGAAAAGTCATTATCATATCTGCTCCCACTACCTCCCCCTGCAGCGAGTTCCAGGCACCCACCGCCCTCTGTATGTAAAAAAACATCTCCTTTCAACCTATGCTCTCTAGTAATTGACTCTTCCACCCTGGGGAAAAGCTTCTGACTATCCACTCTGTCATTCCCCTCATAATCTTGTAGACTTCTATCAGGTCGCCCCTCAACCTCTGTCGTTCCAGTGAGAACAAATCAAGTTTCTCCAACCTCTCCCCATAGCTAATGCCCTCCATACCAGACAACGTCCTGGTAAATCTTTTCTGTACACTCTCTAAAGCCTCCACATCTTTCTGGTAGTGTGGCAATATTCCAAGTGCAGCCTAACTAAGATTCTATAAAGCTGCAATGTGACTTGCCAATTTTAAAACTCGATGCCCCGGCCGATGAAGGCAAGCATGCTGTATACCTTTCTGACTACCTTCTGTACTGGTATTGCCACTTTCAGTGACTTGTGTACCTATATGCCCAGATACCTCTGCGTATCAATACTCTTAATGGTTCTGCCATTTACTGTATCTTTCCCATGTGTATTAAACCTTCCAAAATGCATTACCTCACGTTTGTCTGGATTAAACTCCATCTGCCATCTCTCTGCCCAAGTCTCCATCTGATTTGTATCCTCTGATGGTCCTCGTCACTATCTGCAATTCCACCAACCTTTGTGTCATCCGCAAACTTACTAATCAAACCAGTTACATTTTTCTCCAAATCATTTACATATATTGAAAACAGCAAAGTTCCAGCAATGATCCCTGAGGAATGCCACTTGTTATAGCCCTCCATTCAGAAATGCACCCCTTCCACTGTTACCCCCAGTCTTCTATGACCGAGCCAGTTCTGTATCCACCTTGCCAGCTCACCTCTGATTGCATGCGACTTCACCTTCTGTACCAGTCTGCCATGAGGACCTTGTCAAAGGCCTTACTGAAGTCCATGTAGACAACATCCACTGCCCTACCCTCAGCAATCATCTTCATCACTTCCTCGAAAAACTTGATCAAGACACGACCTCCCCTTCAAAACCATATTGCCTCTCACTAATACGGCCACTTATGTCCAAGTAGGAATAAATTCTCACGAAAAGTCTTCTCCAATAATTTTGCTACCACTGTTGTAAGGCTCACCAACCTGTAATTACCTGGATTATTCTTGCTACCCTTCTTAAACAAAGGAACAACATTGGCTATTCTCTGATCCTCTGGGACCTCCCCTGTAGCCATTAAGGATACAAAAATTTCTCTCGAGGCCCTAGCAATTTCCTCCCTTGCCTCTCTCAGTATACTGGGGTATATCCCATCAGGCTCCAGGGACTTGTCCACCTTGATGTTTTCAAAAAACCCCAATATCACCACCTTTTTGATCTCGTCATGACCCAAACTATCTACACACCCTTTTCAAGACTCATAATCCACCAAGTCATTCTCTTTGGTGAATATTGATGCAAAGTACTCATTTAATACCTCTCCCATTTCCTTTGGCTCCATGCATAGATTCCCTTCCCTGTCCTTCAGTGGGCCAGCCGTCTCCCTGGCTACCTCTTGCTCTTTATAGAAGTATAAAAAGCCTGGGAATTTTCCTTAATCCTGATGGCTAATGACTTTTCGTGACCCCTTTAGCCCTCCTTACTCCTTGCCTAAGTTTCTTCATTAAATACCGTGCTTTAAAAAGAAAGCATCAGTCCAGGATATAAACTGAGAAAATACAAAGATTCCACTTGGTTTGAGTTTTGTGTGTGTAAATGCTCCCCTTCTAATCCCCTGTAAAAGGATTTTCCAAAAGCATCAGTGTAAGTCCAGGATAGAAATTCACACCATTCTCTTTGGGTCAGGTCCCAAACGATGATGAGACGTAGCGCAAAAAAGAGACAGAGAACCCGGCAAACTGGCAACAATTCTCCCCTTGCCCCACCTCGAGAGAGACAGCCATTGACCCCAGGTAGCACAGCAGAGGGCACGCCTCCAACACCAATGGGGACAAAGCACAAGCGGTCAAGAGCTTCACGCCTCCAGGCGCCTCGACGAGAAACAAACCATCCTGGTCCCTCCATGCTGAGTGTTGTTCTCTCTCCCCAGAAGCTGTCAGACCGACTGAGATTTTCCAGCATTTTCTGCTTTTGTTTCAGGTTCCAGAAGGTGCAGTCACTTGTTTGTGTTTCCCTTTAATCTATTCTGCTGCAAGCAGAACAACCCCAGTTTCCCTGACCACAGTGGCAGCAGTGTGTGCCATCTGCAAGATGCACTGCATAATGCACCAAGATTCCTTTTGCTGCACCTTTGAAGCCCGCAACCTTTATACCCAAGAAGGACAAAGAACAAGAACAACACAGCGCGGGAAACAGGCCCTTCAGCCCAACGAGCCCGCGCCGCCATTTTAACATTGTGAGTTCCCTCTTCCACTTGTGACCTTTGTCTAAGCTTATGGCATTCCACACTGGAAACCAGATTGAGGGGAGACTAATTTAGGGACAATTTGTTACGCCAATCAGCCTAAGAGGTGTGGGAGGAAACCGGAGCACCCAAAGAAAACCCACACAAGCACGGGGAGAATGTGCAAACTCCCACAGACACTGGCCCAAATCCATGTATCTGCACAGCAAACAGCGATAGTCACTGAGCTGTCGTGTTGCCCGTCAGCTAGTCCAGTTTAAGCGTACACTAACGACGTGAAGCACTAGGCTACTCTCGAAACATCCAAGAGCAGCCCTCGCACGACCCACCGTGTGTGCCCCTTGTTGGACAACAAGGTGGACCGACGCACCTGTGGATTAAAAGAGAAAAACATCAATAACATGCACATCCTTACACAAACATTCAAGGGAATACCCAGAAGCTCAAAAGTAAAACAAGTGAGCCAGAAAATATGTTGGAAGGTCCACAGGAATCAATTGATTCCCAGGAACGTCCCAAGGCTCTTGATCCTTATTTAAAACAGTCTCCTATATCCTGATATCCCTCCATCTCCATCCCACTCATGTGCCTATCTAAGTACCCCTTAAACAACTCCAGCGTGCCTGCCTCCACCACCTTACTTGGCAGTGCATTCCATACCCCCACGACCCTCTGTGTGGAAAAACCTCCGTCTAACATCCGAATTATACCTCGACCCCCTCACCCTAAGCCCATGGCCCCTCGTAATATTTGTTTCCAATCTAGGAAAAAGCTTATCACTGTTTATCTATACCCTTCATAATCTTATACACCTCTATTAGGTCTCCCCTCATTCTCTGTCTTTCTAAGGAAAACAGCCCCAATTTGCCCAATCTTTCCTCATAACCCAATCCTTCCATATCAGGCAGCATCCTGGTAAACCTCCTCTGCACTCTCTCCAGGGTCTCCATGTCTTTCCGGTAGTAAGGCGACCAGAACTGGACGCAGTACTCCAAATGCGGTCTATACAACTGCAACATTAGATGCCAGCTCTTGTACTCTATACTCCTTCCTATAAAGGCAAGCATACCATAAGCTTTCTTTGCAACTTTCTCCACCTATAACTGCCACCTTCAAAGACTTGTGCACTTGCACCCCCAGGTCCCTCTGCATTTCTATACTCTTAATAGGTCTACCCTTTATCATATAACTCCCCCGCTACATAATTTCTTCCAAAATGCATCACCTCACATTTATCAGGATTAAATTCCATCTGCCATTTATCTGCCCAATATACCAGCCTATCTATATCCTGCTGTATTGCCTGACACTGCTCCTCACTGTCCGCAAGTCTAGCCATCTTCGTGTCATCTGCAAACTTGCTGATCACACCAGTTACTCCCTCTTCCAAGTCATTTATATATATTACAAATAGAAGAGGTCCCAGCACTGAGCCCTGCGGCACACCACTAGTCACAGACCTCCAGCCAGAAAAGGACCCTTCCACTACTACTCTCTGTCTCCTATTACCGAGCCAGTTATCAATCCATCTAGATACCTGTCCTTGTATTCCATGAGCCTTAACCTTTTCAACCAACCTACCATGAGGGACTTTGTCAAACGCCTTACTGAAATCCATGTAGACAACATCAACGGCTCGTCCTTTGTTGACTGTTTTTGTCACCTCCTCAAAAAATTCTACCAGATTCGTAAGGCACGACCTCCCCTTAACAAACCCATGCTGCGTATCCCTAATCAGATCGCAATGCTCTAAATGCGTATACATCCTATTTCTAAGAATCCTCTCCAACAACTTCCCTACCACTGACGTCAAACTCACCGGCCTATAATTACTAGAGTTATCCCTCCTACCCTTTTTAAACAACGGTACCATGTTCGCTATCCTCCAGTCCTCTGGGACCTCACCTGTGTCCAAAGAAGAGACAATGATTTGCGTCAGAGGTCCAGCAATTTTATCTCTCACCTCCCTAAGCAGCCTAGGATAAATGCCATCAGGCCCCAGAGATTTATCAGTTTTAATGCTACCTAAAAACCCTAACACTTCCTCCCTCGTAATGGATATTTCCTTCAACTGGTCTACAGCTCCCTCCAAGACAGTACCGGACATCAAGCCCCTCTCCTTCATGAATACTGACGCAAAGTATTCATTCAGGATCTTCCCCCATTCCGTCGGACTCTAAGCACAGTTCCCCTCCTCTGTCCCTAAGAGGACCGATTTTTTTTTTTCCCTTTAACCACCCTTTAGTTCCTAACGTAGGAGTAAAATGCCTTTGGATTTTCCTTAATCCTGTCCACCAAAATCATTTCATGCCCCCTTTTTGCCCTTCTAACTCCCCGTTTGAACTCCCTCCTACTCTCTCTGTATTCCTCCAATGCTCTCTCCCTTCCCAGTTGCTTAGACCTAACATACGCCTCTCTTTTCTTCCTGACCAAGTCCTCAATATCTCTAGTAATCCACGGCTCTCTAATCCTACCTTTCCCATCCTTCCTCTTAACTGGCACATGTCTTTCCTGCAACCTTTTCAGCTTTCCCTTGAAAGACTCCCACATGCCGAACGTGGACTTACCCTCAAACAGCCTTTCCCAGTCAGTATCTATAAGTTCCTGCCTAATCTGGCTGTAGCTAGCCTTTCCCCAATTTAGCACCCTCCCCTTCGGACAGCTCTCATCTTTTTCCATTAGTATCCTGAAGTAGACTGAATTGTGGTCACTATTAGCCACATGTTCACCTACTGCAACCTCAACCACCTGACCAGGCTCATTTCCCAGAACTAAATCCAGTATAGCCCCCTCTCTAGTCGGGCTAGCTACATACTGCTCCAAGGACCCTTCCAGTACACATTTTACAAATTCCTCCCCGTCCGAACCCCCAGCTCTAGGCCACCCCAGGGAGATTAAAATCTCCCACTCCAACAACCCTATTCTTTCTGCACCTATCCAAAATGTATTTACGTATACCTTCTTCCACTGCCCGCGGGCTGTTGGGTGGTCTATAGTACACCCCTAGCATAGTAATTGCTTCCTTCCTATTCCTCAACTCCACCCACAGTGACTCAATTCCTATCTCCTCTATATTATCCTCCCTCTGCACTGCCATGATGTGCTCCCTAACTAACAACGCCACTCCCCCTCCTCTTTTCAACCCTCCTCTGTCACACCTAAAACAGTTATACCCAGGAATATTTAGCTGCCAGTGCTGCCCTTCCTTTAACCACGTCTCTGTCACTGCAACCACATCTAAATTCCTTGTGAACATTAAGGCCTTAAGTTCATCTGTTTTACCCGTTACACTCCTTGCATTAAAACAGATGCACTCCAGACCTCCAGGCCCACTCGGATCCTCCTCCTCCCGGATGATTTTCCTCTCATCCAAACTTACCCTGTCACCCAACTCGCTCCCAATCCCAGTGCCTACTGAGCTATCGGTCTCGTGCCCCCCCCCCCCCCCCCCCCCCCCCTCCTCCTCCTCCTCCTCCTCCTCCTCCTCCTCCTCCTCCATATTAGTTTAAACCCTGAAGGTTTATATCTTTGTCACATAGCATCTTAATTTGGAACTATATCATACTGTGTAACTTGGAAGTGATGGAGTCCAGATACACCTGCTACCCTGGCCCTTCTCGGTGGTGGGGGATTTGTGAGATTCTGTCAGGGTTCTGGTCAAGATGTAGAGAAATGCAATATTTTTCCTTGTTCTCCCACTTCTCTCTGTCTGTCTTTTTCTCCCTCTCATCTCTTGTGGGCCTTGTGCAATCCCAGATTTTCTGCCAGGTTTCCTTCTGTGAAAGACATTAGTGAACCAGTTGGGTTTTTACAAAAACCTTTTATGGTTTTTCCTACCTCCCAGCCTTACAAATTACCAGTTACATTCAGTTCAATGTTACCACCTGCCTTTGTGTTTCTGTGGGTGTTCTCTCACTTTTTTTTTTACTTTAAACCAATTTCACAGGGTATTAGAAGAGGAGGATTTGCAGTCAGGAAACTGAAACCAAATATCACATTAGGATTTGAAAGAGTTGCCCAATTTATCGTAAGCAGAATATCATTGCATATTGAAAATGGAAGGAAAAAGCACCGTTTGCAGTGGGGAGAAACCTTGCACATGTTCTGTGTGTGGACGAGAATTCAGACGATCTGCTGATCTGTCACAACACAAATGCAGTCACGCTGGGGAGAAGCTGCGCAAATGTGGAGACTGCGGGAAGGGTTTCAAATACCCGAGTGACCTGAAAAATCATCAACGCAGTCACACGGGGGAGAGACCTTTCACCTGCCCCACATGTGGGAAGGGATTCACTCAGTCATCCCATCTACTGAGACACCAGCAAGTTCACACTGGAGAGAGGCCTTTCTCCTGCTCCCAGTGTGGGAAGGGATTCAATCAGTCATCCCAGCTGCTGGCACACCATCAAGTTCACACTGACAAGAAACCTTTTACATGCCCAGAATGTGGGAAGTGCTTTAAAAGTTCCAGGGAACTGGCATCCCATCAGCATGTTCACACCGATCAGAGACCGTTCAGCTGCTCTCACTGTGGGTCTGCGTTCAAGACATCATCTGAACTCATCAAACACCAGCAAATTCACACTGGAGAGAAGCCCTTCACTTGCTCTGACTGTGGGAGGGGATTCACTCAGTTATCAGCCCTGTACATACACCATAGAATTCACACTGGGGAGAGACCATTTAAATGTCCAGACTGTGGGAAGTGTTATAAAAGTTCCAGTGAACTGATGTCCCATCAACTTGTTCACACTGACGAGAGACCGTTCAGATGCTCTCATTGTGGGACTGGGTTCAAGACATCTTCTAATCTCACTGCACACCAGCGGGTTCACACAGGGGGGAAACCGTTCAAATGTCCAGACTGTGGGAAGTGCTTTAAACGTTCTGGGGAACTGATGTCCCATCAACGTGTTCACACTGATGAGAAACCATTCAGTTGTGCTCATTGTGGGATTGGGTTCAAGACATCATCAAATCTCGCTGCACACCAACGTGTTCACACCAGGGAGAAACCTTTTAAATGCACAGAGTGTGGGAAATGTTTTAAAAGATCTGGAAATCTAGTTTCCCATCAACATGTTCACACAGACAAGAAACCATTCAGGTGCTCTCACTGTGGTTCTGGGTTCAAGACATCATCAAAGCTTACTGTGCACCAGCGAGTTCACACTGGGGAGAAACCGTTCATCTGCTCCCAGTGTGGTAAAGGATTCAGTCAGACATCCACCCTGGTGAGACACCAGCGAGTTCACACTGATGAGAAACCCTTTAAATGCCCAGACTGTGGGAAGTGTTTCAAAATTTCCGGGAATCTGCTGACCCATCAACGTGTTCACACTGATGAGAAACCATTCAAGTGCTCTCACTGTGGGTCTAAGTTCAGGACATCATCCGATCTCATAGTACACCAGCGTGTTCACACTGGGGAGAGACCATACACCTGCTCAGACTGTGGGAAGGGATTCACTCAGTCATCTGCCCTGGTGAGACACAAGCGAGTTCACAACTAACTACAGGGATTCAGTTTTGCTGTTTTTCATATTTAGGTCAGGTCCATGTTCCTTGGGGTCAGTTTCTGCTGATGGCCATCAAGTCCAGCTCAATTATAGGTGTTAATATTCTGAATAAAATTCAAATAAATCAGCTTTGTGTAAACTACCATGTGTGTCAAGTCTTTTTAATATGTCTGAACCAAGTTTGTTCATTTTAAAGGGCTGTCCCTCTTGCCTCCTCCATTCTCACCTTCAACAACAAGTACGAGGAGCTCATGGAACTTCTTTGTCACTAAGATTGAGACAATCTGATCAGCTGCCTCTCCTGTTGGGGTGGGCAAAAGGGGGGGAAATTGGAATTTGATGATCAGCTATGATCAAAATGAATGGTGCAGCAAGCTTGACAGGCCGAATGGCCTCCTGCTTCTAGTCTCTATGTTTCTATCCTTTCACTAGTCCCCTGGACAAAAAGTCTTTTAAAACACCCCTTCTCTGAGTCCTGAACCCACATATTTCTTTATTTTTACCTCCCCTCTTCATTCTCTGTCCACAGGACCCATTTCCTGCACCATCAACTTTTTCCTGTAAAATGTCACCATGTCTACTGACATTTTTAATGGTTCTCTACGTTCGGCTATCGTTCTACTCACTTTCAAATCTCTCATTGATGATCTGCTATCACCACCTCCTCAAAAATAAAAAAATTCCTTGACTGATGTCCTTGTGAACCCCCTGGCCAATCTCCAGTCTCGTTTTTCTCTCCCATGCCCTGGTCATCTTCTAGTCCATATTTTGATTTGATTTATTATTGTCACGTGTTAGCATGCAGTGAAAAGTATTGTTTCTTGCGTGCTATACAGGTAGAGCACACCATTAATAGAGAAGGAAAGGGGAGAGTGCAGAATGTAGTGTTACAGTTATAGCTAGGGTGTAGAGAAAGATCAACTTAATGCAAGGTAGGTCCATTCAAAAGTCTGATGGCAGCAGGGAAGAAGCTGTTCTTTAAGTTGGTTGGTACGTGACCTCAGACTTTTGTATCTTTTTCTTGACGGGAGAAGGTGGAAGAGAGAATGTCCAGTGTGCGTGGAGTCCTTGATTATGCTGGCTGCTTTGCTATCTGTATAGGCATTGACAAAGTCAATGAATGGGAGGCTGGTTTGCATGATGAATTGGGCTACATTCACAACCTTTTGTAGTTTCTTGCGGTCTTGGACAGAGCAGGAGCCCATACCAAGCTGTGATACAACCAGGAAAAATGCTTTCTATGGTGCATCTGTAAAAGTTGGTGAGAGTCGCCACGGACATGCCAAATTTCCTTAGTCTTCTGAGAAAGTTGGTGGGGCTTTCTTAACTATAGTATTGGCATGGGGGGACCAGGACAGGTTGGTGATGTAGACACCTAAAAACTTGAAGCTTTCCATCTTTCCTGGAAATCCATGTTTGAATCCTGCAATATGATTTGTGTCCCTGTGACAGCATTGAAGCAGCTCTTCTCAGAGTCATAAATTTAATGCAATGTGAATGTGATTCAGGTAAATTGTCCATCTCACTCTGCCTGCACTCTCTGAACCCATCTCACACTGACACCTCACAATGCCCGGCTGATTGACAGCAGCTCCAGGCCAATGGGAAGAGAGGGGGCGGGGCTGGGAATGGAGCATGCGCAGTGTGAGTAATGGCAATTTGCGATGTTTGGTTCGGGGATATGCTCCAGGTGCAGGAAATAAATGGCTGTGAGCAGAAGCTACGAATCCGGAGGTTAGACAGGAACGGGTTCATAAACATATTGTGTAAGCTACAGAAACTCCAGTTCTCCGTCGCCGATTGCCCGGAGTGGAGCCGCAGTTTTTTCACACGAACCCGAGTTCTCGTCCACCATTTTTCCGGAATGCAACGCGCGACAGAGAGCATGTATCGCTGCCATCTTTGTGCAGGGCAATATGCGATTCGGTGCATGCATGGCCGCCATGTTTGTCAGGGGAAAGTTGACATCTTCAATGGGAACCACCTGTCAATCAAACTGCTTCATCAATATGTGAATAGGCTGGTTCCGCCTTGGACAGTTGTCAGGGGGAGGGATGGAGGCAACGGTCAGGGAGTGGAGTTTGCATGGGAACTGAAGACCTCAGGCTTCCCAAAATTGAAATTTAATACATTTCTGCTCACCTAGTTCTGGATACGAGACAAGTCAGTTCATAGAATCCTTTAGTGCAGAAGAAGGCTATTCGACCCGTAGAGTCTATTCCAACGACAATCCTACCCAGGCCCTATCCTCATAACGCCACGCATTTACCCTAGGAAGTCCCCTACTAGCACCGAGGGGCAATTTATCATGGCCAATCCACCTAACTGACACATCTTTGGACTGTGGGAGGAAACTGGAGCACCCAGAGGAAACCGACACAGACATGGGGCGAACGTGCAAACTGCACACAGACAGTGAGCAAGCTAGGAATCAAACCTGGGTCCCTGGTGATGTGAGGCAGCAGTGCTAACCACTATGCCGTCCATGTCTGACTGGTCCTCTAGTTAGTGGAAGTTGAGGATTTTGGAGATTCTCTCATAGTTCTGATTGCATTTTATATGATGTGTAACTGATCAGGTTGCTGTGCCAGCAGACAGGTATCAGAATTTTGAGAGTGCAGAAGCAGGCCATCCGGCTCATCGACTCTGCACTGACTCAGACCCGATCCCTGTAACTCCACATATTTCTCCCGCTAATTCTCTAACTTACACATCTTTGAACACTAGGGGTCAATTTAACCTGGCTAATCCAACTCAGGAGTAGAGAATGTTGTGAGTTTCTATCCTGGACTCATACTGAAGGATTTTGGAACCTCCTTTTACAGGGAAATAGAAGGGGAGCATTTGCACACACAAAACTCAAAGCAAGATAAAATGTTTGTTTCTTCTCAAATTCTGTCCCGGACTGACAGTGATGATTTTGTTTGCAGGATATGGGAAAAGCAGAATTTGACAGTGGGAAACTCAACCCAAACATCAGATCAAAACCTCTCAGAGTCACTGGATTCATCAGAACCTGAATGTAAGTGTGTCTGTGGGGAAAAAAAGATCAAACCTCTGTGACTAGAAATAGGGAAGAGCAATATTATGGAGGGATTTGAAAAGAAGGATGAGACTTTTAAATTGAGTTGCTGTTTAACTGTGTAGGTCAGTGAAGACAGAGTGATGGGTGAGTGAATGGCACTCAGTGCAGGGGACGGGGATTTGGAAAAACACGAATTTATCAATGTGGGAGGCTGGTTAGAAGTGGGTTGGAATTGTCAATTCTAGAGGCAACCAAAGAAAGGATGCAACAGAGTGAAGTCAAGCCATTTAAATCAGATAGTATTGGGTTCCTGGAGATGACACAAGTATGTGGACAGAAGCTTTGTGCAGTATTTAAATCATTGTTGCGTGTCACCTGGTTCAGTTTCAGACATTTATCAGGGAGAGGGATGGAGTGAGGTTTGTCACAGGGACTGGAGTGGCACAGCGATTAGCACTGCTGCTTTGCAGTGCCAGGTACCCGGGTTCAGTTCCAGCCTCGGGTCAGTATCTGTGTGGAGTTTGCACGTACTCTCATATTGTCTGCGTGGGTCTCCTCGGGGTGTCCGGGTTTCCTCCCACACTCCAAAGATGTGCAAGTTAGGTTGATTGGCTATGCTAAATTGCCTCTCACTGTCTAGCAGGGTAAATATGTGGAATTGTGGGGATAGGACCTAGATGGAATTGTTGCCGGTGCAGACTCGATGGGCTGAATAGCCTCCTTCTGCACTGTAGGGATTCTATGAAGACAATGACTTCAGTCGTCCCAGTATTTAGAAACCCTACAGTACAGAAAAGGCCATTCAGCCCATCGAGTCTGCACCGACCACAGTCCCACCCAGGCCCTATTCCCACATCCCTACATATTTACCCACTAATCCCTCTAATTTACGCATCTCAGGACAATTTTTTAGCATGGCCAACCAACCCAACCCGCACATCTTTGGACTGTGGGAGGAAACTGGAGCAAACCCACACAGATACGAGGAGAATGTGCAAACTCCACACAGACAGTGACCCAAGCTGGGAATCGAACCCAGGACCCTGGAGCTGTGAAGCAGCAGTGCTAACCACTGTGCTACCGTGCCGCCCTTAAAAGGAGGATATTTCTGTTCATCCAGTACTGAATGTTAGACACATGAAGAGTGTGTGACTTGGAGGGGAAATTGGAAGTGAGGGTGTTCACATAGACTTGTCACCCTTATCCTTCCAGCTGCTGGAGGTTGAGTGTTTGGGAGATTCTGTCAAATTTCTGGCTGGGCTTTAGATATATAAAATCCATCTCGTTTATCCATTCTGCTCTGAACTCTGTTAGCTGCCTCCTCCCATCAAAGCCAATGTCTTGTGGACCGTCCAGATCAGTTGTAATCTTACAACAATCCAGCAGTTTTCACGGTCATCTTTTTCTTGAACCGGCTCCACAGATTCATTCAGTTCACTCTTTTGTGTTTTTGTGGGTGCTCTCTCCCTCCCTTTTTCTGTTTTAAATCAATTTCACAGGGTATCAGAAGGGGAAGATTTGCAGTCGGAAAACAGAAACTAAACGTCACGTCAGGATCTGACAGAGTCGCCCAATTTATTGCAAGCTGAATATCATTGGATTTGGAACATGGAAGGAAAAAGCTCCGTTCACAGTGGGGAGAAACCGTACATGTGTTCTGTGTGCGGACAAAGTTTCAGCCAATCATCTGACCTGTCAAAACACGAACACAGTCACAAAAGGGAGAAACCGTGGGAATGCGGGGATTGTGGGAAGGGATGCAGATCCCCATCTGCGCTGGAAATTCATCGATGGTGTCACACTGGGGAACGACCGTTCACCTGCTCTCAGTGCGGGAAGGGATTCACTCGGTCATCTGACCTGCTGATACACCACCGGATTCACACTGGGGAGAGGCCGTTCACCTGCTCCACGTGTGGGAAAGGATTCACTCTGCTGTCGAGCTGTTTGATACACGAGCGAATTCACACAGGAGAGAAACCATTCATCTGCTGCACATGTGGGAAGGGATTCATTGTCCGATCCAGGTTGGTGACACACCAGCGCACTCACACGGGCGAGAAGCCCTACACCTGCTCCAAGTGTGGAAAGGAATTTGCTTCCACCTCTGCTCGCCTGAGGCATCAGCGGATTCACACTGACGAGAGATCTTTTAAATGCCCGGACTGCGAGAAGTGCTTTAAAAGTTCCGGACAACTCCTGTTACATCAACGTGTTCATACTGATGAGAAACCGTTCAGGTGCTCAGACTGCGGGACTGGGTTCAAGCGATCCTCTGATCTCACTGTACACCGGCGAACTCACACTGGGGAGAGACCATACATCTGCTCCAAATGTGGGATGGGATTCACTCAGTCATCTGCCCTGGTGAACCACCACCAGCGAGTTCACACTGGGGAGAGACCGTTCGTTCCCCCCAAGTTTGGGAAGGGATTCACTACCTCATCCATCCAGCAGACACATCAGCAAGTACAAAAGTAAGTACGGTGGTTGGATTAGGATACTAATCACTTCCAGAATTGAGTCATGTTTATTAAGGTCTGTTTCTGCTGATGTTAAAAATCTCCAGCACTGTTTTAAATGTTAAATCCTGTCTAAAAAAACATAAATTAGCTTTATATTGAGTTTTGTATGATCTCACCTTTATGTGGGTGGCTGAGAATGGGTTTCTGAGGGAACAAAGAAATGGATGGGTTTCAGTGGCAGATGAGGCAAGAGTGAAGTTAGACAAAGTTACTGAGGTGGAAATAGGTGGTCTGAGTGATATGTAGTCAGAGTCTCAGCCTGGGGTGAAATCTGACACCAAGATTGTGAACAATCTGGTTCAGCTCAAAGCTGTAAGAGAGTATTGGTAAGATGTAAGATGGTATAGATGGTTAGGGAGTGGAGTTTGTAGTGGGGTCTGAAGATCTTTCCAATATTTAAATGGAAATTTCTGTTGATCCAATACTGTTTGTTGATAGTGTTCACATACACCTGCTACTCTGGTCCTTTTAGGTGGTGAAGTTTGAGGGTTTGGAAGATTCTATCAGTGCTCTTGTTAACTTGTAAATCTATAAGGTCCCACATCTTCATCCTTGCCTCTCTCTTCTCCCAGAGATATTAAGAGGTTGAAGAGGGGTGGATTGAAACTAGAATCTAGAACTAGAACGAGAATCTGAAGGGTGCCCCGAATTGGAAGGAAGTAATGTTGGTCACAGGAAGTGATAATGGGACTAGACGGCAGGAGGAACAAAGCAAAGCATTGAGTATGTGTCGAGTGCGGAATGGTGTCAAAGAGATAAAATTAAGGGAATTCTACCTGCGGTGCGAGCAACATTCAGAACAAAGTAGACGATCTAAAGACACAAATAGAGGTAAATGGGTTTAATATAATTCTCAGTACAGAAACATGGCTGCATGATGACCAAGTCTGGGATCTGAATATTCGTGGATATTTTATGTTTCAGAAGGACAGACAAGAAGGGAAAGGAGGTGGAGCTGTGCTGATAATAAGGAATGGGATCAGTAAGGGAGGATCTCAGATCAGAAGAACAATGTGTGGAATCTGTTTGGATGGAGCTAAGAAACAACAAAGGGCAGCACACATTGGTTAGAGTCGTACATAGAAATGGCAACGTGTAAATGAGGGAAACATAGCATGGGTAATACAGTGATCATAAATAACTTCAATCTGCACAGAGGCTGGTTAAACCGAGTGAGCACTAACACTGAGGAAGACGAGTTTCTGGAGTGTGCCATGATGGGTTTCTCAAGCAGTTTGCCCAGGAGCCAACTAGAAAACAGGCTATTGTAGAACTAGTATTATCTAATGAAAAGGAGCTAATCAATAATCCAGTTGGAACAGAACCTTTAGGAAAGAGTGATCACAACATGATAGAATGTTACATTATGTTTGAAAGTGAGGAAGCTCAGTCTGAAGCCAGGGTGTTAAAGTTGAATAAAGGAAATTGTGAAGACATGAGGGACAAATTGGTTGAGGTGGATTGGGGAAAGTACATCAAAAGGAATGACTGTGCAGAGGCAAAAGAACAATTACATAGTATGCAGCATCTATACATTCCCTCAGGGTGCAAAACCCCCCCCAAAAATACAGTCAGCCATGGCTGAGAAAGGAAGTTAAGGATTATATCAGATGAAAAGAGTTATAAAGTTGCCAGAAATAAACGTGAAAGCTGGGAGGTTTTTATAAATCAGCAAGGGAGGCCAAGAAACTGATGAAGAGAGGGAGAATAGACTACGAATGCAATCTAGCAAAACCATGAACACGGACTGTAAAGTTTCTATAAGTATGTAAAAAAGAAAGTGTTTGGATAAGACAAAAGTGGGTTCAGAGAATTCAGAATGGGGAATAGAGAAATGGCAGAAAAGCCAAATGATTACTTTGTGTGTGTTTTCACTAAGGAAGATACAGGAAATCTCCCAGATGTGGAAATCCAAGGAATAGGGGGAATGTGAAATTGAAGGCAATTATTATAAGTGAGAAGGTTGTTTTGGAGAAATTAATGGGACTGAAAGCTAAAAAGTCCTCGGGACCTGATATTCTATATCCCGGAGTGTTGCAAGAGGTTGCTGTATATTTTGGTGATCATCTTCCAAAATTCTATTGATTCTGGGATGCTTCCTGAAGGCAGCAAATGTCACACCCCTATTTAAGAAGGGAGGGAGAGAGAAAACAGGGAAACACCGACCTGTTAGCCTTACATCAGTGGCAGGGAAAATGTTGGAATCTACTATCAAGGGTATGATAAATAGACACTTGGATCTGATTGGGCAGAGTCAGTATGGATTTACAAATGAGAAATCATGTTGGGCAAACTTGTTGGACTTTATTGAAGGTGCTGCTAACAAAACTGATAAAGGAGGATCAATGGACGTGGTATGTTTGGACTTTCAGCAGGCTTTTGACAAAGTTCCCCGCAGGAAGTTGATGAGCAAAATAAAAATACATGGGAACGGAGGCGACACATTGTCACAGATTGTGGATTGGTTAATTGGCAGAAAACAGAGAGTTGGAATAAACAGGTTATTCTTGCATTACAAGCTGTGACTAGTGGGGTACCACAAAGATCAGGACTTGGGACCATATGTTCACAATACATATCAACGATTTGGATGTGGGGACCAAATGTAGTATTTCCAAGTTCAGGAGATGGCAGGTCGGTGGAAGGAGATTGGACAAACGAAGAATGAGAGGCTATCTTATTGAAACCGACAAAATATTTAAAGGAGTTAACAGGGTAGGTGCAGACATTTCCATTGCTTGGGAAGACTAGAAGCAGGGACACAATTTCAAAAAAAGGGGGGAGCCACTTAGGGTGGAGATGAGGAGAACTATCATTACTCAGACAGCAGTGACTCTTTGGAATTCTTTATGCCAGAGAGGTGTGGAAACTCAGTCACTGAGTATGTTTAAAGCAGAGATTGACCGATTTCTGATTAACAATAATGTAAAGGCTTAAGGGGTTAATGCATGTAAATAGCATTGAAGTGTCTGATCAGCTGCGATCGTATTAAATGGTGGAACAGGCTCGGTGGGCTGAATGGTTTACTCTTGTTCCTATCTTTAAACCAGTTGTCGGGTTCTCTGGAGCACATTAGTGACACAGCCGGTTTTTTACAGCAGTCCAGCAGCTTTAATGGTCACTTTGTTCTTGTACAGATCCCACAAATGACCAGATTCATTCAGCTCAATTTCACAAGCTGCCTTTGTGCTTTTGTGGGTTCTTTCTGACTTCCTTCTTTCTGTTTTAAATCAATTTCACAGGATATCTGAAAGGGAGGATTTGCAGTCAGAAAGCTCAGACCTATCATCACCTCAGGATCTGCTGGGGTTTCTAAATTTATTGTAACCTGAATATCATCAAATTTTGAACACGGAAGGAAAAAGCACCGTTGACAGTGAGGAGACAGTGTATACGTCTTGGGTGTGTAGACGAGAATTCAGCTAATCATCTGACCTGTCCAACCAGAAGTGCGGTCACACTGAGGAGAAACAGTGGAAATGTGGAGACTGGGAAAGGATTTAATTATCCATCCCCACTGGAAATACATCGGCACAGTCACACTGGGGAGAGGCGTTCACCTGATCCGAGTGTGCAAAGAGATTCACTCAGTTATCCACGTTGCGGACAAACAGCGGGTTCACATTGGGGAGAGACCGTTCTCCTGCACTGTGTGTATAAAGGGAGTTTCTGATTCACTCATTCAACTGAAACACCAGTGATTTCACACTGGAGAGAGGCTGTGCCCCCTACGCTGTGTGAGAAGCGACTGACTGAATCATCCCAATTGCTGAAACACCAGCGAGTTCACAAGTTACTGAATGTCGATAGTTTCCAAATCACTAATTTTATTATGATGGCTATTTTGTAACCTGAATCTGTTATTTTGTACAGTAAACTAACTTGGTCTCAAGCCACTTTGAACTAAACTAGAAGACATTTTAAAACAAATCCCATTGCTGCCTTATCAGTAAGCAGCCGATTTAGCTAAATAAACAGCCTTAATTGTGAAACATTTAAAGATTCAACATTTAATCGATAGATATATTAGCAAGATTAATAATATAATTTCCAACATTAAAATCTGTAATCTTTTATGTTAAATAATTAATCAATAGATATACTAGTAAGACAGGTAATATAACTTTCAAACAAAATCCGTAATCTTTTGTGTTTTATAATGACGCATAAGATGGCATGGTTGCACAGTGGTTAACACTGTGGTTAACACCAGGTTAACAGTGGTTAACCTGGATTCAATTCTGGCCTCGGGTAACCGGCTATGTGGAGTTTGCACATTCTCCCCGTGTCCTCCAGATACTCCGGTTTCCACAGTCCGAAGATGTGGGTATCAAGTTTGTTGCCATGCTCGATTGTCCCTTAGTATTAGGGAGATTAGAAAGGTAGATGTGTGGAGTTATAGGGATAGAGCCTGGGTAGGATTATTGTCAGTGCAGGTTCGATAGGCTGAATGGTATCTTTCTGCACTGTATTCTATCCTATAATTAAGCACACTGTTCGTAAATAATACAAATTGTAAAATGATGTATTTGCAGCCCGTCTGGAAGATACAGTGTAGGTCTGGAACCTTTATGGCCTTGGCAAGCTACATTCAGTTGGATAATGAATAAACCTTTATTTGACCCATCTGATCTTTTAGTAAGACTGTGCATTGAAACATCAGGAGATGCTATCAGGTGTCAAGAACCAATTATAAATCGGTAGACAGATATATTAAGCAAGTATTGTTTGACACTTTAGCTATTATCTTGAGTTAACCTCAGAGACAGCGTGGCTTTAAGGTTTAGAAAATGTGCATAATTATCTAAAATCAATGAGTTAGCCCTTAGCTCATTCTTGACAAATTTTAGAATGATTTGTTATTTCCAACAGCTTGTTTAAGGAGTGCTTATGACATCCTTTAAAGATAAAATAAAGGTTTCAATAAGTTGTTTCTGTTAACATGTTATCCACGTTTTGGGACTGTCACCTCGGCTTTTCGGTTTGATCCACTGAAGGAGTTGAGAGAAGTCTGATCAGTTATTCAAGTTAAGCTTTCGCGACATTGCCTCGGCACTCAATTCACGATTTACAGGAACGAACAGAACGTAAGCTTTCCAAATTTGCTGACGACACGAAGGTAGGGGGAAAGACTGCAACGGGATATGGATAGATTGGATGACTGGGCATAAACCTGGCAAATGGACTTTGATGTGGGGAACTATAACGTCATGCACTTTGGTAGGAGGAATCAAAAGGCACATTATTATCTCAGTGGAGAGAGACTGCAGGTTGGTGACGTACAGAGGGACCTCGGTGTTTTGGTACATGAATCACAAGGTAGCAGGCAGGTCCACAAGTAATTAAGAAAGCAAATGGCATTTTTGGCCTCAATTGCAAACGAAGTGGACTTTAAAAATAGGGAGATTTTGGTGCACCAAATGCAATGCTGTGCTGTGCTGTTGAGGCCTTGCCTGGAATACTCCATGCAATTTTGGTCTCCTTACAATAAAAATTATACAGCAACACTGGAGGCAGTCCAAAGGAGACGCATCAGGCTAATTCCTGGGATGAGGTGACACGATGGCGCAGTGGTTAGCACTGCTGCCTCACAGCGCCAGGGACCCGGGTTCTTTTCTGCCACAGGTCACTATCTGTGCAGATTCTGCATGTTTTCCCTGTGTCTGCGTGGGTTTCCTCCAGGTTCTCCGGTTTCTTCCCACTCTCCAAAGATGTGTGGGTTAGGTGGATCGGCCATGCTAAATTGCCCCTTAGTGTCAAAGATGTGTAGGTTAGGTGGATTGGCCATGCTAAATTGCCCCTTAGTATCAAAGATGTGTAGGTTAGGTGGATTGGCCATGCTAAATTGCCCCTTAGTATCAAAGATGTGTAGGTTAGGTGGATCGGCCATGCTAAATTGTCCCTTAGTGTCAAAGATGTGCAGGTTAGGTGGATTGGCCATGCTAAATTGTCCCTTAGTGTCAAAGATGTGCAGATTAGGTGGATTGGCCATGTTAAATTGCCCCTTAGTGTCAAAGATGTGCGGGTTAGGTGGATTGGCCATGCTAAATTGCCCCTTAGTATCAAAGATGTGCAGGTTAGGTGGATTGGCCATGCTAAATTGCCCCTTAGTATCAAAGATGCGCAGGTTAGGTGGATTGGCCATGCTAAATTGTCCCTTAGTGTCCAAAGATGTGTAGGTTAGGTGGATTGGCCATGCGAATTTGCCCCTTAGTGTCAATGATGTGCAGGTTAGGTGGATTGGCTATGTTAAATTGCCCCTGAGTGTCAGGGGGGATTAGCAGGGTAAATGTTTGGGGTTGCTGGGGTGGGATCTGGATGTTGTTGGCGCAGGCTTGATGGGCCAAATGGCCTCCATCTGCACTGTAGGGATTCTATGAGAGGGTTGTCCTATCAAGAGAGAATAAATAGTCTGGCTGTGTATTCCTTGGAGTTTAGAAGAGTGAAGGATGACCTTATTCAAACATGCAAGATCCTCAGGGGGCTTGACAGGGTAGATGGTGAGATGTTTTCACTAGTGGGAGAGTCTGGAACAAGGGGATATAGCTACAAGATAAAGGGCTGGTCATTTAAAACAGTTGCATAGAAAATTCTTCTTGCAGAGGGTGGTGAATCTCTACCCCAAAGAGTATTGGAGGCTGGATCTTGAAGAGATGGATAAATATTTGATAGATCGAGGAATAGAGGGCTGTGAAATTGCACAGAAAAGGAATTGTGGCCTGCATTGATCAGTCACCATCATATTAAATGGCAGGGCAAGCTTGAAGGGCATGGCAGCCTACTCTTGCTTCTATTTCCTGTCTTCTTGTTTGAGAAGTGCCTCAGTGTGAGTGGGTGAATTGCAGTCTGCCTACATAAACAACAGACTTGCAAACATTAAACCTGTATTCACGGCCAAGGTGATGGATTATGATTTTCTAACTAAAGTTCAAATACTGTGATGTGCACTTCCCATCCACTCCAAAGATGTGCGGGTTAGGTTGATTGGCCATGTTAGATTGACTCTTTAGTGTCAGGGGGATTAACAAGGTAAATATGTGTGGTTACGGAAATAGGGCCTGGTTGGATTCTTGTCGGTGCAGGCCCAGTGGGCTGAATGGCCACCTTTTGCACTGTAGGGATTTGTTATTCATTCTAATCAAGTAGGTACCAAATAATGTGGGATTGTCATGAAACCTTTCCTCTTATTTTTCTTCACCAGAGTCAAGTTTCTTGTTATTCATGAAAGGTGCTATATAAATGCAAATCTGTCTTTAATTATTGTCAATCCCAGTCTTCGGGTTCTATTTCACTTATAGTTTATTTATTAGTGTCACAAGTAGGCTTACGTTAATGAATTCACTGTGAAAATCCCCTAGTTGCCACACTCCAGCACTTGTTCGGATACACAGGGAGAATTTAACAGCCCAATGCACCTAACCACGTTTTTTTGGACTGGGAGGAAAGTGGAATACCCGGAGGAAGCCATACAGACACAGTGAGAACATGCAGACTCCATACAGTCACCTAACACAGGAATCGAATCTGGATCCCTGAGCATTATGAGGCAGCAGTGCTAACCACTGTGCCACCGCTGCTTCTACAGATCTCATCAATGGGAACAGTTTCTCCTTCTCTACCCCATTCACACTCACATTTTGCACCATCATCCCTACACTGAAGCATTTTCCCGTGGATGGAAAAAGACACTTGCTAAATACATCAGCTGAGACCCCGAGGAGTTTGTATTTAACTGTTGGGGATGGGATTGTTGTCAGTGCAGCCTTTTGCACTGTAGGTATTCTATTATTCTATTTCTGCTGTTTATTACATCCAGGATAGGATTATCATACCTGTGCATTTTGTTTGCTTTTCCCGTTGTTTGATTAATTTTATCGCTTGCTCATAGAAAGCATTCTTTCTGGTTGTACCACAGTTTGGTATGGCTTATTCTCTGCCCAAGATTGCCAGAAACTGCAAAACATTGTGAATGTAGCCCAGTCCAATATGCAAACCAGCCTCCATCCATTGACTGTCCACAAGTCCTGCTGCCTCGGGAAAAACAGCCGACATAATTAAGGATCCCCACGTACTCCAGACATTCTCTTCCACCTTCTTTGTATAGTACGCAAGAAACAATGTTTTTCACTGTATGCTAACATATGTGACAGTAGTAAATCAAATCAAAATCAAATCACATGGTTCCAAGATATAATTTTCTATTCAATCATGTGAGGTTTCAATGGTGGCTATCTTACCCAACATTCACAGCAAATCAGAATGTAGCAAATCGTGAATGTAGCCCAATCCATCACGCAAACCAGCCTCCCATCCATTGACTCCATCTACACTTCCTGCTGCCTCGGAAAAGCAGCCAGCATAATCAAGGACCCCCCACACCCCAGACATTCTCTCTTCCACCTCCTTCCGTTGGGAAACAGATACAAAAGTCTGAGGTCACGTACCAACTGACTCAAGAACAGCTTTTTCCCTGCTGCTGTCAGACTTTTGAATGGACCTACCTTGCATTAAGTTGATCTTTCTCTACACCCGAGCTATGACTGCAACACTACATTCTGCACTCTCCTGTATGAAACCTTCACTCGCAGCCACACCCTCCTGTCCCGACCACTGGCCGAATTCAAGTTACTTAGTCTAAGGGGTGTGACTGCCCCCGAAACACAGTAACCAGGTAACTCTCCCCCTCCCTGATGTGTCGCAGTGTCCGAAGCTCAGAATCTAGCTCATCAACTCTGAGCCAGAGTTCCTCGAGCAACCAACATTTACTACAGATGTGGTCACTGGAAACAACAATGGGGTCCACCATAGAACATAGAACATTACAGCGCAGTACAGGCCCTTCGGCCCTCGATGTTGCGCCGACCAGTGGAACCAATCTAATGACCCTCTAACCTAAACTATTCCAATGTTATCCATATGCCTATCCACTGACCATTTGAACGCCCTTAAAGTTGGCGAGTCCACAACTGCTGCAGGCAGGGCATTCCACGCCCTTACTACCCTCTGAGTAAAGAACCTACCTCTGACATCCGTCCTATAATTACCACCCCTCAATTTAAAGCTATGTCCCCTCGTGTTAGCCATCACCATCCGAGGAAAAAGGCCCTCACTATCCACCCTATCTAACCCTCTGATCATCTTGTGTGCCTCAATTAGGTCATAGCTCCCACGTCATGTAGGAACATCACATCTCCTGACCCTCCATCCTTATTTCATTGAATTTGTTTTGCATTGAATTTTTAAAATTTAACTTTTTATATCTCTGCTTATTATCTCAATCTGAACGCAACTTACAACCAATAATGTAAAATAGAGTCAAATTTAACACTCATTCAAATTTATCAGATTCCCTATAGCCAGTCAAATCAGAACCATCCTGTGGCATTGCTTTTCAGCGACCCCCACCCCCTCTCCCCAGTCCAAACATTGAGAATCAGAATCCTTTACCTTCCCAACTTGCTCTCCGGCTCACTCCTGCTCAGCTCCGCTCCTGAAGTGAGTGAATTCAGAAGCGATGACCGTGAAACCGTTGTTGATTGTTGAAAAAAACCCGTCTAAGTTCATTATTATCCTTTACGGAAGGAAATCTGCCATTCTTACTTTGTCTGGCCTACATGTGAATCCAGAGCCACAGCAACAGGTTTGGACTTTAAAGTGGCATTATGGGATTTCTTTCTGTTTTACCCCAGTCCAACGCTGGCATCTCCACAATAAATGCTGACCCAGACATGACGCCCATGTCCCATGAATGAGTTGAAAAGAAATCAAACTGCTTCTGTATTAATACAGGATGTGGGGGAAGCAGTTTGATTTTTTTTCACATTGCCAGGGACTTGGGTTCAATTCCAGTCTAATATGGTGGCAATACTATTAAATATATATACTTAAGAATAGGGGCAAGGATACAAAATCCCCAAGAGAAAGCTTTCAGATTGAACCATTGCGTTGAACAATACTAGAATGAGTTATTGAAGTCTCTAATTCATGGTGTGATTTTCTCTAACATTCACTCTAAATGGAACATCATGTTCATTACAAGTCGATTCCATTCAGGAGGCTGGAGAAACTTTACTATCCAATTTAATATTCACATAATATTGTATTTGCAGATCAGAGACAAGTCTGCATACTTCAATCAGTTGGGAGGTAACTCCCATATCTTCTGTCCTTGGGCACTTTTGCTTCAACCATAGCAAACAGGACAAAGGAAAACCTTTAAAAACCAAATGTTTCACTTTGAATTGTCACCATGCTGTCAGTAGAAAGGGTTAATTTACCTGCTTGTTTGCAGAAGGACAGAGCAAATATTCTCAAACATGCAGAAGTGCGCCAAAAATAGGGGTGCTGTCTGTGCGGAGTCTACACGTTCTCCCCATGTCTGCGTGGGTTTCCTCTGGGTGCTCTGGTGCACTTCCCCCCTCATCCCCTCCCCCTCCCTCCCCTCCCCTTCCCTCCTCTCCCACCTCCCTTCTCCTCCCCTCCCCTCCTCTTCCCCCCCTCCTCCTCCCCCCTTCCCTCTCCTCCCTCTCCCCTCCTCAATCTCCTCCCCCTTCCCTTCCACTCCATCCCTCTCCCCTCCTCAATCTCCTCCCCCTCCCCTTCCACTCCACCCCTCTCCTCCCTCTCCTCTCCTCAATCTCCTCCCCCTCCCCTTCCACTCCACCCATCTCCCTCTTCACTCCCCACTCCCCTCCACCTCCCCTCCCTCACAGTCCTTCCTTCCCTTCTGTCCCCTTCCCTCCTCTCCCCCCTCCCTCCACAGTCCAAATATGTGCAAGTTAGGGTGGATTGGCCATGCTAAATTTTCCCTCAGTGTACCCGAACACGGGAGTGTGGTGACTAGGGGATTTTCACAGAAACTTCATTGTGGTGTTAATGTACACCTACTTGTGGCACTAATAAATAAACTTATAAAGAAACTGGACCGTGATAGATAACCAGAAAGACAAATGACTGGAAGATCAGGGTCACTGTTGCAGACTGAATGGCAATGTTTCATAAAACAGTCGCCCAATCTGGATTAAGTTCCCTTGGTTTCAAGATCACTCTGGAAGCTTCAAATAAACAATATTAAATTATAAGAAGTACAAGTATATCCTGTATCAAGTAGTTTTGGATCCCTACAGTGCAGATCCAGACTACTTGGTCCATTAAGTCTGCACTGATTCTCCGACACAGCATCTTACACAAACCCTATCCCTGTAACCCCACATATTTACCTCGCCAGTCCCTCCAACTGCAATTTAGCATGGCCAGCCAATTTAATCTGGACATTTTTTGGACTGCTGGAGGAAATTGGTGGAAACCAATGCGTGCAGACTCCACACAGAAACACCAACATTGAATCCCTGGCATTGCGAGAAAGTAGTGCTAACCACTGCGGCTCTGGAGTATGTGAAGGGAGGTAGTGGAAGAACAGATGCTGCCTCTACTGCACGGAGATTTACTGCAATAATGCTAGAACTGGAAGGTTATATTTAGAAAGAAAGATTGAACACGGCAAATATGACTTTCTCCGAGATAGAGAGTGAGTTTCAACTTGATTGAGGCCTCAAGGATTATGAAAATGACCCACCATCCACAATTGGAAATATATCACTGTTCCTTCAATGTCACTGGGTCAAAATCCAGAAATTCCATCCCTAACAGCACTCCGGGTGTATCTGCACCTCGGGGACTGCAGCGTTTCAAGGCGGCAGCTCACCACCACCTTAAGTAAGGTTCATTAGCATTGGGACGTCCCTGGTAATGTAAAAGGATGTGGTATGATAATAATGTTTTTCTCTTTTAATTCACAGGTTTTAAGTCGGTCCGCCTTGTTGTCCAACGAGGGGCATACACGCGATGGGTCGTACTAGGGCTGCTCTTGGATGTTCGAGAAAAGCCTAGTGCTTCATGTCGTTAGTGTGTGCTTAAACTGGACCAGATGCTGGGCACCACGACAGCTCAGTGACTATCACTGATTGCTGTGCAGACACATGGATTTGGGCCGGTGTCTGTGGGAGTTTGCGCATTCTCCCCGTGCTTGCGTGGGTTTTCTCCGGGTGCTCCGGTTTCCTCCCACACCCCAAAGATGTGCTATTAGGCTGATTGGAGGTAATAAATTGTCCCTAAATTAGTTTCCCTCAATGTGGAATGCCATAAGCATAGATAAGGGTCATGGGTGGAGGGGGGGGACTGGTAATGTTAAAATGGCGGCGCGGGATCGTTGGGCCTGTTTCCCGGGCTGTTTTTGTTCTTTGTTCTTTGTTATCAGGGAAAATCAGGATGCACAAGAAAACCTAGACAGTGATGCTTACATCCCACATGTGAATACATTTAAAAATATGACTTTGTGTCAGTAACCTAAGTTGTTCATAAATAGTTTGACCCGGGACACTGATCCTTCTTATTAGTTACTTCCTGTAAATTAGAATATCTGCACATTATCAGCACACTCTGAGTCCTTTCATTCAGCCAATTTCTTAAACGGATCAATCGTTTGCCTTCAATCCCGTGATTTCACGTCCAGCTAACAGGGTGGAATTATGTCAAATTCTTTCTGAAGGTCCATATGAATAACATTCACTATTTTGGTCACCACATCAACAGATTCAATCAGGTTTGTCCAGGATGACCCACTCTTTACAAATCCATGCTGGATCTCTGAGAAGCTGATTTTTTTCAACCTGCTTAGTCACTCAGTCCTTAATTATAGATGCTCCCATTAATTATAGGCTTGAATGTTAATTGTAGACTCAACCATTAATTATAGACTCCAGTAATTCCCCGATGACAAATGTTCAAATAACCGGTCAAACTGTTTCTCCCCTCTCATCTTAAATCATTAAGTACTGGATACTCACTGGCAACTATTATCACAATCTCTGAGCTCTTCCCAGCTTTCTGCATCCCAGCTTTATCTTGGTGATTGTTTCTCCCGCTGCCTTCCCGCCAAGCTCTGGAATCCTTTCCCTCGTCTCCACCTTCCCTGCTCTCCTTTCTCCTTTCATAAGCTCCTTCAATCTGCTGCTTTGCTCAGAGCTCTGCCACCTGTCCTAATATCGACTGATGCAGCTCTGTGCCACAACTGATAATGTTCATGTGAAGCTCCTGGGGATAATTTACTAATTTAACAGCGCTATATAAATGCAATATGTTGCCGAGCGAATATGTGGTCAGCAACTTTGTAGAGAGTCAAATAAGGCAAAGAGTTGACAAACACTTCGGGTCAGGCTCAGAATGTGGCCAGGACAGGAGTTGCTTCAGAGGGGTCCGAATTTAATAAAGAATCCAGCCCCTGAACAAGAGGATTAATTCACTCTTGCTGAACAGAGGCCATTCGACCCAATCTCAATGGGAGGAGAACAGATTTGTCCCTGTAAACAGCCACATGAATCCAACGAGTAATGGCGGATTGATTACCCAGAATGCTCCAGGGGATAAACTGTGCTCCATCAATCACTCCAGGAACCCAATCTGTCATCGCTATGTTGAACTGTGCTCTGAGCATGCTCACAGTGCGGCTGATGGAGACAGACCGTGGGGAACATGTGGCTTAGGGTTGGGGTGGGCGGAGAAATTCTGAGCACAGGGGACGAATGCATGAGTCATCCTGCCTGCCAGCCTCTCCTCGGAGTTCATGCCCATGCCCTGCTGCCCCTGGAGAGGGGTCATGCGGTGTCCACTGACCCTCTTGATACTTTCCACATCAGGTGGCTTCCTCAGAGTACCGAGTACCTTACACATACTGGGTGGCATGGTAGCACAGTGGGTTAGCACTGCTGCTTCACAGCTCTAGGGATCTGGGTTTGATTCCTGGCTCGGGTCACTGTCTGTATGGAGATTGCACATTCTCCCTGTGTCTGCGCGGGTTTCCTCCGGGTACTCCAGTTTCCTCCCACAGTCCAAAGATGTGCGGGTTAGGTTCATTGGCCATGCTTAAGTTGCCACATTTAATGAGATCATGAGTGATCTGCTGTGATAACACTCGCCTTATCCTCATAACATGCACTTCTTTGACGGTGGGAGGAAACCCACACAGAAAAGTGGAGAATGTGTAAACTCCACACAGATAGTCACCGGAGGCTGGAATTGAACTCACGCTGTGAGGCAGGAGGCTAACCACTGTGCCAATACATATACTGGCACTGGAGGGAACGCAGAGGAAATTCACTAGGTCTTTTTATTCCGCAGGTGGAGGTCCACCTCGTGTCAAACGAGGGGCATGCACACGGTGGGTCGTGCGTGGGCTGCTCTTGGAGGTTCCGGGAGTGGCCTAGTACTTCGTGTCGGTGTGTGTGCTTGATCCTGGACCGGTAGATGGGCGCCGCAACAGCTCGGTGACTAGCACTGCTAGCTGTGCAGATACATGGATTTGGGCCTGTGTCTGTGGGAGTTTGCGCATTCTCCCTGTGGTTGCGTGGGTTTCCTCCGGGCACTCCAGTTTCCTCCCACACCCCAAAGATGTGCTCTTAGGCTGATTGGTTTTACCAAATTGACACTATTCTCCCCTGAATCTGGCTAAGTTAGGGGTTCCATTCATAGACATGCAGGGTAGAATAGGTGTAGGGTGATGCGGCGGCGCGGGCTCGTTGGGCCAAAGGGCCTGTTTCCCGTGCTGGGTTGTTCTTTGCTCTTTGATTCTGGAGTTGAGGGGGTTGGTTTACCAGGAGAGACTGACTAGAGTGGGACTATACTCATTGGAATTCAGAAGAATGAGGGGAGATCTTATAGACACATAAGATTATGAAGGGAAAAGATAAGATAGAAGCAGGAAAGTTGTTTCCACTACCAGGTGAAATTAGAACTAGGAGGTATGGCCTCAAAATAAGGAGGAGCAGATTTAGGACTGAGTTGAGGAGGAACTTCTTCACCCAAAGGGTTGTGAATCTGTGGAATTCCCTGGCCAGTGAAGCAGTTGAGGCTACTTCACTGAATATCACTAAGGCAATGATAGATAATTTTTTGAACAGTAAATGAATTATGGGTTAAGGTGAACAGGTGGGTAAGTGGAGCTGAGTCCACAAAAAGATCAGCCATGATCTTATTTAATGGCAGAGCAGGCTCGAGGGGCCAGATGTACTACTCCTGCTCCTAGTTCTTATGTTATGTTCTTGTGTAACATCCTTGCTTAAATAGGGAGACCAAAACGGAAAACAATATTCCCAGATATGGCTTCAACAATGCCCTGTAGAATTGCATCAAGGCATCCCTGCTTCTGTACTCAAATCCTTTTGCTATGAAGGGCAACAGATGGTCTGGCTGTCTCCCACAGTCCTGTGCAGGTTAGGTAGGTTGGCCATGCCTCTTTGCATCTCAAGATGTGTAGGTTAGGGGGATAGGGCAGGTGGTGGGCCTGGGTAAAACGCTCTGTTCGAGAGTCAGTGCAGACTCGATGGGCACAAAGGCCTCCTTCTGCACTATAGGGATTTGATACCATGTGCCTTTGTTACTGCTTATTGCACCTGCATGCTTACCTTCATCTTGGCCAAGAACGATTGTCACCTGGTGCAAAGGATAGGAGTTTTGTTTTTTCATTGTCTACTGACATTTCACACTGAGACACATGAGGATATATTAGGCAGGTGACCAAAACTACTCAATCACTATCCTCCAGATTGAGGGAAACTATAACTGAGACGGACCTCTAATGGCGGCCGGAATGCCCACAATGCCATGCGTCTCAGAAAGTGCTCTAGCTATCCCTATTGTGTAGCTGGACCCCGCATACCCGGGGTCTCCGGCTCTCTTTGAGGTCGGGGCCGGAGAGAAGCGGCGCATGGTCAGAGTAGGGAATCTTTGTGGTCCACAACCGACCTGGAAACACCCGCTACGTCACAATACCCAGCTGATTGACGGCGGCTTTGACCAATAGAAAGAGCGGGGCGGAGTGAATGAGGGGGCTGGAAGTGGAGCATGCGCCATCCCTATAATGGCGGTGGAGAGAAGTTTTCTTGGGATGTGGAATGATTAAATGGAAAAAGGTCGAGTCAGAGGGAGTAATTAATCCGGCAGGTGGGTGGAGACGCTTCGTAAACGTTTTGTGTGGACCGGAAAACCCTAAACTAAACTTCCAGGTCTTCCGTTTTCACCGAGCGCCGCCGCTCATTTCTCCCAGTTTCGTTGCTGCCTGTTAATGGCCCCATGTCGGCAGCGAGCAATGAGCAGAAGGCCGCATGCGTCACGGCCATCTTTTTGAGGGGCAAGATTTCGTACTACACATGCGCGGCCGCCATACTTATTGGGGGCAATGTTTTTTGTTTCACATTTTGAGTTAGAATATCTGATTGATGAGGCAAAACAACCCTGTATGTCCAAGGTAGTGACTATCATATTTATCATATTGTGCGTTTAACGTCATAAAACTTCACAAATCATTTCACAGAAATGTGAGAGAGTGACATTTCTCACTGAGCCACATAAGGAGATATTAGGCAGGTGACCAAAAGCTTGGTCAAGGAGGAAAGTTTTAAGGAAATTACTAAAGGAGGACAAGTTGAAGGATCCTGCTGAGCTTGTGAGCAAGAGAAATGAAAGATCCAATGGCGGACTGATTAAAATCAGCAATGTTCAAGAATTAAATGAGTGTAGAGATCTCAGAGGGTATGTGGCTGGAAGAGATTACAGCGATAAAGGAGTGAGATTGTACAGGGATTTGAAAAGAAGGATGTGATATTTAAGATTTTGGTGGTTGTTAACCAGAATAAATTGCAGGTTGGTGTGCACAGGGATGACAGTAAACAAGACTTGATGTGAGTAATCACACAGGCAGCAGCATTTAGGATGACCTCAAGATTGCAGCGAGGTTGAATGTGGGAGGCCGGTAAGGAGTGTGTTAGGATAATTTAAGTCTATAAGTAACAAAGGGATGGATGAGAGTTTCAGCAGCAGTTGAACTGAGACTGGGGTTGAGTCGGTTAATGTTCCTGAGGTGGAAATTGGCCATCTTAGTGATGATGTCGATAGGTGGATGGAAGCACATCTTGGGATCAAATATGATTGTTTGGTTCCATGTTAGAGAGATTGTGTCACTGTCATAGGGTCATAGAGGTTTACAGCATGGAAACAGGCCCTTTGGCCCAACTTGTCCAATCCACCCTTTTTTTTTAAGACCCCTAAGCTAATCCCAATTACCTGCATTTGGCCCATATCCCTCTATACCCATTGATGCATGTAACTATCTAAATGCTTTTAGAAAGACAAAATTGCACCTGCCTCTACTACTACCTCTGGCAGCTTGTTCCAGACAGTCAACACCCTCAGTGTGAAAAAATTGCCCCTCTGGATACCTTTTCTATCTCTCCCCTCCCACCTTACACCTATGCCCTCTAGTTTTAGACTTCCCTACCTTTGGGAAAAGATAATGACTATCTCCCTTGTCTATGCCCTCTTTATTTTATAGAGCTCTGTAAGATCACCTCTCAGCCTCCTACGCTCCAGAGAAAAAACTCCCAGTCTATCCACCCTCTCTTTATAACTCAATCCATCAAGTCCTGGTAGCATCCTAGTAAATCTTTTCTGCACTGTTTTTCGAGTTTAATAATATCCTTTCTATAGTAGGGTGACCAGAATTGCACACAGTATTCCAAGTGTGGCCTGACCAATGTCTTGTACAACTTCAAGACGTCCCAACTCCTGTATTCAGTGTTCTGACCGATGAAACCAAGCATGCCGAATGTTGTCTTCGCCACGCTGTCCACTTGTGACTCCACTTTGAAGGAGCTATGAACATGTACCCCTAGATCTTTGTTCTGTAACTCTCTCTTGGGAGAGTCTGTCCCTCTATCTTGGGAGTGGAGTTTGTAGCTGTGTCAATGGCTTCAGTCTGCCCAGTATTTGAATGGAGGAATTTTCTGCTGACCCCCTGCTGAATGTCAGACAAGTTGAGATGGTGTGTGCCTTGGAGGTAATGGTGTTCACATAAACCTTTTAGGTGGTGAAGGTTGAGGGTTCAGGAGGTTCTGTCAAATTTCTGGTTGTGCTGTAGATGTATGCAATCTGTTTTCCTCATACCTGCCAGTGCTAGCTCACTCTCTCTCAACTCTCATAGATGCCAAATGTTTGGGTAGGTTCAGGTGGGTCACTCCCTGAGGGACATTCGTGAACCAGTTTGGTGTATATAAAAATTGAGCAGTTTTCATTCTCACATTTTCCTCATAGGGTCCAGGTGAAGGCTGGGATGAAAGCGCTTTATCTGAATGCACGAAGCATTCGGAATAAAGTGGATGAGCTGGTGGCGCAGATCGACACAAATGGATACGATCTGGTGGCCATTACAGAGACGTGGCTGCAAGGTGACAGGGACTGGGAGATGAATGTACAGGGCTATCAAGTGTTTAGGAAGGATAGGCAGGAGGAAAGAGGGGGTGGCGTAGCTCTGCTGATTAAGGATAGTATCAAGGTGGTAGCAAGGGATGATATCGGAGCCAAAGAGCAGAACGTGGAATCGTTGTGGGTGGAGATTAGGAACAGCAAAGGGAGGAAGACGCTGGTGGGTGTCGTCTATAGGCCCCCGAATAATGATCTGGAGGTGGGGCGGGCTGTTAACACGCAAATAAGTGCGGCGTGCAGGAATGGGACGGCAGTAGTTATGGGAGATTTCAATCTGCATATTGATTGGTCGACCCATGTTGGACGAGGTGGGCTCGAGGAGGAGTTCTTGGAATGCTGCCGGGATAATTTCCTTGAACAGTGTGTGTTGGAGCCGACGAGGGAGCGAGCTATCTTGGATCTGGTGCTATGTAATGAGGCGGGTAGAATTAGGGACCTTGCGGTGAAGGATCCTCTTGGAGAGAGTGATCATTGTATGGTGGAGTTTCTGGTGCAGATGGAGGAGGAGAAAGTGGGTTCCCGGACACGCGTCCTTTGTTTGAATAGAGGGGAGTATGGTAGGATGAGAGAAGAATTGGCGAATGTGGACTGGGGGAATGTGTTGGAAGGTAGGTCTGCTGAGGAGCAGTGGAGGATCTTTAAGGAGATCTTTCTTGGTGCTCAGCAGAAATTTATTCCGATGGTTAAAAAGGACAGTAGGAAGAGAGGTAATAAGCCGTGGATAACGAAGGAGGTGAAGGAAAGTGTTAAATTAAAAGCGGAGGAATTTAGAGTAGCTAAGAGCAGTGGGCGAGATGAGGATTGGGAAAGGTTTAAATGTCAACAAAGATTGACAAAGAAGTTGATAAAGGAGGGTAGGAGAAGCTATGAGGCTGGGCTAGCACTTAATATAAAAAAGGATAGCAAGAGTTTTTATAAATATATAAAAAGGAAGAGGCTGGCTAGGGTGAACGTTGGTCCTTTAGAGGATGAGAAAGGGGAGCTAGTGGTAGGGGATGGGGATATGGCGAAGGTCTTGAATAACTTTTTTGTTTCTGTCTTCACGGAGGAGGACGTGAATAATTTGCCGGGTGTTAGCGATGGAAAGGTGGTAGGAATGGAGGGTCTTAATGACATTACTGTTACTAGAGAGGTGGTGCTCGACAGACTGGAGGGGCTGATTGTGGACAAGTCCCCAGGACCGGATGGAATGCATCCGAGGGTTCTGAAAGAAATGGCGGAGGTGATAGTGGATGCCTTGGTGGTTATTTTCCAGACGTCGCTGGATTCCGGGGAAGTGCCGGAAGATTGGAAAACGGCTAATGTTACGCCGTTGTTTAAGAAGGATGCCAGGCAAAAGGCGGGGAATTATAGGCCGGTTAGTTTAACGTCTGTGGTAGGTAAAATGTTAGAATCCATCATTAAGCAGGAAATTGCGAGGCATCTTGAAGGGAATTGCTTGATAGAGCAGACGCAACACGGTTTCATTAAAGGGAAGTCGTGTCTGACAAATTTACTGGAGTTCTATGAGGATGTGTCTAGGGCAGTGGATAGAGGAGAGCCGGTGGATGTGGTCTTTCTGGATTTTCAGAAGGCGTTTGACAAGGTACCTCACAAGAGGTTATTGCAGAAGGTCAGGGGACATGGAGTTGGGGGTAGGGTGTTAGCGTGGATAGAGGATTGGTTGTCAAATAGGAGGCAGAGAGTGGGGGTCAATGGGTGCTATTCGGATTGGCGGATGGTGACTAGTGGGGTGCCCCAGGGGTCGGTGCTGGGGCCTCAGCTATTTACCATTTATATAGATGATCTGGAGGAGGGAACCGAGTGCAGGGTGTCGAAATTTGCTGATGACACCAAGATTGGGGGAACGGCAAATTGTGCGGAGGGTGTGGAGAATCTGCAGAAGGATCTAGATAGGCTGGGCGAATGGGCCAGGAAATGGCAAATGGAATTTAATGTTGGCAAGTGTGAGGTGGTCCACTTTGGTAGGAAGAATGGTAGGAAGGACTATTACTTACGTGGCGAAAAACTGCAGCAGGCGACGGTGCAGAGGGACCTCGGGGTCCTTGTGCATGAATCGCAAAAACCCAGCTTGCAGGTGCAGCAGGTGGTCAGGAAGGCGAATGGGATGCTGGCCTTCATAGCGAGGGGGATTGAATATAAAAGTAGGGAGGTCTTGCTGCAGCTGTATAGGGCATTGGTGAGGCCGCAGCTGGAGTATTGTGTGCAGTTTTGGGCGCCGCACCTGCGCAAGGATATTTTGGCCCTGGAGGGAGTGCAGAGGAGGTTTACTAGGCTGATACCGGAGTTGAGGGGATTGAGCTATGAGGAGAGGCTGAATAAACTAGGCTTGTACTCGTTAGAGTTTAGAAGAATGAGGGGAGATCTCATTGAGACGTATAAGATGATGAATGGGATGGATAGGATAGAGGTGGAGAGACTGTTCCCGCTCAAAAAAGACAGTAGGACTAGGGGGCACAGCCTCAAGATAAAGGGGAGGCGGTTTAGAACGGAGTTGAGGAGGAACTTCTTCACTCAAAGGGTGGTGAATCTCTGGAATTCTCTGCCCGTTGAAGTGGTGGAGGCTGCCTCGCTAAATATTTTTAAGAAGCGGGTTGATGGGTTCTTGATAAGAGAAGGGATTAAGGGTTATGGGGAGAGGGCGGGAAAGTGGAACTGAGCCACGACAGATCAGCCATGATCTTATTGAATGGCGGGGCAGGCTCGAAGGGCTAGATGGCCTACTCCTGCTCCTATTTCTTATGTTCTTATGTTCTCATGCTGGCCTGACTAATTAACATTGATTCAGTTCAATTTCCCAACTTGCCTTTGTGTTTTTGTGGGTTCTGACATCTTGTTTTTCCAGATTGTGGTCTGGGAAATGAAGCCAGGAATCACCAGGATTTGACAGAGCTGCCCAGTTCATAGCAATCTGAATACATAGGATTTTGAACATGGAAGAAAAAAGTGCCGTTGACAGTGGGGAGAAAGCGTACACGTGTTGTGTGTGTGAACGAGGATTCAGCCAAGCATCAGACCTGTTAGAACATAAATGCAGTCACAACGGGAAGAAGCTGTTGGAGCCTGAGGATTGTGGGAAGGGACCTGACTCCCCACCTGACCTTGAAACTAATCGGTACAGTCACAGTGGGGAAAGACAGTTCACCTGCTCTGACTGCGGGAAGGTATTCGGTCGGTTGCCTAACCTATTGAAGCACAGGTACATTCACACTGGGGAGAGACCGTACACCTGCTCCAAATGTGGGAAAGGATTTACTCAGTCATCCAACTTACGATCACACCAGCGAATTCACACTGATGAGAAACCTTTTAAATGCCCAGATTGTGACAAGTGTTTTAAACGTCCTGGGAATCTGATTTCCCACCAACTAGTTCACACGGAGGAGAGACCTTTCAGCTGCCCGCAATGTGGGAAGGGTTTTAAGAGTTCTGCGAAACTGATGACCCATAAACTAATTCACAGAGATGAGAGACCTTTTAACTGTCCACACTGTAAGAAGTGCTTTAAAAGTTCAAGGGAACTGAAGTTCCATCAACGTGTTCACACCGATCAAAGACCTTTTAAATGTTCCAACTGTGAGAAGTGCTTTAAAACCTCTGGGGATCTGATGTCCCATCAAAATGTTCACTCTAACGAAAGACCTTTTAAATGCCCATATTGTGGAATATGCTTCAAACGTTCCAGTGAGCTGAAGTCTCATCAACGTGCTCACACTGACGCGGGACCTTATATATGCTCAGAATGTGGGAAGTGCTATAAATATTTCCAGGGGCTGATGTCCCACCAAGGTGTTCACACTGCGGAAGGATAAAATCAGTGAGAACATACACTGCAGCAAAGCTAGCAGAAAGGGGTGAATATTAAAGTTTGCTGCAGGAAGACAAAGTACAAGCAATTCCCCCTCTGCCAAGGTGGAGAACAAGACAGCTACACATCAGGTGGTGGGTAGCAGAAATAACAACAACAATGGAGATCTAAGTGGGACTGGCCACCTGAAGGATCTGGAACAATGTGTTTAACATTGGCCATCAGGGGAGTAATCGGATGAAGAGTGTATCTGTATCCACAAGTCATAAAGTATTTCTTTGTAAAATGTTACCCTGGTCATGAATAATTTCAACGTAGCATGTAATATTTCGATGCAGTTTGGCAGTTGGTGGTTGGGATGGAGAGAGATTTATAAGACAGACATATGGTTACAACACACAGACCAATGGAATTCAGTGGTGACCATGTGTATGACTGAGGGCCAACAGGGGAATAATTGTGGAAGGGTTAGATTTATGAGAACAAACTGCAGCAAAACTAGCAGAAAGGGTTAAGGGAACATCTGTGATTTATGGGTGACTTTAATCTGCATGTGGATTGTGAGAGTCAAATTAGTTGCAGAATAATAGAGGAGGAATTTCTGGAGTGCACACAGGATGGTTTTCTGGAACAATATATCGAGGAACCAACATCTTGAACTGGGTGTTGTGCAATGAGAAAGGATTAGTTGGCGATTCACTTGTGAAATAACCCTTGGGGATGAGTGACCATAATGTGGTAGAATTCTTTGTCAGGGTGGATAGTGATGTAGTTGATTGTGAGACCAAGGTCCTGAATCTCAATAAAGGTAACTATGATGGTATGAGGCATGAATTGGCCATGATGGACTGGGGAACATTATTGAAAGGACAGGCAATGGCAGGCATTTAAAGAATGAATAGGTGAACTCCAGAAGTTGTTTATTCCTGTTTGGTGCAAGAGTGTTGTGAAATTGTGGCCAAACCATGGCTTACAAGGGAAATTAGAGAGAGTATCAGATTCAAGGAAGAAGCATACAAATTGGTAAGAAAAAGCAATAGGCCTGAGGATTAGAGGAGTTTAAAATTCAACAAAGGAGAACCAAGGGATTGATTAAGAAGGGGAAAATAGAGTATGAAAATAAACTAGCAGGAAACATAAAAATTGACTGTAAAAGTTTCTATAAGTATGTAAAGAGAAGAAGATTGACACAAACGAACGTAGGCTCCTTACACTCAAACGGGACAATTCATAACGAGGAAATAAAGAAATGGCTGTGGAGTTAAATTTGCTTCAGTCTTCACAAAGGAAGACATGAATAAAGTACAATGTACCACAAGTGCCGAGAGAAACGTGTTTTAATGAGGAGCTGAAGGAAATCAGCCTTAGTAGAGAAATGGTTCTGGGAAAACTGATGGGATTGAAGGTGGATAAATCTCCAGCTTCTGATAATCTTCATTCCAGAATCCTTAAAGAAGTGGCCCTGAAAATAATAGATCTATTGGTGGTGATTTTCCAAAACTCTTTGGCCTCTGGAATAGTTCCTACAGATTGGAGGATAGCTAATGTAAGTCTGCTATTCAAAAAGAGAAGTAGAGAGAAAACAGGAACCGTAGACCAGTGAGCTTAACATTGGTGCTGGGGAAGTTGCTAGAGTCCTTCAGCCCTCTGAGTCTGCACCCATCATGCTGCTCAACTGAACTAAAACCCCCTATTCTTCTGGGGACCATATCCCTCTATTCCCATCTTATTCATATTTATTTGTCAAGGTGCCTGTTAAAAGTCATTATCATACCTGCTTCCACTACCTCCCCCAGCAGCGAATTCTAGGCACCCACCACCCTCTGTGTAAAAAAAAACTTTCCCCACACATCTCGTTTAAACTTTGTCTCTCGCCCTTTAAACCTATGCCCCCTAGTAACTACTGTTCCACTCTGGGAAAAAGGTTCTGACTATCCACTCTGTCCGTGCCCCTCATAATCTTGTAGACTTCTATCAGGTCGCCCCCTCAGCCTAAGTCGTTCCAGAGAGAACAAACCAAGTTTATCCAACCTCTCCTCATAGCTAATGCCCCCCATATAACGCAACATCCTGGTAAATCTTTTCTGTGCCCTCTTCAAAGCTTCCACATCCTTTTGGTAGTGTGACGACCAGACTATATTCCAAGTGCAACCTATCTAGGGTTCTATAAAACTGCAACATGACTTGCCAATTTTTGAACTCCATGCCCCGGCCGATGAAGGAAAGCATGCCGTGTGCCTTCTTGACTACCTTCTCCACCTGCATTGCCACTTTCAGTGACCTGTGTACCTGTACACGCAGATCCCTCTGTCCGTCAATACTCTGAAGGGTTCTGCCATTTACCATACATTTCCCATCTGTATTAGACCTTCCAAAATGCAATACTTCACATTTGTCTGGATTAAACTCCAAATCCATCTCTCCACTCGAGTCTCTAACCAATCTATATCCAGCTGTGTCCTCTGGTCCTCATCACTATCCGCAGTTCCACAAACCTCTGTGTCATCCACAAAGTTACTAATCAAACCAGTTACATTTTCCTCCAGATCATTTAAATATATTACAAACAGCAAAGGTCCCAGCACTGATCCCTGAGGAATGCCACTTGTCACAGCCCTCCATTCAGAAACGCACACTTCCACTGCTACCCTCTGTCTTCTTTGACTGAGCCAGTTCTGTATCCATCTCACCTCTGATCCCATGCTACTTTCCCCTCTACAGCCTGTACCTTGTCAAAGGCCTTACTGAAGTCCATGTTGACAACATCCACTGCCCTACCCTCACCAATCATCTTCGTCACTTCCTTCAAAAACTCGATCAAGTTGGTGAGACACGACCTCCCCTTCACAAAACCTCTTTGAACTGAGGTGAGGAGAAATTTCTTCACCCAGAGGGTGGTGAATGTGTGGAATTCATTATCACAGAATGTGGTTGAGGCTAAAACATTGTCCGATTTCAAGAATTAATGAGTTAGAGCCCTGGGGGCTAAAGTGATCAAGGGATATGGGGGAAGGGGAAATCAGGATATTGAATTTAATGATGAGCCATGATCAAAATGAATGATGGACTGAATGGTCTATTCCTGCTTCTAGTTTCCATGTTTCTGAGTGAAACCATGCTTGGCAGCGGCTGTGGAGCAAGAAACAGAGTTAATATTCCAGCTAAAAGATATTTCATCAGAGCTGGAATAGTTAAAGTGAAAACAGATGGAGAACAAGCACTTGGCTATGAACATGGGTAATTCCAGGGAGAAATGTGCCATGTGAACGATTCCTTCTGTTGATGAAGACGCTCAGGTTAGGGAAACCTCTATAGATACTCAGACCCCTGTGTTGCGCTGTCAACCATGTCATCTCCCCGTGTTACCTTTACATCATTTAGTTTTACAAACAGCTTCATGTCGGTTTACAATCTGTGAAGATTAACATCTGTGATGTTTTTGCCTGAGAAATCACAGCCTGCAGTCTTGTGCCCTCTTTTGCAGCTAGCAGTGTGCAGGATATTTCTGCTAAACCGCATCTTTGAACACTTTTTTACTGGAGGTGATCATTAGTGTGGCTACGAACACCCTTCACGCTGTATCACCGTAACCTGTAAAATTGTGGACCGAGAGCTGCAAAATGGGAACGGTTTATACAGTTCTTCTTTTCTGCTCCAGCACAGATATAATGTGAATAAAGAATGGAAAGATTTAAAAAAATTAAGTCCTCGCCATAATATGTTGGTGTTTTCAATATTCAAAAAATGTGAAATTGAGGCAATTATCTTGGAAAACTTGGGGGGAAAAAATTTTTTCGCAAATTTTACTGTTTGTGTCCATTGCTTAATCTGGCTGATGAACGGAAAACTGTGTGATTCTCACTTGCAAGGTAGTTTTATTCAGAATACAAGATGAACAAGCTGTGATGACTCAATATCGGATCAAAGTTTAATAAATTGCAAAATTCCAATCAATGAAAGTTTCACCACATTCTTCAGATCCTCTCTGATTTGTGTTTGGGTCATGGTATAAATGAATGTGTTGGTGCAACAATTCAGGAGTTGCAGCATAAATCCCAGTTCCTGCACAAATCCAGGAATGTAGAAATGGATTATTTTGATGTTTTCTAATCGGCCACAAAAAGAATAGATCAGGAAAACTAACTATAACAAGACAAAATTTCTTGATTATAGCAAACAATAAGGTAATGGATTTCCTTCTCTTCTCTATCTCTGAATCATTTGGACTCTCCCCACTCCTATGGCCCAAAGTTTCCTGCAGACATTGCTCAAGACTAGAATGTCTTTAATGGTTGAAACATTGAGCAGCAGAATCAACAAGAAAGGAACAAACAGGGTTAAAATATAATGTAGAATACCAACTGCTGCCCATGATCTTGATTTGGCAACAGTATTAGTTGCATAACAAAACCAAGGACTATTGCTGAAATAATATATACCCTCAGGTATGAAGTACCAGAAAGTGTTCTTTACACTGAACAGCCCACTCACTGTTCCGAGAGCCACATATACCGTTTCTTCAATACGATATTTCATTTTCAGCTTCTGACCGGTAATGGCCATGAATTGATCAAAGGTGAAAGTGACAGTGAACCAGACAGATCAGTGACTGCGTAAAGCAGAATGGCATGGATATTACACACATTAATGTGCGCAATGAACAGAAATTGGTCAATAAAAGAGATAGGAATTTGCCTCAAGATGAGATCGATGATCACGACCAGTAGACCCGCCGCTGACGTGGGAAATGAGGTAACGTGTGATACGTTTGGAAAGCCCATACCTTCCTCGAGACAGCATGAGAATCGTCAATAAGTTCACTGTAAGGAAGAGAGACACAATGAACTCATATTTCAGACTGAGAATAGGAGCAGCAGCCTGTCAGGATTCTGGGGGAACAGCTGCAGCATTTTTACTGAATCCAGACTTAGAATAGAATGACTTCACTTGTAACCTCTCGCAATTGGAGACAGAGGTTAAAGTGCTGAAATGATGTAGCAAGAAATAAAATAAGCCAACAGGCATGGTGTGTATTTCCTACCTTGTGCCAGCATGCCACCCTCTGCTGGTGTGGGGAGATGTCAATGGGGTTACCATTGACAGTGGCGGGGGCAGAGATTCCCGCCCCTAGCAAACAACGCGTCATCTCCCACCAGTGGCTGAATCTCGGCCAATGTGAGTGTGTGTTTGAGAGACTGTGTATATGTGTGAAAGCGAGAAAATTTGAGAGATTGTGCGTGGGAGAGAAATATACATTGGCTGTTAGAGAAAGGGATCGTGTGTGTGTGAGAGAGTTATCGAGTGTGTTTGTGAGGTGAGCAGAGCGTTCACTCCCAGCTTTAGATTTTGCAAAGCCTCGCGTCCACTTCCCATCTATTCCTGGAATACATGAGGGTAAGTGAATAAATACGTCTGTGTGTTTGAGAAAAAGAAAGATTCGGTATGTATATGTAAGTGCATTGTCGTAGTTATCACAGCTCAATGAATATGTGAATGTTACTTGTGGGTTTTATGTCAGGAGTAAATGAAATGTGAGTCCCATACACATGGGCAATATTACTTGGGCTAGTCTAGGCCATGCAGCAGTCCTTTGGACATGCTTCACCACCCAGTTACACTGGCAGGTTGTCTACTGGAACTTGACTTGTACATCATATCCACTTATCCAATTATAATACGATTGTCTGAATGTTAACTATTAAAACTTAACTATATTGAAATTGTAAGCATTGATGGTCAATTGGATTCAGGGAAGGAAATGCTCAGCATTTCAGTTCTAAATGATTGCTTCATTATTCAGTGAGTGTAAGATATTTTTCCAGAATATCCGAAAAGGGAAAATAACTTCTCAGACCGCATTCAGTCACATCAACCAAGAGTCTGTTTAATATAGTTCTTCTTGTTATTTAAACAACATTACTAATCTGTGCTAATAGAAATACATCTCCTTTCTGAAACCAATCATTTTCACATCAGTTGTACCCACAAGGTCAAACTTATTCTCACTTCTCCAGCTGCAGCCTTTACAATGGCTCCTGCAATTATGACCACTCATGGTCACTCCTATAATCCAACACATCGACACAACTTCTGGCAAATGTGACATCTGTCAAGAATGATACCTTCTTCATGTTCTGTGATCCAACCTTCAGGAACAGTGGAACAAATCATTAAATTCAATGTCAACCTCACCTGTGGATCAGTGATAATGAAATGGTGATTGAGCAAAATATGAAAGCGAACATCCAAACTGATCGCCAGTCCAATATTTGGTGTTGCTTCTAAAATTTTGGGTGGCACAGTGGTTTGAACTGCTGCCTCATAACATCAGAGACCCTGGTTCATATTTCCAGCCTTGGAAGACTGTGTAGAAGTTGCATGTTCTCCTTGTGTGTGTGTGTGGGTTTCCTCCTGGTGCTCTGGTTTCCTCCCACAGTCGTAAGATGCGAAGGAGAGGTTGATTGGCCAAACTAAATTGTCCTTTAGTCTCACCGGATGTAGGTGAGAGGGCAATTAGCTGCATAAATGTAGAGGGTTATGGGAATAGAGCCTGGATGCTCTGGTGCAGAGTCAGTGCAGGCTGGATAGGCCGAATGGCCTCCTTTTGCATGGTAGTGACTCTATGAACCTATGGTTATAATTATACTGTGAATCCAAGGCCATGAGAAAAATAAACCAACTTGGTGAACAGGTTATGCAGTATTCCAGGGAAGAAACAAAGATAATGTTACCACTTCAAGTTGCTCTGAGTGACAAGACACAGTGTGGCTCGGCAGCGAAAAAATCTTCACATGCCTGGAACAGAACTAGGTTGAGGTACAAACTTAATAGAACATAGAACATTCCAGCGCAGTACAGGCCCTTCGGCCCTCGATGTTGCGCCGACCAGTGGAACCAATCTAATGACCCTCTAACCTAAATTATTCCAATGTTATCCATATGCCTATCCAGTGACCATTTGAACGCCCTTAAAGTTGGCGAGTCCACCACTGCTGCAGGCAGGGCATTCCACGCCCTTACTACCCTCTGAGTAAAGAACCTACCTCTGACATCCATCCTATAATTACCACCCCTTAATTTAAAGCTATGTCCCCTCGTGTTAGCCGTCACCATCCGAGGAAAAAGGCTCTCACCGTCCAACCTATCTAACCTTCTGATCATCTTGTATGCCTCAGTTAGGTCACCTCTTAACCTTCTCTCTAACGGAAATAATCTCAAGTCCCTCAGCCTTTCCTCATAAGACCTTCCCACCATACCAGGCAACATCCCGGTAAACCTCCTCTGCACCCTTTCCAATGCTTCCACATCTTTCTTATAATGCAGTGACCAGAACTGTACGCAGTACTCCAAATGCGGCCGCACCAGAGTTTTGTAGAGTTGCAACGTGATCTCACAGCTCCGAAATTCAATCCCTCTACCAATAAAAGCTAACACACCGTACGCCTTCTTAACAACCTTATCAACCTGGGTGCCAACTTTCAGGGATCTATGCACGTGTACACCGAGATCTCTCTGCTCGTTGACACTACCAAGAGTCCTTCCATTAGCCCTATAGTCTGTAATCCTGTTACTCTTACCAAAGTGAATCACCTCACACTTTTCTACATTAAACTCCATTTGCCACCTCTCAGCCCAGCTCTGCAGCTTATCTATGTCCCTCTGCAAACTGTAACATCCATCCTCACTGTATACAACTCCTCTGACTTTGGTGTCGTCAGCAAATTTACTAATGCATCCTTCGACACCCTCATCTAGGTCATTTATAAAAATGACAAACAGCAGTGGCCCCAAAACAGATCCCTGAGGTACACCACTTGTAACTGAACTCCAGGTTGAATATTTCCCATCAACCACCACCCTCTGTCTTCTATCAGCTAGCCAATTCCTGATCCAAACTGCTAAACCACCCTCAATCCCATGCATCTGCATTTTCTGCAGTAGCCTACCATGGGGAACCGTATCAAATGCTTTGCTAAAATCCATATACACCACATCAACTGCCTTGCCCTTATCCAACTCTTTGGTCACCTTTTCAAAAAACTCGATAAGGTTTGTGAGGCACGATCTACCCTTCACAAAACTGTGTTGACTATCCCTAATCAATTTATTTCTCTCTAGATGATTATAAATCCTATCTCTTATAATTCTTTCCAAAACTTTGCCCACAACAGAAGTAAGGCTCACTGGTCTATAATTCCCAGGATGGTCTCTACTCCCCTCCTCGAACAAGGGGACAACATTTGCTATCCTCCAGTCTTCCGGCATTATACCTGTAGTCAATGATGACATGAAGATCAAAGCCAAAGGCTCTGCAATCTCCTCCCTAGCCTCCCATAGAATCCTAGGGTAAATCCTGTCTGGCCCAGGGGACTTATCTATTTTCATACTCTCAAGAATTGCTAACACCTCCTCCTTATGTACCTCAATCCCGTCTAGTCTAAAAGCCTGTATCTCAGTATTCTCCTCGACTACATTGACTTTTTCCTGCGTGAATACTGACGAAAAATATTCATTTAGTGCCTCTCCTATTTCTTCAGGCTCCACGCACAACTTCCCACTACTGTCTCTGACTGGCCCTAATCTTGCCCTAACCAATCTTTTATGACGGCCTCAAAGCAGTAGACTGCGGAGCAATGCACTTCCACATTAACTGAAGTCCTATAGTTTTGTCACAATCAGTCACAATTATCCATCAGACTGGGGTTGTGTGGCTGGAGCTGCATTAATGAATAGCAATTACAACATGCTACTGCGTAGAGGGACCTGGGGGTCCTTGTGCATGAATCGCAAAAACCCAGTCTGCAGGTGCAGCAGGTAATCAAGAAGGTGAATGGGATGCTGGCCTTTATAGCGAGGGGGATAGAATATAAAAGCAGGGAGATCTTGCTGCAACTGTACAGGGCACTGATGAGGCTGCAGCTGGAGTACAGTGTGCAGTTTTGGTCGCCGCACTTGCGGAAGGATATATTGGCCTTGGAGGGAGTGCAGAGGAGGTTCACTAGGCTGATACCGGAGATGAGGGGGTTTGCTTATGAAGAGAGACTAAATAGACTGGGTCTGTACTCGTTGGAGTTTAGAAGGCTGAAGGAGGGGATCTTATAGAGATGTATAAGATAATGAAAGGGATAGATAGGGTAGAGGTAGAGAGATTCTTCCCGCTTAGGAAGGATAGCAGGACTAGAGGGCACAGCCTCAAGATAAGGGGGGGCAGTTTAGATTGGAGCTGAGGAGGAACTTCTTCACTCAAAGGGTGGCGAATCTTTGGAATTCTCTGCCCGTTGAAGTAGTGGCGGCTACCTCGTTGAATATATTTAAGTCACGGTTAGATAGATTTCTGATAGACAAGGGAATTAAGGGTTATGGGGAGAAAGTGGGAAAGTGGAACTGATCCACTTCAGATCAGCCATGACCTTATTGAATGGCAGGGCAGGCTCGAAGGGCTAGATGGCCTACTCCTGCTCCTATTATGTTCTTATCCCACAATACAAGGGCATGGTCAATGACAAACCTGACTGCAAGTCATAGAGGTGAATGGCCTCTCCTCCATGTGGCTCCAAAATGAGAAACATACGATGTAATCCGTTGGAGCAGGAGCATGATAGTTGTGGAGTTGTGGGTGAATCAGTATGTGGACGTTTTGAACGATCACTTAGAGACATTGGGGATAGACCTGCACTCGTTCCAATCTTCCCATCTGTGTAGATTTGCTTGTGGAGGACTGGGGTAATTCCTCATTACAACACTGGATAAGCAAATGACCTCACCCCGATATTACCACACCAGTTGTTCAGCAGACTCAGGAGCTGCGTGACCCTAATCTCAGAGATTAACTAAAGAAAAACTCATTGCACCATCGCTTCATGGAGTAGGCGTTGGAAATGAAAATGGACCAGAATTTTATCCATTGCTCATGCCCCATTGTCCAAAACCAGACTTTATGGTCTGACAGTGGCATTGCAGTTACTAATACTTCAAACACATTTAATCAAGGGCTGACATATCGTGAAATTTAGGCAATGTGGGCATTTCTCAGCTTCTGAAAGCTGACATGGATCTGGAGCAGGAAAGCTGCGTTTACCAGATGCTGCCATGACGTGAGTTTGACAGATCGTGTTAGAGCATGCACATGGTGGATCGATGTAGGTGCCCAGCTAGGTCATAAACACCAGCCGGCGCTGCAGTTCCAGAGCCAGGGATTTCACTACACCAATACAATTAAGGACCCCAGACACATCTCTCCTCCACCTTCTTCCGTCGGGAAAAAGATACAAAAGTCTGAGGTCACCGACTAACCATTCAAGAATAGCTTTTTCTCTGCTGCCATCAGAATTTTGAATGGACCTACCTCGCATTAAGTTGATCTTTCTCGACACCCTAGCTATGACTGTAACACTGCACTCTCTTGTTTCCTTCTCCATAAATGGTATGCTCTGCACGCAAGAAACAATACTTTTCACTGTATACTAATACATGTGGGCGGCACGGTGGCACAGTGGTTAGCACTGCTGCTTCACAGCTCCAGAGTTCTGGGTTCGATTCCCGGCTCAGGTCACTGTCTGTGTGGAGTTTGCACATTCTCCTCATGTCTGCGTGGGTTTCCTCCGGTTTCCTCCCACAGTCCAAAGATGTGTGGGTTAGGTTGATTGGCCATGCTAAGAAATTGCCCCTTAGTGTCCAGGGATGTGTAGGTTAGAGGGATTAGTGGGTATAATATATAGGGATATGGGGGTAGGGTCTGGGTGGGATTGTGGTCGGTGCAGACTCAGTGGGCCGAAGGGCCTTTTTCTGCACTGTAGGGTTCTATGATTCTATGAATAATAAATCAAATCAAACCACCAGAGCTCTCTCTCAATACTGGCAAGCGATGATGGAGAACCAATGCTACAATGGTCAGCGACGGTCTCATATTATGAAAGAATGCAACGAGGAGAAACAGGCGGGAAGAATAGAACAGCACTGAAAGAGAAAGTATAAAGGAACAGCAGACAAGGGGAAAAAGAGGAGGGGAAGAGAAGAAGGGAAATAGATGGAGGCGAAGAGGATGATCACTTAGAACCATAGAAATTTTCAGCTCAGAAACAGGCCTTTTGGCCCTTCTTGTCTGTGCCGAACCATTTTTTGCCTAGTCCCACTGACCTGCACTTGAACCATATCCCTCCACACCCCCTCTCATCTATGTACCCATCCAAGCTTTTCTTAAATGTTAAAAGTGAGCCTGCATTTATCCGGCGGCTCATTCCACACTCCCACCACTCTCTGCGTGAAGAAGCTCCCCCTAATATTCCCTTTAAACTTTTCCCCCTTCACCCTTAACCCATGCCCTCTGGTTTTTTTCTCCCCTCAGTGGAGAATGAGGGATCACAATGCTCTGGGAAATAACTAGTCAACATTACAAAAACTAACTAACGCAGAATGCTTTAACCAATCTTACACTCAACATGGATTTGAAAGCAAGAATATCTGATCACATTGGATTGCCTATTTGATGGAAGGAAGTATTTTAATAATTAAGTTTAATGGATATTTCACTCCATTCTTTAACTCCTCTCTGATCTTTCTCTGCGTCCCTGCGTAAATGAAAGGATTGATGCAGGAACTCAGTAACTGAAGCATATATCCGCTCTGCTGGAGAGCAAATGTAGCATTACTGAAATCGGAACCTACGGAATAAGTAAGGTTTGCAATTCGGACGTAGAAGATGGATACGCAGAACAGAAAGTATAACAGGATGAAGCTGCCGGAGATGGCAAAGAGTAAAACAATGGATTTTTTCCGCTTCTCCATCTCTGGGTCACTCTGATTCTCTCCATTGTTCTGGGCCCAGAGTCTCCTGCGGGCTCTGTTAGCCGCTATAATGCTTCTTACAGTCAGAGCATTTAACAACAAAATCAGAATGAATGGCAGACAAGGGGTTAAAATGGATCGAATCCAGTCATATGCGGCCCAAGCTGGTGATGTGTAATATATATCTTTTACACTACAAAACCATGGTACATTATTGATTATGTATATGGGTTTATAAGCAAAATATGTGGATATATTCTTCACGCAGGACAGTGCGCATATAATCCCTATAACCCATGCTGCCACCTGCTCAGTGCAATATTTTATCTTCAGCTTCTGACAAGAAATGGCCACAAACCGATCAAGTGTAAAAGCGACCGTTAACCAGGCAGAGCTGTCAATGGCTGCAAAGTTTAAGGAAGCACGAACACCACATACTGGTGTGATGGACAAGAAACTGGTTGGAAAATAAATCCCGGTGATCCGGTTTAATATTACAACTGTCACCACCACCAAGAGATCTGTAACCGCCATGGACACCAGGTAGTATGTTATACATCTGGAGAGACCACATGTTCTTCGACACAGGATCACAATCACCGCCATGTTCGCTATAATAGAAAGAGAGAGAGAGACCATTGTGAGTCTAGGCTGAATAAAACGCTCAACACAGGAATCTGAGAGCGTTGACACGTCAGAATAAAGTGAAAGTTGTGCTGTACTCTTGGGGTAATTATTTCCAAGTTTGAGCACTGTGAGGTACATTACAAATAAGGATTCACAGTGTCATGTTATTGTCAAATATTCTAAAGAAACATGAAACTGGCACACATATAATTCTCTCTGGCGCGCGTACAATTCTCTAAATTTGCACCCACTTTATTGTGGAGTCCAAGAGGTGTAGACAAACGCTGTAGGTAGAAGAAGGATTGGAATGAGGCACTCACTGAGTGTTAAAATGGGCGGCGTGGGCTTGTCGGGCCGAAGGGCCGGTTTCCTGTGCTGTGCTGTTCTTTGAAACCGAAAACACAGCAGACTCGAATGCAAAGTAGTATATCACATCAGCAAAAGAATTCCAGAAAAAAACAGAGTCTTTATTTGTGCAGCAAAACTGCGAACAGTAAGCGTGGAACGGATTATGTAGCACTTAGTATTAGAAGTGATTGATTTCAAGTAACTAATGCAAAATCAGTCACTGGTGTAAATGTCAACAGTCAACTTGGTCAAAAGCAATCTGTGACGGAGGGATGAGAATTGATGAGTTGCATTTCCCGACTTTTGTGGAACACATTTTTGGGATGTAGAGCTAACTCTTTCAATTTCCCAAGGAAATGCATTGCGATCTTTGGTGTCATTCCAGGCAATTGGAAATGGGAAATAATGACCCTTCAGCAATATCAGACCTATTCGGTGTTCCACTAGGCTTTTTGGGGTAAACAACTAATTTTATCATATATTGGATACTTGAATTGAAAAGCAAGTATGCTACCTTGAACGCAACATTTGAGATGCAATGTGGAGAAAATAACATATCTAGCAATCAGTCACAAACATTGCCAAGTGTGAGCAGAAGGCAATCTGGTATCAGCAGTCCTCAACTTGGAGACATCAGGATCAGTTAATATTGAACAGATATGCCGGGCTGAATCACTGAGTGTGAGAGACTGAGACCATAAACATGTGATTGAGACGCAAACAAAATTCACCCATTGGAGGTCAAGTAAAATATATCTGTTATATATGCAAACACATCGGTGTTTGATCAAGTCCCTTCAATAAATCTACGAACAGAATTCAATCGAAAATTATTAAATACTCAATCTTCCAATTCACTGAATCCTTGGTGGGTATTTATTTAGTCACTGTCAAAGCAAATAGAATATGGAATCTACATGTACACCCTGATCGCAATTGGAGTCACCCGCAACAGCAATGGCCATAGTACGCCTTGGCATTGCATCAAAAATGTGAGAATTTATTCGCCAGAAGACTGTTGATGCCACCACATAACTAGATTTACACCACAGTAACATTGTTTGTAACCTGCACACAGTAGCTTTGTGAGCAACGCAATGAAATTTAATTTCCACCTTGATCACAGTGTATGAATTTACCCACAGTAACAGCAGCAGATTAACAATGTAAGACGGGAAAGCAACAATAACATTAACACAAACAGATGTAACTGATCACAAAGAATATTGTTAAAGAGGATACCTAATGCAAGTTGATATGAAAACGATATGCTGGTAACAATGGAGATTTCTAGAAAATCCCATTATTTATGCCAGAATGCTATGTTAGAAAAGAAAGCAATCATATTCAAGTTATGAATGCATACAGGAAAAGGGAGGTCGTCCTGTTGGGAGTTTTCTATAGGCCTTCAAAAAATTCCAGAGATGTAGAGGAAAGGATTGCAAAGGTGATTCTGGACAGGAGCGAAGGTAACAGGGTAGTTGTTATGGGGGGCTTTAACTTTACAAATATCGACTGGAAACGCTATAGTTCAAGTAATTTAGATGGGTCAGTTTTTGTCCAATGTGTGCAGGAGGGTTTCCTGACACAGTATGTAGATAGGCCAACAAGAGGCGAGACCACATTAGATTTGGTACTGGGTAATGAACCAGGCCAGTTGTTAGATTTGGAGGTAGGTGAACACTTTGGTGATAGTGACCACAATTCGGTCACGTTTCCTTTAGCGATGGAAAGGGATAGGTATATACCACAGAGCAAGAGTTATAGCTGGGGGAAAGGAAACTATGATGTGATTAGGCAAGATTTAGGATGCAGAGGATGTGGTAGGAAACTGCAGGGAATGGGCACAATTGAAATGTGGAGCTTGTTCAAGGAACTGCATGTCCTTGATAAGTATGTACCCGTTAGGCAGGGAGGAAGTGGTCGAGCAAGGGAACCGTGGTTTACTAAAGAAGTTGAATCTCTTGTGAAGAGGAAGAAGGAGACTTATGTCAAGATGAGACGTGAAGGCTCAGTTAGTGCACTTGAGAGTTACAGGTTAGCCAGGAAGGACCTAAAGAGAGAGCTGAGAAGAGCCAGGAAGGGACATGAGAAGTCTTTGGCAGGTAAGATCAAGGAAAACCCTAAAGTTTTCTATAGGTCTGTCAGGAATAAAAGAAAGACTAGGGTAAGATTAGGGCCAGTCAAGGACAGTAGTGGGAAGTTGTGCGTGGAGTCTGAAGAGATAGGAGAGGTGCTAAATGAATATTTTTTGACAGTATTCACACAGGAAAAAGACAATATTGTCAAGGAGAATACTGAGATACAGGCTATTAGACTAGATGGGATTGAGGTACATAAGGAGGAGCTGTTAGCAATTTTGGGAAGTATGAAAATAGATAAGTCCGCTGGGCTGGATGGGATTTATCCTAGGATTCTCTGGGAGGCTAGGAAGGAGATTGCAGAGCCTTTGGCTTTGATCTTTATGTCGTTATTGTCTACAAGAATAGTGTCAGATGACTGGAGGATAGCAAATGTTGTCCCCTTGTTCAAGAAGGTGAGTAGAGACAATCCTGTAATTATAGACCAGTGAGCCTTACTTCTGTTGTGGACAATGTTTTGGAAAGGATTATAAGGGATAGGATTTATAATCATCTAGAAAGGAATAATTTGATTAGGGATAGTCAACAGGGTTTTGTGAAGGGTAGGTCATACCTCACAAACCTTATTGAGTTCTTTGCGAGGGTGACCAAAGAGGTGGATGAGGGTAAGGCAGTTGACGTGGTGTATATGGATTTCAGTAAAGCATTTGATAAGGTTCCCCATAGTAAGCTACTGCAGAAAATACGGATGCATGGGATTGAGGGTGATCTAGTGGTTTGGATCAGAAATTGGCTAGCTGTAAGAAGACAGAGGGTAGTTGTTGATGGGAATTGTTCGTCCTGGAGTTCAGTTACTAGTGGTGTACCACAAGCATCTGTTTTGGGGCCACTGCTGTTTGTCATTTTTATAAATGACCTAGATGAGGGCGTAGAAGGATGGGTTAGTAAATTTGCGAATGACACTAAAGCTGGTGGAGTTGTGGACAGTGCGGAAGGATATTGCAGGTTACAGAGGGATGTAGATAAGCTGCAGAGCTGGGCTGAGAGGTGGCAAATGGAGTTTAATGCAGAAAAGTGTGAAATAATTCACTTTGGAAGGAGTAACAGGAATATAGAGTACTGGGCTAATGGTAAGATACTTGGTAGTGTGGATGAGCAGAGGGATCTCAGTGCCCATGTGCATAGATCCCTGAAAGTTGGCACCCAGGTTGAAAGGGTTGTTAAGAAGGCGTACGGTGTGTTAGGTTTTATTGGTAGAGGGATTGAGTTTCGGAGCCATGAGGTCATGTTGCAGCTGTACAAAACTCTGGTGCGGCCGCACTTGGAGTATTGCATACAGTTCTGGTCGCTGCATTATAGGAAGGACGTGGAAGCATTGGAAAGAGTGCAGAGGAGGTTTACCTGGATGCTGCCTGGTATTGCGGGAAGGTCTTATGAGGAAAGGCTGAGGGACTTGAGGCTGTTTTCGTTAGAGAGCAGAAGGTTAAGAGATGACTTCATAGAGGCATATAAAATGATCAGAAGATTAGATAGGGTGGACAGTGAGAGCCTTTTTCCTCGGATGGAGATAGCTTCCACGAGGGGACATAGCTTTAAATTGAGGGGCGATAGCTATCGGACAGATGTCAGAGGTAGGTTCTTTACTCAGAGAGTAGCAAGGGCATAGAATACCCTGCCTGCAACCGTGGTGGACTCGCCAACATTAAGGGCATTTGAAAGGTCATTGGATAAACATGGATGATATTGGAATAGTGGAAGTTAGATGGACTTTAGATTGGTCAGCACAACATCGAGGGCTGAAGGGCCTGTACTGCGCTGTAATATTCTATATTCTATGTTCTACACTAAAAGTGTTAAACTAAAAATGTAGAGGAATTATAGCGGTTGAAGAAAAGACAGTGAATTGTAGAAATATATCTCAGTACATTAGGAAAGACAATCTGCACCATGGATAAGAGCGACTGCTAAATGGTAGAATGAACGCAGTATAACGATGACTGACACAGCTACGAACTAACTAACTTGAATAGCTTACCAGGTACTCCGACAGCTGCAATGATGGGATAGTAGATGGCGAACACCAGACCTTGTGGCACCCCGTGCATTTCGACGAAAGTCACTGAGTGTGTTCTGCAACACCCCGAAAAACGTTCATGTTTATACACGATTGCAGACTTCAGGGACACAATTAGTCGGGTTGAAACTTTGCATTAATTAAGTTACTGTCACAAACGTATAAATGCACCTGCGCCTCGCTGAAGTTTCTGTTTTCATGCACTGGATTGCTTTTATTTTGTTGGATCTGACACAGCTCCAAAGCGCAACACTTAAGAATCAATGGAAGGGTCCAGTTACATTTCAATATTAATCATTAACAATAAATTACTCCGGTAATAAATCTTAAATGTATTAGCTGACAGTACATCAGTATTATTCAGTTGTCTTTAAGCAGCACTATATGTTGTCAGAGTTGCTAAAGATAGAGACATATGCTGATGGAGTGAGTCTAGAGTTTTTGCATTTTTCAGTGGCAAAGTACCATAAAATGTCAATGAGGATAATGCTGTTGATGCTGTGTACTTTGACTCCCAGAAGGCATTAAATATAATTGCACACAACTGGCTTTGAGAAAAAGTAAAGCCAGTGGAATAAAAGGGACAATGGCGACCTGGATACAAAGTTGATTTAATAATAGGAAATAGACACTAATGGTGGATGAAACAAGAAGACTTGGAATGGTGCACCCCAGAGGTCGTTATTGGAGCACTTGAACATAAGAACATAAGAAATGGGAGCAGGAGTAGGCCATCTAGCCCTTCGAGCCTGCCCCGCCATTCAATAAGATCATGGCTGATCTGAAGTGGATCAGTTCCACTTTCCTGCTTTCTCCCCATAACCCTTAATTCCCTTGTCTATCAGAAATCTTGCTTTCTATGGGAGAATGTGAGACCATGGGTGCCAGAATGTCCATTTTAATTGGCAATGAGTGCAGTGAATTTTCTTTGGTTCATCAGATCACTTTACTCCACGAAGCCATGCCCTTTTACAGTAGTGCACAATCAGGCTCTTTCTCTTTCATTGGGCCATGACTCTGATTTATCACACTAGGCACTGCACTAATAAAAGACAAATTCCCTGCTTAAGTAGAGTGTCTGAGTACAACATGCATTGCTCTGATTATATGCATTAGCCTCTGTATTACTAATTGCCAGATTAGCTCATGTGATTTCTAAAATGCACAATTTTGAATATTTACGGTGGTGCCCATCAAACTTGTTCAGGATGGTGTCAGCCTTCTTGAGTGTTTCTTGAGTAGAGCATGTCCAAGCAAGTGGATAGTATTTCAGCACACCTCCACTTCGACTTTTCAATCGCAGTCAGGCTTTGGTGAGACAGACAGTGGGTTTCACGCCTCCAAATGTACAGCCTCTGGTAAGATCCTACAACCTCTGCGTTAAACGTCTGGCCCAGTCAGATTATGGCCAGTTTTAAACGCCCAGGTTGTTGAAAGTGTGGGATTCAGCGATGGTGATTCCACTGAATGTGATAGAGAGAAGTTAGATTATCTCTCATTGGAAAATGGCATTGCCTGACACCTGTGTGCCTTACATTACACTTGTGATATATCAAACCAAGCGTGGATATTTTCTTGTGTAAGGATCCCAACTGCATCGCTGTCTGATGAGTCACAAATAGTGCTGCACATTTGAAATTATTAGCGAACATCTCCGCTTCTGACATTATAATGGAGGGAAGGTCAGTGATGAAGAAGGTGAATAGAATTTGGTCTGTACGGTGGCACAGTCGTTCACCCTGCTGCCTCACGGCGCCAGGGACCTGTGTTCAATTCCAGGCTTTGGTCACTGTCTGCACATTGTCCACGTGTCTGCATGGGTTTCCTCCAGGTGCTCCGGTTTCCTCCCACAGTCCGAAAAACATGTTGGTTCGGTGCATTGACCATGCTAAATTCTCCCCCAGTGTACCCGAACAGGTGCCAGAGTGTGGCAACCAAAGGATTTTCACAGTAACTTCATTGCAGTGCTAATGCAAGCCTAATTGTGACACTAATGAATAAACTTTGAAAGAAAAACTGTCTCTAGACACAGTGATGTCCAGTGTTGTACAAACCTATCTGGTTTAACTTCTGTCACAAATAATGACATAAACTCGACTTTAAATACTTAAACACAATTCATTTTATTCTGTAGCTACTTAAACAACAGTAAAGATGTACAATACATAAACCAAATACTCACTGACTGTTATTTTACTTAATTTACTGTTGATTTCCACTTGCAATTAAAACCCGACCAGGATTTTGTCATATGTTTTACATGTCTCACAAATTTGATTGAGTTTTTTGAAGGGGTAACCAAGAAGGTAGATGAGGGCAGTGCAGTTGATGTTGTCTACATGGACTTTAGCAAGGCCTTTGACAAGATACTGCATGGTAGGTCGTTGCATAAGGTTAAATCTCACGGAATCCAGGGTGAGGTATCTAAATGGATACAAAATTAGCTTCTTGACAGATGCCAGAGGGTGGTTGTAGAGGCCTTTTTCAAACTGGAGGCCTGTGACCAGCGGTGTGCCTCAGGGATCAGTGCTGGGCCCACTGTTATTTGTAATTTATATTAATGATTTGGATGAGAATATAGGAGGCATGGTTGGTAAGTTTGCAGATGACACCAAGATTGGTGGCATAGTGGACAGTGAAGAAAGTTATCTCCAATTGCAACGGGATCTTGATCATTTGGGCCAGTGGGCTGACGAATGGCAGATGGAGTTTAATTTAGACAAATGCGAGGTAATGCATTTTAGTCGATCGAACCAGGGCAGGACTTATTCAGTTAATAGTAGGGTGTTAGGGAGAGTTACAGAACAAAGAGATCTAGGGGTACATGTTCATAGCTCCTTGAAAGTGGAGTCACAGGTGGACAGAGTGGTGAAGAAGGCATTTGGCATGCTTGGTTTCATCGGTCAGAACATTGAATACAGGAGTTGGGACGTCTTGTTGAAGTTGTACAAGATATTAGTAAGGCCACACTTGGAATACTGTGCACAGTTCTGGTCACCCTATTATAGAAAGGATATTATTAAACTAGAAAGAGTGCAGAAAATATTTACTAGGATCTACCGGGACTTGATGGATTGAGTTATAAGGAGAGGCTGGATAGATTGGGACTTTTTTCTCTGGAGTGTAGGAGGCTGAGGGGTGATCTTATAGAGGTCTATAAAATAATGAGGGGCACAGATCAGCTAGATAGTCAATATCTTTTCCCAAAGGTAGGAGAGTCTAAAACTAGAGGGAATAGGTTTAAAGTGAGAAGGGAGAGATACAAAGCTGTCCAGAGGGGCAGTGTTGTCACACAGAGGGTGGTGAGCGCCTGGAACAAGCTGCCAGAGCTAGTAGTAGAGGCGGATACAATTTTGTCTTTTAAAAAACATTTAGATAGTTACATGGGTACGCTGGGTAGCGAGGGATATGGGCCAAATGTGGGCAATTGGGATGAGTTTTGGGGTTTAAAAAAAGGGCAGCATGAACAAGTTGGGCTGAAGGGCCTGATTCTGTACTGTAAACCTCTATGACTCAATAATGACTAGTCAAATGAATAAAGGAATGCATAAACAATGCCATCACTACTTATGTTCATGTACAGTTATAAGCTTTATGTGATTTTACAGTTTTTAAATGGAAATTGAAACAGCCCACCCATTCAAAGTACAGACTGAGCCTGTCCCTATGGCTTTTATTCCACTACTCACTGCACAGAGGTCCATTATTTCCCTGAATACAGTGACTACTTTTGTCGAAATGTATTTCTGTCAGATGGACTGATGAATGACACTCACTTAAAGACAGCTACAAAAGCAACCCACTATATAAATAGAGGAAAATACAGGTATGGTGGCACAGTGGGTTAGCACTGCTGCCTCGCAGTGCCAGGCTCCCGAGTTTGATCCCTAGCTCGGGTCACCATCTGTGTGGAATTTGCATGTTCTCCCCGTGTCTATGTGGGTTTCCTCTGAGTGCTCCGGTTTCCTTCTACAGTCCGAAAGATGTGCTGGTTGGATGTATTGGTCATGCTAAATTCTCCCTTAGTGTCCAAAGATGTGCAGGTTAGGTGGATTGGCCATGCTAAATTGTCCCTTAGTGCCCAAAGATGTGCAGGTTAGGTGGATTGGCCATCCTAAATTCTCCCTTAGTGTCCAAAGATATGTAGGTCAGGTGAATTGGCCATGCTAAATTGACCCTTAGTGTTCAAAAATGTGTACGTCAGGTGAATTGGCCAGGGACCTGGGTTCGATCCCCAGCTCGGGTCACCATCTGTGTGGAATTTGCATGTTCTCCCCGTGTCTGTGTGGGTTTCCTCTGAGTGCTCTGTTGGTGCGTGTGTATCTGTCTGTGTGTGTGCCAGTGGGTGTGTCTTTGTTTGGCTGTGCCTATCTGTACCTGTGTGTGTGTGTGAAACACATCAAACTGTTGACAAGCCAATTTCACAGTGATCTATTTTAAATCCACTTCAAATGATACGCCTCTTTATGACGCAGTTTTCTGTTGGCTGAGGAGACCAATCCTTGAGGGGTAGATTCTGCCTCAAATTAACGATCACAGTGATGTTGTAAGCTGTTATCTCTTGTGTTGGTTTGGACTCTGCTTCCAATGTAATCAGTGATGATAGTGGTGTCGCAAGCCAGCCCATGTGGGGAGTTGGATAATTACTCTGGCGTCAACTAATGACATCGATGTGCAAGAAGGCTAATAGAATCATAGAAACCCTACAATGTAGAAAAAGGCCCATCGAGTCTGCACCGACCACAATCCCACCCAGGCCCTACCCCGATATCCCTACATATTTACCCACTAATCCCTCTAACCTACGCATCTCAGGACAGTAAGGGACAATTTTAGCACGGCCAATCGACCTAACCTGGATGTTTGTTGGCTTCATGTTCAGCTTCAACAGAACAGAAGCTTTGAACTTCCCACTTGTCTGGTTTCATCCTCCCATCCTGTGGAAGTACCAAGCTATCGAAAACACATCAGTGCAATGAGTGTAACAGATTTTGGAACTTTGCCTTTGAGAGGCCAGCCCTGACATGACGTACCGTGATGTGGCAAACACAGAGAAGGTAGAAATATTTGAGCATATTTCAATGATAACTGTCAGTCCCCCATGTTTCACAATCTTTTAATAACGTGCTTGGAACAGAGGCCTATTAAAGTTTCATTTTTGTGCGAAGGGTAAGATTGACGTTAGTCTATGTATGTATAATAAGTCAGCAACAGATAGCAAATATTTCCCCTTGTATCAAGTTATGCCCAAGAACCAGACTGTCTTTCCCAATGAAAGCACACTGTCCAAAAATGTATGAGTTAGGTGGATCGCCATGTTAACTGCATGGGGTTAGAGGACAAGGTGGTGTGGCAGTAGGGGGCAGGGGAGTGCTGGTGGTATGGGGTGGGGGGTGGGGGGAGCAGGGACACACGTTCCGTCAGGGAATCGGTGCAGTCCCGATGGAGCCGCTGGCCTCCTGCAGCATTGTAGGGATTATGTGGATTCTCTGCAAACCGGGGTCGCAAAATATGCTTAACCACTCGCGGCTGGGAAATATTTATTGTTGCGGAAATGCAACACCTTGTCCTATAAATAAGATCTTGGCCAGGAAGAACGAGTTTTAGATGTTGGAGGGACTGTCCCCGAGTCACTCTTGGCTTTCAGACTTGCGGTGGTTTCGCAGTTGCTTTGTGATGTTATCTGTTGCAAAGACTGACAAATGTGGGGGAGGAAAATCTCAGATTACGGGGTGACATGGATGGACTGGTTAGAAGGGCAGAACAGTGGCAAATAGAATTTAGCCCTGTAATGTGTGATGTGATGCACTGGGGGTGAACTAACAAGGCAAGAGAATACAGAATGAATGGTTGGACGTGAGGAAGTCCAGTTCACTTCCTTGAACACACTGCGTTCAGTTAAATGCTTGCAAGTGTTGGATCCCACACATTTATCCTCTTGGGTGGCAAGAAACGCAAGTGAAGTATGTATGATACCGAACATAGAACAGTACAGAACAGTACAGGCCCTTCAGCCCTCGATGTTGTCCTGAGCTATGTGCAAACCCAAGATCAAGCTATCTCACTCCCTATCATTCTGGTGTGCTCCATGTACCTATCCAATAACCGCTTGGAAGTTCCTGAAGTGTCTGACTCCACTATCACAGCAGGCAGTGCATTCCACATCACAACCACTCTCTAAGTAAAGAATCTACCTCGGACATCCCTCCTGTATCTCCCACCATGAACCTTATAGTTATGCCCACTAGTAACAGCTACATCCACCCAAGGAAATAGTCTCTGAACGTCCACTCTATCAATCCCCCTCATCATCTTATAAACTTCTATTAAGTCGCATCTTACCCTCCTCCACTCTAAAGAGAGAAGCCCCAGCTCCCTCAACCTGTCCTCATAAGACCTACCCTCCAAACCAGGCAGCCTCCTAATGAGGTAACAATTCAAGGGCAGCCAGCATTCCTGCCAACACCAGGAAACCAGCAGGAACACGGAAGGATAGAGAGATGGAAGAAGATTGAAAGAATGATTGCGCGAAGGTTGACTGATGTCTGACAGCTTGTGGGGTCTTAAAGCGGCACCTTATTACCCAGGAGTCTCATCAAGAAATGATCTTGCCAAACGAAGCTAGAATGCACTGCGATAGGTGAGTTTGACAAGAGCGGTGTTGTAATCTAAACTATCGGGCTGAAATTCTGAAGGATGATAAACTAACACGAGCATACTGACAAGGGAAGTGTAGCCCACAACATTAAGTTGGCTACAGTGAATGGGTTGCTTTGCAGGCTGTTAGAGACGAGTCAGCTTCTCTTTGCAAGGCAGTAGTTAAACGGCGACGCTTGTTGCATATCGAGTAAACAATGAGCATATCCAGTAACAACACTGCTTGCAGTATTTTGGACCGAATCCCTTCATTACAGGACTCATGGTCTCTTTGGACGAACATGAAACAATATAAAGTGCTTTCAGGGGAAAGGTACTCACAACACAGGACAACAAATGTGGGAGACATGCATTCAGGGCAGCCAATTATCTCCCATGAGATTGTTCTCGATAGCTGAGAATGTGGCGAATCAAGGGGTTGGCGCAAAGATACTACATAGAGCATTATTAATATTGTGGACAACAGTGGTCAGGTGAATGTTGAACAGCCAGCAACATGTGTTTCCCGTTCATCGCTATTCTCTCTCATGCAAGTCATGCACAGGAGCAGCAGTTAAATCGTGGAGCATCCGTAAACTTCAGAGGAGGCGAAAGGGGTTTCCAAACATGCAAATCTGTACCGCCAGCACTGCCAAACTCACAAGCGAATATTGTCGGAGATTCATTGTAGTGAACAAAGCTCAAATCAGTAGCTGGCAGAGGCAGTGGAGGAATCTTCCAGCTGTAGGCCCAAAAGCGGCCCCACATTGCAGAGGCTGCGGCTGATTAGGCACATCTCGATTCATGGTCATTTGTAGCGGCTGAGGTAGGAACGTGACATGAATTGAAACGGTTATGTTTCACCCAGGTCATGAGTGCATGCTGAACTCTGGCTTCAGAAGTTAAATGAAGGGTGGGCAATAAGTGCTAACCCTACCAGCTATGCCAACGTCACATGAAGAAAGTCTCCTGCCACCATGACGCATTAGACACTAATTCTAGTTCTCTGCTGGCTTCCACTAGGCTGATGGGACAAGACCAGACCTTCATCAGTACGGGCCAGGGAACTTGAAAGTGGCAACTTAAAAATGGAATTGTACGGGAAGCAACATAAGAACTAGGAGCAGGAGTAAGCCATCTAGCCCTTCGCGCCTGCCCCGCCATTCAATAAGATCATGGCTGATCTGAAGTGGATCAGTTCCACTTTCCCGCCCTCTCCCCATAACCTTTAATCCCCTTGTCTATCAGAAATCTGTCTACTTGTGACTTAAATATATTTAGCGAGGCAGCCTCCACCACTTCAACGGGCAGAGAATTCCAGAGATTCACCACCCTTTGAGTGAAGAAGTTCCTCCTCAACTCCGTTCTAAACTGCACTCCCCCCCTTATTTTGAGACTGTGCCCTCTAGTTCTGGTTTCATTCATTGAACAAATTCACACGTTAAAAATAATCTAAAAGCGACTGTGTCTTTATAAGGCGACTGTGTGCAGAAGGGACCAGAAGCGATTTTTAAAAATTTATGACAAATTTCACATCGACATACAGCTGAGGTTAGATTTTTCTATTTCCACTTGTAAACAATTTACCGATTAGACTCAGTTGATATTTCACCCTGTTCTTTATCTCCTCTCTGAACTTCCTCTGGGTCCCTGCATAGATAAGTGGATTGATGCAGGAACTCAGGAACTGAAGCATGTATCCACTTTCCTCGAGAATAAATTTCGACTCACTGAAATTAGAACCTGTGGAGTAAGTAACGTTCGCAATTCGGACATAGAGCACCGTTACAAAATATAGCAAATAAAGCAGGATGAAACTGCCCGAGATGGCAAAGAGCAAAACCATGGATTTTTTCCGCTTCTCCATCTCTGGGTCACTCTGAATCTCTCCATGGTTCTGGGTCCGGAGTCTCCTGCGGGCTCTGTTAGCTGCCAGGATGTGTCTGACGGTCACAGCATTGAGCAATAAAATCAGAATGAATGGCAGACAAGGGGTTACAATGGAGCGAATCCAGTCATAAGCGGCCCATGCACGAGATGTATAAAACATTAATTTTATGCTGCAGTACCAAGGTACATTGTTAATGATGTACGTAGGCTCAAATATAAAATACATGAATGTATTTTTTACGCAGCTTAGCGTGGACACAATCCCTATAACCAGTGCTGCAGTTCTCTGTGTGCAATATCTCATTTTTAACTTCTGGCAACAAATAGCCACAAATCGATCGAAGGTGAAAACAACAGTTAACCAGGCCGAACTATCAATGGCGGCATAGATGAGGGAAGCTCGGAGACTGCAGAGCGGCGTGATGGACAGGAAACTGGAGGGGAAATAAATCCCAGCAATCCGGCTCAGTATCACAGCAGTGACTATAACGAGGAGATCCGTCACTGCCATAGACACCAAGTAATAAATGATACATCCGGAGAGTCCGCATCTTCTTCGAGGCAGAATCACAATCACCGCCAGGTTGGCTGTTCCAGATGGAAACATAGAAATGGATAATGCGGTCAGGTATGCGGTAGGGGGTGAAAAAAGGAGAGATAATGATTTGAGGACTCAACAAAAAATTGTGAGTTAACAAACTTAATATGAGAACCTGATCCTGAGTTGGAGGTTTCTCCTTACGGAGAATAAGTATTTCTACATTTTAAAATATCAGACTATTATATTTGAATGCTAAATTATATAATAAGCCCAACAGTTTAAGAAGGCACTGCAAACTGATTGACCTGGGAGCATCGAATCATCACAAAAAATATATTGCCCATATCAGCAGTAATTATAGAACCTGGTGATATGAATATTGAGAAGGAAGTCAATGATAGAACATTACAGCACAATCAGGCCTTTCGGCCCACAAGTTGCGCCGATCCTATCCCTACCTACCAGGCCTATCTATAACCCTCAATCCCATTAAATCCCATGTGCTCATCCAGAAGTCTCTTAAAAGACCCCAGCGAGTTCGCCTCCACCACCACCGACGGCAGCCGATTCCACTCACTCACCACCCTCTGAGTGAAAAACTTACCCCTGCCATCTCCTCTGTAATGATATTTTTAAACTGAGCGTCCAAAATGTTCAATGAATTACTTCAAAAAAGATGCAATTCTTGAAAATTCCTCAGCGAAACTGCAGTCGTTTTTAAGAGACAGGGGAGCGAAGCAATGGGTTTTGGACAAATTCACTAAACGGCCACAGTTACCCTGCTTATATATTAGTCAACATCTTGCTGCATTAATCCCATACAATCAGTTAATTAAATTATTCAATCTTTCCAATTAGTGCATCATTTACAGGAATTACAACGTCAATATATAGTTCATCTATATTTACCCCGTGATAACAATGTCATAACTCACGTATAGTAACAACGACACAAACACAATTATAACCACATTTGTATTGGTATAACAGTTTACGAAATGGCACATGTGGACTGTCTTAGAAACGCAATCTAACAACAATTCTTTATTGATGACCTTGTGATATTTCAGTGAGCGGAACAGTGCAAAGAACACACAGAACTGATTTTTAAAAAAATTGTTGGCGTCTGATAATGTACCTCCGGACAGAACCAATATCATAACAGATGTGATTTTGCACTGTAATAACAGCGTGCTTAATCAGTCACTATTATTTTGGTCCAATAACTCAAGCCCCGTAATTAAGCCTCCAACAAAAGATCTTAACATTCACACTTCCGTAATGGTTTGCTGATTTAATATCAGTAGTTAGGTCAATAATAAGCATGTATGTCGTCAGCTGGTATCGGCAAAACGTGACAAGTTATAGAATCAAAATAAGGAAGTTATGCATTTTAATAGACAAGGCAGCAAAACTAAAACAAAAGGAAAAATAATAGTCAATGCAGAACATACGAAAGTTGAAGTAATTGCGTTGTTAAAATTACAGTATAGCAAATGAGATATTATGCCAGTTAAAAGCAAGAAAAATCTCGTATGTGGACAGAAAGTATTAGTAAAACGGGTGGAGGATTCAGCGGTGATTTACGCTGTGACTAACTACAAAATTTTACCTGGAACACCAACAGCTGCAAGCACGGGATAGTAAATGACAAACACGAGACCGGTTGGAATGACATGCATTTCTATCAGAAGCTCTAAGTGCGCTTTGCACTGCAATGGGAAATGACTGCCACTTTTATACTTAATACAAGGCTTTAGGGAGCTAATTAAGTTGGTTTGCTATGTGATGTTAATTCTACTTATTGCAGTAAGAACAGCTGTTTCTGAATTGATGGAATAGATTTTTCTTCTGGGATCTGAGTGAATTGCCCAGAGATTATTCTCATACAATTTCTTCTCAAAACAAGAATAAAAGTCTGTGTTTTGGGCTGCCGATGGAAGCAGGGACATTCACGATTGACTCTGCTTGGAAATACGCTGTGTTCTTTGGCTACAGCAAGAATTCCGATCCCAGCTACTGCACGATGGTCCGGGGATGCATCTATCATGTTCGACAGGCAGGAAGATTCCTGGCAAAGACCCCAATGTCATGCGACAAAGAATCAGACAATTATAGGAAATTTGAGGCATAGGCACATAATGAGTCCATTCGGCCCATCGGCTCTGTTCTGGCCGAAAAACAAAACCCACATCTGAACCAAATCTTTAAGAATTGGCCCATAGGTCAAAGCAATCAAAGCACTCGAGGTGCCTATCCAGACAACTTTTTTTTAAATGATAGCCGCTCCAGAAACATCCAACCCACTTGTAAGGAGAACCATTTCCTTACATTGCATTTCCCATTCCTACCTTTCACTTTAAGCTGATAACCCGCAGACACTAAAGGAAAACAGATAGATACTTTTCACCGACTCTATCGACGCGCAACACATTTTGTTGTACTCCAATCAAATTTCAGCTCAGCCTCTGTTGCAAGGAGTACAACAGCAGTTTATTCAATCCTCGAGATAATTGCCCCTCTGGACCCTTTTGTATCTCCCCCCTCTCACCGTAAACCTATGCCCTCTAGTTTTAGACTCCTACTTTTGGGAAATGATGTTGACTATCCAAATGACCTGTGTCCCTCATTCTTTTATTGGCCTCCAGAAGATCATCCATAAGTCTCCTATGCTCCAGGGAAAAAAGTCCCACGCTATCCACCCTCCCCTTATAACTCAGACCATCAAGTCCCAGTATCATCCTCAAAATCTTTTCTGAATTCTTTCTCATTTAATAATATTCTTTCTATAATAGGGTGTCCAGAGCTATACACAGTATTCCAAGTGTGGCCTTACCAATGTCTTGTACAACTTCAACAACGCATCCCAACTGCTGTATTTAATGTTCAGACCAATGAAACCAAACATGCTGAATACCTTCTTCACCACTCTGCCCACCCGTGACTCCACTTATGAACCTGTATCCCTAGATCTCTCTGTTCCATAGCTCTCCCCAACGCCTTACCATTAACTGAGTAAGCCCTGCCCTGGTTCGATCGACCAAAATACATCACCTTGCATTTATCTAAATTAAACTCCATCTGCCATTCGGCAGCCCATTGGCCCAACTGATCAAGATCTTGTTGCAATCCTAGATAACCTTCATCACTGTCCACTATGCCACCAATCTTGGTGTCATCTGCAAACTGACTAACCATGCCTCCTAAAATCATTAATATAAATCACAAATAACAGTGGACCCAGCACCGACCCCTGAGGCACACCGCTGGTCACGTGTCTCCAGTTTGAAAAGCAACCCTCCACAACCACCCTCTGTGTTCTGTCATCAAGCCAACATTGTTTCCAATCAGCTACCTCACCCTGGATCCCGTGCGTTTTAACCTTGTGCCGCTTGGATTCAGGGGAGGGATGGGGTGCACAAGGGTGGCTGAGGGATGGGAATTTTGAAGAGGGTTGGAGCGTGGTTGGGGGTATGTGTGTGGAGGGCGGTGAGGGGCTGATGAGGTATGTGGAGAGGGGGGATTGGGGGTGCTGAGGGCTGTGCAATGTCTCCTGGAGTGGGGTAGGCGGATAGGGATAGCCGCCGCCAGATCACACGGCAGCGAGTGAGTGAACCTTGCCACGAAGAGTGACTCTCTTTCCGTCCTGCCTGCCCACCTCTCACCGTCACCGCCATCCTCATTACCTCCTCCTACACATCATGTGATTGAGGTTCAATCTTCAGGTGGGCTCCCCGCCATAAGTTTGTGGTCCTGGTAGCGGATCCACTGCACCCCTCCACGATTGACCACGTGGAAGCGTTGGACACATTATAGTGGTTCCAAAGGCCACCTCAGGCTCTGGCTTCCACACTAGGGTCATCAGTCAAGCCTGTACCAGTTATCCCTTGACCCCCGTAGCTTGAGCTCGTTCTCCAACAATCTGGGGGATGTCTAAACTCCGGAAATGCTAGCTGTCCTGCATGTCATACAAACATGTGCGTGTTCACGTGGTCACATACAATCTACACGTTTATGGAATGAAATCCTTTCTAATGATGAAGCATAGAATCATAGAACCCTACAGTGCAGAAAGAGGCCCTTCAGCCCATCGAGTCTGCACCGAACACAATCCCACCCAGGCCCTACCCCCATATCCCTAAATATTATCCCCACTAATCCCTCTAACCTACACATCCCTGGACACTAAGGGGCAATGTTTTAGCACAGCCAATCAACCTAACCCGCACATCTTTGGACTGTGGGAGGAAACCGGAGCACCCGGAGGAAACCCATGCAGACACAAGGAGAATGTGCAAACTCCACACAGACAGTGACCCGAGCCGGGAATCGAACCCAGGACCCTGGAGCTGTGAGGCAGCAGTGCTAACCACTGTGCTACTGTGCCACATAGTCCCTGATCTAGGATGGACCACAGGGTGATGTTCATGCCATCTAAATACCCTGCGCATGGGGCATATCAGTGATGTAACCAGCCAGGGCACGCCCTGAAAATGTATTTATTTGTTAATGTAAGCAACAGTTATTCTCCAAAATCTGTATTTATAATTGTAACCATTCAGGGCTCCCCCAGAAACTATATTTGTAATCATAAACATCCAGGACTGTCCAAAACCAGTATTTAGAATTTGAACCATACAGAATTCCCTCAGAATCCGTATTTTTAATTGTAACCATCCAAGATTATCCCAGTGTGTATATTTATGATTGTAATCATCCTGGATTCTCCCGGAATCTGCATTTATGACTATAAGAAGTCTCACAACACCAGGTTAAAGTCCAACCAGTTTATTTGATAGTAATCCCACAAGCTTTCGGAAACAGTGTTCCTTCGTCAGGTGTGTGGAAGGTTCTGTAACCAGGCAGATCTCTGCAGAAACTTGATGTATAATTGCAACCATCCAGGTCCACCCCAAAACCTGTAATTATAGCTGTGACAATCCAGGTCTCCCTAGGATCTGTATTTATTATTTGTAGCCATCCAGTGCTCCCCCACAAACTGCATTTATAATTGTAGCCATCCAGGGCATCTCCAGAATTTGAAAATATATGAATGTAAACATCCTGGGCTCCCTCGGAAATTGTACTTTGATTGTAACCAGTCAGAACTCTCAGAACCTGTATTTATTAATCTAAACATTCACCAAGCCCTCGATTCTTAAGAAAATTTTGAGCCTAGATGCCTTTAGCCCTATGTTTTGAGGGTTTTCACAGTAAATTCATTCCACTGCTAATGTAAGCCTATTTGTAACACAAACAAACAATCTTGAAAACTTTAAACTTTAATGTTGTGTGCATCCAACATTCACCGCATTTTTTTCAACTCAGTGTTTCCCCAGACTGAGCACCAAAGTTCAGAACGTCCTACGTCCCCGATAGTTTGTGTTTAAACTTGTTCCTGTTCTGTACCTCCATCCTCTCATTCCCCATGCCCACTCCCAGAATTTTTGTTCAATATTGTCCAGGAATCCACCTGCAGTTTGTGTAGACGTTGATACCATCTGTGATTCCCATGGGTCCTACGTTTAAAATTGTAAGCATTCAAGATTTAGAACATAGAACACTACAGCACAAACAGGCCCTTCGGCCCACAAGTTGCGCCAATCATATCCCTACCTACCAGGCCTATCTATAACCCTCAATCCCATTAAATCCCATGTACTCATCCAGAAGTCTCTTAAAAGACCCCAGCGAGTTCATAAGAACATAAGAACATAAGAAATAGGAGCAGGAGAAGGCCATCCAGCCCTTCGAGCCTGCCCCGCCATTCAATAAGATCATGGCTGATCTGTCGCTGCTCGGTTCCACTTTCCCGCCCTCTCCCCATAACCCTTAATCCCCTCGCTTATCAAAAACCCATCAACCCGCGTCTTAAAAATATTTAGCGAGGCAGCCTCCACCACTTCAACGGGCAGAGAATTCCAGAGATTCACCACCCTTTGAGTGAAGAAGTTCCTCCTCAACTCCGTTCTAAACCGCCCCCTTTTATCTTGAGGCTGTGCCCCCTAGTCCTATTGTCTTTTTTGAGCGGGAAGAGTCTTTCCACCTCTATCCTATCCATCCCATTCATCATCTTATATGTCTCAATGAGATCTCCTCTCATTCTTCTAAACTCTAATGAGTACAAGCCCAGTTTATTCAGCCTCTCCTCATAGCTCAACCCCCTCAACTCCGGTATCAGCCTAGTAAACCTCCTCTGCGCTCCCTCCAAGGCCAAAATATCTTTGCGCAGGTGCGGCGCCCAAAAATGCACACAGTACTCCAGCTGCGGCCTCACCAATGCCCTATACAGCTGCAGCAAGACCTCCCTACTTTTATATTCAATCTCCCTCGCTATGAAGGCCAGCATCCCATTCGCCTTCCTGACCACCTGCTGCACCTGCAAGCTGGGTTTTTGCGACTCATGCACAAGGACCCCGAGGTCCCTCTGCACCGCCGCCTGCTGCAGTTTTTCGCCACGTAAGTAATAGTCCTTCTTTTTCCTACCAAAGTGGACCACCTCACACTTGCCAACATTAAATTCCATTTGCCATTTCCTGGCCCATTCGCCCAGCCTATCTAGATCCTTCTGCAGACTCTCTACACCCTCCGCACAATTTGCCGTTCCCCCAATCTTGGTGTCATCAGCAAATTTCGACACTCTACACTCGGTTCCCTCCTCCAGATCATCTATATAAATGGTAAAAAGCTGAGGCCCCAGCACCGACCCCTGGGGCACTCCACTAGTCACCATCCGCCAATCCGAATAGCACCCGTTGACCCCCACTCTCTGCCTCCTATTTGACAACCAATCCTCTATCCACACTAACACCCTACCCCCAACTCCACCTCCACCACCACCGCCGATTCCACTCGCTCACCACCCTCTGAGTGAAAAACTTACCCCAAATTCCCCGATTACTCCGATTGAGAATTTCCAGGCTTCAATCGAAACCCCCTTCAAACGTTTGATTAACCAGGGTTACTGCAGAGAATGTGATTCTGCCCAGAAGTTGGAAATCTCTGCCAGGCTACATAGAATCAAGCTGGAGAATCCAGGTCATTCTGTGCGTCTTCAAGTAACTTGTTACTCTCTGCTTAAAGCCAATTCTAAGAATGTATCAAGCACACCCAAATCTACTTCTTTCTTTCTCCAAACAAAAAACAACACATTCAAAATCCAATTGAACCCAATTCATGGTCCCTACAGGAGAGACAAACAAGCATTGTCCTTTCTTCCCGCTTAGAAAGGACAGCAGGACTAGAGGGCACAGCCTCAGAATAATGGGGGTGGGGGGGCAGTTTAGAGCAGAGTTGAGGAGGAACTTCTTCACTCAAAGGGTGGTAAATCTCTGGAATTCTCTGCCCGTTGAAGTGGTGGAGGCTGCCTCGCTAAATATTTTTAAGTCACGGGTAGATAGGTTTCTGACAGACAAGGGAATTAAGGATTATGGGGAGAAAGCGGGAAAGTGGAACTGATCCACTTCAGATCAGCCATGATCTTATTGAATGGCAGGGCAGGCTCGAAGGGCTAGATGGCCTACTCCTGCTCCTATTTCTTATGTTCTTATGGTTGGCCTCACTTTTTCGCTTGCTCGGTCGTGCTCACTTGCTCAGCCTGGTTTATTCAGTCGCTCGGTGGGCTACACATATTCGATCAGTCTCTCTCGGTCGGTTGGTCAGTTCCGCTCACTCAGTCAGTCGGCCTCAGTTGTTCAGTCGATCTCACTCAATCAGCCATCCTGGTTTACACAGTTGGTGTGTCGCCCTCTCTCAGTCGATCAGCCCGGCTCGCTCGGTTGTTCAGTCAGCCTCACTCTTCAGTTGATTGGTTTCAAAGCGCGCTTGAAGGGTTGACCTCACTCAGTATGCATCACTGTCAGTCAGTCCATCATTCTTGCTCAGTTGGTCAGCAGAACCCACACTCTGTCTCACTCTGCACCTCCCTCTCAGTCTCCCTCTCCCTTTATGTCTCTGACTCCTTCTCTGTCGCCCTTTGCCTGCTTCTCTGTCTGCACCTCCATCTCTCTAGTCTCTCGCACTCTTGCTGCCAGTCTCCCTGTCCCTCTTATTGTCACACTTTCTGTGTGTCTCTTTCTCCTCTCTGTCTCTTTCTCTCTTTGTTCTCTCTCTCTGTCTTTCCCTCTGTCGCTCTCCCTCTGTTGCTCTCCCTGTAGGTCTCTCTGGGCTGGCATGGTGGCACCATCGTTAGTACTTTGGATTCAAAATGCCATAGTTCCAGGTTCGATTCATGGCTTGGGTCACTGTCTGTGCGCTGGTTTTCTCCCACATTCTGAAAGACGTGTGGGTTAGGTGCATTGGCCGTGCTCAATTCTCACTCATTATACCCGAATAGGCGGCAGAGAATGGCAACTATGGCACTTTCAGAGTAAGTGCATTGCAGTGTTAATGTAAGTCTACTGACAATACTAATCAATAAACTCTCTGTCTTTCCCTCACTCTGCCTTCTGCTTTTACTGTTTCCATTGCTCTCAGTCTGCCTCTCAGTCTCGCACTCTTTCCCAACATTCCTTCTCTCTCTCTGCCTCTGTCCATCTGTCTCCTTCTCCACCTCACCCTCTCTGTTTCTTTCTCTCTGTCTCTGTATTTGTTCATCTCTCTACCCCTCTCTGTCTCTTTTATACCCCTTTGCTCTTGCGCCCCCTCTCTTTTCAGCCCTCTCTCTCACTCCATCTACCCCACCCCCTGTCTGTCCTTCTCGGCCCCCTCCTTCACTCACTTCTTCTCTATCTCCCCTTTCTCTGTGCTCTTTCACTCCTCTCTCTACCTCTATTGCTCCTTCCCTCCATCTCTCTCTCCACCTTTCCCTCTTTGTCAGCCACACCCCCCTATACCCGAAATATGACCTTGATTGACCCCTCCCCCAACACATATTAAACTGTGAACCCTGCCTTGTGGCAGGAGCTGGTGTGCTGCACCTGTCCATGTGTAATCTGTGACCTCACCTCTCCTATCCCTTCCCCATCCTGGTCCTTTACCTCTGATTGGAGGATGATTGTACAACTGTGTGAGGGATAAAGATGATAAAGCTGACTTGCCAATGAGAGGGCAGAAATTCTGGGAGTTTGGTGAGAAATTGTGATGAACTGCAATTTTGCTCACCATTTGGAGAGGAGGAATGGTGTGCAATCAATTTCTATGCAATCTGAGTCAGGAACCACAATATGGACAGGTTGAGAAATCAGTTGGAGAGCAGAGCAGCTGAGCAATGACTCATGTGTCTAATCAGTGTGAAGATGGTTGGGGATTTACAGTTTGAATGTCCACTCGGAAGAGAGTGAGAGGCCTTGTGTGTGGGTTGAATGAATTGACTAATTGTTGTAATGGGAACTTTCAGCACATTTTTCAACTGCGGTCTGCATTGAGTCTGTGTCACTGCATATACTGCAGTGTTTGTGCAGCAGCTCAGGAGCTGCAGCATAAAGCCCAATTCCATGATTAAACTGATGAAACACTGCAGAAAAGTACCCTAACCAGGATATCCGGTCAGATACAGAATAAACCATGAACATTGACCAGAAGAGGATGAAATTGGCTGAGATAACAAACAGTAAAATGATGGAAATCCTTCAATTCTCCATCTCTGGGATCTGGGATTCTCCCCGCTGCTGTGAGCCTGGAGTCTCCTGCAGGCTCTGTTGCCCATTAAAATATGTCTGACGGTGAGAACATTGAGCAGCAGAATCAGGACAAATGGGACACATGGATTTAAAATGTTGTGGAGGAACTGGATTGCTAACCAGGCTGGAGATTCCACAGCAGCAGCTGTTATGTCACAAAACCACGGGCCATTCACAAGCTAACATTTACCCATTAACATAGAATACAAGGAAATGTTCTTTAAACCGCTGAGCACAGTTACAGAACCAGATCCGTCATTTTCTCACTGGAATATTTATTTTCAGCTTCAGGCAGCAAATGGCCACAAATCGATCAAAGGTGAAAGTGACAGTGAACCAGAAAGAACAGTCAGTGGCTGTATACAGCAGGCTGGTGTGTATATTACACACTGGGATGGGCTCGAGGAAATAGAACTGTTTCATTAAGACGATGGGGATATGTCTCAATATCGGGTCAAAGATAATGACCAGTAGATCCCGCAGTGTCACGGCCACCAGGTAACACGTGACACTTTCAGACCGACCATAGCTTCTGCTCTTCAGGTTCACAATTGTGATTAAGTTCACTGAAAGGAATGCAAATAAATAATTAAATTGTGCATTGGGCTGGCAAAGTAGCTATTGCTTTGAGTGAGGTTTATTTTGACAAAGACAAAGAAATACAAACACGTTCACGCACAACGACAAACTCTCCCAGAGACGCAGGAAGGCAAACACAAACGGACAAAGAAAGCAAAGTAAACACTCTCATCCAAATTAAGAAATACTCACAAATATTAATGCATGCATGCACACACATAAACATAAACACAAGAATGTAAGGACACACAATAAAAAATATGTTCTCATGCACCATAGAACGATAGAAAATTACAGCTCAGAAACAGACCTTTTGGCCCTTCTTGTCTGTGCTGAACCATTTTTTTGCCTAGTCCCACTGACCTGCACCTGGACCATATCCCCCCACACCCCTCTCATCCATGCACCTGTCCAAGTTTTCCTTAAATGTTAAAAGTGACCCCGCATTTATCCGGCAGCTCATTCCACACTCCCACCACTCTCTGTGTGAAGATGCTCCCCCCAATATTCCCTTTAAACTTTTCCCCCTTCACCCTTCACCTGTGTCCTCTAGTTTTTTTCTCCCCGAGCCTCAGTGGAAAAAGCCTGCTTGCATTCACTCTATCTATACCCATCATAATTTTATACACCTCTATCAAATCTCCCCTCATTCTTCTACGATCCAGAGAATAAAGTCCTAACCTATTCAACCTTTCTAGAACATGGAACATAGAACAGTACAGCACAGTACAGGCCCTTTGCCCCTCAATGTTGTGCCGAGCTATGTCCAATCCCAAGATCAAGCTAACCCACATCCCTTTCTCTGTAATTCAGTTTCTCAAGTCCCGGGAACATCCTTGTAAACCTTCTTTGCACTCTTTCAGCCTTCTTAATATGCTTCTTGTAATTAGGTGACCAAAACTGCACATAATACTCTAAATTCGGCCTCACCAATGTCCTACACAACCTCACCATAACATTCCAACTTTTATACTCAATACTTTGATTTATAAAGGCCAATGTACCAATGCACAGGTACAGACACACTCACATACACATTGACCTAAACGCACACATGCACAATCACACCCACATAATATACACACAAAAACAAACCCAAACACAGACACAGACATAACCATGTCCACAAGCAACTGCACCCACACAACCACAATCACACATCAAGACACACAGTCACAAACACACACACACACAAACACACACACATAAATAAACACATTTGATGATCGAAGCAAACACATTCAAACACACAAACTCAAGAATCCTCAAAAATTTTGAAACCCCTTCAGAACAATGCACACTTAGAAAGGCTCATATAAAACTCTCACACAATATATAGACACGCATAATCTTACTCTTTCTCACACACACATCAATGGATACAAAATAGACATACCGTCACGATCTCTCTCTCTCTCTCACACACACACATATCGCCAGAGACAATATAGACACACATGCATACACACACAACCTCTCACACGCACATCAGGAGAGACAATATAGACACACATTCACAATCTCTCTCTCTCTCACACGCGTTCAAATAAACAATATAGCTAGTTTCCTTTTGGAGTTCATGTGAACTTTTTTTTAATTTTAATTTTAATAGCCCTTTGCTGAACGTTAAAGTTCTCCCAATCCCCTAGCTTAGCACTAGTGTTGCTGTTTGCTATGTCCTAGTTTTTGTCTTTATGTCCTCTTCGAAATCCTTGATTAGCCATGGAACATTTCTCTTCCTTTTATAATTCCTCATCCTCTCAGGAATATGCTTTAATGAGATGTATTCAATATGTCCCCAAACAACCACCGATGCTCCTCAACAATCCTGTTTTTGATACAGCCATGATGTCATACTTAACCAATAAAGCAACTATGTCTCCTGTTTCATCTCTCAAACATATGTGTTTGAGAGAGTTTGTGTGAGTGTGTATATGTTGTCTCTGTCAATGTGCGTGTGTGCGAGAGAGATTGTGTGTGTGTGTGTGTGTGTGTGTGTGTGTTCATATTGCCTCTATCAATGTGTGTGTAAGAAAGAGATTGTGTTTCTATGTCACCATTGTCCCTATCGAAACTAGCTTGACCTCTTTTGTGTGGAAGTTGCAGGAATCAATCATAAAGGAGAAGGTGAATGAACATTTGGAAAGATAAAGCTCAATCCACCATTGCAGGCACGTGTCTCTGTGTATGTGCGTGTGTGTTTGTTTGTGATTTCATTTGAATATCCCCTGGAACATTTTTTTCACTCTCCTGGTATCATGCACTTTTGCTTAGTTGGAGGTGGAATCTTTAACTCTGGCCTTGCTTCACACACCTCTGGAGCCTATCTTAAGGATAGTTGGACTGCACTCTGTAGGAATGAGCACGGTAGATAGTGGTTAGCACTGCTGCCTCACAGCGCCAGGGTCCCAGTTCAATTTTGTCACTTGTCTGTGTGGAGTTTGCACGTTCTCCCCGTGTCTGTGTGGGTTTCCACTGGGAGCTCTGGTTTTCACCCGAACTCCAAAGATGTGCTGGTTAGGTTGATTGGCCATGCTAACATTGCCCCTTAGTGTCCTAAGGTCCTTAGGTTAGAGGGATTAGTGGGTGATAATATGTTTGATTCCCGGCTTGGGTCACTGTCTGTGTGGAGTTTGCCCATCCTCCCCGTGTCTGTGTGGGTTTCCACTGGGAGCTCTGGTTTTCACCCAAACTCCAAAGATGTGTGGGTTAGGTGGATTGGCTAAGTTGCCCCTTAGCATCCCAGGATGCGTAGGTTAGGGAGATAAATATGTGGGTCTACAGGGATAGGGTCTGGGTATGATGCAGTGTCAGACAGTCGATGCAGACTCGGCAGACCGATTGGTCTACTTCTACACTATTGGGTTTCTACGATTCTAAGTCATGCTTGACAAACGTTCTTGAGTTCTTTGACGACATTGCCAGCAAGGTTGATAATGGAGAATCAGTTGATGTGGTATATCATAGAGTCATAGACGTTTACAGCATGGAAACAGGCACTTTGGCCCAAATTGTCCATGCTGCCAAGTTTTTACAACTAAAAGAGTCCTTGTGTTTAGTCATACCCCTCTACACCAGTTTTAACCTGAAACTGAATTATTTTTAAAAACAAAAGACATGCCTGCATCTATTACTACCCCAGGTAGCTTGTTCCAGGCACTCGAGATTCTTTATGTAAAAATATTGCCCCTCTGGAGCCTTTTGTATCACTACCCTCTCATCTTAAACTTGTGCCCTTTAGTTTTAGACACGCCTACCTTTGGGAAAAAATGTTCGGGAAAAAATATCTATGGCCCTCATGATATTCCAGATCTCTATAAGATCAATCCTAAACCTCTGATGCCCCAGGGGAAAAAATGGCCCAGTCAATCCAGCACTCCTTATAACTCAAAATACCAAATTTCTGTATCACTCTAGTTAATTATTTCAGCACTCTTTTTCGTTTAATATTCTTTCTGTAACAGGTTGACCAGAACTGTATGCAGTATTCCAAATGTGGCATTACTAACGCCTTGTACGATTACAACAAGACATCGCAACTCCTTTATTTAATGTTCTGACCAATGAAAACAAGCATGACGAAAACCATCTTCACCATTCTGTCCACCTGTGATTCAACTTTGAAGCAGTTACGATTCTGCCCCTTTTGATCTCTTTGTTCTATAACTCTCCTCAGCGCCCTACCATTAGCTGAGTAAGTCCTGCCCTGTTTCGACCCACCAAAATGCATCATCACGCATTTGCCTAAATTAAACTCCATCTGCCATTCATCGGCCCACTGGCCCAATTGATCAAGATCCTGTTGCAATCCTAGATAACTTTCTTTACTGTCCACGATGCCACCAATCTTGGTGTCATCTGCAAACTTACTAACCATGCCTCCTAACTTTTCATCAGAATCATTAATATAAATGATAAATAATAGCGGACTCAGTACCGATTCCTGAGGCACACCGCTGGTCACAGGCCTCCAGTTTGAATAACAGCCCTGCACTACCACACACTGTCTTCTGTCATCAAGCAAGTTTTGTAGCTAATTGGCTACCACACCTTGGATCCCATGAGATTTAACCTTATGCAATAATCTCCCATGCGATACATTGTCAAAGGCCTTGCCAAAGCTTTGTCAGACTTCCAGAAGACGTTTGACAAGGTGCAACATAAAGGACTGATCCACAAAGCGAAATCATAGTGTATTGGATGTAGACGTACTAGATTCATAGAATCATAGAACCCTACAGTGCAGAAAGAGGCCCTTTGGCCCATCGAGTCTGCACCGAACACAATCCCACTCAGGCCCTACCCCCATATCCCTACATATTATCCCCACTAATCCCTCTAATCTGTATATCCCTGGACTCTAAGGGGCAATTTCTTAGCATGGTCAATCAACCTAACCTGCACATCTTTGGACTGTGGGAGAAAACCCACGTAGACACGAGGAGAATGTGCAAACTCCACACAGACAGTGACCCGAGCCGGGAATCGAACCCTGGACCCTGGAGCTGTGAAGCAGCAGCGCTAACCAGTGTGCTACTGTGCCGTCCAGCACCCCCCCACCCCCCCAGTTAGATTGGCTTAAATGTTGGCTGACTGACAGAAAGCGGAGTGTCAGGATAAAAGAATCCTTCTCTAGCTGGCGAAATGTAACTTGTGGGGTGCTGCAACGGTCAATCCTCGGAGCTCTATTGCTTACAATCTTTATAAGTTATCTGCAAGTCGGGACAGACTGTGGAATAGCAATATTTGCGGATCGTACTAAAATAGCTGGGAAAGCAGACTGTCAAGAGGATTAAAATAAAACTTTACGGACCAATATAGATGGGCTAGAAGAACTGACGGAAATTTGGCAGATGGATTTTAATGCAGTGAAGTGTGAGGTTATCCAATTTGGCAGAAAAGGAGTAGAAATGCAAATCATTATAAATATAAAAAGCACATTGAAAATATATGAGGAGAGCGGGATCTTTGATTTATTTGATTTTGTGTCACGTGTATCAGCGTAGAGTGTTGTATCTTACGCGCTATACAGACAACATTTACCATACACGTGGAAGGAAAGAAGAGAGTGCAGAATGTAATTATCGTTTTTTGTGGGCTTGGGCAGAGCAGGAGCCACAGTCCCCTTACATTAGCTGCCTTTCAATCTATAGGAACCTGTCCAATGTCCAAAGAATTTTCGAAAATAACCATCAACGGACCATCTATTTCCAGGGCAAGTTCCTTACGTACGCTGAGATGATGGTTATCATGAAGTCTACATTCGTATTTGTTAATCATTTTCTCTTTACAGGCCTATATAAACTTTCACAGTCAGTTTCTATGTTTCCCACCAGCTAATGTTCATACTATTTTCCCCCTTCTTAATCAATTCTTTTGTCCACCTTTGGTGAATTTTGAACTGCTCCCAATCCTCAAACTTATTGCTTTTTCTTGACAATTTAGAACATAGAAAAACTACAGCACAAACAGGCCCTTCAGCCCACTATTTGCGCCGATCATATCCCTACCTACTGGGCTTACCTATAACCCTCAATCCCATTAAATCTAATGTACTCATCCAGAAGTCTCTTAAAAGACCCCAGCGAGTTCACCTCTACCGCCACCGATGGCAGCCGATTCCACTCACTCTCCACCCTCTGAGTGAAAAACTTACCCCTGACATCTCCTCTGTACCTACTCCCCAGCACCTTAAACCTGTGTCCTCTCATAGCAACCATTCCAGCCCTGGGAAAAAGCCTCTGAGAATCCACCCGATCTATACCTCTCATCATCTTATACACTTCTATCAGGTCACCTCTCATCCTTTGTGTCTCTAAGGAGAAAAGACAGAGCTCCCTCAACCTATCCTCATAAGGCAAGCCACCCAATCCAGGCAACATCCTTGTAAATCTCCTCTGCACCCTCTCAATAGCTTCCACATCCTTCCTGTAGTGAGGCGACCAGAACTGAATTTGTATTCTTCAAACGATACTTTGGATTTTTCTAACTTTTTTTATTGTTTCCAAGGCCTGAATTTCACACAATTACATTTTGCAAATTGAAAACACATTTTCATATTTTTTCTCTTTACATCTTTACAGTCTCTGAAATTCTGCCTCTATAATGTGCACACGTATAATGTACCTTAGCAATGCACAACAGGGAAAATGAGTGTAATGACATGTACGATGAGGGAGAGATAGAAATAGGCAGACGCAGAGAGAGAGAGACTAAGCTGCAATAAAATTCTCTCCCTCTGTACTTGCATCTCATTTGCCCTGTCAGGTATAAACCTCAACAACTGCATGCGTTTCGAGGGAGTAAAGCAAGGCTGATGGTCCCTACTTTAACGCCAGCAATACTACAGGTTGAACGGATGAGCTGAGGCTAATGGTTGACGCCGAAAGTTGTGAAACAGTAGCTATAGCATGGTTGAGGGAGGTGCAGCATTGGCAACCCAACATTCCGGGATATCGAAACTTCAGTCGAGCTGGAGAAGGGGGGGGGAACGAGAAGGAGGGAATTATTCGTTCAGGCGTCTGTAACTGCAGGGAGGAGAGATGATATCATGGACATGATATCAAACAAAGGTTTTGGGTAGCGCTCAGGAATATAAACAGAGAGACATTGATAGTCCTTATAGACTGTGGAAAATTCAGGAGAAAATGTGTGCAGAATTCGTGGAGGAGTTTGATAATTGTAGAATAGAGTAATTACAGTAGGTGATGCCAAATTTCCAGAAAAAAAACTGGTATAAACATAGCGTTAGGCCTTTGGTTGAACACGTGGCTAATGCGCTAGATTAGGATGGAGGGCTTTAGATATATGGATCACTTGGGTATCTTCTGGGGAAAGTGGGACATGTACAAGAAGGACATGTTGCACCTAAAAAGCAAGGACACCAATAATCTGGGAGGCAGATAGTTAATACTTCTCAGGAGGGCTTGAACTCATGTGGCAAGGGGGTGGGAACGGGAAAAATAGGCCAGTAGGTGTAGGGACCAGGGAGAAGAGTGAGACTGAGCTAAACATAGTGTGTATGCGTGCGTGGGAGGGGAGTCTGGGGGCGGTGGGGGGAGTGGTGGGTGTGATAGTGGGGGCTGTGGTCAGAAAAGAAATCGGCATGGTACAGGCCCACAGTGTTCCCACCAGCATCATAGGAAGCAGTAGCAAGCATGGACGACCAGAGATATTCAGGATGTGATGAGTACAAAAAGAAACAGTTTTAGCAGGTATGGGGGGGGGGGGGCGCAAATCAGTGGAGATATTAGATGTACGGGAAGTTCCCGGTGATGTTTAAGGAAACAATTAGGAAATTAAAGAGGACATAACAGGAAATTATGGCTGGTAAAAGGAGGGAGAAAAATATGTTAGGCAAGTTAGGCAGAAGAATCTGGGAATACAGGTACATAATTCCCTAAAAGTGACGTCACAGGTGGATAGGGTCGTACAGAGTGCTTTTGGTACATTGGCCTTTATAAATCAGAGTATCGAGTATAAAAGTTGGAGTGTTATGGTAAAGTTACATAAGGTGTTGGTGCGGCCGAATTTAGAGTATTGTGTCCAGTTTTGGTCACCTAGTTACAGGAAGGATGTAAATAAGGTTGAAAGAGTGCAGAGAAAGTTCACAAGGATGTTGCCGGGACTTGAGAAGCTGAGTTACAGAGAGAGATTGAATAGGTTAGGACTTTATTCCCTGGAGCGTAGAAGAATGAGGGGAGATTTGATAGAGGTGTATAAGATTTTGATGGGTATCGATAGAGTGAATGCAAGCAGGCTTTTTCCACTGAGGCTAGGGGACAAATAAAACCAGAGGACATGGGTTAAGGGTGAAAGGAGAAAAGTTTAATGGGAATATTAGGGGGGGCTTCTTCACACAGAGAGTGGTGGGAGTGTGGAATGAGCTGCCGGATAAATGCGGGGTCACTTTTAGCATTTAAGAAAAACTTGGACAGGTTCATGGATGAGAGGGGTGTGGAGGGATATGGTCCAGGTGCAGGTCAGTGGGACTAGGCAGAAAAATGGTTCGGCACAGACAAGAAGGGCCAAAAGGCCTGTTTCTGAGCTGTAATTGTCTATGGTTTCTATGGTAAGTATGTCAATGGAGAGAAGATAACCAAGGAAAGCAAAGGGCCCATCAGAGACGAAGGGAGCAAACTGTGGGTAGAGCCAAAGGACATTTGTAGCTTGTTAAACAAGTACTTCATATCCATCTACACCCAATAGAATGAGAATGAAAAATTAGAATTCAGGGAGAGAGATTGTGAGGTTCTTGAGCAAATTGACAGAGTGAAGGATACAGACTTAATGATGTTGGCAGGGTTAAGAGTGGACAAATCTCCAAGGCCGGATGATTTCTACCCAGGCTGCTGTGGCATGCGGAGGAGGAGATTTCAGAGTCTCTGATCCAAATTGTGAATTTCGCTCTGGCCATGGGCGAGGTGCCACAGGACTGGGGAACAGATAATATGCTTCCACTGTTTAAGAAGGACTGTAGAATTAAATCAGCGAACCAGTGAATTTCATGTCAGTGTTCAGGAAACCATTGAAGAAAATTCTGAAGAAGGGCACCGACTCTATTTGAAGGGGCAAAGCTTGACCAGGGAAAATCAGCATGGATCAGAGGCAGGTCATTGATAACATCTGATTTCATGTTTTGAGGAACTGACCAGGCTTGTAGATGAAGGTAGTGCAGTTGATGTAGTTCATATGGATTTCAGCGAAACCTTTGGGAGACTCAAAAAGAAGGCACGCGCACTTGGAATACAGAGTAATTTGATCATTTGGATGGCGCAGTTGTTAGCTTCACAGCTCCAGTTCGATTCCAGCTCGGGTCATGATGTGTATGGAGTTTGCACATTCTCCCTGTGTCTGTGAGGGCTTCCTCAGGTGCACCGGTTTCCTCTCACAGTCCAAAGATTAAGTTGGTTGGCCAAGCCAAATTGTGTCCTGGGATGTGTAGGCTAGAGGGCTTAGCGGGTAAATGTATGGGGATACAGGGATCCGGTCTGGGTAGGATTGCTGTCCGTGAAGACTCGATGGGCCGAATGATCTCCTTCTGCACTGTCGGGTTTCAAAATTGGCTCTGTCATAGGAGACAGGTGGGGATCACAGAAGACTACTTTAGTGACAAGAAGTCGGTGTCCGGAGACGCATGACTAGGCTCTGAGCTGGCACCTCTGTTTGAAATCTATATAAACGCCACAGATGCTTTTGTGGTGGTGGGGGGGGGTATTAATAAGTTTGTGAATGACATAAAGAGTGGCTGGGTGGTTAAGAGTGAGCTTGAGTCTCTTGATATACAAAATGTTATAGAATGGATGAACAAATGGACAGATAAGTTACAGATGGAATTTAACGCTTAGAAGTGTGAGGTGATATACTTCTGGTGAAGTTGTATGACAAAGAACAACACAACACAGGAAACAGGCCCTTTGGCCCTACAAGCCCGCACCGCCCATTTTGACACTCAGTGAGTGCCTCATTCCAATCCTCCTTCTACCTACGACTTTTGTCCACATCTTGTGGACTCCACAATAAAGAAGTGTTCAATGAAGCCTCTAGGAAGAGCTTGTTCGTAGGATAGTGAAAATGACAGATGAGGCACTGATTCGAGGCATGATTACAAAAGCAGGGAAGTCACGTTGGAGTTGCACAGAGCTTTGGTGAGGCCACAGGCACATTATACAAAGGATGTACTTCCACTGGAGGGGTTGCAGAGGGGATTCACCAGGACATTGGCTGGGATGGAACATTTCAGTTATAAAGGGTCGTTGGAAAGGTTCGGTGGCTTGTTTTGGTGGCTGCGGAGAAGGCAATCTGATTGAGGTACTCAAGATTATGAGGTAGGAGGCTGGAGAGTGGGCTGAATGATTTTCTTCTTCACTGGAACTTTTCTGTGAATCTATGCTTCCTTAAAGCTCTTATATACCTGTCCTGAGACCTTCAGTGATTTTTGGACATGCACCTTAAGGTCCCTCTGATCCTTTGCATTTCCCCACCATTCACTCAGCATTCCCTCCCATTGTTAGTTCACCCAAATGGCATCACATCACACTTTACAGCGTTAAGCTTCATTTGCCACTGTTCTGTGTATCTGACCAGCCCGTTGGTATTGCCCCGCAATCGAAGAATTTCCTCCTCGCTACTTACCAATGTCGGCAACAGCTCAAATCGCAAAGCAACTGCATAAGCCCAGAGTGATTCATGGACAGACCCTGCAATGTCTAAGTGTGTTGTTCCTGACAAAACACATCAAGGAAACTACATTAGCGAGGCAAGTATTACCGCAACTGGTAACAAAGAACAACACAAGCACAGGAAACAGGCCCTTTGGCCCTACAAGCCCGCACCGCCCATTTTAACACTCAGTGAGTGCCTCATTCCAATCCTTCTCCTACCTACGACTTTTGTCTACGCCTCTTGGACTTGGACCTCAAGCTTTGATTGCGACACAGGCTCTGATAGCCAGCTGCACCAATAGAGGACACAGCTTCACAGGCCCGTAGTAAGGAGTCACCACCCTTTGGTCACTTTAGATGTACAAAGAACAACTTTCACCCAGCCAAAAGTGCTTAGCATATTTTGCGACCTAAGTTTCCATTGAATCTCGTGAATCCCGACATTACAGCAGGACGCCGTTCGACTCGTCGCGTCCGCACCCATTCTCTGAAACATCATGTGGGCAGCACGTTGGCACCGTGCTTAACACTGCTGCTTCACAGCGCCAGGGATCCAGATGTGATTCCCGGCTTGGGTCGCCGTCGGTGTGGAGTTTGCACATTCTCCCCGTGTCTGCATGGGTTTCCTCCCACAGTCTGAAAGACAAAGAACAACACAGCGCAGGAAACAGGCCCTTTGACCCAACAAGCCTGCGCTGCCATCTTAACATTCAGTGAACACCTCATTCCAGACACGCTGGTTCGGTGCATTCACAGTAGCTTCATTGCAGTGTTAATGTAAGTCTTACTTGTGACTAATAAATAAACTTTTACTCTATTTTTTATCATCTTTCTCAGCCCCACGCCTCACCCCGCCAACCCAGACTATCCTCTAAACCGATGCTTTTACCATGGCAAGTCACCTGACCGACATGGTGCTTTCACAGTGATAGGCAGTCTGTAACTCGATATAATGAGAAAGTATCTGTCATCTTTGGCTGATTCTTTATACGTACATGGACTAACATCAACCTGACTCTGAGGACAGAAGTGAACCTTCAGAAGCTCTCTGCTCTCTGCACATTGTTGAAAGGCTGTGAAACATGGGGGCTCACAGTTAGTGTGCTTTTTCTTTTTCTATCTTCACTGTGTTTTTACTGTAAGAACATAAGAAATAGGAGCAGGAGTAGGCCATCTAGCCCCTCGAGCCTGCCCCGCCATTCAATAAGATCATGGCTGATCTGAAGTGGATCAGTTCCACATTCCCCGCTTTCTCCCTTAATTCCCTTGTCTGTCAAAAACCTATCTACCCGTGACTTAAATATATTTAACGAGGTAGCCTCCACCACTTCAACGGGCAGAGAATTCCAGAGATTCACCACCCTTTGAGTGAAGAAGTTCCTCCTCAACTCCGTTCTAAACCGCCCCCCTTATCTTGAGGCTGTGCCCTCTAGTCCTGCTATCCTTTCTAAGCGGGAAGAATCTCTCTACCTCTACCCTATCCATCCCTTTCATTACCTTATACGTCTCTATAAGATCCCCCCTCATCCTTCTAAACTCCAACGAGTACAGACCCAGTCTATTTAGTCTCTCTTCATAGTCCAACCCCCTCATCTCCGGTATCAGCCTAGGGAACCTCCTCTGCACTCCCTCCAAGGCCAAAATATCCTTGCGCAAGTGCGGCGACCAAAACTGCACACAGTACTCCAGCTGCGGCCTCACCAGTGCCCTGTACAGTTGCAGCAAGACCTCCCTACTTTTATATTCAATCCCCCTCGCTAAAAAGGCCAGTGGTGTCATCTCAAAGACAAAAGCCGGTTCGACGCATCAAACAAATGTGCTTTTGGTGGCTTTGGTACATTCACAGGATGGAAGATGGTCACGTTGTCAAGAACTTTCTATATGCAGTGAGATAGCTGGAACCAGATGACAAGTGGGAAAACCAGAGTTTCTGATTCAAGCCCATATTCAAGAACAGCATGAAGCCACCATTATCGCACCTCGATGTCACTCGCGGGTGCCAGAGTAATAGACAAACTTCTCCTTTGGGCCAGTTTAAGTCACCAATATCATTAGCTACAGCGGAAGGACAATAGACACAACCCCAAGAAAACATAGCCTCCAACGTGACTGGGAATTTTTAACTGAGGCACTTGTGGCAGAATCTAACTCTCAAAGATTGATCTTTGCAGGTGGACGACAAGAAGGCAAGTCATGCGAAGTGGATTAACTGCTGCATGGACATTTAACACTGATCTTTCTGAAATTGGCTTGTTTGATGTGCTTCATACACTTGTACAGAAAAGGACACAGAGAGAGAGAGAGGGAGAGATAGAGGGATGCGGATGCGTAAACACAAAGACAATAAACAGATGCACAAACACACATGCGCGCCGTTTAAATACAGTGCCTGTGGGATCACGCTGTGAATCAGAGGCGTGAAACTCACCTTCTGACTGGGCAGAGCCTGCCTGAGATTTAAAAGTCAAAGCCATAGTGTGCTGAGATACTCTTCACTCACCCGGACGTATTCCACTGAAGAAGGACTCAAGAAGGCCGATACTATTCCAAACAATTGGATGGACACACTCACCACCACCGATGATCGAATGCTGTAATAATGAATACAGGGGATAATACATGAATCGGAACAGTGCACGCTGTACCCCGGCACTCTTGGTAAGCTGAGATATTGTCTTTTATCATGTACCAAATGCAGTGCCAAGTGCGATACATCAGAGCCCAGTGAAGTAGAAAGAACAGAATTGTGTTCTTCAGTATAGCGTGATATAAAATCTGTGTAATGCATTGAAAGGGCATGGTTTTGTGGAATAAAATGGTTCAATGATCATTTACAAAAACAAAATCGCTTCACACGTTGGACATTGCATATTGAGTTTTTTGAAGGGGTAACCAAGAAAGTAGATGAGGGCAGTGCAGTTGATGTTGTCTACATGGACTTTAGCAAGGCCTTTGACAAGATAGCGCAGGGTAGGTTGTTGCACAAAGTTAAATCTTACAGGATCCAAGGTGAGGTAGCTAAATGGATACAAAATTGGCGTCTTGACAGAAGCCAGAGAGTGATGTAGAGAGTTGTTTTTCAAACTGGAGGCCTGTGTCCAGCAGTGTGCCTCAGGGATCAGCACTGGGCCCACTGTTATTTGTCATTTATATTAATGATTTGGATAAGAATGTAGGGGGCATGGTTAGTAAGGTTGCAGATGGCACCAAGATTGGTGGCATAGTGGATAGTGAGGGAAAGTTATTTCCAATTGCAACGGGATCTTGATCAATTGGGCCAGTGGGCTGACGAATGACAGCTGGAATTTAATTTAGACAAATGCGAGGTGATGCATTTTGGTAGATTGAACCAGGACAGGACTTACTCAGTTAATGGTAGGGCGTAGGGGAAAGTTACAGAACAAAGAGATCTTGGGGTACATGTTCATAGCTCCTTGAAAGTGGAGTCACAGGTGGACAGAGTGGTGAAGGAGGCATTCAGTATGCTTGGTTTCATCGGTCAGAACATTGAATACAGGAGTTGGGACGTCTTGTTGAAGTTATACAAGACATTGGTAAGGCCACAATTGGAATAGTGTGTGCAATTCTGGTCACCCTATTACAGAAAGGATATTATTAAACTAGAAAGAGTGCAGAAAAGATTTACTAGGATGCTACCAGGACTTGATGGATTGAGTTATAAGGAGAGGCTGGAGCGTAGGAGGCTGAGGGGTGACCTTATAGAGATCTATAAAATAATGAGGGGCATAGACAAGGTAGATAGTCAATATCTTTTTGCAATGTTAGGGGAGACTAACTAGAGGGCGTAGGTTTAAGGTGAGAGGGGAGAGATACAAAAGTGTCCAGAGGGGCAATTTTTTCACACAGAGGGTGGTGAGTGTCTGGAACGAGCTGCCAGAGGTAGTAGTAGAGGCGGGTACAATTTTATCTTTTAAAAAGCATTTAGACAGTTACATGGGTACGATGGGTATAGAGGGATATGGGCCAAATGCGGGCAATTGAGAATAGCTTAGGGATTTAAAACAAAGGGCGGCATGGACAAGTTGGGCCGAAGGGCCTGTTTCCATGCTGTAAACCTCTATGACTCTATCCTACCCACCATGGTCTTGCATTTTATCTGAATCCATATTCTTCCTTTAAATCGAGGCCTTACTTATGTGCAAACTCATATATAGGTAACCATCATCAATGCTTAATTGTACTTTGAGTCCTCAGGGGCTTCCAGAGCATGACGTCAGTGTACATTTAGAAATGTGTTTACTTAACACGTTCTCTGCAGTTGTAAGCAGACATTTAGTTTGAGTTGTTTTTACATTATGGTACCGGGTTGTCTCGAGAGGAGTCCTCCAATTGTTTCTCAAGTGGCTGAAGTGGGGTTGTTTGTGTTTACGCTGGGATTAGTTTATTGGCCCTGCATTGTTAGGAGGAAAGGTCATGGGTTCTGAACAGGTTTTTCTATGAGCTGCTTTTTGATGCGCAAATATAAGAAACAGTAACTTCTATATACATTCTCGGCTAATCGTGCTTGCACGGGTTCTCCAAACGACCAAAATGATTTTATGCCATTCTTTGCCTTTTCCCCGAACCCCAGCATATCGTTTTCAGTCAAGCAATGATCTAATGCTTACTAGAATGTCTCGATTGCACTTGCCTCCGCCACACCGTTCACTCAGACCTGACTTTGCACCTAATCCCTTCCTGGAGTCAAACTAAACCAAAGTACCTAAGCAGCATTATCCTCGTTGACCCTTTTCTGTTACCCCCTCAAAAAGTTCCAGCAAGTTAGTTAGACACAATTTCCCCTTTGGATCCTCCTTATCAACAATATTTTTACACCAGGACTAATGACAATTATTGATCACAAGTCGCTGTGCTAAATCATTTTTTTCTCGCATCGCTTTCTTCTTCTGCATATCACTTTAAATATGTATCCTTTTGTTCTTGTTTTTTTTCTGCTGGAGTGTATTTACTCCTTAACTTGTCTGACTACCCCCCCGCATGATTTTGAGCTTCTCTATCCAATGTCTTCTTAACCTTCTTCTCTCCAAGAAAACAATCCCAACCTTTTCAGTCTATTCTCACAACTGAAGTTTCTCATTCTTGGGGCCACTCTTGTAAACCTCTTCTGCGCTCTCTCCCATGTGTTCTCATCGTTTCAATAACATAGCACTCAGAACTATAACAATATTTCTGCTGAGACCGAATTGTGCCTTATATATGTTCAACTTAACACACTTGCGCGTGCTACTCTATGCCCCAGTAATAAATCCCAGAGCACTACATCTTTTAGTAACTGTTCTCTACACTTGCTCAACCAGCTTCAATGATATATGCCTCTGCTCCAGCATCACTTATAGAATTTTACACCTTATGATATCTTTTGCATATTTTCCCTTACGAAAATGCAGAACATCACACTTCCCAACATTGAACCTCATCTGCCATCTATTTTCGCATTCCCCGAACTTGTTTGCCCTTCTGAAGTTCAACACTATCCTCTTCACAGTTTAAAGTATTCACATGTTTTGCACAAAGGGCACACTTTGGAACACCAAGTTCTATAGGGAAGTTCTGTAGGGAAATATGAAGCAGGACATAAAGAACAAAGAACAACACAGCACGGGAAACAGGTCCTTTGGCCCAACGAGCCTGCGCCACCATCTTAACAATGTGTTTTTCCTCCTCCATCCTTGACCCATGTCTATGCTTATGGTACCCCCATTGGAAACCAGATTGAGGGGAGAATAATTTAGGGACAATTTGTCACACCAATCAGCCTAAGAGCACGTTTTTGGGGGTGTGGGAGGAAACCGGAGCACCCAGAGAAAACCCACGCAAGCACGGGGAGAATGTGCAAACTCCCACAGACACCGACCCAAGTCAGCGATCTGACCCACGTCAATGTATCTGCACAGCAAACAGTGATCCTTATCCTTCCAAGGCCTAAAGGTAATGGGAACATGGTGTTGAATAAGCTGTGGAATGCTACTTCCGGGTTGCCTTTGAGTGGTACACACTGGAGCTATCGTGTGCCAGAGGTGAAGGGGCTGAATGTCGACTGTTTATTCGAGTAACTATCAAGGATTTGAATTCACGTGGATGGTGTTGTTGAATACATCCTGTCAAGTATATATTATTCCAACACAATCCTTGGTCGTGGCTTATAGATTCTGGAGAGTCAATAGGAAGCAGGAGGTGAGTTATTCTCGACAGAATCTCAGCCTTTGATATGTCTTTCTAGGCTACAAAACTTATATGACCAGCCAGCTAAAGTTATGTTTAATGGTAAAGCCCAGAATGTTAAGAGTGGGGGAATTTCACCTTGTTAATGGTGTTGAGCGAGAAGGAGGAATGCTTATTTTCTTTCCAGTTCGAGCTGGCCTCGATCTGGAACTTTGGTGGCCTGTATTCTGTCTTCAAATCATCAGCACTGACATGATTGCACGTCTGTTATCGATGCAGCAAGCAGGGGCAGTTTAGTTATCTCTGAAACTGACTGACGGCACGGTAGCACAGTGGGTTAGCACTGCTGCTTCACAGCTCCTGGGTTCGATTCCCGGCTCAGGTCACTGTCTGTGTGGAGTTTGCACATTCTCCTCGTGTCTACGTGGGCTTCCTCCCACAGTCCAAAGATGTGCGGGTTAGGTTAATTGGCCATGCCAAGAAATTGCCCCTTAGTGTCCAGGGATGCGTAGGTTAGAGGGATTAGTGGGTACAATGAGTGGGATATGGGGGTAGGGCCTGGGTGGGATTGTGTTCGGTGCAGATTGGATAGGCCGAAGGGCCTCTTTCTACACTGTAGGGTTCTATGATATGGACTGAGCATCTACGATGGAAGACCAGGTGGCTGGACTAGAAGAGAGTATGATGAAATCTGGTGCACAATTGAAGTTGGATTTTACTTAACTAAGCAACTTAACAATTTGCCGTACTGGATATTTTACCCCATTCTTTAACTCCTCTCTGAATTTACTCTGGGTTCCTGCATAGATAAACGGGTTGATACACGAGCTCAAAAGCTGCAGCATATACGCTTTTTCCTCAAGGGCGAATGTTGATTCGTTGATATCGGAACTTGAAAAGTAACTGACGTTTCCAATCTGAACATAGAGGAAAGTCATAACGTACAGCAAATATAACAGGATGAAACTTCCTGAGACACAGAAGAGTAAAACAATGGACTTTTTCCGCTTCTCCATCTCTGGGTCACTCTGATTCTCTCCATTGTTCTGGGCCCGGAATCTCCGGCGAGCTTTGCTCACCAGTAGAATGTGTCTGACAGTCAGAGCGTTGAGTAATAGAATCAGAGCGAAAGGGAGGCATGGAGTTAAAATGTGGAAAATGCAGTCATATACGATCCATGCAGGTGATATATAATAGATCAATTTTATGTCACAGAACCAAGGTAAATTGTCACTTATGTACAAAGGTTCGTAAATGAAATACAGGAAGGTATTTTTTAGGCAGCTAGTTGTGCAGATCGTCCCGATGATCCACACCGCCATTTTTTGGGAACAATATTTCATTTTCAGCTTCTGGCAACAAATGGCCACAAATCGATCAAAGGTGAAAGCCACAGTTAGCCAAGCAGAGCTATCAATGGATGCGTATATTAGGACAATACGCAGACTGCACACTGGTGTGATAGACAGGTAACTGCTTGGGAAATAAATGCCAGTTATCCGGTTCAATATCACAGCGGTTATAATGAGCGAGAGGTCCGTTGCCGCCATGGAAACTAAGTAGGAAGTTATACATTTGGAGAGACCGCATCTCCCCCTGGACAGGATCACGATCACCATCAGGTTCGCTGCAACAAAGCGGGAGAAAGACAGGAAAGTGATTGAATGTATATGTGGGTTTTGGAGAGGAAGTTTACAGTTCAATCTGCAATTACAAGTAAGCATTTGACAAGACTTTGTCAAATTAGCTCGTTGAATATATTTAAGTCACGGGTAGATAGGTTTCTGATAGACAAGGGAATTAAGGGTTATGGGGAGAAAGCGGGAAAGTGGAACTGATCCACTTCAGATCAGCCATGATCGTATTGAATGGCGGGGCTAGATGGCCTACTCCTGCTCCTATTTCTTATGTTTTTTATAGAAAATTATTATAGAACCCTACAGTGCAGAAAGAGGCCCTTTGGCCCATCGAGTCTGCACCAAACACAATCCCACCCAGGCCCAACCCCCATATCCCTACATATTATACCCACTAATCCACACATCCCTAGACACTAAGGGGCAATTTCTTAGCATAGCCAATCAACCTAACCCGCACATCTTTGGACTGTGGGAGGAAACTGGAGCACCCGGAGGAAACCCGCGCAGACACGAGGAGAATGTGCAAACTCCACACAGACAGTGACCCGAGCCGGGAATCAAACCTAGAACCCTGGAGCTGTGAAGCAGCAGTGCTAACCACTGTGCTACCATGCCGCCCCAATGTTCTTATAAGACTTTGAGTGGCATGTTGTTTTTCAGGTGGCCCCAAGGTGGGCAGATATCTCTGCGTTTGTAATTGACATCCGATTTAAGGATAAGACAGATCAATGGCACAGGAATGCCAAATAGCAAAATGACATCTGAAACGAGAACAAATAGCATCAAAAACAACTCCGTTCTAAACTGCACCCCCCCCCACCTTATTTTGAGGCTGTGCCCTCGAGTCCTGGTTTCCTTTCTAAGCAGAAAGAATCTCTCTACCTCTACCCTATCTATCCCCTTCATTATCTTATACGTCTCTATAAGATCCCCCCTCAGCCTTCTAAACTCCAATGAGTACAGACTCAGTCTATTCAATCTCTCTTCATAGGCTAAGCCCCTCAACATAGCCCCATGATAAAAAACACACATCAACTTTGCGTTGCTGGAAATATTGACGTGGATAAGTAACAAAACATGCAAAACAACAGTGGAAACTAAGAAGAACATGATCAAATTTCGCCAAGGGTTAATAGTGGGTTCTTCCACTCAATTATTGTAAAACTGTTGGGAGCTTTGATAACTACATTTGTTTAAAGCAAAAGTGAATTAAGCAGCAACGAACATTTTCTAAATTTGGGTTCTGGATTTCGGTGTATTTACCAAGATAATAGTGAGCGAATAGTGAGCTGGAAAATCGGCGTCGATCTGAACCATTGGAACTTCAGATAATGATGCATCATTCAGAAAAAAAGGTGTCTCTTTAATTGTAGCATTTCCTTCATGTTGCATTGTGCTGCTGGGACAAGTGATCAACTAAATCTTATTGTGCGTATTTTAAATCAATTATGTGTGCTGCAAATGGGAGAGATGCCACCAATTAGGCAGCATCATTCAAACTGGAGGAAGTGGTGAAGAAGGGAAAATCTGGCGTAATGCCAGGTGCTGTGGCACAGTGGTTAACACTGCTGCGTCACAGCGCCAGGGACCCAGCTTCGATTCCTGGCTCGGGTCACTGTCTGTGCGGAGTTTCCACGTTTTCCCCGTCTCTGCGTGGGTTTCCTCCGGGTGCTCGCTTTTCCTCCCCCAGTCCAAAGATGTGCAGATGAGGTGGACTGGCCATGCTAAATTGTTCCTCAGTGTCAGTGGAACTACCTAGGGTAAATGCATGGGGTTATGGGAATAGGGCCTGGGTGGGATCGTGGTCGGTGCAGATTCGATGGGCCGAATGGCCACCTTCTGCACTGTAGGGTTTCTATGATTTTATGAAAGGGAGGAAATTTTGAGTCAATATGGCCACTATAGAAAGGTCAGCAATAACTAATATAGAGGGAGGAGAGGTGGGCTTCATCACTGAGGCTGGGAGCAGAAACACTCCTTTGTGAGTTTGGTGTAAATGCCAAACTTTTCCACGAACGGGCAATGTTACATTGTTCATTCATCTGTCTGAAATTCCCTGCTTCCTGATGTCCTTTTCACAAATCCACTCATTAAATACAACGGTGTAACGTTCACTGGCTTTGTGCTCTCAATCAATGTTTCATTTGTGGGATCATTCTGTTACATAAGAACATAAGAACATAAGAAATAGGAGCAGGAGTAGGCCATCTAGCCCTTCGAGCCTGCCCCGCCATTCAATAAGATCATGGCTGATCTGTTGTGGCTCAGTTCCACTTTCCCGCCCTCTCCCCATAACCCTTAATCCCCTCTCTTATCAAGAACCCATCAACCCGCTTCTTAAAAATATTTAGTGAGGCAGCCTCCACCACTTCAACGGGCAGAGAATTCCAGAGATTCACCACCCTTTGAGTGAAGAAGTTCCTCCTCAACTCCGTTCTAAACCGCCTCCCCTTTATCTTGAGGCTGTGCCCCCTAGTCCTACTGTCTTTTTTGAGCGGGAAGAGTCTCTCCACCTCTATCCTATCCATCCCATTCATCATCTTATACGTCTCAATGAGATCTCCCCTCATTCTTCTAAACTCTAACGAGTACAAGCCTAGTTTATTCAGCCTCTCCTCATAGCTCAATCCCCTCAACTCCGGTATCAGCCTAGTAAACCTCCTCTGCACTCCCTCCAGGGCCAAAATATCCTTGCGCAGGTGCGGCGCCCAAAACTGCACACAGTACTCCAGCTGCGGCCTCACCAATGCCCTATACAGCTGCAGCAAGACCTCCCTACTTTTATATTCAATCCCCCTCGCTATGAAGGCCAGCATCCCATTCGCCTTCCTGACCACCTGCTGCACCTGCAAGCTGGGTTTTTGCGACTCATGCACAAGGACCCCGAGGTCCCTCTGCACCGTCGCCTGCTGCAGTTTTTCGCCACGTAAGTAATAGTCCTTCCTACCATTCTTCCTACCAAAGTGGACCACCTCACACTTGCCAACATTAAATTCCATTTGCCATTTCCTGGCCCATTCGCCCAGCCTATCTAGATCCTTCTGCAGACTCTCCACACCCTCCGCACAATTTGCCTTTCCCCCAATCTTGGTGTCATCAGCAAATTTCGACACCCTGCACTCGGTTCCCTCCTCCAGATCATCTATGTAAATGGTAAATAGCTGAGGCCCCAGCACCGACCCCTGGGGCACCCCACTAGTCACCAACCGCCAATCCGAATAGCACCCATTGACCCCCACTCTCTGCCTCCTATTTGACAACCAATCCTCTATCCACGCTAACACCCTACCCCCAACTCCATGTCCCCTGACCTTCTGCAATAACCTCTTGTGAGGTACCTTGTCAAACGCCTTCTGAAAATCCAGAAAGACCACATCCACCGGCTCTCCTCTATCCACTGCCCTAGACACATCCTCATAGAACTCCAGTAAATTTGTCAGACACGACTTCCCTTTAATGAAACCGTGTTGCGTCCGCCCTATCAAGCAATTCCCTTCAAGATGCCTCGCAATTTCCTGCTTAATGACGGATTCTAACATTTTACCTACCACAGACGTTAAACTAACCGGCCTATAATTCCCCGCCTTTTGCCTGGCACCCTTCTTAAACAACGGCGTAACATTAGCCGTTTTCCAATCTTCCGGCACTTCCCCAGAATCCAGCGACGTCTGGAAAATAACCACCAAGGCATCCACTATCACCTCCGCCATTTCTTTCAGGACCCTCGGATGCATTCCATCCGGTCCTGGGGACTTGTCCACAATCAGCCCCTCCAGTCTGTCAAGCACCACCTCTCTAGTAACAGTAATGTCATTAAGACCCTCCATTCCTACCACCTTTCCATCGCTAACACCCGGCAAATTATTCACGTCCTCCTCCGTGAAGACAGAAACAAAAAAGTTATTCAAGACCTTAGCCATATCCCCATCCCCTACCACTAGCTCCCCTTTCTCATCCTCTAAAGGACCAACGTTCACCCTAGCCAGCCTCTTCCTTTTTATATATTTATAAAAACTCTTGCTATCCTTTTTTATATTAAGTGCTAGCCCAGCCTCATAGCTTCTCCTACCCTCCTTTATCAACTTCTTTGTCAATCTTTGTTGACATTTAAACCTTTCCCAATCCTCTTCTCGCCCACTGCTCTTAGCTACTCTAAATTCCTCCGCTTTTAATTTAACACTTTCCTTCACCTCCTTCGTTATCCACGGCTTATTACCTCTCTTCCTACTGTCCTTTTTAACCATCGGAATAAATTTCTGCTGAGCACCAAGAAAGATCTCCTTAAAGATCCTCCACTGCTCCTCAGCAGACCCTCCCTCCAACGCACTCCCCCAGTCCACATTCGCCAATTCTTCTCTCATCCTACCATACTCCCCTCTATTCAAACAAAGGACGCGTGTCCGGGAACCCACTTTCTCCTCCTCCATCTGTTACTGGCAGCGTGAATGAAACAATTAATTCTCCTTGACAAACAGTGTGATACCTCAAACGCAGTTAGACAAATAAGAATCGCAGTTGCACCGTGATTACAGTATGATAAACCAAGAACGGTTAGACCGGCAGGAACAGAAAATAATCACATTTACAATTACTACAGGCTGATTATTCAAACGGAATTACCATGTCAGTCATAAAAGAGAATCTTAATTACACCGGGATTACAATGCAAGTCAGACTGTGAGCAACAGAAGCTACTCACAGCTACACCGCGATTACAGTGTGATCATTCAACAGCAGTTGAACTGTCAGTAATAGAGGATGATCACGGTAACACTGCAATTACATCATAATAATTCACCCCACTAACACTGTCGATAACACGACAGAAGGACAGTTTCACTGTGTGATTAAACACTTGCAGCATGCAGGATAAAACTGTATTTTCCTCGGAATCAGATTTTGGTAATTGACCCTCGCTAGCTGTACCAATAGATCAATACTTGCAGTCATAAGAACATAAGAAATAGGAGCAGGAGTTGGCCATCTAGCCCTTCGAGCCTGCCCCGCCATTCAATAAGATCATGGCTGATCTGAAGTGGCTCAGTTCCACTTTCCTGCTTTCTCCCCATAACCCTTAATTCCCTTGTCTATCAGAAATCTATCTACCCGTGTCTTAAATATATTTAGCGAGGTAGCCTCCACCACTTCAACGCGCAGAGAATTCCAGAGATTCACCACCCTTTGAGTGAAGAAGTTCCTCCTCAACTCTGTTCTAAACTGCACCCCCCCCCTTATCTTGAGGCTGTGCCCTCTAGTCCTACTATCCTTTCTAAGTGGGAAGAATCTCTCTACCTCTACCCTATCCATCCCCTTCATTATCTTATATGTCTCTATAAGATCCCCCCTCATCCTTCTAAACTCCAACAAGTACAGACCCAGTCTATTCAATCTGTCTTCATAGGCTAACCCCCTCATCTCCGGTATCAGCCTGGTGAACCTTCTCTGCACTCCCTCCACAGCCAATATATCCTTCCGCAAATACGGGAACCAAAACTGCACACAGTACTCCAGCTGCGGCCTCACCAGTGCCCTGTACAGTTGCAGCAAGACCTCCCTGCTTTTATATGCTATCCCCCTCGCTATAAAGGTCAGCATCCCATTCGCCTTCTTGATCACCTGCTGAGTCATAACAGCTTGACAATTAACCCAAAGTAGTCCTGTTAGTACCGACTAGAATTATGTTTAAACCATTGCATGTTCGCGATAATTGGGATATGTTATATCATTTAAGAGATGGAATGGCAATGGGTTAGAGAAACGCAGTTGCTATACAAAAGGGAAGAATTTATAACAGCGACATGTGCCATTACAGTGAAGGGATGACACTATTAGCAGCTGGAAATGATACTATTGTGGTCATTTATTTCCCACTATCAACAAAAACTCAAATTATCGACAGGGTAACGTGTTTGCACTAACAACAAACAAGTGCACTTTTAAAAGTTCACATCATACTACTAAAAGCAATAATCTACACTATTAACAGGCTAATATAATAACACTAACAGAAATAAATGACACAATTAGCATCATAATATTATAGCACTAATAGCGAGAAGTTAAACTACTAGCATGGAAATTTTAGACCAATAACAACGAGTTATTACAATATTAACGGGTAATTTTGCCACGATCAGGTAGAAATTACTATATTAACAACTTAATATCAGACCACTGAATAGTCTGAAATTACACTATGAGCATTGTATTATCATATCACTAAAAGCAAGAATTTACGCTATTATAGGGTAAGATCGTGCTGTAAAAGATAGAACTTATTCACTTAACAGCGGATTATTGTGTCACGAATAGCAAAAAATTCATTTTTTAAGAAGACAATGCCATATTATGGATAGATAGAACTTAACAGTGGAATATTATGCCACTGATAGCGATAAATAACAGTGTGACAGGGTAATATGATACATCTAAAGTAAGAAACGCTATTAACAGCACAATGACATACTACTGATGGCTAAAAATTTACACTATTAGCAGCATGATATAATAATACTAAACTAAGAAATATACTATTAACAGGGTAAAATACTAACACCAAGAAATCTGAACACTATATGACTAACAATGAGAAATCACATTGTTAACAGGGTGATATTGTACTACCAAAGGTGAGAAATCACACTTCCAACAACATACTATAATGTCATTAAAAGTGGGAGATTACATTATTAACAGTTGTAATTTTATATCACTCACAATTGGAAATTACAGCATTATCTGTGTAATATTATACCACAAAAACCAAGAAGTGACACCCTTAACAGGCTAATATCATGCCACTAACAGCAAGCAGTTACATCATACTGAGTGCCAAGGTGCACAGTGGTTAGCACTGCTGCCTTACAGTGCCAACGACCTGGGTTCGATTCCTGGTTTGGGTCACTGTGGAGCTTGCATGTTCTCCCTGTGCCTGTGTGGAGCTGACACATTCTGTGTCTGTGTAGATTTCCTCTGGATGCTCTAGTTTCCTCCCACAGCCCGATAGGCATGCTGGTTTTGTGCGTTGGCCATGCTAAGTTCTCCCTCAACGTACCAGCGCTGGAGTGTGGCGTCGAGGGGACCTTGACAATGACTTCATTGCAGTGTTAATGTAAACCTACTTGTGACACTAATAAATAAACTTTATTAGTATGGCAATATTACACCACTAATGATGAGAAATTACACCATTAACATTATGCCACTAGCAGATACAAATTACACTATTAACAAGCTAATACCATACTAATATTGGGCAGCACGGTGGCACAGTGGGTTAGCACTGCTGCTTCACAGCTCCAAGGACCTGGGTTCGATTCCTGGCTCGGTTTACTGTCTGTGTGGAGTTTGCACATTCTCCTCGTGTCTGCGTGGGTTTCCTCCGGGTACTCCGGTTTCCTCCCACAGTCCAAAGATGTGTAGGTTAGGTTGATTGGCCATGCTAAGAAATTGCCCCTTAGTGTCCAGGGATGCGTAGGTTAGAGGGATTAGTGGGTATAATATGTAGGGATATGGGGGTAGGGCCTGGGTGGGATTGTGTTTGGTGAAGACTCGATGGGCCGAAGGGCCTCTTTCTGCACTGTAGAGTTCTATGATTCTATAATAACGGAGAGAACTTACACTATTAGAAGTGGACTATTATCTCACTAATAGTCCAAAGTTAGTCTATTAATGGGATAATACCACATTACTATCAAATATAAATCACACTATTAATAATGCAATCTTATGTCACTAATAGCGATAAATTACACTGTTAACAAGCTAACATGATATGTCTTACAGTGAGAAGTCATGTTCTTAACAGTACAGTAGGATACTACCAATAGCTAATAATTTGCACCACAAGTACAGTAATATTTTCCTCCTAAATGAGAGAAATAACACTATTAACAGTAATATTATCCCAGTAAGAGTGAGAAATGGCACTGTTAACAAGATAATATTATACAAATGACAGTGAGAAATCATATTCCTGACACAAGCAGATAATTAGTTGCAATATTAGACTATTAAATGAGAAATGACAGTATTAACAGGGTAATATTACAACACTAACAGTGAGAAATTACACCATTAACATAGTGGTATCATACTTTTAAAAGCACAAAACAGCATTATAAACAGAGTGATATAACACCAACAGGGAGCAATCACATAATTGACAGGGTAATATCATACTACTAACAGCGAGAAATGACGCTATGAATAGGGTAATATTATGCCATTATAAGTGTGAGATTATTCTATTAATATTGCAATCTAACACTGCTAACAGTGACAAATTCGATTCTTAACAGAACAATATTGTACGAGTGAAGTGACAAATTACAATATTAACAGAGTGAAATTATACCCTAACAGCCAGAAATGTCATCATTAACAGGGTAATATTGCACAACTATCAGCGAGAAAGTAATATTTTTAACTGGTTAATATTATGCCACTAAAAGAAAAATTACATTAACATGTCAATATACAGTAACAGTGAAAATGACATTATTAACAAAATACGATTATGCCTCTAGCAGTGAAAAATAGGTCTATTGTTTCTAACAGCGAGAAATGATACCATTATTGCGGCAATATTATACTGCTAACAGAGAACTTAAACTGTTAATATTGTTACTTTACACTAAAAACGACAAATCATCTTTGGAAAGCAAAAATTTTTTATAGTTAAAACTGAGAGTTTACACATTTAAAATGGCAAAATAGGGTTGTAAACGTGATACAAATACAGGTAAAAGAGAGATATCGACTAGTTAATGAGGAGAATAATACGGATAAAGTTGGGAAATACTCCATTAACTGGGAGAAAGGTGACCACATTGTGGGAAATGTGATACCTTCAAATGGTGCAAGTGATGTAGTCAAGTGGCGTTTTGCCACACCTAATAAGTAACCACAATAGTTTACCTGGAACCCCGATAGCTGCCAGCACTGGGTAATAAATGGCAAACAGCAGGCCTTTTGGTGATCCGTGCATCTCTTGTCAGAGATTCTGAACGCGTTCTGGTCTTGACTGAAGGATTGGTGCAATTATACCTTACATCATACTCCAGGGACGTAATTAGATGGTCTCATCTTTTGCATTAATTGAACAGAGAACAGGTTAATCCAGCTGCTCCGGATTGCTTTTAAGTTCTTTTGGGGAATATGCATCATTTCAAGGGGATGTGCTGGAGGGAAAACAGATTGCAGAATGAAGCCAAGTCCCCTTATCGATGAGAATGTAACAGCCTGGATTTTGTGATGGACGGTGAATCAAAGGCATTTCACGCTGAATGTTGCCAGAAATGTGGAATTTGTCTATTAGGTTGGCTGTTCACAGAATTTCAACGTTTGTGTACAGCATGGCCCAGAGACAAAACGACTTGTCCAACTGAGCAGTTGGGTGAGATTGTGATGAAGATCTTATTGAATGGTGGGGCAGGCTCGAAGGGCTAGATGGCCTACTCCTGCTCCTATTTCTTATGTTCTTAAGCCCATCTCATGAATGCATGAGCCACACACATGCTCAGTGGGGTCAGCTCTTAGCTTAAAGAAAGCGTTTTAAGATGATTCAATTATTTCTAAGCACTTTAAAACTGTCCCGCACATTGACACACTTTTCATGCATACTTTTCAATGCCTTTGAAATACTTAACAATGCATTTCACATTATTTTGAATTCTAAGTGCAAAATTGAATAAAATTGAAAGAAGTTTCGGGACAAGAACTTTCAGGCCACATCTGTACAGAGTTGTCAGATTGCAACTTGGCATAAACGTGATTTATTTTTAGAAGGTGCAATATGATTATTTAAGACACTCTAAGGATAAATCTTCAATCATTACTTTGCAACGCTGTTTATTTTAATTTGTTTATGGATTATGGATGTCCAATATTTGGGCCAGAATTTATTTCTCACATAATTTCCCTTGAACTGAGTGGCTTGCTACATCTGAGAGGACACTTGAGAATAATCCACATTGCTGTGCGTCTGGAGACACAGGCTGGCCAAGTAATGCGATTTCTTTTTTTTAACAACAATGGTTTCACGATCGTGCATAGACTTTTAATTCAAGTTTCGCCACGTGAGATGATTTGAGGCTGCACAGAACTACCCTGGTTTAGTGGTCCAGAGACACTGAACCATTTCCACTGGCACTGCTACTGTCTGCATTTCATTATGAGGCACATTAGCTTAATATCATTCTGCCAGTAAGTCGTCAGACAAAGAACAAAGAACAGCACAGCACAGGAAACAGGCCCTTCGGCCCCACAAGCCCGTGCCGACCATTTTAACACTGTGAGTGCCTTATTCAAGTCTTTCGTCGATCATCAACATTTTTGTCTACCTCTAGTGGACTCCACAATAAAGGGGGTGGAAATTTAGGGAATTATATGTGCGCCAGATTAAGGGAGATCCAATTCAGGGACAATTTATTGACACCAATCAGCCTAAAAAGCACATTTTTGGGGTGCGGGAGGAAACCCACGCAATCACGGGGAGAATGTGCAAACTCCCACAGACATTGACCCAAGCTGGAGATCCGACCTGGGTCCCTGTAACTGCACAGTGATAGTCACTGAGCTGTCGTGTTGCCCGTCAGTTGGTCCAGTTTAAGCGTACACTAACAGACATGAAGCACTAGGCAACTCTCAAAGCAACATCCAAGAGCAGCCCTCGCACAACCCACCGCGTGTATGCCCCTTGTTGGGCAACAAGGCGGACCGAATCACCTGCGGATGTAAAAAGGAGACATCAATAAACATACAACAGGCTATACAGACATTAATGGAAGATCCCCAATGGCTGCAACGTAAGAGACAGGTGAGCCTTGAAATTTGTTGGACGGCCGATAGGAATCTATTAATTCCCAGGAACGTCCTGACGCTATCGATCTTCAACTAGAACATTCTTTTGTATCCCTGCTTTAGGCTTTGCTTTTCACAACCTTACTTTTTCGACAGGATTTACTTGGCCTGAAAATTGAGGAGAGATTCTTCCTTTTAAACTTTCTTCTATGCTTAGCTCTTCTGCAGCAGTGCAGCGTGATTTTATTGTTTTATTTGAATTATACAAATGCATTTATTTGATTTGCAGTTATTCCGTGGAAGCCATCAGCGTCCAGAGGAAAAAAAAATTTGCTTCAATTTTCTTTAACAGAAATCCGATACCATTCATTTCCAAATGTCTTAACTTCTTTACTTTCTAGGATGTATCTGGCCACAAAGGAAAAAAAACAAGTTTACAGCACGTTTTTACCTGTTAGCCTCAAGATTTTTACGAATTGGTAAGGTTATATAAGGCATTGGTGAGGTGAATTTAGAGTATTGTGTACAGTTTTGGTCACCTAGTTACAGGAAGGATATAAATAAGGTTGAAAGAGTGCAGAGAAGGTTCACAAGGATGTTGCCGAGACTTGAGAAGCTGAGTTACAGAGAGAGATTGAATAGGTTAGGACTTTATTCCCTGGAGCGTAGAAGAATGAGGGGAGATTTGATAGAGGTGTATAAGATTTTGATGGGTATTGATAGAGTGAATGCAAACAGGCTTTTTCCACTGAGGCTAGGGGAGAAAAAAACCAGAGGACATGGGTTAAGGGTGAGGGGGAAAAGTTTAACAGGAATATTAGGAGGGCGGGGTGCTTCTTCACGCAGGGAGTGGTGGGAGTGTGGAATGAGCTGCCGGATAAATGTGGGGTCACTTTTAACATTTAAGAAAAACTTGGATGGGTTCATGGACGAGAGGGGTGTGGAAGGATATGGTCCAGGTGCAGGTCAGTGGGACTAGGCAGAAAAATGGTTCAGCACAAACAAGAAGGTGCCAAAAGGTCTGTTTCTGAGCTGTAATTTTCTATGGTTCTAAATATATTTTTGTTCCAAATGGCACTGCAAATCCAGTATATCATTGTATCATCCCGTTGATGTAAAAATACAGACCCAACGCCAGCACTGGAATCATCAATATGGAGGTTAATGAGATTGCACTCCTAATAGCGGATGGGCTCCTGCTTAGACTTTTAGACTGCTTATATTAGCTCTAAGTCTGTCAGGCTTATGACAGCTTCTGGACTATCAGCTACAATTGCCGATTAGCTTTTAGCACTACTTTAGAAAGGGGCCCTGCGGTGAAAATCAGCAATTAAAAATGCACACACCAAAAAAAAATCTGCTTTTATACTTTTACTGCTAAAGTGAATGACTTCAAACATCACCACAATAGATGAGGCATCTGTTACCCTTTAGGCAGTTTGGTCTGCCTATAAGGGTTTACAATCTATTGCTTTCTTCTCACAGCGTGGATACAATTAAGTTGGTGCAGTCAGGCAATTAATTACTGTCTATATTTCTAAGTTATGAATCTAGATCATACATCATTGGGGTCCATATAATAATCCTTCCAGTGCTTCACTAGTTACAGCCTTGTAAGTGTGCCCGTTACCCCAAATATCATCTCTCTGCCAGCTGACCAAACCTGTACGATGTCTCTATATTAATGAGCACTGACCATGGAATAAACATTTAGGTTATCCACTTTGGCAGGAATAATAGTTGGAGGGATTATTATTTAAAGGGCGAAAAGCTGCAGCTTGCTACGGTGCAGAGGGACCTGGGGGTCCTTGTGCACGAATTGCAAAAACCCAGTCTGCAGGTGCAGCAGGTGATCAAGAAGGTGAATGGGATGCTGGCCTTTATAGCGAGGGGGATAGAATATAAAAGCAGGGAGGTCTTGCTGCAACTGTACAGGGCACTGGTGAGACCGCAACTGGAGTACTGTGTGCAGTTTTGGTTGCCGCATTTGCGAAAGGATATATTGACCTTGGAGGGAGTACAGAGAAGGTCCACTAGGCTGATACCGGAGATGAGGGGGTTACCCTATGAGGAGAGATTGAATAGACTGGGTCTGTACTCGTTGGAGTTTAGAAGGCTGAGGGGGGATCTTATAGAGACATATAAGATAATGAAGGGGCTAGATAGGGTAGAGGTAGAGAGATTCTTCCCACTTAGAAAGGATAGCAGAACTAGAGGGCACAGCCTCAAAATAAGGCGGGGGGGCAGTTTAGATTGGAGTTGAGGAGGAACTTCTTCACTCAAAGGGTGGTGAGTCTCTGGAATTCTCTGCCCGTTGAAGTGGTGGAGGCTGCCTCGCTGAATATATTTAAGTCACAGGTAGAAAGGTTTCTGATAGACAAGGGAATTAAGGGTTATGGGGAGAAAGCGGGAAAGTGGAACTGATCCACTTCAGATCAGCCATGATCTTATTGAATGGCGGGGCAGGCTCGAAGGGCCAGATGGCCTACTCCTGCTCCTATTTCTTATGTTCTTATAAAGGGCACAATGACAATTGGCTGTGGAACATCTTATCGAATGACTTCTGGAAATCTATGTGTACCACTTGGACATGTTATTCTTTATCCACTTTATAAGCTGCATCACTAGAAGTGAAAATTTGCAACATGTTATTTCCATTTGGTAAAACCCTGTTGACTATGTCTGATCTTCATGTGATCACTTCAGTACAGTGTAATGAATTCCTTAATGACCAATGAAGTCCTTAATGGCCGGCAGTTTTCTCAGCGGTAGATGCTTTCTCTGGAATCTGCATCTCCTAAATCCTGTCTCCCGCTCTTTAACGCCGTTCTGGGCGTAACGCTGCAGTAACGCTCTTCTGTAGGGCCACCCCGCCACACGTTAAATTCTGCCCTTCAAACACCCCCATTAATTGTTTACCTTGCTATCCTCCAGTGTCTTTGCGCAAATCAATTTCCGCATATCGAAAGTAAATAGCTTCAAGACTTAGTTCCGTTGTGAGCCCAGTGAGTGCTAATTCCAGCTGTCCTCCTGTTGACCATACAAGTATTTTTTACATCAACTGGATGATACAGTGATACACTGGATTTGCAGTGCCATTTGGAACAAAAATATAATTCGTAAAAATCTTGAGGCTAACAGGTAAAAACACCTTTGATTGAGACTTAGGGATAATGGACATAATTGGACAATTTCTGGATGCTATGTAACGTGGCTAAGAGAACGTTCAAAATCCATGGAGCAAATATAGGGTTCATTGACTTGTTCTGACTTGACTGTAATACTGCATTGTATTATTTAAGGTTCACTTTAGAAATCCTCAATGTTCCTTTAATTTTAAACTTGACATGAAATAACAAGAATAGAGGTGAAAAAAGTAATTTAGAACATAGAACATAGAACACGACAGCACAAACAGGCCCTTCGGCCCACGAGTTGCACCAATCACATCAACACCTATCTATAACCCCCAATCCCATAAAACCCCATATACTCATCCAGAAGTCTTTTAAAAGACGCCAGCGAGTTCGCCTCCACCACCACTGACGGCAGCCGATTCCATTCACTCACCACCCTCTGAGTGAAAAACTTACCCCTAACATCACTTCTGTACTTTCCTCCCCAGCACCTTAAACCTGTGTCCTCTCGTAGCGACCATTTCAACCTGGGGAAATAGCCTCTGAGAATCCACCCTATCTATTCCTCTCAACATTTTATAAACCTCTATCAGGTCGCCTCTCAACCTTCGTCTCTCCAGGGAAAAGAGACCCAGCTCCCTCAACCTAACTTCATAAGGCATGCCTCCCAGTCCAGGCACATCCTTGTAAATCTCCTCTGCACCCTTTCAATAGCTTCTACGTCTTTCCTATAGTCTTTCCTATAATTTACCCAAGTTTTACTGATACCGTGGCAAGTGAAAAAATAACAATGCAATGGTTTGTAAAGTTATACTTCTCCATCATTTTGATCTCTATATTCCTGGTGCCTCTCTGTTATCTTGGAAGAAATATCTTCCATAAACTGGCAACTCGGCCACCCTCTCTGTGACTGATGTTTTTCACACTCACTGTCGGGAGACTTTTTTCACTTCCTCCTGTTGTTCTTTCCCTCAGGGCGATGTCTAAGCATTTTCAGCTTGGTGGATGGCTGCAGAGTCAGGTTCCATTCTCCTACCAGCTGAATGAAGGCCCCACTTCTCAACTTGCCTGAGATGTGCTGATCAGCAGGGTAAATCGACATGAGTCCCTCAGACTGGAGAATGGGCACCTGGAACTATAGTGACATCACCTTTAACTATTACTCTATTTTTGTTATTATTGCTAAGGTATTATCCTTACTTATATTCCCATTATAATTACCATTAGTATACTTGTTAGCAGCATTAACACAGAACAGTACAGCACAGGAAACAGGCCCTTCGGCCCTCCAAGCCTGCACTGCTCATTGGTCCAACTAGACCATTCGTTTGTATCCCTCCATTCCCAGTCTGTTCATGTGACTATCCAAATAAGTCTTAAGCGTGTTCGCCTCCACCACCCTGCTTGGCCGTGCATTCCAGGCCCCCATCACCCTCTGTGTAAAATACGTCCCTCTGATATCTGAGTTAAACCTCGCACCTCTCACCTTGAACCTGTGACCCCTCGTGATCGTCACCTCCGACCTGGGAAAACACTTCCCTCTGTTCACCCTATCGATACCCTTCATAATTTTATACACCTCTATTAGGTCTCCCCTCATTCTCCGTCTTTCCAAGGAGAAGTTTATTGTTTTTTTTCCATTATCAATGTTGTTGTTAGCACTTTTATGATTATTATTAACATTTATTATGACTGTTTCTATTATCGTGTCACACTCAGCTAGAGAAGTGTGGGGAAAAAATTTGTACCCAATTGTGATTTTGTACCCAAATGTGAAGAGACCATTCATAGGACATAGAACAACACAGTGCAGAAAGAGACCCTTCGGCCCATTGTGTCTGCACTGACCACAATCCCACCCAGGCCCTAACCCCCATATCCCTACATATTATACCCACTAATCCCTCTAACCTACACATCCCTGGAAGCTAAGGGGCAATTTCTTAGCATGGCCAATCAACCTAACCTACACATCTTTGGACTGTGGGAGGAAACTGGAGTACCTGGAGGAAATCCACACAGACACGAGGAGAATGTGCAAACTCCACACAGACAGTGACCCGAGCCAGGAATCGAACCCAGGACCAGTGAAGCAGCAATGCTAACCACTGTGCTACCATGCCGCCCTAATAGGCATTCAGAAAAGTTAATTCTAGTTTCTATGGAACATTTTTTCCTCTCTCATTCCCTAAAAGCTGCAATTCTCCATCTCATACACTCTCCCTCCATTCTCATTCCGCTGTTAATCTAATATTCACCCTCCCAATTCTCCCGAAGGATTTTATTTAGGCGGATTGACAGATCCATGCTCACTGCTTCCTGTCCTGGACACAGAGAGCTGGAAATCCCCATGGACAGCTGCTGGACAGATATATTTCTGTACCATGAAAACTTCCTCCACTGTGCAACATCCGTGAGGAAACCATTTCTTTTCTCATTCTGGGGCAAACTGGGGACTTGCAGCAACTGAAGGGAAAGGAAGTGAATCCAGTCTGAATATTGCACACGTTTTTGGTCCAGTCACACATATCTGTCTGGCAGCCTGATGAAGATTTTCAGCGCTCTCTGTCAGGACAGGAAACAGTGAACATGGATCTGTCAATCAGCACCTTCAGGAGAATTGGGAGGGTGAATATTAGATACAGCAGAGTGAGAATGGAGGGAGAGTGTGTGGGATGGGGATTTACAGCTTTTGGGGAATGGGTAAGGAAAGAATAGAACCATAGTTTTTTTCCTTGCTCTTTCCCAGTAGTCGGGCTAAGTTTATTTTCCTCAAGTGCCTATCAAATTTCCTTTCGAAATCATTGTCTCTGTTTCACGATCCTTATGTGCACTATGACCTGCTTTCTTCCAGCCCAGAGCATTCTTGGCTTAATGGTCCGACTGAAGCTGCTTGGACTATGTCATAGAACCATAGAAACCGAATATTCATTAGAATCAGAGAATTCCTACGTCTTATTAACCGTCCCTGAGCCTTCACACTGAACCTCTCGTCTCAGGACACTCTTATCTCTGATTTGTCTGTACTGTTAGCAGTCTCACAATGCAACCGTATGCTGATATGAGGGGCCCTGTTAGGATAGTTTCATGTTCCATGACTATGTCTTTAGTGGCTGAATAGCTATAGGAATATGGTCAACTCAGCTGAATCGTATGCTTTACATAATGGTTAGTGAAAGTCCACTTTGTTAACATAGTGCACATGGATATACAATACATAGAAAGGCAAAATATTGTGGTGGAGGCAGGCATGCTAGAGTTGTTTAAGGCTTACTTAGATAGGCACATGAGCGGACTAGAGATGGAGGAATACAGGAGACAGATCTAAATAAAGATCAAGAGCCTTGGGATGTCTCTGGGAATCTATTGATTCCTACGGACCTTCCAACATATTGTATGGCTCACTTGTGTTCTGAGCTTCTGGGGATTCCGTAAACGTCCAAGTTTTGCATGTTTATTGATGTCTTTTACTTCACAGGTGATTCGGTCCACCTTGTTGTCCAACAAGGGGCATATACGCGGTGGGTCGTGCGAGGGCTGCTCTTGGATGTTGCTTCGAGAGTTGCCTAGTGCTTCACGTCGTTAGTGTACGCTTAAACTGGACCATCTGACGGGCAACACGACAGCTCAGTGACTATCACTGTTTGCTGTGCAGATACATGGATTTGGGTTGGTGTCTGTGGGAGTTTGCACATTCTCCCCGTGCTTGCGTGGGTTTTCTCCAGGTGCTCCGGTTTCCTCCCACACCCCAAAAAAACGTACTCTTAGGCTGACTGGTGTAACAAGTTGTCCCTAAATTAGTCTCCCCTCAATCTTCGCCAATAGGTGTAGACGAAGGTCATGGGTAGAGGAGGGCACTCGTAATGTTAAAATGGCGGTGTGGGCTCGTTGGGCCGAAGGGCCTGTTCCCCGTGCTGTTTTGTTCTTTGGATGCTGGAATCTGGAACAAGAACAGCTGGAAAATCTCAGCAGGTCAGACAACATCTGTGAAGAGAGAGTACAGCCAATGCTAGGCTGACCTTCCATTTTATCGATAGTCCTTCCCATTGCAGCACCTCAGCATGAAGGTCAGGGGCTGCGCGCGCAGGGACACGGAAACCCCGCCCCCACCCATTGTTTTCCCCCTCCTCGAGCCGAGGTTTCCAGGCAACCGGCTGCCGGCTCCCGCCAGCGCGACAAGCCGCTGGCGGCCCCACCCCCGGCAGGGGACTGCGCATGTCCAAGGGGAGAGGGGAAGTTGCGTAAGTCCGGAGCAGCGCCCATCTTCTGACCTCTCTGACGGCGTGTTGACCAACAGGAAGAGTCGGAGGACCGGAAGGAGTTCAGTCCTCCAGCCAATCAGAGCGGTGGCTTTGTGTGAATGAAGATTGAGCTTCCGACAGGCTAAAACTTCCTCTTGTCGCCGACATCCGTGAGTTAAAGACTTTCTTTCTCCTCCTTTCCATTTCCTTTCTCATTCTGGGGGAATTTGGGGACTTGCAGCAACTGAAGGGAAAGGAAGTGAATCCAGGGAGGGTGCAGACTCTGGGAGGTTGGCCCAGGTCTTTCTCTCTCTCTCTTTCTCTTAAAGGCATTGACATCCTTTGCTCCCTCAGCTTGACACATTTATTTGTCTGGCTAAAAAGATGATCTCTTTCCCAAAATTCACAATTAAAGAGCTGATTTCCCCAGGAGATGGCTGACATTCAAGGGGACAGTAAATTAATATAGGAAGCGACACAGGATGGCACTGTGATTAGTAGCGCTGCCTCAGTGCCAGGGCTTGATTCCTGGCTTGGGTCACTGTCTGTGTGGAATCTGCACATTTTTCCTGTGGGTTTCCTCAGATTTCCTCCCACAGTCCCAAAGATCTGCTGGTTAGGTGCATTGGTTATGCTACATTCTCCGTCAGTGTACCCGAACAGGTGCTGGAGTGTGGGGACTGGCACAGTAACTGCATTGCAATGTTAATGTAAGACAACTTGTGACACTTATAACAATATGAGACATATTGGTTTATTTCATATGGTACAGAATAGATGTATTATTTATGGGTTCTGTAACAAAGTACATTTATCATTATTGTTAGTGTTGTGATATAGTACTGTAGCTATATTGTATATTTCCAGTCACATAGAGAATTGGGAGGATGAATATTAGATACAGCAGAGTGAGAAAGGAGGGAAAGTGAGTGGGATGGAGATTTACAGCTTTTGGGGAATGAGAGAGGAACGAATGTTCCATAGAAACTAGAATTGTTTGTTCTGAATTTCTATCCTGTACTCACTGTGATAACTTCTTTAATTTTTGCAGGATATCATAAGTAGGAGGATTCACAAACAAATCCCACAGCAATATCTGACAGTCACTCCATTTATTGGAATCTGAATATCATCAGCCTTTGTAGCTAGAAGAAAAACTATTTCTCTGTTCTGTCTGCTTTTGAAGGTTTTAAATATTGTGTGATTGGAAAAGCATTGAGCCACACACACACACACACATACACTGAAGTGAGAGTGTTCCAGTGCACTGACTGTGGAAAGAGCTTTAACCAGTCACAGTGTGAAAAACATAGCAGCATTCACAGCGGGAAGAGACTGTACACGTGTTGTGTTTGTGATCGAGGCTTCAACTGACCATCAAACCTGGAGAATCGCAAGGATACCAACACCATGGAAAAACCTTGGAAATGTGGGAACTGTGGCAAGGGGTTCAGGCACCCATCTCGGCTGGAAATTCATTGGCGCAGTCACACTGGAGAGAGGCCATTCACCTGCACTGTGTGCGGGAAGGGATTCAATGATGCATCCAACCTGATGACACACCAGCGAATTCACACAGGTGAGAGGCCATTCACTTGCTCTGTGTGTGAGAAGGCATTCACTCAGTTAACCCATTTGCAGACACACCAGCGAGTTCACACTGGGGAGAGGCCATTTGCCTGTCCCGTGTGTGGGAAGGGATTCACTCAGTTACCCCATCTGCAGCGACACCAGCGAGTTCACACCGGTGAGAGACTGTTCAGCTGCTCTGTGTGTGGGAACGGATTCACTCAGTTATCCAGCCTGCTCAGACACAATCTCACTCACACCGATGAGAAACCCTTTAAGTGTTCTGACTGCGGGAGGGATTTCAAAAGGTCTCAGGATCTGATGGTCCACCAGCGCATTCACACCGAGGAGAGACCCTTCAGCTGCCCTCACTGCGCAAAGAGGTTCAGAAGGTCATCCACACTGCGGGATCACCAGCGAGTTCACAGCAAGGAGAGGCCTGATCTCAGTGTGGGATTCAGTACTTCACCCCAACTGCTGACGCACCAGCAAGATCACAGCGGGGAGACATCATTCATCTGCACCATGTGTGGGAAGGGATTCAGTCAGTTTTCCCATCTTCTGACACCAGCGAGTTCGCAAGTGATCACCGGAGTTGGATTTTGTTGTTATTGCTGCTATTTATCCGATCCTGGCCTGGGTGAGAGTGGGTGGCAGGCTCTTTAACAGAAATGAGTCCCTTCAAGGTAATTGGCAAAGGAGCCAGAGGGGGAGATGAGATTTTATTTTGTGTTTTGACGCAGTGAGTTGTTCTGATCTGCAGATTCAATAGTATCTTTCCAAAGGGTAAAGACTTGAAAGGGAAGAATTTGCAGGGCTGTGGGGGAAGAGCAGAGCAGTTGGATGAATCAGTGAGTCCTTTCATAGATAGCATAGGCACGATGGGCTGAATCGACTCCTGCAGCCTGTCAATCTCAGCCTCCTACTTTTGTGCAGATTAAAAGGGACAGATTTCATTGCAGCCTCTCCCCGTGGATGTATTTAAAGAGACGGGTTTCTCTTTAGCTCTGAGTAACCGATATAACAATTGGTTGGAAGCCTATTTCCCTCTGTCCTCCAGCACCTTCCTGTCTCTCTGTTAGTTTGACACTTATGCAGTTTCTCAACTGGGGCACAGGCACAGTTATTCTCAGCTAAGTTCAGCCCCCCAGCTCCGTGCTGGACGGTCACTGACGTGAGCAGTGGAGAGACAGAAAGGAGCCAAAATTTGGCTTTTGTCTGGATTACAGTGTAGATACCTCCAACTCTGTTGATGACTTCCCAAGAAATCTCAAAGAACATTAGATCTTCAACAGGCAAACTCATCTTCAAACTCCGTGGCCTGGGCCTCGGCTCCTCCCTCTGCGACTGGATCCTGAACTTCCTAACTCACAGACCACAAGGATAGGCAACAACACCTCCTCCACGATCATCCTCAACACCGGTGCCCCACAAGGCTGTGTTCTCAGCCCCCTACTACACTCCTTATACACCTATGACTGTGCGGCCAAATTCCCCTCCAGTTTGATTCTCAAGTTTGCTGACGACATCGCCGTATTGGGGTCGGATCTCAAACAGTGACAGAGTCCGGGAATGAGATAGAGAATCTGGTGAACTGGTGCGGTGACAATAATCTCTCCCTCAATGTCAACAAAACAGAAGAGATTGTCATCGACTTCAGGAAGCGTAAAGGAGAACACAGCCCTGTCTACATCAATGGAGACGAAGTAGAAAGGGTTGAGAGCTTCAAGTTTTTTGGTGTCCAGATCACCTGTCCTGCTCTCCCACCACGCCCCCTCCACCATGCCGTCACTATAGTTAAGAAAGCCCCACCATCGCCTCTACTTTCTCAGAAGACTAAGGAAATTTGGCATGTCAGCTAGACTCTCATCAACTTTTATAGATGCACCATAGAAAGCATTCTTTCTGGTTGTATCACAGCTTGGTATGGGCTCCTGCTCGGACCAAGACTGCAAGGAACTGAAAAGGTTGTGAATTTAGCCCAATCCATCACACAAACCAGCCTCCCATCCACTGACTCTGTCTACACTTCCCGCTGCCTCGGCAAAGCAGCCAGCATAACCAAGTCCCCCATGCACTCCGGACATTCTTCCATCTTCTTCCGTCGGGAAAAAGACAAAAGGCTGAGGTCACGTACCAACCGACTCAAGAACAGCTTCTTCCCTGCTGCCGCCAGACTTTTGAATGGACTTACCTTGCGTTAAGTAGATGTTTTGCGACACCCTAGCTATGACTGTAACATTACATTCAGCATTTTCTCTTTTCCTCCTCTATGAGCGGTATGCTTTGTCTGTATAGCGCGCAAGAAACAATACTTTTCACTGTATCCCAATACATGTGACAATAATAAATCAAAGTATCTTCCCATGCAGGGAATCCGCTTAGAGGTTATCGAAATTGACCTGAGCAGCAGCATTTCTTGTGTGTGTGAGAGAGTGAGTGTGTGTGAAATTGGTGAGGCCACACCTAGAGTATTGTGTGCAGTTTTGGTCTCCTTTTCTGAGGTTAGAAGTTCTTGCTCTCGAGGGAGTGCAGCAAATGTTTACCAGGCTGATTTTTGGGGATGGCGGGACTGATGTATGTGCACTGACTATGCTAAATTGTCCCCTGACAGTCCCAGGATGCATAGTTTAGTGAGATTAGGGGGTACGTATATGAGCTGATGGAGGTAGGGCCTAGGTGGGATTGTTGTTGGTGCAGACTCGATGGGCTGAATGACCTTATTCTGCACTGTAAAGTTTCTTTGATTAGCTAATTGTTGGAAAGTAGTCTGCTTCAGAAGGTTAAGGTTAGGGGGTAAGGTGTTAATATGGATAGAGGATTGGCTGTCTAATAGGAGGCAGAGAGTTGGTATCAATGGGTGCTATTCGGATTGGCGGTTAGTGACTAGTGGAGTGCCCCAGGGATCGGTGCTGGGGCCTCAGCTATTTACCATTTATATAGATGATTTGGAGGAGGGGGCTGAGTGTAGGGTGTCGAAATTTGCTCATGAGACAAAGATAAGTGGAAAAGCAAATTGTGCGGAGGGTGTGGAAAGTCTGCAGAGGGATCTAGATAGGCTGAGCGAGTGGGCGAGGACCTGTCAGATGGAGTACAATGTTAGCAAGTGAGGTTATCCACTTTGGCAGGAATAATAGTAGGAGGGACTACTATTTAAAGGGCGAAAAGCTGCAGCATGCTATGGTGCAGAGGGACCTGGGGGTCCTTGTTCATGAGTTGCAAAAACCCAGTCTGCAGGTGCAGCAGGTGATCAGGAAGGCAAATGGGATGCTGGCCTTTATAGCGAGGGGGATAGAATATAAAAGCAGGGAGGTCTTGCTGCAACTGTACAGGGCACTGGTGAGGCCGCAGCTGGAGTACTGTGTGCAGTTTTGGTCGCCGCACTTGCGCAAGGATATTTTGGCCTTGGAGGGAGTGCAGAGGAGGTTCACCAGGCTGATACCGGAGATGAGGGGGTTGAACTATGAAGAGAGGCTGAATAGACTGGGTTTGTACTCGTTGGAGTTTAGAAGGATGAGGGGGGATCTTATTGAGACGTATAAGGTAATGAAAGGGATGGATAGGGTAGAGGTAGAGAGATTCTTCCCGCTCAGAAAGGATAGCAGGACTAGAGGGCACAGCCTCAAGATAAGGGGCGGGGGGGGGCAGTTTAGAACGGAGTTGAGGAGGAACTTCTTCACTCAAAGGGTGGTGAATCTCTGGAATTCTCTGCGCGTTGAAGTGGTGGAGGCTACCTCGCTAAATATATTTAAGACACGGTAGATAGGTTTCTGATAGACAAGGGAATTAAGGGTTATGGGGAGAAAGCGGGAAAGTGGAACAGATCCACTTCAGATCAGCCATGATCTTATTGAATGGCAGGGTAGGCTCGAAGGGCTAAATGGCCTACTCCTGCTCCTATTTCTTATGTTTAATTGGTCTATAACTTATCAGGAATGGAATTGGTTTGGTTTCTGACTAATTGCGCACATTCTTTCTCTCAAGCTGAATGACTTAGCTTGGGGTAGTCTGAGTGTCGACCAATAATTGGTTTTAATCAGTCATTCAATGTTGAGACATCTTGAACAGGAGCCTATTCATTTTCTACAGTCAAGGTTAACAAGTCCTGTTATTATTTATTATTTCTGTTGGCCTGAAAGGGGAGAATCTGATAGTTTCCACAGCATTTTACCCATTTTTAATGCATTTAGAATTCTAAATGTGATAAGGGTGGCATGGGAGCACAGTGGTTAGCACTGCTGCTTCACAGCTCCAGGGTCCTGGGTTCGATTCCCGGCTCAGGTCACTGTCTGTGTGGAGTTTGCACATTCTCCTCGTGTCTGCGTGTGTTTCCTCCAGGTACTCCAGTTTCCTCCCACAGTCCAAAGATGTGCGGGTTGTGTTGATTGGCCATGCTAAGAAATTGCCCCTTAGTATCCAGGGACGCATAGGTTAGAGGGATTAGTAGGGATATGGGGGAAGAGCCTGGGTGGGATTATGTTCGGTGCAGACTCGATGGGCCGAAGGGCCTCTTTCTGCACTGTAGGGTTCTATGATTCTATAATAACAGAGAGAACTTACACTATTAGAAGTGGATTATTATCTCACTGATGGTCTGAAATTAGTCTATTAATGGGATAATACCACATTGCATGAAAAGTAAATTAAAGGTTGGAGAAGTAATAACTTAGAAACTGGGACACTTTTCAAACAGGAATGGTTTTTGGGCTTAGTTTTAACTGATGGTTACAGAAGGCTAGGCAGGGAACATCTCTCTCAGCTGTGTTAGAAGAAAAGCCATACCATGGAGTAATGGTTAAGAAAAGAGATGCTTTAAACTTGAACAATGGCTCCTGTTAAGGAACCCAGAGAAATGAAGAGATTTTGCCGATGACACGAAGGTTGGAGGTGTCGTGGATAGTTTGGAGGGATGTCAGAAGTTGCAGCAAGACTGGGCGGTGAAGTGGCAGATGGACTTCAACCCGGATAATTGTGCGGTGGTACATTTTGGCAGGTCAAATGGGATGAAGGAATATAATATTAAGGGTAAGACTCTTAGCAGTGTGGAAGATCAGAAGGATGTTGGGGTCTGGGTTCATTAGGACTCTCAAATCGGCTTCACAGGTAGAGGATGTGGTTAAGAAGGCATATGGTGTACTGGCCTTCATGAATTGAGGAATTGAGATTAGGAGTCGGGAGATAATGCTGTAGCTGTATAAGACCCTAATCAGACCCCACTTGGAGTACTGTGCTCAGTTCTGGTTGCCTCATTACAGGAAGGATGTGGAAGCCATTGAAAGGGTGCAGAGGAGATTTACAAGGATGTTGCCTGGATTGGGTGGCGTGCCTTATGAGGATAGGTTGAGAGAGCTTGGTCTTTTCTCCTTGGAGAGACGAAGGATGAGAGGTGACCTGATAGAGGTTTATAAGATGTTGAGAGGTATAGATAGGGTGGATTCTCAGAGACTTTTTCCCAGGGCTGAAATGGTCGCTACGAGAGGACACAGGTTTAGGGTACTGGGGAGTAGGTACAGAGGAGATGTCAGGGGTGAGTTTTTCACTCAGAGGGTGGTGGGTGAGTGGAATCAGCTGCCGTCGGTGGTGGTGGAGGCAAATTCAATAGGGTCTTTTGAGACTTCTGGATGAGTACATGGGACTTAATAGAATTGAGGGTTATAGGTAAGCCTAGTAGGTAGAGATAGGATCAGCGCAACTTGTGGGCCGAAGGGCCTGTTTGTGCTGTAGTTTTTCTATGTTCTAACTGTCCAAGAAATCTGAGGTTAATGAAACAGAGAAAACTGGTAATTGAGCAGAAAACTGTTCAGTAAAGAAAGACAAAGCTGAGAAGAAGACGGAGAAGCGAGAAAGATATCTAGGGTGATTTTCAAGTTTGTGAGAATTTACTACAGCTTATGGAATGTGAGTTGAAATAATTGGAAATTGGTGGCTGGATCTTGGGGTTTGTGTCAACGAAAAACATCAGAGGAAACCTGAAATGAGAGGTGAAAAACCTAGTCCTGGATCTTTTGTTAAAAGTGGAGCACATGCTTTATTTGAAGAGAAAGTTGAAAACCTTGAATCTCTGTCTGTCTCCCTCCCTTGTCCCTATCTGATAGCCTTCCTCTCTCTCTATTTCTTTCAATCTGGAGTCTCCAGGCGATTGAAGCTCAGAGCCCTTCATCCAGGAGCAAAGAACAAAATCCAGTTAAATATTCCAACAAGGCAGAGGGAGGGAGTGTGCGGCTAAAGATGAAAGCTTTTGACCAACTTTCAAGAATCACTCAATGTGTTTGTGGAAAAGTGTGTCTCTCCAATCAGTATGAAGGAGCAGGATAATGACCATGTAGTCTGACCAGTGGGAGCTGAGTGGTGTCAGGGGCACACTCGATGACCATTCGCTCAGTGTGAGATGAATGATGAACAGGAGAACTGCCCAGTGGGAGAGAAGAATAGTGTCAGGTGGGATTTCTGTCACATCAGTTCCACCAGTGACAGACACTTGCCTGCAAATAGAAATGGGAAATCAAATGAGAAAAGATTGAAAACTGTGATTTAGTTCTTCCTGTCATTTAATTAATTCACAAACTGCAGTGAAGGGATATTTCAGCACATTCTTCAATTGCTGTCTGAACTTAGTCTGGGTTATGGCATAAATGACAGTGTTTGTGCAGCAACTCAGAAGCTGCAGCATGAAGGCAAATTCCAGCACGAAATCCTCCACATGTACAGACTTGTATCCAAACCACCACATACGCACCCATATTGAATAGAACATGAACATTGACCATAGCAAGATGAAATTGGCTGAGATAACAAAGAGTAAAATGATGGATTTCCTTCGGCCCTTCATCTCGGGGTCTCTGGAACTTTCTCCACTGCTCTGAGCCCGGAGTCTCTTGCGGACTCTGCTGGTCACTTGGATATGTCTGACGGTTAAAACATTGAGCAGCAGGATCATGATGAATGGAACACAGGGGGTTAGAAGGATGTGGATGAATTCGATTGTTACCCACACCAGAGATTCCTGAATATCCCTTGTTACCTCACAAAACCAGGGGATGTTTCCGAGCCAATAACGATCTGTTAACATAAAATACCAGAAAACGTTCTTAACACAGCTCAGCACAGTCACTGTGCCCAGAACCACAGCTGCCGTTTTCTCGTTGCAATATTTATTCTTCAGCTTCGGGCAACAAATGGCCACAAACCGATCGAAAGTGAAAGTGACGGTGAACCAGACAGAACAGTCAGTGGCTGAATAAAGAAGGACAGCGTGGATATTACACAGGGGGATGTACCACAGGAACATAAACTGATCTCGGTAAACAATTGGAATGTGTCTCATTATCAAGTCGAGGATAATGACCAGTAGATCAGCCACTACCATGGCCACCAAGTAACGGGTGACACATTTGGAAAGGCCACAGTTTTGGCGAGCTAGGGTAACAGTCGTCATTATGTTCACTGCAAAGAAAGGAAACAATTAATGAAATTACACGTCAGAGTGGAAACGTGGATTCTCCCACAAGTGCTGAATTGGTGGGAAAACTGTTCTGGATCACGACTGTTTTCAGACTCGAATCTCTGCACTCTGCATTGTACAGAGGTCACAAGTGTGAATCTCGTTAAAAACCCAGGGGGCTATTCATGCCAAGAAGCCTGAAATTGGTGGGATGAGCGGGAGCCCACGCATGTGCACATCGCTGGGAGATTTCTGGAAAGACTTCCCAGCATCCAGATCACTGCCATTCAAATCCCACAAAGGTTGCTGGCCCCACACAACCCCCCCCACACACATCACTGGCCTCACCGAGGGCCCCCATAAGCCCCCCTCATACACATCGCTGGCCTCATTGCTGGCCCACGCAGCCCCCCCCCCCACCCCACCCCCAAAACCACCCACACACACACACACACACACACACACACACACACATCACTGGCCTCATTGCTGGCCCCCCCCCCCCCAGACATGCGCGCACACACATTGCTAGCCTCATCGCTAGACCCTACAACCACCTCCCCTCCCCCCCCAGATCTCACTGGCCTCCACACTGCGCCCCCCCACCCCCCCCCCCCCACATATGGTGTCCCTCCCCCATACAGACATCGCTGCTCACCCATCCCCCTACATCCCCCCCCTCCCCACACACACACATGCTTGCCCCATGCCCTCATGGATCTGGATAATGCGGGTACCCAATCCCTCTATCTCTTGAACGTACTGTCCTCACTGCTGGCCATGCAGAGAACTTGCGTTGTGCTGACAGGAACAAGCCCAGCTCGCAAGCATTCCCTCTCTTGAATCGGAGCCTTGAGTATTGCACCACCCCACCCCCCCACGGACGTAGCACCTTATCGATTAGGAGCCCTGAGTATTGTACCCCCCTGGACTGCAGCCTATTGAATGGCAGCCAGTCAGCACCCTGAGGGATGCATGACACTCGACTGAATGCAGCCTTCAAAATCTCTCACAATATTTGTCGCCAAAGTGCCGTTGACTGGCCACCCTCACTGCACCCACACTCCCCCGATATGCCAGAGCTGTGTCAGCTGCAGGAATGGACACATAGCCAATCATTACCACAAAAGATGTCTGCGCGCAAACCTGCACCCAGATTCACAGAGGCTGACCTGGAGGAGAGGCGTGAGTGGAAGTTCCCCGGCTGGACCCCAACCCAAGGGGTGCATCTGCCACGGCACTGTGGTGGCAGGAGTGGTGAATGCCAGGGTTCTGACACAGCGCCCTGGCAGGCAGTGTCGGAAAAAAAATGTATCACCTTCGAGTAGCAAAGGTGAGTGAGCATCACAGTTCAAACCCCGGCACGCATCCGCTTAAACACTTTAAGGACCCTTCCCCCAGGAACAGAATCTAACCCCTCACCCCTCATCGTGCACCCTTCAGTGGTGACCGCTTTCCCCGAAACTGCCAGCACAATGCCCGAGAAACAGGCACACATTGCGCACCATCCCCAGTGCAATGTATTCATGCTTGCTATCCACCTTATGTTCCCCACAGCAAGAGAACATTCACAATGTATGTGAGATGACACAGGCTGGTGGTGATGTGCCTGACCTGCTGACCAGCATGGAGGAGCATGCCATGGAGCTGGCACAGGGGGTGATGGGCCATCCCAATTGGTCACCGACAGCCAGTGAGCAGAAGCTGCTCTGGAGCAAACTGCCCACACTCCCCTGGATGACACCTTGGAGGGGCGCACTGAGGAATCCTCCGAGGACAGCACCACTAAAGTGCCACCGGTGTGTACCGCACAACACAGAGACTATCACCACGGTGGGTACCTTTTAGCATTGAGGCTTCTGGGTCACAAGCTGGTAAGCGTGTCACAGACACTGATACACATCAGAGAGCCTGGACACACGGAGGCCAGGATTCAGCTGTCCCCAAGCTGGGCTCCTCCCAAGGCTGGCGGAGATGCAGCAGGAAACCCCGGGGAGTTGAGGGCTCATTGTGCTGTTTAGGGAAGTCCAACAGAGTGCTGTTGCAGGAGGTGGTGCCAACACAGTATGAGAAGCAAGACAACACTGCAAGGATGGTGACCACAGTGGAAAGTCTGGCTCAGGGGTCTGTCCTCATGGCTGACAGGGTCCCGGCCATCCTGGAGACACAACGGGCCACGGGCGCGTGTGTTCCCAGCGTCCAGGAGGCACAGCGTTCGATGGTCATGGGTATTGGGGGCATGTGGGAGACACTGCTGGCCATGGCTGGGAGTCTCACTGGCATACTGGAGACACAGCAGGCAGTGGCTGTGAGCTTCGATAACTTAGCCCAGGCTCAGAGGGCTACTGCTGGTGGGCTCCAGAGTCTGGTTCGCTCACAGAATGCTGAAACGGAGGAACTCCAGAGCTTGGCTCAGCCTCAGAGGGCCAGGGCTGAGGGTCACAAATCTCGGCTTCCAAGACTGGCAGAGAAATGACGCTGGAGCTTCTGGAGCTCAGTCCAGCTATCTTGGCATCCCATGGTGTCTTCCCAGGGCACCCTAAGGTTTGAGCCCATGCCTGGGCCTTCTACCTAGGAAACCCAGGAAGCCCCGAGAACTTCTGATTCCCCCTTTCCTCCCACTGGGGCATCTTAGGGCCAGCGAGATGAACAGGGTGGCACCGGAACAGTGCCAGCCGCGAGTCAGCTGGGGTGGCACCTGGAAGAAGCAATAGACCCCACAAAGTATGCAAGTTGTCGTTCACTAAGTGGGCACGAGCGAAGGTCAGCATCAGTCAGGGTTTATTAATCAATAACGTTAGGAACACAATAGGCTATTAATTGCACCTCACGGCCGTGACAAATGATTCCAACCCCTCCCCTCCACAGAACTGAGTGTTGCCGACTCCCAAATGTAGAAGTGCTGCCCGTTGAGCCTTGTAGACTCAGCCAGATGTTTGAGTGCCAGCCCTACCTTCCCCAACATCCACCAGACCCTTGGTGCAAGTGCCCCCACCCCATCCTTCCACCCCTTGGCTAAAAAACATGCACTCCCCCCAACCCTTACAGCTACATGGGCCAGGGTGGCAGCGGGCATTCGGATACAGGTAGGAGTCAGATTTGAGTGGCATCAGAGGCAGGATCCCAGTGTGCACAACAGCGAGTCCTCATCATCCTCCAGCCTTCAACTAAAACTCGCAACCATTGCCAGCCCAGGCACACTAACAGGTTTGGATGTTTCTGGGGGAATAGGGTGGTGGGACGGCAGGAGCAGGGGAAGGGTGAGGAAATAGAAACTCTACAGTACAGAAAGAGGCCATTCGGCCCATTGAGTCTGCACCAACCACAATCCCACCCAGGCCCCCCTCCCATGTCCCTACACATTTTATTCATACTCCCTCTAACCGACGCATCTCAGGACACCAAGGGGCAATTTTAGCATAGCCAATCAACCTAACCCGCACATCTTTGGGAGGAAACCCACGCAGACACAGGGAGAATGTGCAGACTCCACACAGACAGCGACCCGAGCCGGGAATCGAACCCAGATGCCTGGAGCTGCGAATTAGCAGTGCTAACCCACTGTGCTATCATGCTGCCCTTCCCCTCCGGGGGCAGGTGGTTCGGTTTGGTGGGGGAATAGCGGCTGCACTTGCTCCTGAGGTGTGGTGGTCTCACTGCACAGCACCAGCTAGGTGAAGCAGGCTGCAATCACGGCATCCCTCACCAACCTTCCCTGCCAGACACCAGCCATCGCTGCCCGCTCTCTGCCCTCCGGCTCTTCGTGTGGTGGGATACCCACCTCACCCTCCTCACTGCTCCTCCTCCTCCTCCTTCACCTCTTGCTCCAGCGAGCCTCCTCACTGCTGGGGCAATGATGTGTGAAGCACGCACAGGGTTATCCTGGACGGCCCCCCCCAGAGCGATCCAAGCAGCGGATCTGCATCTTCAGGCTGATGCACCACTGTACGACAGACGGGTGGCTCCATGAGCCTTGTTGTCGCAGTTCTCTGCCTCAAACTCGGGCCTCCACACAGGCGTTATCAGCGTGACCTTAGCGGGTAATCCTTGTCACCCAGTAGCCATCCCGGGAGCCTGGGCTGGTCTTCCAAGAGCCCAGGGATGTCCGACTGCCTGAGCGTAAACTTTTCAAGGACGCTCTCCGAATGGGGTGCTTCAATCTGCTTGGTCTTCAGCCGATGGTCGCAGCTTATTTAGACGTCCCGGGAGTGGAACCTCTTCCTGTTCACAGATTGCTGCACTTTGCGCATTTGGGATCCCAGCGATGGGTGTAAAGCTGAGAGCCCGAACCTCCTGCTGCGCACGGCCCGCATCAAAATTAACAAACTACTCTGCCTGGGGTATACGGGCTATCTGTAAACTTCCGCACACATCTGTGCACAGAGGCCTGGGAGATCCCAGCTAGGTCGCCACTGGAGTGCCCCGGAGGTGTAGAAATTGAGGGATACAGTCACCTTCACATCCACCGGGCGTGGTTGCCCTCCCCCTAGGTGTGAGAGCACCTCGCAAATATGTCACACCGTGGTCTTGGAGAGGCGTGGCTGGCGACGGCACACCTCCAAAGGAATTAGCCTCAGCACCCTCTGCCTTCTTCACCCTCTTGGGAAACTACTCACCCACCTCCTGGCCCTCAGTGGCAGCCCCCTGCCCTCCTGCCTGAGGATCTGGTGGTGGCACCCCTGCGGTGGTCTCTCCACGCCTCCTCCCCCTCCTCCTCTGCCCCTGCTGTCACCATCACAGGAAGAAACTCTCACCACACCAGGTTAAAGTCCAACAGGTTTATTTGGTAGTCAACGCCACTAGCTTTTCACTCACCTGACGAAGGAGCAGCGCTCCGAAAGCTAGTGGCGTTGACTACCAAATAAACCTGTTGGACTTTAACCTGGTGTGGTGAGACTTCTTATCTGTGTTTACCCCAGTCCAACGCCGGCGTCGCCACATCGTCACCATCACAGCCAGCTCCAGATCGAGCGAACTGACATCCGTCTGCACAGTGAGGTTTGGAAAGAGCATAGAATGACGGATTATTATCATTGGCTGCATAGACCCCAATCCCTCACTTGGGCCAGAACTACCCCCGCTTGTGGGAGCTGGCAGCCCCACACAATCCACGGGTGCCGTGCGTGACCCGATTAGGGTTGTGTGAGATTCTCATCGTGACAAACGCTGGCACAGATGACGCAGGTCAGTGCGCAGCCGTGGGCAATGCGCACCCTTGAGCCTTTGCTTGAGCAGTGCCACCACCGGACCCTCAGGAAGGCGAGCAAGGGGGCTGCCACTGAGGGCCAGGAGGTGGGTGAGCCCAGGCTCTCGAGAGGCAGAGGCTGCCAAAGCCAAGGAGGTACAGGCCCCACGATTCCTTCCAGGCCCTTTGGAGGAGACGGGAGCCATCGCTATGTGTGCAACGTACATCCATTACAGGCATGTGCTGCTGGTCCGCATCACAGGGCGGGGACAGACTGCACAGCAGATGTGGGCCCAGTGACAGCAGATTCCATGCAATCCATGTCTGAACCTCCGCACCCAGGCCTGGAGCAGCAGCTTGCTTCATCTGGTTAGTCCTCAGTCAGCACGTGATGCACTCCCCCCCCCCCCAACCCCGGAACACCAGCACTCAGTTGAGTCCCTGCCCACACCCCACGGCGAGACAACACCGCTGCAAAGTGCCCTGGAAGGGAAGGGTCAGCGGGACTCCTTCATGGAACCTCACCCGGAGAGCTGTGAGGAAAATAGAAGCCCCCTCCCGCCCCAGATATCACTGGTCCATGGGCCAACACCAGAAGACAGCAGGAGGAAGGCCACCAGGCACGTTCCCGTAGCGCCAGCTTTCTCCAGCCCGACCCACCAGAAAAGTCGTGAGTCACGATGGGAGAATCGGGCCCGTCATTACGAATTTGATTGAGGAGTTATTGAGATTTCTAGACCCTCTGACATCCACAAGACCTGTCTGAACATATTCCCTTTCAGATCCAAAGCGCAAAACAAAATACTCACTGCTCAAAAACATACACGCGCAAATCGGAAAAGACATCTGTAAAATGAATGCAGTTAGATTATTCAAAGCATAGAACAGAAACAATCACTTCTTCACAATTCTTATGATGGAGGTTTAAAATTTTGTGGGTCTGAGGGATTCTATCCTTGTTTATTGAAGATAGAGGTTGAGTGGAAAGTTCTGGCTTTTTGTGGAAATAGCGGCTCAGACTGTGATGAAGAAATGTAACAGCAGGTAAAACATTTTCACCTCTTTCACTACCCAAGGTGACTCTGAAACAGATTTCTTCCATTTTATGGACTCTTCCTTCTGGATTTTCTTGTTTTCATTGATTAACTGATTTCTAGACATTCCGGTATAGAATGTTTCATCAGCTATATAATGTCAGCTATTTCGTATCAGCTATATAATGTCAGCTATTTCGTATCAGCTATATAGTATCAGCCAAATAGTGTCAGCTACATAATGTCAGCTGTATAGTGTCAGCTACATAGAACATAGAACACTACAGCACAAACAGGCCCTTCAGCCCACAAGTTGCGCCGATCACATCAATACCTACCAATCCATAGACCTATCTATAACCCCCAATCCCATTAAATCCCATATACTCATCCAGAAATCTTTTAAAAGACCCCAGCGAGTTCGCCTCCACCACCACTGACAGCAGCCGATTCCATTCACTCACCACCCTCTGAGTGAAAAACTTACCCCTAACATCACTTCTGTACTTGCTTCCCTGCACCTTAAACCTGTGTCCTCTCGTAGCGACCATTTCAACCCGGGGAAATAGCCTCTGAGAATCCACCCTATCCCTCTCAACATTTTATAAACCTCTATCAGGTCGCCTCTCAACCTTCGTCTCTCCAGGGAGAAGAGTCCCAGTTCCCTCAACCTATCTTCATAAGGCATGCCTCCCAGTCCAGGCACATCCTTGTAAATCTCCTCTGTACCCTTTCAATAGCTTCTACGTCCTTCCTATAGTGAGGCGACCAGAACTGCGCACAGTACTCCAAGTGGAGTCTGACAAGGGACTTATAAAGTTGCAGCATTACCTCCCGACTCCTAAACTCAATCCCTCGATTAATGAAGGCCAGTACACCATATGCCTTCTTGACCACATCCTCCACCTGCGAGGCCGATTTAAGAGTCCTGTGGACCCGGACCCCAAGATCCTTCTGCTCTTCAACACTGCTAAGACTCCTGCCCTTGATAGTGTACTCATTCATCCCATTGGTCCTGCCAAAATGGACCACTACACATTTATCCGCGTTGAAGTCCATCTGCCACTTCTCCGCCCAGTCTTGCATCCTATTTATGTCCTGCTGCAACCTCTGACATCCTTCCAGACACTGTATAGTGTCAGCTACATAATGTCAGCTGTATAGTGTCAGCTGTATAATGTCAGCTACATAATGTCAGCTGTATAGTGTCAGCTGTATAATGTCAGCTACATAATGTCAGCTGTATAGTGTCAGCTACATAATGTCAGCTGTATAGTGTCAGCTGTATAATGTCAGCTACATAATGTCAGCTGTATAGTGTCAGCTGTATAGTGTCAGCTGTATAGTGTCAGCTACATAATGTCAGCTGTATAGTGTCAGCTACATAATGTCAGCTGTATAGTGTCAGCTACATAATGTCAGCTGTATAGTGTCAGCTACATAATGTCAGCTGTATAGTGTCAGCTACATAATGTCAGCTGTATAGTGTCAGCTACATAATGTCAGCTGTATAGTGTCAGCTGTATAATGTCAGTTACATAATGTCAGCTGTATAGTGTCAGCTACATAATGTCAGCTACATAATGTCAGCTGTATAGTGTCAGCTACATAGTGTCAGCTACATAGTGTCAGCTACATAGTGTCAGCTACATAGTGTCAGCTACATAGTGTCAGCTGTATAGTGTCAGCTACATAGTGTCAGCTACATAATGTCAGCTACATAATGTCAGCTGTATAGTGTCAGCTACATAGTGTCAGCTACATAATGTCAGTTACATAATGTCAGCTGTATAGTGTCAGCCACATATTGTCAGCTACATAATGTCAGCTGTATAATGTCAGCCGTATAGTGTCAGCTACATATTGTCAGCTACATAATGTCAGCTGTATAATGTCAGCTGTATAGTGTCAACTACATAATGTCAGCTGTATAATGTCAGCTGTATAGTGTCAGCTGTATAGTGTCAGCTACATAATGTCAGCTGTATAGTGTCAGTTACATAATGTCAGCCGTATCGTGTCAGCTACATAATGTCAGCTGTATAGTGTCAGCTACATAATGTCACTGATGAAGCTTTTCTTTTCACCATGAACCGTCTCCCTGTCTGTCAGCATGGTGTCGGATTTCCATCATTCACACATTAACATTCCCATTAGGAACAGCCTTCTCCAGCCACCTCCATCCTCCCAGCAACTCCCAGTGGATTTTGACCTGGCAGTAACAGGGCTGTCAGGATTGGAAGCAGGGAGTGATGGTGGAACCAAGACAGAGAGAGTGAATCTGGGTTGATGTTTTCCCCAACACGCACACACTCAGAGACAACAAAACCTGCCTCTTGGACTGTCTCATAGGAGGGACAGGTAAGAGGGAAACTCCCCCAGGGTGGGATTGATAGTCTCAGAAAGGTGGAGGATGGGCATAGCTTGATTGGGACCAGTGTAGGTCAGTGAATACAGGGGTGACAGGGAAATGGGGACTTGTTGCTGCTTCGTGAAGAGGCAATTTACAAGAGTAAGAACATAAGAAATAGGAGCAGGAGTTGGCCATCTAGCCCTTCGAGCCTGCCCCGCCATTCAATAAGATCATGGCTGATCTGAAGTGGATCAGTTCCACTTTCCCGCTTTCTCCCCATAACCCTTAATTCCCTTGTCTGTCAGAAATCTATCTACCCGTGACTTAAATATATTTAGCGAGGTAGCCTCCACCACTTCAACGGGCAGAGAATTCCAGAGATTCACCACCCTTTGAGTAAAGAAGTTCCTCCTCAACTCTGATATAAACTGCCCCCCCCCCTGCCCTATCTTGAGGCTGTGCCCTCTAGTCCTGCTGTCCTTTCTAAGCGGGAAGAATCTCTCTACCTCTACCCTATCCATCCCCTTCATTATCTTATACGTCTCTATAAGATCCCCCCTCATCCTTCTAAACTCTGATGAGTACAGACCCAGTCTATTTAGTCTCTCTTCATAGTCCAACCCCCTCATCCCCTCAACCCCCTCATCTTAGTGTTGCTGCCTCACAGTGCCAAGAACCCGGGTTCAATTCCAGCCGATAGTGACTATGCAGAGTTTGTACCTCTTCCCCATGACTGCATGGTTTTTCTCTGGATGCTTTGGTTTCCTCCCACAGTCCAAAGTACAGGTTTGATGGTTTGGGAATGCTAAATTGCCCCTTAATGACCCAAGATGTGTAGGTGAGCGAACATAGGAATTAGGAGCAAGAGTAGGCAAATATACCTCTTTGAGCCTGCTCCGCCATTCAATCAAATCATGGCTGGTCTCTCCTTGGTCTCAAATCCACCTCCCCGTCTGTCCCTCTTCTCTCTTTAACCTGTGTTGTATCAGAAATATGTCTATCACCGCCTTGAAACCATTCAACGATTCAGATTCCACCACACTATGGGGCAGTGAGTTCCACAAGTTCACTGCCCTCTGTGACTAGTTCCTCCTCATTTCAGTTTTAAATCTACCGATTCTCAACCTATACCTGTGACCTCTTGTTCTAAATTGACTCATAAGAGGAAATATTTGGTCTATGTTTATATTGTCAATCCCTTTTAGGATTTATGTACCTTGATCAGATCCCCTCTCATTCTTATAATTTTCAGTGAGTATAAGCCCCCTGTCAGAGGAAATTACAATAACATGGCACTAAAAGGTCAATCTTGAAATGAATATAGTACAGAGAAAGTACAAAATATCTCCAATTACAATGGCACAGTTGCATAGAAACACATATAACCACAGTTAGAGAATATAAATATGTATTTTTGAAATACTCTGCGCACCTTGGCCAAATGCAGACTGCCCCAAGGCATAACAAGATGAAAGCTGAATAAGATGAGCCACATTCTTTAAGAACAATACAGCCACAGAGCACAACTTTTATCAGTATGGGTTACAAGTTCCCAGACACTAGCATGAACGGAACAATTCAATTTCTACTGATTAAAGGCACTCGGCAGACAGTGGGAATGAGAACTGTTGAGCTCTATAACCTACATAATTGAGGGATAGTGGGAAATGTGCCTTTGAAATCTATGACGTATGTAACCGAAGTTGTGAAGAGTCAATGGGCAGGAACTCTATGGACCAATGAATTTTCATGCTGCCAAAGAGTAGGATGTTATTGGCCAAGGTAAATAATCCATAGTTAAAATGATTAATCCATCTTGTTAATATGTTCAGAGCAGGTGGATAGATGATTTCTGAAAAAGTATAGTTGAAGTACATCTTGATAACAAGATTTAGAGTGGTTTGGACTGATCCCAAATTGCTCTACCTCAAATGGTGGAACAAATCCTGGGTCAATAAAGCCATGATGTGGAGATGCTGGTGTTGGACTGGGGTTGGCAGTCTCAACCAAGTGGAGAAGTCTCACAACACCAGGTTAAAGTCCAACAGGTTTATTTGGTAGCACAAGCTTTTGGAGCGCTGCTCCTTTATCAGGTGAGTGGAGGTTAGTGCACAAACACAACATATATAGGCAAAGACACAATTCCAAGAGATTAGAATGTCTTACAGACTTGTGTTTCAACCACCACTTGCCTGTTGAAGGAGAAGCTCGCGATTCCAAATAAACCTGTCGGACTTTATTCTGGTGTTGTGAGACTTCTTACTTGGTCAACAAAGTACATCTTCAACCAGATCTATTGTGTCCGGTGAGTTCTTTGTACTTGCTGAGCTGTATTAATAGAACAAAGAAAATTACAGCACAGGAACAGGCCCTTCGGTCCTCCAAGCCTGCACCGACCATGCTGCCCATTTTAACCTACCCTTCAGGAGACCATACCCCTCTATTCCCATCCTATTCATATATTTGTCAAGATGTCCCTTGAAAGTCACTATCGTTAATGCATGCACTACCTCCCCTGGCAGTGAGTTCCATGCACCCACCTCCCTCTCGTAAAACATTAACCCGTACATCTTCTTTAAACCTTGCCCATCACACCTTAAACCTATGCCTGCCAGTAATTGACCCTTCCATGCTAGGAAAAGACTTCTGACTATCCACTCTGTCCATGCCTCTCATAATCTTGTAGACTTCTATCCCTTAATTCCCCTGTCTATCAGAAATCTATCTACCCGTGACTTAAATATATTCAACAAGGTAGCCTCCACCACTTCAATGGGCAGAGAATTCCAGAGATTCACAACCCTCTAAGAGAAGAAGTTCCTCCTCAACTCTGTTCCAAACTGATTCCCTCCTTATTTTGAGGCTGTGCCCTCTAGCTCTGGTTTCCTTCCTAAGTGGAAAGAATCTCTCTACCTCTACCCTATCTATCCCCTTCATTATCTTGTAAGTCTCTATAAGATCCCCCCTCAGCCTTCTAAACTCCAACGAGTACAGGCCCAGTCTATTTAATCTCTCCTCATAAGCTAACCCCCTGATCTCCGGTATCAGCCTGGTGAACCTTCTCTGTACTCCCTCCAAGGCCAGTATATCCTTTCGCAAATAAGGGGACCAAAACTGCACACAGTACTCCAGCTGCGGCCTCACCAGTACCCTGTACAGTTGCAGCAAGACCTCCCTGCTTTTATATTCTATCCCTCTCGCTATAAAGGCCAGCATCCCATTCGCCTTCTTGATCACCTGCTGCACCTGCAGACTGGGTTTTTGCGATTCATGCACAAGGACCCCCAGGTCCCTCTGCACCATAGCATGCTGCAGCTTTTCACCATTTAAATAATATTCCATCCTACCATTATTTCTTCCAAAGTGGATAACCTCACACTTGCTAACGTTATACTCCATCTGCCAGGTCCTTGCCCACTCACTCAGCCTATCCAGATCCCTCTGCAGACTTCCCGCGTCCCCCACACAATTCGCTTTTCCACTCATCTTCGTGTCACGCAGTACAGGATAGTTTATGATACAAATAACTACAGACACTTACCAGGGACACCAATAATCGCCAGGATGGGATAGTAACCTGCTTGAATGACATGAAGTGTGAACTTGATCCGCCAGGCAGAAGGTATCCTTCCTAGAGAAAGCCAGGAAAGGGCCAAAGATAGACCCTTGTCCATCGTTGTAATATTCCACTCTGTTGCTCTCAGATTCTGATCCATCATTGTAATATTTCACTCTGTTGCTTTCAGATTCTGATTTCTCCTCCTTCCTCCGCCTCTCTCTCTCTTTCTCTGGGGCCTCTAATCCCTGATAGTGTCAGAAGTGACGCTCCCATTGATAAAATGAGATAATACACTGAACGGAACACCTTTTTAATAGAAGAGGGAAACCCTCCAGTGACACAGTTAGGGTCCATGGAGACTGACGTTAATTACAGCCACTGAACAAACAATCTCAGTTAACCCCCCCTTTCAACCCAACACTTCTTTTCGTTATCACAATAAGATATAACACTTACACAGTCTGGATAGAAAGTATTAGAGTTACTTAGGGAAGGAATGGTGGATATAATGGGGGACAGAGCACAAGCTTTCTATCTTCCTTGAATATGGGAGTAGTTCCTGAGCAGTGCAGGGTTGTGGATGTTTCATTTCTTTATAAAGATACAGAGGGATCAATCCTGAAGCAGCTGCGCAGTTTGAAATGTTGATAATTGACCAGAAGTGGGAAATCAATCTATGATTAAAAAATTGAGGTTGTGTGAAGTCGGGAAAGGGTTAATGGATTTTGTATCTAGAATATGTCACAAACATAACCCTTCCTCATAGAAATTTACAGCTCAGAAACAGGCCTTTTGGCCCTTCTTGTCTGTGCTGAACCATTTTTTTGCCTAGTCCCACAGACCTGCACCTGGACCATATCCCTCCACACCCCCTCTCATCCATGAACCCGTCCAAGTTTTTCTTAAATGTTAAAAGTGACCCCGCATTTATCTGGCAGCTCATTCCACACTCCCACCACTCTCTGTGTGAAGAAGCCCCCCCTAATATTCCCATTAAACTTTTCCCCCTTCACCCTTAACCCATGTCCTCTGGTTTTTTTCTCCCCTAGCCTCAGTGGAAAAAGCCTGCTTGCATTCACTCTATCTATACCCATCAAAATCTTATACACCTCTATCAAATCTCCCCTCATTCTTCTACGCTCCAGGGAATAAAGTCCTAACCTATTCAATCTCTCTCTGTAACTCAGCTTCTCATGGCTTTTCCTTTAGCTTATACTGCTCCTGGCAGTAATATAAGTTATTTGTTCATGTCTTACATGCTTTAACTCTCATTTTTATAAAGACAGAGAGTTTAATGTGGCTGTTATTTTGTAGACTTTGCAAATCTTACCTGATTGTGTTAGTTAGACATTGTTACACAGACGGTAGTTTACGATGCTGGCTTTTGACAGCTGCTGATGGCAGATTGCGATACCGGCTTTTAACAGGAAGAGTCCTGCTGGGACAGCCACAAATAATTTCAAATACAGTCATGCCACTACTGCTGCAGGAAGGGGTTTGAATTGTGACCGGATTGAAGCCTGTGTCATGACGGCAGCTGCCAGCTGGACTGTGATTTCTGATCAAATCTGGGGCTGTCTCACAACCCAGAAAGGAAGACCCAAAGGTCTGGCTGGAATTGGAACTTTGAATCGTGATTGACACTAAGACTCATGATGTATAAATGCCCAAAGAACAAAGAACAACACAGCCCGGGAAACAGGCCCTTCAGCCCAACGAGCCTGCATTGCCATCTTAACATTATGAGTCCCCCCCTCCACCCATGACCCATGTCTATGCTTATAGCATTGAGGGAAGACTAATTTAGGGACAATTTATTACACCAATCAGCCTAAGAGCACATCTTTGGGGTGTGGGAGGAAACCGGAGCACCCGGAGAAAACCCACGCAAGCACGGGGAGAATGCGCAAACTCCCACAGACACCGGCCCAAATCCATGTATCTGCACAGCAAACAGTGATAGTTTGCACATTCTCCTCGTGTCTGTGTGGGTTTCCTCCGGGTGCTCCGGTTTTCTCCCACAGTCCAAAGATGTGCGGGTTAGGTTGATTGGCCATGCTAAGAAGTTGCCCCTTAGTGTCCAGGGATGTGTAGGTTAGAGGGATTAGTGGGTATAATATGTAGGGATATGGGGGTAGGGTCTGGGTGGGATTGTGTTCAGTGCAGACGCGAAGGGCCTCTTTCTGCACTGTCGGGTTCTATGATTCTACATATCTCGTTTCTTCCCTTCTTTTTAAGTTTTAGGCTAACTTATCTTTCTGGAGTTGAAGGTTACACTTTCACAATTCTACCTCTTGAACACTTTTTTTTTCCTTTTGCGTTCTTTCACATTTCTCCTTTTTTTCTCCCAATTCAATGTTTTGCCTCCCTCTAGCTCTTTCTGTATCGGATGATGTCTTGCTACCTTTAGCTGTGAGACATTTGTTTCAGGTGTGCCTCTGTTAGCTAAACAGTTTAACCACACCAGCCTTACCAGACACTGCTTCCATCACCACCTGCACTTTGTCTGCTAACCGTCAGAATTTCATTTGAATCAAAAGTTTTCAAATGCTCCACCTTCATAACTTCCACTCCCAGGGATATCTTAGCAATTGCCAAAGCCAGTTTGCAGTACGACAACTTTAGAATCGCTCAACAGAAAAATCCTGAGTTCAGTGTTTTTCTCATACTTGGAATCAAGAACAAAGAACAAAAACAGCCCGGGAAACCGGCCCTTCGGCCCAACGAGCCCGCACCGCCATTTTAACATTACGAGTCCCCCCTCCACCCATGACCCTTATCTATGCTTATGGCATTCCACATTGAGAGGAGACTAATTTAGGGACAATTTGTTACACCAATCAGCCTAAGAGCACACCTTTGGGGTGTGGGAGGAAACCGGAACACCCGGAGAAAACCCACGCAATCACGGGGAGAATGCGCAAACTCCCACAGACACCGGCCCAAATCCATGTGTCTGCACAGCAAACAGTGATAATCACTGAGCTGTCATGTTGCCCCTCAGTTGGTCCAGTTTAAGCGTACACTAACGACATGAAGCACTAGGCTACTCTCGAAACAAACAAGAGCAGCCCTCGCACGACCCACCGTGTGTATGCCCCTCGTTGGACAACAAGGCGGACCTTGGAATCATTGGATCCACAAACTCCAAACCAATCACTGAATTTTAAGAGCCTCGATCTTGGCAGTAATAATCCCATTTAGGGGTTTTAAAATTAGAACTTAAATATTTACTGACAAGAGGGAAATAAAACCTGAACACATAGGATTAGAGTTACACCGTTAAAATTAATCTTACAAACCCCAAAAAGACTTCCTACTTTGTCAGAGTCGCAAGTGAACACCCTCCAGGCAACAATCCTTTACTGATGTTTAACTACAAAAATCCAGGAATATTGTCCCCACAGCAAAGATACTGTCACTTTAGTGAGGCACAATGTCACTAAACGCAGATTAAACAGACTGGGTCTGTACTTGTTGGAGTTTAGAAGGATGAGGGGCGATCTTATAGAGACGTATAAGATAATGAAGGGGATGGATAGGGTAGAGGTAGAGAGATTCTTCCCACTTAGAAAGGATAGTAGGACTAGAGGGCACAGCCTCAAGATAAGGGGGGGCAGTTTAGATCAGAGTTGAGGAGGAACTTCTTCATTCAAAGGGTGGTGAATCTCTGGAATTCTCTGCCTGTTGAAGTGGTGGAGGCTACCTCGCTAAATATATTTAAGTCACGGGTAGATAGATTTCTGATAGACAAGGGAATTAAGGGTTATGGGGAGAGAGTGGGAAAGTGGAACTGATCCACTTCAGATCAGCCATGATCTTATTGAATGGCAGGGCAGGCTCGAAGGGCTAGATGGCCTACTCCTACTCCTATTTCTTACGTTCTTATGCATCCCTCACTTCCACTCTGCTGTGGAAATCCAAAACATCAGAACAAGAGAGAGGATAGATTTTTAAAAAAGGGTCCAGGGGGCAACTTTTTTCACACAGAGGGTGCTGAGTGTCTGGAACAAGTTGCCAGAGACAGTAGTGGAGGCTGGTACAATTTTGTCTTTTAAAAAGCATTCAGACAGTTACATTGGTAAGATGTGTGTACAGTGATATGGACCAAATGTGGGAACTTGGACGAGCATTGGGGTTAAAAAGGGCAGCGTGGACAAGTTGGCCTGTTTCCATGCTGTAGACCACGATAACTCTCTGATCCTACGACTGCTTCTTGCACACTTGAGACTTTTCCCCCCACACCTTAAACCTATGTCCCCTGGTACATGACTTTTCTATTCTAGGAAAGAGCGTCTGACTCTCTATTCTTTCCTTGCCACTCACTATTTTGTAAACCTCTAGCAGGTCGCCCCTCAATGTCTGTCATTACAGTGAGAACAAAGCGAGTTTACCCAACATCTCCTCATAGATAATACGCTCCAGACCAGGCAGCATCCTGGTAAACTTCTTCCAATTGCCCTCTTCCTGCTCAAAGAACAACACAGCCCAGGAAACAGGCCCTTCAGCCCTACGAGCCCGCACTGCCCATTTTAACACTCAGTGAGTGCCCTCTTCTACCTATGACCTTTGTCTATGCCTATTGGACTCCAGATTATAACCAGACTGAGGGATGCCTAATTTAGGGACAATTTGTTACACCAATCAGCCTAAGAGCACATCTTTGGGATGTGGGAGGAAACCGGAGCACCCGGAGAAAACCCACGCAACCACAGGGAGAATGTGCAAACTCCCACAGACACCGACCCATATCCATGTATCTGCACAGCAAACAGTGATAGTCACTGAGCTGTCGTGTTGCCCGTTAGTTGGTCCAGTTTAAGCGTACACTAACGACGTGAAGCACTAGGCAACTCTCGAAGCAACATCCAAGAGCAGCCCTCGTACGACCCACCGCGTGTATGCCCCTTGTCGGACAACAAGGCGGACCGAATCACCTGTGGAATGTAAAAAAAAAGACATGAATAAACATTGATCCCCAGAAGCTCAAACGTAAGACAGGTGAGCCATAAAATATGTTGGACGGCCCGTAGGAATCTATTGATTCCCAGGGACGTCCTGAGGCTCTGGACCCTAATTGTTCCTCGGGGTAATTGAATTGGAAGAGTGTTGGTGGCTGGTGGTGAGTGACTGATTTGCTGTTTATTTTTTGAGGATTTTATTTCTCCTTTTCCGGTTCGCGGGGATTTCTTCTCTCCTCTCTGAAGTTAGGCATGGGGGAAGTCGGGGAGGTAGCACGGAATATAGAAAGAAGGCCGCAGTTATCAGCGGGCAGCGTCAGGAGCGGGCAGCGGAGTGAGCTGGGTGCAGAGTGGGAGCTGTAAGGGCTTTGGCTCACTGGGCTTAGGCGAGAGCAGGCGTAGGTGAGGTGGGTGTTTCTGTTGCTGTCTTTTATCTGGGGTGGCACGGTAGTACAGTAGTTAGCACTGCTGCTTCACAGCTCTAGGGTCCTGGGTTCGATTCCTGGTTTGGGTCACTGTCTGTGTGGAGTTTGCACATTCTCCTCATGTCTGTGTGGGTTTACTCTGGTTTCCCCCCACAGTCTAAAGATGTGCGGGTTAGGTTGATTGGCCATGCTAAGAAATTGCCCCTTAGTATCCAAGCGTGCGTAGGTTAGCGGGATCAGTGGGTGTAATATGGGGGTAGGGCCTGGGTGGGATTGTGGTTGGTGCAGACTCGATGGGTCGAAGGGCCTCTTTCTGCACTGTAGGGTTTCTATGTTCCCATCTTCATGCTCCTATTATTTATGTTTCTACATCTCCCATCCAGACTACATATCAATTTCATTGAGATATTGAAAAGAAGTGTTGGATTGAAAGGGTTTAACTGAGATTGTTTTGTTCAGTAATTATAATTAACGTCAGTCTCTATGGACCTTAACTGTGTCACTGGAGGGTTTACCTCTTCTGCTAATAAGGTTATCTTTTCAGTGTCTTATTGTGTCAGTGGGAGCATCATCTCTGACACTAACAGGGGTCAGTGGCCCTAGAGACGGAGGGGGAGGCGAGATTAGAATCTGAGAGCAACATATTCGAATATTATAACAAGACATCAAAATCCAAGAACAACAGGGTGGAATGTTACAACAATGTTTTTCAGAATGGAGATCTGTAGCTAGTGGTGTTCCACAGGGATCAGTGCTGGGACCTCTGCTGTTTGTAATATATAAGTGACCTGGAGGAAAATGTAGGGGGTCTGATTAGTAGGTTTGCGGATGACACGAAGATTGGTGGAGTTGCTGATAGTGCCGGGGATTGTCAGAGAATACAACAGGATACAGATAGATCGGAGACTTGGGCACAGAAATGGCAAAAGGAATTTAAGGACCTGTTCAAACATAAGAACATAAGAAATAGGAGCAGGAGTCGGCCATCTAGCCCTTCGAGCCTGCCCCGCCATTCAATAAGATCATGGCTGATCTGAAGTGGATCAGTTCCACTTTCCCGCTTTCTCCCCATAACCCTTAATTCCCCTGTCTGTCAAAAACCTATCTACCCGTGACTTAAATATATTTAGCGAGGTAGCCTCCACCACTTCAACGGGCAGAGAATTCCAGAGATTCACCACCCTTTGAGTGAAGAAGTTCCTCCTCAACTCCGATCTAAACTGCCCCCCCTTATCTTGAGGCTGTGCCCTCTAGTCCTGCTATCCTTTCTGAGCGGGAAGAATCTCTCTACCTCTACCCTATCCATCCCTCTCATTATCTTATACGTCTCTATAAGATCCCCCCTCATCCTTCTAAACTCCAACGAGTACAAGCCCAGTCTATTTAGTCTCTCTTCATAGTCCAACCCCCTCATCTCCGGTATCAGCCTGGTGAACCTCCTCTGCAGTCCCTCCGAGGCCAATATATCCTTCCACAAGTGCGGCGAGCAAAACTGCACACGGTACTCCAGCTGCGGCCTCACCAGTGCCCTGTACGGTTCCTATGATGCATTTATCTTTGTTCCTTGTTATCTCTCTCTTTCTCTCTCTCACACATTTTCTCTCTCAGCCACACAATCTATCTCGCACACTCTCACATTCCCTCTTCCACACTCTCTCCTTTTGTCCCTCTCTCTCTACCTCTGCCTCTTTTTCTCTTCCTCTCTCTTACAGACATCTTTCTGGGATTCTTCCTCGTGTCCATCCTCTGGAACAGTGTACACACTCTGAGAAACAGGTTGTGTGTGTGTGTGTATGCGTGCATATTTGTGCGTATTTGTGTGTACGTGTCAGGGACAATCCTCAACCCAGCTTCACCCTGTCTCTCCTGTTGCCACCATCGCCCCCTCTCGTGTCATTACTGCAACGTCATAATCAGTGAAGATTCTGGGATGATAGGGGTGGCCAAAAAACTCAGAGGCTGTTCCTAATTCGAATGTTAATGTGTGAATGATTGAGCTCTGACCTTATGGTCACAGACAGGGAGATAGTTCATCATGAAAAGGAAAACTTTATAATTGACATTATTATATAGCTGACATTATCTATGTAGATACAATAGGTGGTATTAAGGAAGCGGAGGGGAGCGGCGGGGGAGGAAGGGGCTGCAGTAGGACTTGGGCAGGTTAGGAGAGTGGGCAAGGAAGTGGCGGATGGAATACAATGTGGAAAAGTGTGAGGTTACGCACTTTGAACATAAGAACATAAGAAATAGGAGCAGGAGTAGGCCATCTGGCCCTTCGAGCCTGCCCCGCCATTCAATAAGATCATGGCTGATCTGTCGTGGCTCAGTTCCACTTTCCGGCCCTCTCCCCATAACCCTTAATCCCTTCTCTTATCAAAAACCCATCAACCCGCTTCTTAAAAATATTTAGCGAGGTAGCCTCCACCACTTCAACGGGCAGAGAATTCCAGAGATTCACCACCCTTTGAGTGAAGAAGTTCCTCCTCAACTCCGTTCTAAACCGCCCCCTCTTTATCTTGAGGCTGTGCCCCCTAGTCCTACTGTCTTTTTTCAGTGGGAAGAGTCTCTCCACCTCTATCCTATCCATCCCATTCATCATCTTATACGTCTCAATGAGATCTCCCCTCATTCTTCTAAACTCCAACGAGTACAAGCCTAGTTTATTCAGCCTCTCCTCATAGTTCAACCCCCTCAACTCCGGTATCAGCCTAGTAAACCTCCTCTGCACTCCCTCCGAGGCCAAAATATCTTTGCGCAGGTGCGGCGCCCAAAACTGCACACAGTACTCCAGTTGCGGCCTCACCAATGCCCTATACAGCTGCAGCAAGACCTCCCTACTTTTATATTCAATCCCCCTCGCTATGAAGGCCAGCATCCCATTCGCCTTCCTGACCACCTGCTGCACCTGCAAGCTGGGTTTTTGCGACTCATGCACAAGGACCCCGAGGTCCCTCTGCACCGTTTGGAAGGAGGAATGGAGGCATAGACCAATTTCTAAATGGGGAAAGGCTGAAGAAAACAGAAGCACAAAGGGACCTTGTTCAAGATTCTCTTAAGATTAACGTGCAGGTTGAGTCAGCAGTTAGGAAGGCAAATGCAATGTTAACATTCATGTCGAGAGGGATAGAATACAAGAGCAGGGATGTACTTCTGAGGCTGTATAAGGTTCTGGTCAGACCCCATTTGGAGTATTGTGAGCAGTTTTGGGCCCCGTATCTAAGGAAGGATGTGCTGGCCTTGGAAAGGTTCCAGAGGAGGTTCACAAGAATGATCCCTGGAATGAAGAGCTTGTCATATGAGGAATGGTTGAGGACTCTGGGTCTGCATTCACTGGAGTTTAGAAGAATGAGGGGGATCTTATTGAAACTTACGGGATACTGTGAGGCCCTGGATAGAGTGGACGTGGAGAGGATGTTTTCACAATTAGGAAAACCTAGAACCAGAGCGCACAACCTCAGGCTAAAGGGACAATCCTTTAAACAGAGATGAGGAGGAATTTCTTCAGCCAGAGAGTGGGGAATGTGTGGAACTCTTTGCCGCAGAAGGCTGTGGAGGGCCAGGTCATTGAATGTCTTTAAGACAGAGACAGATAGGTTCTTGATTAATAAGGGGATTGGGGGTTATGGGGAAAAGGCAGGAGAATGGGGATGAGACAAATATCAGCTATGATTGAACAGCAGACTCGATGGGCCGAGTGGCCTAATTCTGCTCCTCTGTCTTATGGTCTTATAGTCCACTACAAGAATTGTAAAGAAGTGACTTCTTCTGTTCTATGCTTTGAATAATCTAGCTATGCATTAAATTTCCAGACAGCTGTTCCTATTTGTGCGTGTGACAACCCATCGTGCGTATGCCCCTTGTCGGACAACAAGTGTGAGGGCTGCTCTTGGATGTTGCTTCGAGAGTTGCCTAGTGCTTCACGCCGTTAGTGTACGCTTAAACTGGACCATCTGACGGGCAACACGACAGCTCAGTGACTATCACTGTTTGCTGTGCAGATACATGGATTTGGGCCGGTGTCTGTGGGAGTTTGCACATTCTCCCCGTGCTTGCGTGGGTTTTCTCCAGGTGCTCCAGTTTCCTCCCACACCCCAAAAACATGCTCTTAGGCTGATTGGTGTAACAAACTGTCCCTAAATTAGTCTTCCCTCAATGCCATAAACATAGACAAGGGTCATGGGTGGAGGGGGGGGCTCATAATGTTAAGCGTGGGCTCGTTGAGCCGAAGGGCCTGTTTCCTGGGCTGTGTTGTTCTTTGACCCACCGCGTGTTGGCCAACAAGGCAGACCGAATCACCTGTGGATGTAAAAAAGAGACATCAATAAACATACTACAATTTATGAAGTTCCTCTGCTGTGAATTTAAAAACTTCTTGCGCTTGATTTCCTAATCCTTTCCCCTTCAATTCACTTTTGTCTCTTTTTCATTTTTTTTAAACACCAGTTCCTCATGCTCGCGGCTAAAACAACCATAGCCATCTCTGATTTGTGCTTATTCTGATTCCTCCACTATATCTTCTGATTATTCTCAGAAGCATTTGGATGATATCCTTTTGTAACCCATCTTTTTAATTAATCTGCTATTTTTAACAACAATAGCCTGTAAAAAAAACCCAAAGTAGGGGGGCTTACAGTCCACATCTTAGGAGGGAGGATAACTCTCTATCTGGCACATCACTCAATTTCACTCCATTATTTTCCAGTTCTGTTCTGGCCCCTGCCTGGGGTAACATCGACTCGATCTTTTCTTCTCTTGAAAGAGCGCAGTGACTTCTAGGTTACGGGTACATAAGGACGGATTCTTCAAGGAACAGATAAAGCACGGACGTAAAAAATTCTCCAGCTTTCTTTTTACCCCTTGTGGACAGTTCTTACTTAGTATTATTTCCCCCAAGACCTGACTTGTCTTTAACTATAACATTACACATTTTACCTTCATTGTCCGCAGTTTGTGCCCATGTGCAGTGTGTTAAACTGGATCCCGACTGCTTTGAACTCAGTTTCTCTCTGGAGAGTGTATCAGTGCCTTGATGGAGTCACAATGTTGTCTCAGTCCCCTGGCCACGTTAACCATTTCATCTCCTGCTGTGTCTCAAGTAGCTGTGTGTGTTTGGGACCTGCTCTTCACTCCATCTCACCATGAATTCAGGCTTGCCATTTTTCACATGTAACCAATCACATCTGTACACTCCCTCTGGTATCCCAAAATCATGTCACATATTCTTAACTTTAAGAGGTGCTGATGAAAAGATCAAAGTGAGTGTCTGATTTCTTATCTGTCCCCGTTATTGTGCTATTACCATAGAACCATAGAAAATTACAGCTCAGAAACAGGCCTTTTGGCCCTTCTTGTCTGTACCGAACCATTTTTTTGCCTGACCTGCACTTGAACCATATCCCTCCACACCCCTCTCATCCATGAACCCGTCCAAGTTTTTCTTAAATGTTAAAAGTGACCCCACATTTATCCGGCAGCTCATTCCACACTCCCACCACTCTCTGCGTGAAGAAGCCCCCCCTAATATTCCCTTTAAACTTTTCCCCCTTCACCCTTAACCCATGTCCTCTGTTTTTTTTTCTCCCCTAGCCTCAGTGGAAAAAGCCTGCTTGCATTCACTCTATCTGTACCCATCAAATCCTATACACCTCTATCAAATCTGCCCTCATTCTTCTACGCTCCAGGGAATAAAGTCCAAACCTATTCAATCTCTCTCTGTAACTCAGCTTCTCAAGTCCTGGCAACATCCTTGTGAACCTTCTCTGCACTCTTTCAACCTTATTTACATCCTTCCTGTAACTGTGACCAAAACTGTACACAATACTCTAAATTCGGCCTCACCAATGCCTCATATAACCTCACCACAACACTCCAACTTTCTATATCTTTGGACTGTGGGAGGAAACTGGAGGAAACCCACGCAGATACGAGGAGAATGTGCAAACTCCACACAGACAGTGACCCGAGGCCGGGAATCGAACCCAGGTCCCTGGAGTTGTGAAGCAGCAGTGCTAACCACTGTGCTACCGTGCCGCCCACGGTACCTGCCCTCCTCCATGCCCACGGTACCCGCTCCTTTGCCCCACTCGCCCTAAAATGCATCAATCAGGAAAAGTCCAGAACAACCAAATATTTTTACTGATGAAAGTTTATTAACGAAACAGAACGTGGTTAAAACAGACAGGAAATGACTTGAAGATCAAAGACAACCAAAGTAAAAGGATGTTCATCAATGTTCTGGAAGCAAATAGTTTCTATTCAGCTTCTCTGTACCCTGTTCCTGTGACTCCCCACTTTGGACCCACGGGAGTCACACCACCATCCTCCCCAGTCACCCCCTTCCTGCGCCCCCAACTGGTTGGAGGTCCATTTCCCAGTCAGTCCTCCAGCATCCTCCTGTCTCTCCGTTAGTGCGAGGCCCATTCCATTTTCTGAACCACGGGATTATAACTCCTGGTGTTTCCCAATCCTCTGGCAAAATCTGAACACAATGTAAACAAATTTGCTTGAAAAACCACAGCGGCGGGTTGCGATTTGAAATTCACTCTCTGAAAATTCAACCGAACCTTTCAAAAAGGGAACCGGGCAGATTCTTGAGAGGAAAAGAAAAAACGCAGGGCGATGGGATTCATCGGGTAGCTTTTTGAACGAGCTAGCATCAGCACGATGGGCTGAGCTGCCTCTATCAGCTCCGTTTAAAGGGAAAGGATCATCTTCAATTGTGGGTAACATACTAAAGAAAGCAGCGTGCCCACTCAAGACTTTAATCTCCTCTTAATCTCGGAAGTGGCAAATGAAATTGAATACAGAAGTGAGAGAGAGGATGGGTCTGGACAGAGGGGATGGGGAAAGGCAATTTTGACTGAATGGCACAGTGCTATAGAGTGAGCAGGGACAGAGGAAGCTGGGGGGCAGGTGTGCAAGTATCATTAAAGCTAGCAGGGCAGTGGGCAGTACAGCAAATGGCATCTAGGGTTTCAGAAGTAAGAGGGAATCGAGAACAAGAGCAGGGAAGTGATGCCGAACATTTTTAAAACCCTGGTTAAGGCCACTAGTTCCGGGTCACCACACGTTAGGAAGGATAGGAGGAGGAGACTTCCCGGAATGGTTCCAGGAATCACAAGGTTCCGGTTGGAGAAGCTGAAGTTATTCCCCTTGGCGCAAAAGGAGGCTGAGGAGAGATTTGATCGAGGTGGGGAAGGTTCGGACAGGTTCAGATAAAGTGGGAGAGCAAAGCCGCTCCCATTAGCTGATGGGACAAAACGGGGGGAGAACGCAGATTTAAGGTTTTGGCTGAGAGAGGCAGGTGGGGCTGCGAGGAAGAATATTTTCGCACAGGAATGACCTGGAAAAGGAAGCGAAAACAACAGGAAACGTAACGGGGACGTGACGGAATTTGAAGGAGGGATCGAACGGGGGGGGGGGGCGCAATGGGATTGGTTGGTTTCCTCCGCAGAGATCTGACACTGAATCAATGGGCCGAATGGCCTCTTTCTCTGTCTGATCACTCCATGGTCAATTTTCTCTGAAGTCCCCCATCCCCTGATGCCATTCCCCTCAGTCTGACGGAACTCCTGCTGGTGTCTCCAGTATTGTTCCAAGCTCGGACTGGGACACTTCATTCAACGTTACTAAGCCTTCAGGGCACTTTGAGGTCTTGGTCCTTCCTGTTGAGAATGTCGGATTTGAGTCTCTGCAGGCAGTTTTGCTGCCTCTGTCCTTTGCTGGGGTGGAGACATCAGTATTTCTCTCCTTGAATCAATTCTTTGCTTAACCGGATTACAAATTCGGGAGAAGTTTTGACTTGCTGGGATAACTTCCGAGCTACGACCCACTGTCCCAGGTTGAGGAAACACGAAACTTGCCTGCTCTATCATTACCCAATATGAAACCTACATTAAATGGGTAATTGGGGTCATTTTGACCAGTCAGAATTCCTTTAAGATCTCGTGACTGTGGGCTCCTCAGTTCCAGCTGGAGCCCTGACGTTGGATAGGCTCACTGCTTTTCCCCAGCCTCTTCCCGCAGCTCTTTCCAGCTGTTCAAAGCTGACTGCTTCCTGCCACAAGCGTAACTGCCTCTCACTCCGAGATTCACTGGAGATTTCTCCCTCTGGCTCCGAGCCAGGTTAAAAAAAAAAAATCAACCCCTAATCTTCCCCTCCGCCTCACCAATGCCCGAGCGAGATACAGGCTACACGAGACCAGATCTGCCTTCTGAGAGTCGCAGTTGAACAAATGAAATCTCCGACAGCCCATCTCCGTGGCAATGTGGCTCTCTTTCGCAGATTCCACTCCGAAATGCAAACTGAATGTCTTTTTAGTGTCTCTAAACAACCATTTGGTTTGGTGATTCACGTGAAACGTGAAACTAGGTTTCCGCAACCACATTCAAAGAGCATCAGCCCACAAGCAAAGTCACGAGACCAGCCAGTCCAGCAGAAAGAAACCCTCCGAGCCTCCCGCTTCAACTGTCAGGGTGGACACGGTTCAGTCCTGGATGTGATTAACGGCAGCAATAACAGAATCCAAGCCCTGTGATCACTTGTGAACACGCCGGTGACTCTGCAAGTGCGATGACTGAGTGAACCCCCTCCCACACGCACAGCAAACGAACGGCTTCTCGCCAGTGTGAAGTCGCTGGTGTGTCTGCAGGCTGGAAAACTGAGTGAATCCCTTCCCGCACTCGGAGCAGATGAACGGTCTCTCCCCGGTGTGAACTCGCTGGTGTGTCCGCAGATGGGACGACTGCGTGAATCCCTTCCCACACTGAGAGCAGGTGAAGGGTCTCTCCCCGGTGTGAACTCGCTGGTGTCTCCGCAGGTTGGACGAGGTTCTAAATCTCTTTGTGCAGCAAGAGCAGTTGAACGGTCTCTCGTCGGTGTGAATGCGTTGGTGGTCCAGCAGATCCTGAGAGCTTTTGAAGCCACTCCCACAGTCAGAGCATTTAAAAGGTCTCTCCTGACTGTGAGTGAGATTGTGACTCAGTAGATGGGATGACTGAGTAAATCCCTTCCCACACACAGAGCAGCTAAACGGTCTCTCCCCAGTGTGAATGCGTAGATGAATTTCCAGTACAGACGGGCACCTGAATCCCTTCCCACAGTCCACACATTTCCACAGTTTCTCCATGATGCGGGCGACTCTCAAGGTTTAACCATCAGTTGAAGCCTCGCCCACACACACACACAACTCATTTACAGTCTCGCCCCGCAGTGAATGCTGCAATAGTTTTTCAGGCTGTGTATCTAGTTAAAGCTCTTACCACACTCAGTGCTCCTCTCATTCTCTTGTGTGCGCGTTTCGGTGCTTTTCCAGTTACACTGAAGGTTACAACCTTGTGAAGCAGACAGAAGAGAGAACCATATCTCCTTTTAGATTCAAAATCCGATGATATTCAGGTCCCGATGAATCAAGTGAATCAGATTTTGATATGTCATTTGGATTGAGATTTCTGTCTGTAAATCTTTTGCAGTCGACAGACCAAATATTTCTCCTTCTGATTTGAAGGCTGATAATATTCGGTTTCCAAGGAATCGAGTGACTCTGTCAAATCTAGACGTGACATTTGAGGTTTACTCTGCGATTCCTCATATTCCGGGACCCTGCACAAACAATTTACAAAGGTCAGTGTTAGTACAGGATAGAAATCCAAAACAGACAATTCTAGCTTTTGGTACAGAGAACAAAGAAAATTACAGCACAGGAACAGGCCCTTCGGCCCTCCAAGCCTGCATCGACCATGCTGCCCGACTGAACCAAAGCCCACTACCCTTCCCTGGAAGGGTAGAATATCCCTCCATTCCCATCCTATTCATGAATTTGTCAAGACGTCCCTTTAAAGTAACTATCATACCTGCTTCCCCAGCAGCGAGTTCCAGGGACCCACCACCCTCTGTGTAAAAAACATGCCTTGTACCTCTCCTTTAAACCTTGTCCCTTGCATCTTAAGCTTATCCCCCCTAGTAATTGACTCTTCCACGCTGGGAAAAAGCTTCTGACTATCCACTCTATCCATACCCCTCATAATCTTGTAGACTTCTATCAGGTCACCCCTCAACCTCCATCGTTCCAGTGAGAACAAACCAAGCTTCTCCAACCTCTCCTCATAGCTAATGCCCTCCATGCCAGGTAACATCCTGGTAAATCTTTTCTGTACCCTCTCCAAACCTCTACATCCTTCTGGCAGTGTGGCAACCAGAATTGAAAACTATATTCCAAGTGCATCTTCTATGGAACATTCTTTCCTCTCATTCCCCAAAAGCTGTAAATCTCCATCCCATACACCTCCCTCCATTCTCACTCTGCTGTACCTAATATTCACCCTCCCAATTATCATAAAGGTGTTGATTGCGGCTGATTAACAGATCTACACTCACTGCTTCTTGTCCTGGACATAGAAAGTTGAAAATCTTCCTGCAAGCTGCCAGGTAGATATATGCCATTATATGTGCGTGGAGTATACAAATTCGATACCCTTCCTTTCCCTTCAGTTGCTGTAAGTCAACAATTCTCCCCAGGATCAGAAAAGAAGTAGAAAGGGGGAGAAAATAAAGTGTTTAACTCACAGATGTTGACGGCAGGAGGAAGTTTGAGCTTGTCTAAAGCTCCATCTTCATTCAGAGAGAGAAGCAGTAGCTTTGCTGGGCAGGAATGAACAGGGCAACACACTCATTGCCCAACTTCCGCATTCAGACAATGGGAAGTTCTGATTGGCTGGAGGAGCAGAGTCCTTCCGGTCGTCTAGCGTTCCTATTGGTCAATCCTCCACAGACGGACAATGAGAGGCGGAACCCCACATTGGGGTGGGCGGGACTTTGCCTTCCAGATGCGCTGAGCTGCTGTCCAATGGGAAAGGCTGAAAGTCCCGGACAGACAAAGCCAGCGCGCCGGCTTTGTCCCGGGCCCCGCCCCACACCCGCACTTGCGCATTCCACCCGAAATTCTACACATGCGCATTTCATCACCTCCAGAGCATTTTCACCCCCCCTTGCACATGCGCGGCTTCCCCCCCCCCAAACCTCTCCCTTGGACATGCGCAGTCCCGGGCCGTCCGACTGCGCGGCGGACGGAGCCGTTTCCCCATCGCTGGCGATTCTGGGAACCTCGGCCGCCATTACTCAGGAGGGGAATAGGAGGTTGACTTAGTATTACACTCAATAGGAAGATGGGAGAGAGTGGGGGACAGAGACTTATAGTTTGTGAGAAAGTAGGATTTTTGCACTGAGAATTATATATTGTAAAACTTCATCAAATGTTTGATATATTCTGTTTTATTATGTTCTTGTGAAATACTTTAGGATGTTAAGTTACATTAAATGTGCTGTATAAATACAGGTTCTTGATTATTGAAGGCTGTCACTTGAACTTCACCAAAGTTCCCTATAACAAGCCCCTGATCATGGATAGTCTGATCAACCATCTCATTCATAAGAACATAAGAAATAGGAGCAGGAGTAGGCCATCCAGCCCTTCGAGCCTGACCCGCCATTCAATAAGATCATGGCTGATCTGTTGTGGCTCAGTTCCACATTCCCGCCCTCTCCCCATAACCCTTAATCCCCTCTCTTATCAAAAACCCATCAACCCGCGTCTTAAAAATATTTAGCGAGGTAGCCTCCACCACTTCAACGGGCAGAGAATTCCAGAGATTCACCACCCTTTAAGTGAAGAAGTTCCTCCTCAACTCCGTTCTAAACCGCCCCCCCTTTATCTTGAGGCTGTGCCCCCTAGTCCTACTATCCTTTCTGAGCGGGAAGAGTCTCAGAAAGGATAGTAGGACTAGGGGGCACAGCCTCAAGATAAAGGGGGGGGCAAGTTAGATACAGGAGAACCAATGGACATGATTTGTTTAGATTTCCAGAAGGCCTTTGACAAGGTGCTGCATTGGAGACTGTTAAATATGTTAAGTGCCCATGGTGTTAAAGATAAGATCCTGGCGTGGATAGATTGGCTAACTGGCAAAAGGCAAATAGTGGGGATAAAGGGGTCTTTTTCAGGATGGCAGCCAGTGACTAGTGGTGTGCCTCAGGGGTGAGTGCTGAGACCACAATGTTTCACAAGAAACATTAACAATTTGGAAGAAGGAACTGAAGGCACTGTTGCTACGTTTGCAGATGATACAAAGATATGTAGAGGGTCAGGTAGTATTGAGGAAGTATGGGGGCTGCAGAAGGACTTGGACAGGTTGGGAGAGTGGGCAAAGAAGTGGCAGATACAAAGGGATTACAATGTGGAAAAGTGTGAGGAGGAGGAATGAAGGCATAGACTATTTTCTAAATGGGAAGATGTTTAGGAAATCAGAAGCACAAAGGGACTTGGGAGTCACTGTTCAAGATTCTCTGAAGGTTAACATGCAGGTTCAGTTGGCAGTTAAGAAGGAAAATGGAATGTTTGTATTCATGTTGAGAGGGCTAGAATACAAGAGCAGGGATGTACTTCTGAGACTGTATAAACCTCTGGTCAGACCCCATTTGGAGTATTTAGAGTATTTTCAGCCCCATATCTAAGGAAGGATATGCTGGCCTTGGAAAGGGTCCAGAGGAGGTTCACAAGAATGATCCCCAGAATGAAGAGCTAGTCATGTGAAGAATGGTTGAAGACTCTGGGTTGAAGTTTACAAGGATGAGAAGGGATCTTATTGAAACTTACAGGATACTGTGAGGCCCTGGATAGAGTGGACGTGGAGAGGATGTTTCCACTAGTAGGAAAAAGTAGAACCACAGGGCACAACCTCAGGCTAAAGGGACGATTCTTTAAAACAGAGATGAGGAGGAATTTCTTCAGCCAGAGAGTGGTGAATGTATGGAACTCTTTGCTGCAGAAGTTTTGTGGAGGCCACGTCATTGAGTGACTTTAAGACAGAGGTAGATAAGTTCTTGATTAATAAGGGGATCCGGCATTATGGGGAAAAGGCAGGAGAATGGGGATGAGACAAATATCAGCCATGATTGAATGGCAGAGCAGACTCAATGGGCCGAGTGGCCTAATTCTGCTCCTATGTATTATGGTCTTATGGTCACACAGCTCAGCCCAGGTCAGTGAATCTCCGGTTCCCTTGTGATTCTATCCCTGATCTCTCACTGTGCTGAGCTCAGTTGTGAAAAAAGTATTTTTGTCTTCAGAGTTTTACTCTGAGATGTTAAACTGGTCAGGAAACAATGATGATGCCGGTTCACTTTCTCTCTTCAAGTGAACAGGCTGACGGATCATGCATGTTCATTATCATGCATGCAAAATCATTGCCCACCCCTCCACGGTGTGCTTAATGCATTCTGTGCCTGTTTTGACCAGAGGTCAGCATGCAGTCCTCCACCCCAGAAGCCTCAGATGAACTTGTATCCAAGGTCACCACTGCAGACATCAGAGCAACCTTCTGGAGAGTCAAACCTATGGAAAGCGACTGGCCTGGATGGCGTACCCGGATGAGCACTCAGATCCTGCATGGACCAGCTGGAAGCAGTATTCACAGACATCTTTAACCTCTCTTCACACCAACCTGAGGTTCCTATCTGCTTCAAGAAGATGACCATCATCCTGGTACCAAAGGAGGGGGGCGCAGTTTAAAACAGAGTTGAGGAGGAACTCCTTCACTCAAAGGGTGGTGAGTCTCTGGAATTCTCTGCCCGTTGAAGTGGTGGAGGCTACCTCGCTAAACATCTTTAAGTCACGGGTAGATAGATTTCTGATAGACAAGGGAATTAAGGGTTATGGGGAGAAAGTGGAACTGATCCACTATCAGATCAGCCATGATCTTATTGAATGGTGGGGCAGGCTCGAAGGGCTAGATGGCCTACTCCTGCTCCTATTTCTTATGTTCTTAAAAGCCAGGCATTGTGTTTAATGACTGTTGTCCAGTGGCTCTGACATCCATCATTATGAACTGCTTTAAAAGGTTAGTCATGGCACAAATTAATTCTGGCCTCCCAGATTGCCTGGTACAGTTGGTATACCACCTCAACAGGTCCACAGCATGTCCCTGGCCCTACACTCAACCCTGGAATACCTAAACAACAAAGACACTTATGTCAAACTCCTATTTATTGACTACAGCTCAGCCTTCAACACCATTATTCCGATGAAACTCATCTCCAAACTCTACGGGCTGGAGCTTGGCTCCTCCCTCTGTGACTGGATCCTGAACTTCCTAACTCACAGACCGCAATCAGTAAGGATAGGCAACAACACCTCCTCCACAATCATCCTCAACACCGGTGCTCCACAAGGCTGTGTTCTCAGCCCCCTACTACACTCCTTATACACCTGTGACTGTGCGGCCAAGTTCCCCTCCAACTCAATTTTCAAGTTTGCTGACAAAATCGCCATTTTGGGTTGGATCTCAAACAATGATGAGACGGAGCACAGGAAAGAGATAGAGAATCTGGTGAACTGGAACGACGATAATAATCTCTCCCTCAATGCCAACAAAATTAAGGAGATCGGCATTGACTTCAGGATGCCCCTTCCTACATCAACGGGGATGGAAGTGGTTGAGAGCTTCAGGTTTCTAGATGTTCAGGTCACCTCCTGGTTCCTCCATGCTGGTGCTATAGTGAACAAAGCCCATCAATGCCTCTAATTTCTCAGGAGGCTAAGGAAATTTGGCATGTCTGCTATGGTTCTTACCAACGTTTACAGATGAACCATAGAAAGCATTTTTTTTTAGTTGTATCACAGCTAGCTAGGGTGTAGAGAAAGATCAACTTAACGTAAGGCAAGTCCACTCAAACGTCTAATCGCCGCAGGGAAGAAAGTGTTCTTGAGTCAGTTGGCTCCTGCTCTGTCCAAGACTACAAAAAAAAATGACCACAAAAAAAAGTCCATCACGCAAACCAGCCTCCCATCCATTGACTCTGTCTACACTTACCACTGCCTCGGGGAAAACAGCCAGCATAATTAAGGACCTCACACACCCTGTACATTCTCTCTTCCACTTTTTTCTATCAGGAAAAAGATAAAAAGCTCTGAGGACACATACCAACTGACTCAAGAACAGTTTCCTCCCTGCTGCTGTCAGACTTTTGAATGGACCTACCTCACATTAAGTTATAAGGACATAAGGACATAAGAAATAGGAGCAGGAGTAGGCCATCTAGCCCTTCGAGCCTGCCCCGCCATTCAATAAGATCATGGCTGATCTGTTGTGGCTCAGTTCCACTTTCCCGCCCTCTCCCCATAACCCTTAATCCCCTCTCTTATCAAGAACCCATCAACCCGCTTCTTAAAAATATTTAGCGAGGCAGCCTCCACCACTTCAACGGGCAGAGAATTCCAGAGATTCACCACCCTTTGAGTGAAGAAGTTCCTCCTCAACTCCGTTCTAAACCGCCTCCCCTTTATCTTGATCTTTCTCTACACCCCAGCTGCGACTGTAACACTACATTCTGCACTCTGTCCTTTCCTTCTCTGTGAACGGTTTGCTTTGTCTGTATAGTGCACAAGAAACAGTCCTTTTCACTGTATACTGATACATATGGTAATCATAAATCAAATCAAAATCAATGTCCTTAACATTATGAAAGGTTCTGATAAACAGAGAATGTTTTCACTTCAGTTCTTATTCAAAGTAGTGAGTCTGTTTTATACAGGACAAACCAGCTGCTCGAGCAGCACCCCATCCACCACCTGGAACATTCAATCCCTCCATCACCAACACACAGCGGCAATGACAATGTGTATTATCTACAAGGCACTCTGCAGTAAATCGCCAAGATTCCTTCGACAGTGCCTTCCAAATCTACATCTTTTACCTTGAATGACAAGAGTAGTAGACGTGGGAACTGCACCACCTTCAATTCACTTCTGAATGACGCACCATCCTCACTTGGAATAATACGGTTCAGGATCTGTGCAGATAAAAATATCTTCAGCTCAATATCTGTGTGCACTTTAGCTCAGGATCTGTGTAGACCCTGGCTCCTTTCAGCTCAGTATCACCTTCCTCAGCCTGTCCTGCTGCACTCTGGGCAGCTTTTAACTTGGCCATTTCCTGATATTTAGCCACCATCTTCTGATTCCTAGCTATGTCTACATTAATAATCTGTGCTCCTTGTACATTAAGATCAATATCCGAAACTTGAGCATGATTTAACTGTTAAAATATCACATCTCAACCTCAGTTTTTTAAAAAAATGGAACAGCTAATCTTCAAAACAGAATACTACAGTGCAAAAGGAGGCTATTTGGCCCATGGAGTCTGCACCGACCACAATCCAACCCAGGCCCTATCCCCACTTAACCTAGCTAATCCCCCTGACACTAAGGGGCAATTTTTTTTAAGCATGGCCAATCGACCTAACCCGCACATCTTTGGACTGTGGGAGGAAACCAGAGCACCTGGGGGAAACCCACGCAGATACAGGGAGAATGTGCAAACTCCACACAGACAGTGACCCGAGCCAGGAATCGAACCCAGGTCCCTGGAGCTGTGAAGCAGCAGTGCTAACCCACTGTGCTACCATGCCACCCAGAGGGTTTTCTCTGCTCTAAGACTCATTTGCATTTGGAAGAACCCACTTCCTACAAGGGGGAGAGCTAATTCAATGTTTCCAAAAAGAAATTGGGGGAAATAAGCCTACAGGGATAGGACAGGGTTGGTTCACAGGGAGCCAGCATGGATTTAATGGGCTGAACGGCCTAATTCCCAGCCTTAATTACTGACTGAAGTAAAGAGAGTGTCAATTGATGGGTATCCATAAAGCAAATGAAGGCAGCAGCAAAGGCTGATGGTTAAAAGAGCTAACTCTTTATCAGGCTGAGGACTGTGGGAGCAGCAGGGTGCAGGGCTACTGCAGTGGAGAATGGGCACAGGAGCTGACTGGATGGTGGCTGGTAGTCTGCCTTGAACAGAGATTGAGTGAACGTAGACCCCTGTGCGTTGTACTCCTGAGAGAAATACCACACCCTGAGAGAGGCATCGTGACGAAAAGACAGTGATCGATTACTGCTTGCTGTGTGAATATGCGACTGAAAGCACATCTCGGGGTTTTGCCAGTGTTCACCTGCAGGAACAAAGCATAAAGAAAGGTTCCCCTGTGTCTGGCACTCAGAGATACTGGAAGAAAAGCCCATCGGCAGGGAGCCTGATCAACATGCCTCACCTTGCAATGGGTAGCATTTGAGTTCAAGCCGCGAGTTTTGTGTTTTGTTCAATTAGTATTTTGGCAAATGTTGAGTAAAAAGGCAGTTCACGTGTTTATTGAGATAATTGGTTTTCAAGCAAGTTAAGGGGAGAATAGTTCATGTTCATTGAGTGTTTTTCTTTATCCTTAATAAAGACTGAGTTAGACAAAATATTCTGCGTCAGTGTTTCGTTTTCCACCACATTTATTAATACCCTAGTCTGAGAGTCAACAAGGGAAATTTCAGCTGCTCCAGTCTCTCCAACTCACTGTAGTCCCTTATCCCTGGAGCCATTCTCGTAAATCTCCTCCACACCCTCTCCAAGAACTTCACTTCTTTCCTAAAGTGCGGGGCCCATATCGAGGGTTCTGTTCTAGAGGGATAGAATTGAACAGCAGGGAGGTTAGAACCAGGGTTAGACTACACTGGGAACACTGTCAACATTTGTGATCTCCATTTAGAAAAAGGAAATAGAGACACTGGAGAAGGGGCAACAAAGATTCACAGGAATAATCCCAGAACTGAGAGCATTTCACCCTCAGGAAAAGCTGGGGCTGATTTACATTTATGGAACAGTCCAGTACTTCCCCGGAGTGGAGAAGCTACGACATCTTCTCCGGAGTCTTCAACATATCATTGATGAAGACGAACATCTCACCAAGGCCATCCCCACACCCCCACTTCTTGCCTTCAAACAACCACGCAACCTCAAACAGGCCCATTATCCGCAGCAAACTACCCAGCCTTCAGGAGAACGGTGACCACAACACCACACAACCCTGCCACAGCAACCTCTGCAAGACATGCCAGATCATCGACATGGAAGACATCATCTCGCATGAGAACACCATCCACCAAGAACACGGTAAATACTCTTGCAACTCGGCCAACGTTGTCTACCTGATACGTTGCAAGAAAGGATGTCCCGAGGCATGGTACATTGGGGAGACCATGCAGACGCTACGACAACGGATGAATGAACATCGCTCGACAATCACCAGGCAAGACTGTTCCCTTCCTGTTGGCAAAAACACTTCAGCGTCACGGGCATTCGGTCTCTGATCTTTGGGTTCTCCAAGGTGGCCTTCACGACACACGACAGCGCAGAGTCGCAGAGCAGAGACTGATAGCCAAGTTCCGCACACGTGAGGACAGCCTCAACCGGGACCTGGGGTTCATGTCGCACTATCTGTAACCCTGGGCTTGTAAAATCTCACTTACTGTCCTGTCTGGAGACAATACACATCTCTTTAACCTATACTTAATGCTGTCTCCACTCACATTGTCTGCATCTTTAAGACTTGAATAGCAGGTTAGCTGCAAAAACTCGCATTCTAATCAGTAATCTGTAAACTGTGTGTGTCTTTATATGCTTTTCTCTGATCAGAATTTTCCACTCACTTGACGAAGGAGCAGCATTTCCGAAAGCTTGTGGGTTTACTATCGAATAAACCGGTTGGACTTAAACCTGGTGTTGTGCGACTTCTTACTGTGTTTACCCCAGTCCAACGCTGGCATCTCCACATCAGTAAATATGGCTGCAGGTTCGTAACTTTTGAAATAAAATTTATTAATTACACTTCCTTTTTTAAAATCTGTTTGATTTAAATCACAAACAGAAAACCTCAAAGTTTAACCCAAAATATCACCCACACACAAGCAGAGAAATTTATATATGCTTTACAACAACAATAACCCCACAATTAATTCCTTAAGCGTTCTTGTGGTTCTGTTTTTAAACTTTCGGAAATATCTTCAATTAAAGACTTAAGATAGGGTTAAATCCCCAGAAAGATATCAAATATAGCCCAAAACAATGATAAAACACGTCTGCAAACATCCACATAAAACAAACCAAATGCAGGGCCCAATTTTAACATCAAGTAACACCCGTTTTCAGGTGCAAAAACTTGGTAAAGTGAGTAGTGTGATCCGCACCCACCTCCACGCTGGTTCCCCCTTTACCAAGGCCTGATAATGGATGCCATCTGGACTGTGCCCAAAACGGGGGCGACGGCAATGTATTTGAATGCATTTAAATTGCATTAGTGGGCGGCACGCCCAAATTTACCAGCACTTCCCCCTTTACCGCCGCATTCGCCAATCTGGAATCAGCGTGAAACAGACATGGTCAATTAAAGTCCGATTGGGGCGCTCTGTCAGTGAGGAGGTAAGCGTGGCGTGTCCGGTGCCTCTCTGCTGCTCACAGGTGTCCTTTAGTTGTGGCCATTCTATATCTCGATGGCGGCTCATTTGTAGGGGATGGGGGGGGGGTCTGTGAGTGTGTGTGTGTGGGGGGGGGCTCTGTGAGTGTGTGTGTGTGGGGGGGCTCTGTGAGTGTGTGTGTGTGGGGGGGGCTCTGTGAGTGTGTGTGTGTGTGGGGGGTCTGTGAGTGTGTGTGTGTGGGGGGGCTCTGTGAGTGTGTGTGTGTGGGGGGGGCTCTGTGAGTGTGTGTGTGTGGGGGGGCTCTGTGAGTGTGTGTGTGGGGGGGGGCTCTGTGAGTGTGTGTGTGTGGGGGGCTCTGTGAGTGTGTGTGTGTGGGGGGGCTCTGTGAGTGTGTGTGTGGGGGGGGGCTCTGTGAGTGTGTGTGTGTGGGGGGGCTCTGTGAGTGTGTGTGTGTGGGGGGGCTCTGTGAGTGTGTGTGTGGGGGGGGGCTCTGTGAGTGTGTGTGTGGGGGGGGCTCTGTGAGTGTGTGTGTGGGGGGCTCTGTGAGTGTGTGTGTGTGGGGGGCTCTGTGAGTGTGTGTGTGTGGGGGGGCTCTGTGAGTGTGTGTGTGGGGGGGGCTCTGTGAGTGTGTGTGTGTGGGGGGGCTCTGTGAGTGTGTGTGTGTGGGGGGGCTCTGTGAGTGTGTGTGTGGGGGGGGCTCTGTGAGTGTGTGTGTTGGGGGGGCTCTGTGAGTGTGTGTGTGTGGGGGGGCTCTGTGAGTGTGTGTGTGGGGGGGGGCTCTGTGAGTGTGTGTGTGGGGGGGGCTCTGTGAGTGTGTGTGTGGGGGGCTCTGTGAGTGTGTGTGTGTGGGGGGGCTCTGTGAGTGTGTGGGGGGGTGGGGGGCTCTGTGAGTGTGTGGGGGGGGGATGGGGGGCTCTGTGAGTGTGTGTGTGGGGGGGGGCTCTGTGAGTGTGTGTGTGTGGGGGGCTCTGTGAGTGTGTGTGTGGGGGGGGGCTCTGTGAGTGTGTGTGTGTGGGGGGGGCTCTGTGAGTGTGTGTGTGGGGGGGCTCTGTGAGTGTGTGGGGGGGGATGGGGGGCTCTGTGAGTGTGTGGGGGGGATGGGGGGCTCTGAGTGTGTGGGGGGGGGGCTCTGTGACTGTGTGGGGGGGGGGGGGCTCTGTGACTGTGTGGGGGGGTGGGGGGCTCTGTGAGTGTGTGGGGGGGGGATGGGGGGCTCTGTGAGTGTGTGGGGGGGGGATGGGGGGCTCTGTGAGTGTGTGGGGGGGTGGGGGGCTCTGTGAGTGTGTGGGGGGGGGATGGGGGGCTCTGTGAGTGTGTGTGGGGGGGATGGGGGGCTCTGTGAGTGTGTGTGGGGGGGGATGGGGGGCTCTGTGAGTGTGGGGGGGGGGGATGGGGGGCTCTGTGAGTGTGTGGGGGGGTGGGGGGCTCTGTGACTGTGTGGGGGGGGGGGATGGGGGGCTCTGTGAGTGTGTGGGGGGGTGGGGGGCTCTGTGACTGTGTGTGGGGGGGGATGGGGGGCTCTGTGAGTGTGTGGGGGGGATGGGGGGCTCTGTGAGTGTGTGTGGGGGGGGTGGGGGGCTCTGTGAGTGTGGGGGGGGATGGGGGGGCTCTGTGAGTGTGTGGGGGGGGGCTCTGTGAGTGTGTGGGGGGGGGGCTCTCTGAGTGTGTGGGGGGGGTGGGGGGCTCTGTGAGTGTGTGGGGGGGGGGCTCTGTGAGTGTGTGGGGGGGATGGGGGGGCTCTGTGAGTGTGTGTGTGGGGGGGGGCTCTGTGAGTGTGTGTGTGGGGGGGGGCTCTGTGTGTGTGTGGGGGGGCTCTGTGAGTGTGTGGGGGGGATGGGGGGCTCTGTGAGTGTGTGGGGGGGTGGGGGGCTCTGTGAGTGTGTGGGGGGGATGGGGGGCTCTGTGAGTGTGTGTGGGGGGGGTGGGGGGCTCTGTGAGTGTGTGTGGGGGGGGGCTCTGTGAGTGTGTGGGGGGGGGGGCTCTGTGAGTGTGTGGGGGGGGATGGGGGGCTCTGTGAGTGTGTGGGGGGTGGGGGGCTCTGTGAGTGTGTGGGGGGGATGGGGGGCTCTGTGAGTGTGTGTGGGGGGGGTGGGGGGCTCTGTGAGTGTGGGGGGGGGGGCTCTGTGAGTGTGTGGGGGGGTTGGGGGGCTCTGTGAGTGTGTGGGGGGGGATGGGGGGGCTCTGTGAGTGTGTGGGGGGGGGCTCTGTGAGTGTGTGGGGGGGGGGCTCTGTGAGTGTGTGGGGGGGTTGGGGGGCTCTGTGAGTGTGTGGGGGGGGATGGGGGGGCTCTGTGAGTGTGTGTGGGGGGGGGGCTCTGTGAGTGTGTGGGGGGGTGGGGGAGGCTCTGTGAGTGTGTGGGGGGGTGGGGGGGGCTCTGTAACTGTGTGGGGGGGTGGGGGAGGCTCTGTGAGTGTGTGGGGGGTGGGGGGCTCTGTGAGTGTGTGGGGGGGTGGGGGGCTCTGTGTGTGTGGGGGGGGCTCTGTGAGTGTGTGTGTGGGGGGGGCTCTGTGAGTGTGTGTGTGGGGGGGGCTCTGTGAGTGTGTGTGTGTGGGGGGGGCTCTGTGAGTGTGTGTGTGGGGGGGGGCTCTGTGAGTGTGTGGGGGGGTGGGGGAGGCTCTGTGAGTGTGTGGGGGGGGTGGGGGGGGCTCTGTGTGTGTGGGGGGGGGCTCTGTGAGTGTGTGTGTGGGGGGGGCTCTGTGAGTGTGTGTGTGGGGGGGGCTCTGTGAGTGTGTGTGGGGGGGCTCTGTGAGTGTGTGTGGGGGGGCTCTGTGAGTGTGTGTGGGGGGGCTCTGTGAGTGTGTGTGTGGGGGGGGCTCTGTGAGTGTGTGGGGGGGGTGGGGGGCTCTGTGAGTGTGTGGGGGGGGGGGGGGCTCTGTGACTGTGTGGGGGGGGGTGGGGGGCTCTGTGAGTGTGTGGGGGGTGGGGGGCTCTGTGAGTGTGTGGGGGGGTGGGGGGGGGGCTCTGTAACTGTGTGGGGGGGTGGGGGGGCTCTGTGACTGAGTGGGGGGGGGGCTCTGTGAGTGTGTGGGGGGGGGGCTCTGTGAGTGTGTGTGTGGGGGGGCTCTGTGAGTGTGTGTGTGGGGGGGGCTCTGTGAGTGTGTGTGTGGGGGGGGCTCTGTGAGTGTGTGTGTGGGGGGGGGCTCTGTGAGTGTGTGTGTGGGGGGGCTCTGTGAGTGTGTGTTACATCGATCGAGTGGGGGGGGCTCTGTGAGTGTGTGGGGGGGGGTGGGGGGTCTCTGAGAGTGTGTGTGTGTGGGGGGCTCTGTGAGTGTGTGGGGGGGGGTGGGGGGTCTCTGAGAGTGTGTGTGTGTGGGGGGGCTCTGTGAGTGTGTGTGT